>NC_142396.1:15661680-16291957 GCF_059441095.1 Idiotropiscis lumnitzeri | reverse complement strand
CAAATTTCATTGAACAAATCTCGAAATGATAACAGTATTTTTACAATAAAAAAGTCCACGGTTACACATTATTAAGCACAGAAGCATTTCAAAATATACAATGAGTTGTAAATGACTCAAAATGGTCAAATGTAGCATTATAAGTAAGTCCTTATAAAATATAATATTGGGCAGAAGTCAACTTGCGCTCCTCACCACATACACAATGAATAGGTTTTGACGACAGCAGGCTACGCTCTGCTAAATATATTGTGAAAAGGGTTTAAATCCTGAAAAATACATACCGGTTTTGGAACAATAAAAGCTGCCATCCAAGCAATGTCTTTTTCAGGGACATCCCTGCTTATTTTAGCAAGACACTGCCAAGCTGTATTGCACGTATTACAGCAGCAAGGCTTGCCTGCAGAGGATACCTAACAGCCATTGGAAAGGCGTGGAAGATTTTGAAGCACAAAATACAAGAACTGAAGTTGTATATCAATCAAGAACGAAAAAAAAAATTCACCCCTCCAAAGCTTCAACAATTAGTGTCATCAGTTCCCGAGTTGCTTATTGAGTGCTCTGAAAAGGAAACGTGATTTTATACACTGGTGGACACGCCCGTCGCAGCTTTTTTAGAATGTGTTGCAGGCATCAAATTTGAAGTCAGTGAATATTTCCCCAAAAAAACAAAGTTCATCAGAACAAACTTTAAATGGCTTCCGTGTCTTTGAAGTGTATTTAATTTGCTATAGGTTGAAAAGGATTCGCAAATAATCATTGTATTCTGTTTTCATTCATGTTTTACACAAAATCCCAACTTAATTGGAATTTGTGTTTCTAATAAAATGTTTCATTCTGTTTTACTACCACAACAATTGTCTTGCATGTCTGACAGCTTCACACTTAAACCAGTGTTTCTGTGCATGAAACGCATGAATGTACGTACACAAGAAGGCCTTGTGAAGCCAGTGGGATAATTCACATTTTATAGACAGAACAAGTCAACTGTGTAAAGTTCAAAAGGAACATCAAAGAAAATGAACAGAGGCAGTGACATTTTAATCGAAACGACCAACCATGTAAAAATAGCTTTGTTGACAGAGGAATTTCGTTTTACCTGAACACATTTTTACCACTGTAAGCACTCATTTGAGACAGAAAACACATAAATCTTTTTCCATGAAGGTCAAACAAGAGCAATAAATAATAGAACTAAAGCTTTGTGTATTGCATACCATATTTTACTACAACCCCAATTCCACTGTAGTTGGGATGTTTTGTAAAATGTAAATGAAAACAGACTGAGATGAATGGCAAATAATTTCAACCTATATTTAATTGAATACACAACAATGACAAGTATAGAAGAAGCTACCCATTTACCGGCAAAGATGGGAAGAGGGTCACCTCTTTGTGAACAACTGCGCGAGAAAATAGTCAAACAATTTAAGGACAGTATTTCTCAACGCACAATTGCAAGGAATTTTAGAATTTTATCATCTATGGTGCATAATATCTTCAAAATGTTCAAAGAATCTGGAAAAATCACTGCATGTAAGCAGAAAAGCAACACTAAATACCCATGGCCATTGATCCATCAGGCGGCAGCGCATCAAAACCGACATCAACGTGTAAAGATATCACCACAATAGCTCAGGAACACTTCAGAAAATCAATGTGAGTAAATAAAGTTGGGGTCCACATGCACAAGTTCAACTTAAAACTGTACTATATAAAGCAAAAGCTATTCATCAATAACACGAAAAAATGACACAGACTTCTCTGGGTCCGAGTTCATCTAAGATGGACTGATGCAAAGTAGAAACTTGAGTCCCCATTTCAAATTGTTTTTCTTAATTATGGACGTCATGACTCCCTGGCCAAAGTGGAAAAGTATCGTCTAGTCCAGGGGTGGGCAAATTCTTGATTGGCGGGCCACAATGGGTTCTAAAATTTGACAGAGGGGCCGGACCAGGAGCAGATGGGTGGAGTGTTTTGGTAATCCCCCCCCTGACACCCACAAAAAAAAATACATTTGATTTTAAATGAAAGTGAACAAATGCATTACATCAAAATATGTCATTGACACACCACAGTATTTGTAAAATAAAACATTAACAAGGTTTATTCTTTTAATTATTTTCATGTTCGGCGCATGTGGCCCCCGGGCCATAGTTTGCCCACACCAGGTCTAGACGCAAAGTTCAAGACAACAGCTGTGATGGTAAGGGTCTGTGTTAGCGCCAATGGCACGGGTAACTTACACATTTGTGAAGGCACCATTAATATAAAAAAAAAATCTTTAACAATTAGTTCCCCAATGTTTGTTCAATGTTAAAAGAAAAGACGATGTAACACACGGTAAACATGTAACTATTGATGCAATATTTTCATTTTATTTTAGGATTAAAATGATTGAATATACGTTCATTTAATTTACCTCATATTGTAAACAACAAAAAATGTACGTATCGTCCTAAAAAACCTGCGTAAATGCAAATAAAGAAATGAATTTGTGCACTCAAACCAAAAATTACAAGACATTGAACACTTTTCTAAAACTCTCTTTATTTGGATAGCAAAGGAACTTGAGTTCATGCTGCACCCATTTGAGGAAGATAAGGTACAATAGCATAGCAATTCCATGAAAACAGAACGTGATTGAGGTTTGATGAGATGCTCATAAGAGTATGGGAACGTTTTTCTCTGTAATGTTTCACCACCCTCACTTTGGTCTATGGAAAATATGTCACATAGGAGCTTTTGGAGAGAGGGTAAATTGATGGTAGAAAGGAGTTCTTCGGATAGTGTCGCTGCATTACTGTGAGTGATAAGATCACTTTGCACCATAGGACACACTTGCCATCAAGAACTAAGTCATTCTTGTTAGGTAGTGCCCTTAGCCTGTGTAGACATCAATGAGAGTTTTCAATGTACATTCATCATGACAACTCACCTCACCTTCAAAATTCCCAGCAATGCAATCTTTCAAGATGGCACGAAGGTTGTATTTTGAATGTTATTTTTTTACAGTACTTCAAGGAAACCACTCCATACAGCAACCATAATAACTGCATGCACTCTACCACGTTGCAAAATAATGTGGTGTGATATTATGTCCGGATATTTTCCCCCCTCCTTATTGATTGGACTCCTGCCTAATGAAAGTGGAAAAGACAGAATTCCTAGTCCTGTTTTGTGCTTTTGCCGGGTGCTGTCACTGTGCAGTCTGGTGAACCATGGACCCCGTGCACTATACGCCTGACCTTCCGAAACAGATGGCTGCCGGTCGGCCCGCTTGCTCCTGTTGGTGAACCCAGAATGGAGAAACCTAAGCATTACGATGGTGATCCAGCAACCTTCAACGCCGTACTCTGCAACTGGGCATCTATTTTGCTCTTCTCACCGTCATATTCACTAAAAGAAAATCAGTGTGGCACAGAGGACTCTTGCACCGTTCAGGCTTTTGCCGAGCTAACGGCCAGGAGTCATCACACATTAAATGCTCGTCCACCCAGAGGAGCAGCTCAATCATGGACTACGCCTAACAGCCCAGACTGAAAAATAATGAAAACAGCACTGTTGCTATAGGACCAAAAGCAGGGTTCAGTAACCTTAAATGCTCAGAGCCAAATTCAGTTAAGGTTCACATGGCGCTGAGTGGTAAAAAAGGAGACAACTGATCGTGTTGTTCACAAAGCATGAGCAAATGGTGAAATCTTCACTAACTGCGCTGCGAAGCAAAATGTGTGGTATTTGCGCCTTTTTACATGAGTTATTACTGTATGCATATATTTGGAATAAACAATGTTTGATTCACTGAAACCAATGCTAGTAGCCACATCAAGATTGAGTAAAGCACATGTCTAAAATTGGCACTCCTCCCTGGAAGCCTTCATATGGCAGCAGTAGCAAGGAGAAGGCATTATCATGCCAGGCATAGCCGCCCCTCTCCACATGCTGATCATGAACTGTGCGTAAAGCCCCAACCACAATCAGGGGGCCCCCCATTTTGGTTTTGAGAGGAGACACATTGTCACCTGTGACATCTGACTAATGTAGGGGAATGCTCCAACATGTAAACATGTCACTCAAAATGACATGCGTGTTGTTTTTACAAGTACGTCCATTTATAAGATAAAAATATATTATTCATTACCCAGGAATGTATAATTTCCAAAAAGAATACTATTCTAATTTTGTATTTCTCATTGGTAAAAAGTTAATATTTTGTCTAAAATTAATTTGATAACTTCATTATTTTTCATGTACAGTGAATTTCGTCACTTGCTGTTAATGGAAAATGACATCACGAGTTGAGGGCAATTTTAATAAATAGAATATCCAACAAACCAAAATGTTCACACATTATACATAGTGCATTTTCACTTCCATGAATAAAAATATATATTTTAATTGTATTGCACTGATTAACAAACAACTACATTTAACCAAATTAGCACATGTGGTGCACGCTTTGGAACGTGGACTGAGACGGGACACTCCTCCATATTCGAAAAACAATGTATGTCCCATCAACTGAGTCGATACTGAATCCTGCCCACTGAGTCGCAGAATGAAGACTTATCACTTCCTCTTCCTATTTCTATGCATGCTGATTTGCCAACTGAGGTTTTCATCACTCCCTTCTACTTTGCAACCAAAAAGACTGCCCAGCCCTACCTGCAGCTTGCACTGACATCAACCAGGTCACTATTCACATGGTGTCCAGTGAAACGCAGACTTCTCTGGTAGGCAAAGTCACTCGTGGACAGGTTTGGTGATTTCAACTATCTGCCTCAAAGCCGAAAGGACCGTTGAAGTCAACGAACAGTTTCAGCAAGTCTAAAGCAACCTCTCTCCTGCAACATAACCCTTAATATTGTGCCATCAACCTGCTTCTTGGTGCATCCAAGGGACACATTTATGAGAAAGGCTATATCCAAATTTGGCAGCAGGCATCATTCACCCCTAATTTTCTTCCACTGAATTACTTGACAAGATTAAGATTCACTTCACCACTGCATCAATTCTCAAGACTAGAGCAAGTGAAATGGACGTTTTGTCATGGATGCTCTATGTTTGTGAAGTTGTTCTGTTTGTTTCTGTCTGTGTGTGTGCGTGTGTGTGTGTATGAAGGCAGGGTGTACCTGTCGCAGCCATCCACCTCTACACCTGATGGAAAAACTTCTGAACTAACCTGTTGCCGAGGGGTCAATGTATAATTTTATATTTGGACAGATCATCGCAGACAGTTCAGTATGCAAAGCTGCTGAATTTAAGGCAGAGTTCCGTTCTTTATTTTAACTCGCCTACTCTCGTAGACACACTGACAAAAAAATAATAATAATAATATATATAAATATATATTTATTTATTAATTTATTTTAATCGAAGGAGCAATAGTTCGCCTCTGTCATGATTCCATCAATACTATTTCCTTTTTACTCCACATATTTTACAGGATTGCTTTGTCCACTGCACATCAACCTTTGTTCAAAAGTGTAAGGGATTCTTCATCACTACTTGCAGTTCTAATTAATCTTGGAATTTGTCATGACCATTCTGTCATGGCTTCAGATTTGATGGATTATTGCAATTCACTTTCTCGAATGCACTTTCCTCGATTGTTTACATCCACATAACCCCACTTGCGTCTGGTACACAACCCACACATACACACACGCACACACTCTTGCACAATTGAAGCTTGCCAGTCAGTGCAGTATTTGCTCCTGTTTAACTCCTGCCTCTGAGTTGTCTCCCTGGTCTTGTATCATTCCTCCAACAGTACATTCTGCACACAGATGGGCCCAGTAGAGCGATGTGGCTCCAGCCACTTGTTCTCTTGGCCTCAGAAGTTGTTGGAATGGGTAATATTTGGATTTTGCCAAACTCTGGATTTTTATTAGACTGGCTTGTTGCTGAATGAGTACCAGTGTTTCCGAGGATGATTGGGGTTGCATAAATTGGGATAAAGAATTCAGTTGGGTGGCTAAAGTTCTGTTAATGTGTGTTTAATGTGATTCATTCTAAAAAAGCGCAAATTACAGCATTAGCATCTTGGCAGACTTTGAGTTTGTGTTGTGATGCAGTCACCAGTGATGTTTTTTTTTTCCTTTCACAAGGGACAAACATTTATAATCAGTAGCACATAATTGCGTGGGAATTTCGAATTATGAATATTTGTAGTTGCCTGCGCTAGGGTATTTAGATTGGATGCAGTTTTGTATCTTGCCAGATGAGTTCTTTTTTTTTTTTTTTGCTAGTCTATATGCCGCTCCTTACTGGAGGTCTAGATTCGCCCTTATGGTAGGGGCACAGCAGTTCTATTCAATGCACAAGAGGGATCTGCAATTTTGGTATAAATAGGAAAGGTCTTAAGGATCAAGGGAAGATAAAGTATTAACACACAGGGAGAGGGAAAATAAAAGCCAGTACCATTAAAAGGGACAAAATGCAGGCCATCCACTGTGAGGGAGACTGCTGAGAGGACATTACAGTTATATATGAGGCCATGGGTCTCCCTTTGTCTCCAAAGCTGTACCTGCAGACATCTGATACGCTGAAACCCAATGAAACTGCAGGGTGGAACTCAGGCATATTTCAAGCCATTCCTCTTGTGTTACTGCACAAAAATCTGCATTTGTCCTTCCTTGTTTGTTTTTATCTGCTACAATCATTCCCCCTTAAGCTTCCTCTGTGTGTTGCTCCCCGAGGCTGCTTTTGCCAGTGCAAAAGACTGCTGGAATGATTGAAAAGCTGTCCTGTACATCAGTGTGGTTTGTGGGGCCTGCCCATGCTCTAATCCATTGTGCTGCCCTGCCACACAGGTAGAATATCAAATAGGCAATCCCTGAGGAGCGGAGGAGAGAAAGACGTGGTTGGAAAAAAAACAGAAAGAGATTCGACACAATGGAAGACTTGAGAATCGAGACAGGCGGAATAAGAGGCTAATGATCTGGTCTAAAAGCAAAGAGTATAAAATGAGGAAATGAGAGGTTGGGAAAAAAAGTAAAGAAAAAGACAGAAAATGTCTGAGAGTTTGGTCTGCATGGCAACTCTGCAAAGGGGGGAAGAAAGGTGCCTACTGCAATCTTACGCCACTATTTTTCTTCATTTGACTCTGATATCGTCTCTACCATTATTTGCTGAAATAAAAGGTGTCAAGGTAGTGGTGTGATGGGTTCCTGAACTACCTCCTAAAATAAAGCGACAGAGCTGTATAAACAGGGCTAGTTCTGAGCATCTGTGATGTGAGGTTAAAAACCTAGATTTAAAGTGCGATCCAGTTTGCCACTTTAGATAGTGCGCAAAGGTCATGAATAAGAGAAACAAAGTGGAGGAGAAAAAGAAAAGAACATTGGACACAGTAAAACAAGATATACCATGAAACAAAATGAAGTCTAACCCAAAGAAAGTCAACAAAAACACAGATCATAATACACGGCAAATAGTGATCATTTTTGTTTGTGTCCTGCATACAAGGTCACTGCAAATGGAAGAAACACTTTCGTTCACCTCCAAAAGGCCAAAGCAGGACAGCAGGAGAATACTCATGTAAACTGAAAACATTTGAATTTTAGAACAAAGGCTGAATATGCGACAAGCTGTGATGGGAATAAAGGCTTTATGCTGTAATTAACGATGTTACCGACTGAATGACTTTTTCCAGAATGCGAAATCTAGTTAATCAATTTTTCAATCAAAGTAAGACCATAACCGTTACTGTAAAAAAAATGTGGTGCATTACTTATATAAAGATGCTTAAGAATATGCAATTAATATCAAAAGTTCTAAAACATCATCAGTGATATTATTTTTTGGTGCACTTTATACCGATCCATCCATTATCTAAGCTGCTTCTCCTTACTAGGGTCGCGGGCGAGCTGGAGCCTATCCCAGCAGACTTCGAGCAGTAGGCGGGGTACACCCGGGACTGGTTGCCAGCCCATTGCAGGGGCACAAAGAACAAACAATTTGCACTCACAATTACACGTAGTGACAATTTTAGTGTGTTCCATTAACTTAGCATGCATGTCTTTGGAATGTGGGACGGAACCGGAGTACCCGGAGAAAAACACACGCAGGCACGGGGAGAACAGGCAAATTCCACACAGAAAGGCCGGAGTCGGAATTGAACCCTGCACCTCCAAACTGTGATGCCATCGTGCTAACTAGTTGCCACTTTGTAATTAAATGTGTTTAAATACTTAACATTTGAGTGGTGTTGATTTTTTTTACCTCCCATAGCGACAATAAAATACTATTCTGTTTTTATTTATTGTATAAAGTGTCAATTTCAATATTTGACCAACAAGGACCACATCTAAGAAACTCAAATGCCATGACACATCTCTCACTGCTACACGAAGGTGTGATTTAATGAAATTACAGTAAATTGACTTATAGTTGCAAGAATAGTAAGTACCAATTGTCTGGAAGCTGCTTGACAGTCCCTCTCGCCCACATGGAAAAATACTTGAACATGTGACTAAAAGGGGTGTCTTACATTCATTATTCAAACAACAAATAACGCTGATTATCTAAGCTCCATTTAAGATTTGAATTTTCTGACGCATACTACTCTTTCAGTTAATTCTTGTCGGACGATCTAAAGAGATGCAACAAATAACACAGGAAATATAAAAAACACGCTGTTAAAACAGAAGTGGGCTGAGTCTACCGTATACAGGCAGTTGTGCCTGTCTGCTGAGCCAGAGTTTGTGCATATTACAGAGAGGGGACGGTTTTAGGATTCACAATTTGATGGGTCTTTATGCATTTCAGCTTATTTCAGTGTAGAATAGACCCAGAGTACATGGCAATATGATATAAACCATAACCTGGAGTTTATTTTACTCAGTTGTACCCTTAAAATGTTGTAATTTAACTTCTAATCTTCGGCCATCGCTGTGCTATCTTTGAGTTTATGAATTAAATAAAAAATTACTCACGCCGGTCTCATACAAACCATCATCACACATCAGTGAAGCGCAACTAAGCTCAAACTTGCCCAAGGCAGCATCAGGAAGTTCATAGAGGACACTGCAGATATTTAGTACACTGGGCATGTTTCCTCTTAATTTCACACTTTAAAAACAAGGGCTAATGCTGGGCTTATGCTGGCAAAGCACAGCATGAGACAAAAATAATAAAGGAAGTTCCGCTGAGTTTGGCGTGATTTTGGACAGCTTAATGAAAATACTATATGTAGTAATAACATATGTCTAAACATTTGAGAAGGACAGGGACAACATTTGACATTCTGTTTCCAATTATTTAGTTTTTCCTCTCAAACATCATAATAATTCAATAAAACAACAGCCTGGTTAAAAATCGGACTCTCTTCATGGTAGATAAAGCAATCACACTTTCATAATGTCGTGAACCACTTGATGTTGTTATTCATGTAGCATATGTATGACACTTCACGGCTCCTCTGTGGATTTACAGTTTGGCATTGCCGTCAGGGACAGATGTTCTCCAAAAGCGAAGTGTACACTTTTCAAGCTTTTCAAGAAAGATTTGAGTGTATCCACACTTAATTCACATCCACTTCAGGACACCTCCAATTTACTGACTAAAGCCGCGTCCCTAACGAACATGCACGTGACCTGAACATGAACTATAGACAAGCCATGGCTGCATTCTTTTTAGCATGGTTTATTCATTTTGGAAAGTAGCAAATCGTAAAAGTTACGGGTATGAATTTGGATTATTTGGAATGTAAAATCAATTAAAAATAGTAGAGCCGTCATCAACCTACCTGACGACATGTCCACATCTGCTGTAACTTTCTTTGCAAACCCGAATTCAACAATATGAGAAAAAAGTAGGACGATGCAATTGTGTGCTCCAGCTGAGACTGGCAGACTGAATGCGTGGCAGAGTGCGTGTGCGTTACATACACGGGAAAATGATTGACACATAATTGTGTCATGCTTCTCTATAGTCTCTGATTGGACAGTTTTATTGCGCTGTATTTTTTTCCTGTATTGTAGTTCTTATCGGAGAGATTCTAAAAATAGGCAATCAAATCATCCATCAGACGGTATCTGACACTCCCGTATTGCAAGTCAGGAGCAGGCCTTGTGAGAAACTGAACCGTTGTCAAAGACCATTCCAATGTGCTCACTCAATTGTGTCAAATAGGAATTTAATGCCTTTAATAAACCAGTAAAATATATTGTTTTAGTGGACTATTACTTGTGTATCCATGGTGTAATACATTTTGTGATTTGGAAATAAAACTTTAAATAAAAACAGGTGATTTTTTTCAATCATGTTAAAATGACAGCCGCCTTAACATTAAGTCTCTATTAATCAATATTCACTCAAACAATATCTACAGTGCCCATGTTTCCCCCCTATATTTTTAAAGTGTTCTGATATTGACCACAATTGGCCATTCTAAACTAATTGAAGAAGATGCTGAGGCCTGCGGCAATGACCTCAAGAGTGTGTTGATCAACATATCCCAAGAATATCATTAGACTGAAACAGCTTTTAAAGAGGAATGGTCCAAAACTCTGCCGGGCTGTTGAGCAGGTGTGATCAGCAGGTACAGAAAATGTTAATTGCTTCCAAAAGGAGGCGTTAACAGTTATTTAATCCAAAAAGTTCCCATACTTTCCCCACCTAATTTTAAAGGTGTGCTCCATTTGAGGTCATAAAAATGGGAGAAAAAAACAAAACAAACGAACATTATTTCCGTCCGTCGGCCATTCAGCCAATCAATCATCAGTGCATTTCTTGTTGGTCGCATGAGTTATTTTACGAGACAATATCAAGAATATTTTGACATTACTAGTTCATACAAATTTATCCTAAGATAAATAATGTTACATAAAACGCATAGATACTATTAATGGTGACATAATGCAGATTCACCCATTTCAAATTCTCAACGCTTGTTTAGCAGCGTCGCGACTAAGACTGAAACCAGCCTCACAGAGAAAGAGAGCGCTCTATGCAACAGCCATGATCTTTTTATAGATGGAATCACTCAAAAGGAACACTCGGCATAAGTACAGAGCTCAGTGCAATGAAGGCTGACTCCGGATGGGAATTGGCAACTGACCCTTGAGACGGGTCAGTGACAATTCACAGACAGCAAATTGCGTGGACAGCATTGATTAATGGGCAAGACACAGCTCGTTATGGCCTTTCGGTGTTACCCTCCTATCGTCTCATTCTGTTCAAATCAGACTGCTGGCCATGATAACATTTCACCAATTGACCATAGACCTTAATTAATGGCACTACTGGTCTAATTGGTAAGATGCGTATGACCTGATCAAGAAGAACTCTTCAAGAGTACATCAGCCTTACAGACAGCATACCTTAATGTTTCGAGCCAATTTGACAGGTATCATTTTTACATCATAACCAATGTCCTTGCCTTTCTATGGCATATGATACATTTGGAGAAGAGAATTTCACTGCTGCTTAGTCATTGAAGCACACGTTGGACCATCCATCCATTTTATATATGTCATGTTATGTCATTATCCACACCGCTTATCCTGTACAGGGTCGCGGGAGGGTGCTGGAGCCTATCCCAGCTGACTTCGGGCGAATGGCGCACTACACCCTGAACTGGTCGCCAGCCAATCACAGAGCAGACATAGACACCATCACTGAGTGGGAACTGAACCCACGCTACCCGCACACAACTCGGGCGAGTGTACCACTACACCATCAGTGACACCATTTTATATATATATATATATATATATATATATATATATATATATATATATACACACATTTACATCATTAATGAGTGGGAACTTAAGTCTCAGAAAGCACAAGGAAAAACCAACGGGTATTTATTTATTTTTTTTAATATTGGCATTGGTCAATTTCTACTTTACTTAAAAAATAGAAAAACCTCCAAAAATGGTGTGAATCTTTTTTTTTTTTTTTAAATATAAGGTAGTTCATTCATCCTTTGACATGATATCCTATGGGATAGGTCAAGCTACCTGCAACCCTGAACAGCATAAGGATGAAGACGGATGGATATAATATATTTAGTTTTACTGTCATAAACAAATTAGATTTAGTTTTTTGTTGGGGGGGGTTAGTTTACAGAATTTTACCATCACAAATTGCCACCCTCCCTCCTCAGTTTAATGCACATCACACAAATTTATGGCTACACTTTAAAATGTTCATGTTTCATGCTTAACATCAATCGACTCGATAGCATGGAGATGTCATTGAAAAATACGTCTGACCTGTTGTCCACAATGTTGACACATAACAACTCTCTCCTCTTTATTAGGTTATTTTATCGTCTCTTCCAACAGCTGTGACAGCTCCAGCAATGATTGAGTTTGCCTTGTTTTTACAACATCCTCTGCAAACTCTGACACCTGATTTCACTGAGTGAGATTGGATTTGAAACATGGAGGACACGGGTCGCCAAGCACTCCTTTTCACATTGTCCAATGAACTACATCTAAAAAGATGGTTCACAAAAATGCTTTCTTCTACCTTATAGATGTTGTAATATTTATCCCAGGTGAATAAAATAAATTATTTCATTTTTGTATAGTACATCATTGTATACCCCAAAAAATCTTAAACCTAGCAAGCATGTTTCATGAATTAAGTTCACAGATTCCATAACCCTTGTACCTTGCTTCTCAGCGAGTGACCAGCGAGAGATGGCTTAAAATAAATGCAAGTGGAACGGTGGTAAGCACGTCCGCCTTGCAGTACAGAGGTGTTGGGTTAGATTCCGGCCGGTCTAGTTTGCCTGTTTGCCCTGTTCCCGAGATGCGTTTTATTCCTCAAACAACGCAGCTAAGCACAACCATAAGGCTCACTGTATTATTGGGCGCAGACATGATAAAATATATGCCTATTAAAATTTTTCGGTAGCATGAAAACACGCTAAAACGGAAACTAGCATGCATTGTAGCGTTTTTTTTTAAAAGACAACGGACGCAAAACAGAGTTCGTTGTACTTTTTAAAAATTATTTAACAGGACAGGTTTGCCCTCCTCAGTGTCAGTAAAGCTTGTTGCCGTGCGGCTCCTCAGAAAATCGAAATCTTGAACAGTGGAAGCAAACATATTTGCGGTTAACACGGCTAATGGTTAGCCCAAGTATCCACAATTCATTCACAAATTGTAGCGTCACTCACCGGGGGGTGCCTCCCAGTCTTAGGAACGCTGCATTCACATCTGTCATCCAACGCACGCACGCCGCTTGCAGCTTCTCTTTGAACGCCGTTTATACGGATGTCCAACGGTTGGAGTTCCTTTGTGAAGCTTCCCGGAATTATGGCAAGTTCATTTGCTGCGCTACAGTGCCTACTGGGGCTGTACCTTTAACGTTCTCTTTCACATTCGCATGCTGTCCTCAATCACGTCCGTCTTTACTATATATAAGCAGTGTGTCGGCAAGCAAGAAAGTCACAAAGACATTTACAGACGCTGGAACTCTGTGCACATACAAGGCGCGCTGCATTATTAGGCACCCGGTCCACTTTGTACAAAATCTAAGACGTTTGAGTGCGCCTATTGGTCGTGAAAATACAGTACTTGCATTTGACGCTCTTGGGGGTCATTTATCAACAGTAAATTTCAAGATTTGTAGCTTGTGTACTTGTTGGATATGAGCATTTTAAAGCTTGTGTGGCGATATGGTGTCAATTTACTTAATTCATTTACAGCGTCTTCAGTTTACTGCCTGCAATAAATTCAAACAACTCTCAGAACATGACGTCTGATTTTTGATTGATTTTAAAAACCCTGAAAATCCCGAATGATATAAATTCAATGAACGTATTGTGTCTGTGTCTAGAGCAAATTAACAACGGGATGAATCAAAATTTCCTTTCGCTAAACAAACCTGAGGTAATTGTTTTCAGCAATAAAAAAAGAGGATTGTACTTAGAAAACACCTGGAGTCACTGTCTTTAGAAACCAAAGTCCAAAAATCTTAACTTATTTGACTGGCAAAAAGGAGCAAAATCGGTACAAAAACAGCTCGTTTGTCTTTATGAGTCTAGCTGGCCTAAGTGAATGGGGCCCAATATAATCTGGCCAGTGGAGTTTCAGGTGTAAGAAGTGTGGCTAACACGCCATTTGTTTCACTACCAGGACACAGTTCAGACAATTCCCACAGGATCAGTTGTCAGCGGGCACTTTCAGCTCTCAACCTGTTTTCCCAGTGGGATGTGGTCTCTGAAGGGCCATTTTCCTCTCTGCTGCTTTGTTGACTAATTGAGAAAATATTCCCAAAGAGTTTTCTTCAGGTAGAGTAAGGCTGTGCTGACATATTGTGGTCGCTTAAAGCCTTGGCAAGACCTTGTGCCACGCAGTGATGTACTGTTTTGTAAAATAGCATCACAATCAGGAACATATCAATTATGTTGTGAATTGAAAAAGCCACATAATTAATGTCAGTCTGTCATGTATGGTTAGCCTCTCTCTCACACACACACACACACACACACCCACACACGCGGCAACCCGTAATTATACTATAATAACTCTACGCCTGGTTCATCAATAATTCAAGTAAAAAATTAAGACTTCGTTATAACTACCACCTTTCACATCACTCAATGTCAAGGGGAAATTTTAAACTATTAGTGACTATCCTATTATATGGTTCAGAAAATGTACACACAAAAAATTAGTTGTTTACTGCATGTACAGAAGGATTTTGTACTGTGAACGCACATAAAGGTAGAAAAACAGATTGTTAAAACAGTGCCTTTTAACACGGCAAAAACATTGCGAATTAAAACAGAACAGACCCAAGAGAGAAAAAATCTAGATTTATTTAGCGTATTTTCTGAACTATAGAGCGCCCCTACCGGTGAAAAAAAAATCCACAGAAAAGCTGCAAAGTTGTATTAGGCGCATGGTTTGAAATCTAGGACAAAAATAGTAGCTTATAGTCTGGAAAAAATACGGTATGCATTTTTATTTATTTATTTTTTAAGAATAAAGCTGGAGGGTCGAGGCCGGATTGGAACCGAGATAGCGGCCGGTGGGCGGGGGACGGACTAGAATAAAAGGGTCAAGTGCCCAGCTCTTTCCAGGAGTGATTGGCCATTTTACACGTTTCGCTCAGGTTGGTGAAAAGATCTTTGGAGACTTTGTACTCAAGTTTGGGTTTCCTTCCAAGCTACATCATGATTAGGGAAGGGAATTTGAAAACAACCTCTTCTCCAAACTTGCAAAATAAAATAAAATTGACATCACAGGCTCAAATACAACTCACCCCAAACGGTCAAGTAGAAAGATTTAACCAACACTCTGAATATTTTTGTATAATGTTCAATATTGTATGTTACATGTGAATATTTTCAGTTAGTACAGTAGACAACGTGTTTATAGCAGATTGTGAAGTTTCGTGCTTCATGTTGAGTAGACAGTGTGTAGCTCACTGTGTCATATCTCGCTGTAAATGTCACTGATGTGCTGTGTGGTACAAAAATAAAAAAAGAGACATTTTCATTGCTCTGAATTATCCGTGTCCATGCATGCGACAAATATTGGCGGCACCGCTGGGATGATTAACGCGAAGCTCGCGACAACTCGCACACAAGCACGCGCCGCGTAACTTATGAGGACGGGGGCGCGCAGCAGCGAGTGAGGTGACATCAAGGAAAATGGAGTTGGAAGAGTTGGCAGAGACTGTGGCACACAATTTGTGGCTTTTAAAGCTTGATGAGCTGAAGCAACTGTGTTGAAGCTAAAATCCAATGCGAAAATTTCACAACAAAGCAAGCGTAAATCAGAAATATAACAGAAGCTATGAGCAGTGTTCAAAATGATAATAAACAAATAGTGCATCTTTGAGTAGGGAGCATGACTGGCCCAAACTTATAAACCCAACATTGTCTGACAAAATCACCATCATGAGTCCCACACATTGACAAACAAGCCAACTTCATCCAGTGAACCTTATTATTTTCACTTGCTTTTGTCTACAAAAAAAACAAACAAACATTAAATAGAGGCAACAATTACGCCACTCAGCTTCCGCAGAAAGGCAAAACTGAAGCAGTTCGCCACACTTGGGCAACACTTTGTGTGCCGCGTGACGGGCTGGTAAACTTTGTTGTTGGGCATACCAGCTTTGCATTTGATCATAATGGAAAGTGAGTATAAAATCAGAAATTAGACAAATCTAAAGTAAATCATTACATGCAAGGATACAAATCTGTGAAATTCTTCCTTTGTAGCTCATCATCAACATAAAAACACAATAAATGTGTTCTCGCTCCACCTCCTGATTTTATAACACATTTTGGCATTGCCAGTAGAGATTCAGTTGGATATTCCGGATCCATCCCTTTTTTTCCAGGCGCCCTATATCTTTTATTTTAACTTGGGACCTTTATATCTATCGCCCTCAAGCGATTACCCAGCAAAGATTATTTTATCAGTGGTGAAGGTTTTAACATGGTATTACTCTGCACACATTGTGTGTGCGTGTGTAGGCGTGTGGGGGGGGTGTCTGTGTGTGTGTGTTTCTGGGTTTGAGTGGTAGGATGTGAAGGCAAGAGGTGAAACCAAATGTGGGGAAGCAGAAGCAAATTTCAGAAGAATTTATTAAGATGTGCGGAAGAATTAAAATATGACATTAAGAATGCCAAATGCACCAAATTTCAAACTATCAAAGAAATACCAGAAAATAAAAACACACACTTCTACTGGACGGGCGACATGTCACAGGAACAGCAACAATGAATTGGGGAAATTTAGTCAACTAGCAAATGCAAATTACTGGGGAATAAACCCTCAATTAACAAAATGTACTCAATATGTGTTTTTTTTTATATTCAAGAAGGGAAATGTTCAAATAAAGACTCAACAATCGATTGAAATTTGTTCCGAAAGTCTCTTCAGTTCTCTGGAGTTCAGGAAGTAGTATAAGTCAGATATCAGGGCTACTTTTCTTATCCTCTCGAGAACCAGCACCCAAGATCAATGAAGTCAAGAAAGAAGAAGCTCCACTTTACTCTAGCCGTCACAATATATTGGGTCCCTCACACTAGGCAGGTTTTTCTATCATAGGTCAGTTGAAATCGTTCTTCCTCTTTTCCCTCATCTCACAGGTCCAAGGCCCAGTCTGGTCCCGCGGCTTATGATAATGTCCCGAACATACTACAATCCTTCAGAACCAACAAAGAATGAAAGAAACCAGCGGCCTCGTTTGAATGTGAATAACAGGTTCTAAATTTGTGCGCATATTGGAAATTTCGTACATGTATAAATATTTAAAAAAATGTCTATTTAGGAAATGTGCGGACACACACACCACTATGTAACGTGTTGTTAAATTCCACCTGTCTACAACAATTGTAGCAAAATATAGCTCCAACACCAGTCTCTAAAGTAATTACAGGAGCCACTCATTGAATTCACACAAGCAAGGTACCAACAGTGGTTTCAATTAAAAGATATATATTGTAAGCAAACAATGTTGTGAAGAGACACAGTAGGTTCATCAGGAGAAGACACACACAAAAATATTTCAATGTGTCTGAGTCTGTCTTGAGAAGCAAGCTTCTGGTATTTACTTTATGTGTGCACAATGCACAGCATTATTAAATTACAGTCACCCTCTGTAAAACCCAAGCGCATCTAATTCACTAATCTATATGCTACATTCGTTTATGAGGCAGATCTGTTCAATGCAGTAATGGTTTGGGTTCTGCTCTGAACATGCATGGGCCAGTGGATGCAGTCTCGGTGGCTTGTTTCTCATGGTCTGTTGATGAAACTTACTGTAAGTGGGAGAAATGTAGTAGAGCTCAATATAAACACAACACCATTTATTTTTTTACTCATGACCAGATGTTGGATACTCTTAATCTCGCATGTCAATTCCTGAAAAGAGTACCGTAATTTCCTGTGTATAATATGCCCCTGTTAATAGTGTGCACCCTTGGTTCTCAACTTAAAACACCATTTCTTTGCTTGCATCCGTATATAATGTGCACCACAATCTTGTGAGATGCAGATAATATATCTGAATTGTTTCAAAACACATTGCGAAATCCATGAACGAAAATGGAAATACGGTCCATTTGAAATTGGAGACATTTTTTTTCATTTGTTTTTCCCTATGCCCGTCGTGCACAATGCGCACCCAGACTTTGATCACTTATTTTAGGGGAACATATGCGCTTATATACGGTAAATTACGGTAAACCTCTTTTTTTGTACAGCAAGTTCTAAAAGAATATTTGCATCTAGCTCTCTGATATAATAATTCTCACAAGCATACACAACAGACTTGCTTGCGGGACACACATGCACACTAGCACACATAACGATATCACAGAATAATCAATAATAGTAAGCCTATAATGTGTCTCCTAATGGATTATATTTTTTTACAGGAAGCTGTAAATATGATCGTAAGAGCAGACCTTTTTCCATACTTCAGTCTATAAGGGGCACATGAAATGCATGGCTGGGCCCCACTGGCGGTTCGAGCAGTCCTACCTGGAGTGGTGAGGGGTGTAGATTAACCTCTACGCACATAAATGCACACGTGTACACACGCGCGCGTTCACACACGTTTCTAATTCAAGTTTCATTTCCTGCATTCCACGGTAAGTTTTATGCATATCACGCACATATCATAGCTTAAAAGGACACTTGATAGGGCTGAGCATTGGCACTTAAATAAAAGGTTTGCATGTAAAAATGACATCAGTACTAAAATTCACACCCCTGAAAGATTCTGTAGCAGTATAAAGGCTTTTTTGGGGCGTGATTTACGACAAATTGGCATGCCGCCGTTTGGAGCTTGGCATGTAATTATTTCCATCTCAGTTATAATAATATTGGTAGGTTTGTCGATTCTGTTATCTTTAACGACAACCGCTCGCCATCAAAATTAAAATGCACAAAATTACTACACTTGTCCACTTAAGAAAATATAACAACATTCCCCACAATATTTTGCATCAAATGTCAGCTCATAATAGCAAAAACCATGATCATCTCCACAAAATCAAAAACACAGTACCACTCGCTCCATTTTACACAAGCTGAAGTGGACAAGAGAATGAAAGCACAAGCAATTCTCAGCCGGCAGCCAGACAGGAAAAGATTAAATCCTTTCAGAGGTTGAAGTGGGCCTAAGTAGAGATGTCCTCATCCATTTTTTAGCAACGTATTTGCAATGACTTTCAATGACCAAATTGTGATTGATGTGACTCCCACCGAGACGTGGAGGGAGGGGGGCGTGGCCCTAATGTCCATGATCAGGAGGCATTTTTTTAAATTTCTTAGTTTTGTATTAATTTACTCAAAACAAATTGATAAAATTGAAAATGCAAGCTAATGTCCTTTTCTTGATAAAAGAATACATAAATTTAGCTTGTTGTTGAAAAATGGACAGCCGGAAGGCAGGAAGAACCCTTTAATGTTGAGCACTAACCAAGTCTGTGTAGGCCATCCAATAATTCTC
Organism: Idiotropiscis lumnitzeri; assembly: GCF_059441095.1. Lineage (NCBI taxonomy): Eukaryota > Metazoa > Chordata > Actinopteri > Syngnathiformes > Syngnathidae > Idiotropiscis > Idiotropiscis lumnitzeri. The sequence goes on along the minus strand of NC_142396.1, from coordinate 16,272,511 downwards.
AAATAGGGCTGAGGCAAACATATATTTTGCAAGTCAAATGGTCACCGGTAGTTGTAGCAATTAGTCAAGCAATCAGATTAGATGTAAATTGCAGCAAATCACACTAGGAAGCAGCTGCTCTTTCATAACCATTAGTTTCCATCATAGTTTTTTTTTTTTAACATATCGACAAACAAAAAAATTAGGATTAAACTTTTTTCAACTTTCATTTAACTTTGTAGTTTATATCATTCCTGATATGTTTACAAATGAACGTGACATGTAAATTGAAGGTAGTACTTTAACATTTTTTTTCAGCTGTAAATGTTTATGGCATTTTAAAATGCAACCAACAACTACTTTATACATGAGGCACGCTTACACTATGGAAACATTTTTAAAATTTGTCATGTTCCATTGCTTCGAATACTTGTACTTTAGGTTCATGAAAGCACCGCCGTTCACATGTGGAATTGTGGGCGACAGAGAGAGAGAGAGAGAGGGAGAGAGAGAGAGAGAGCTAGAATGTCAGAGAGTGAGGGAGCCAAAGAAAGAGAGAGCCAATGTGCTCACTCATGTTTCACCCGGTTAGTACATACAATAGCTGTTGTGAATAAATGTTGACTGCCGATACATCCCCCATGAACCATAGAAGATGTTGCAATGCATTGTTTTCAAAATATTGTTTACTATAGAATAGAAATAGAAAGAATAGAAATCCCTTTATTGTCATTGTACTCAAGTGTGCAACGAGATTAGAGGGCTCCCCTCTCCAGTGCAATACAACAATAATACAGACAAATATATAAATTAGATAAATAAATAAGACTGAATAGGGCATATAGAAACACATCAAAATGCTGTTTTGCAAGGTTAGGGTGGTCTCGTGTGTGTGTGAGAGTTCAGTATGGAGATGGCTCTCGGAAAGAAACTGTTTCTCAGTCTATTGGTCCTTGATTTGATGCATCTGTAGCGCCTGCCAGAGGGCAACAGGTCGAACAGGTGTGAGTTTGGGTGGGTATTGTCTTTGACGATGTTGAGAGCCCTTCTGAGGCACCGGGCGGTGTAGATGTCCGACAGTGAGGGGAGAGGGCAGCCAATAATCCTTTGCGCTGTTTTGACTGTCCTCTGGAGCCTCACTCTGTCCGCCTCAGTGCAGCCGCTGTACCAGGTGGAGACACAGTACGTCAGCAGGCTCTCGATGGACGAGTGGTAGAAGGCCAGCAGCAGCTTCCTGTCCAGGTTGAATTTTGATAGTGCAGCCACAGCGCCTCAATGAACCCCTGATATCTAAAAACACTGCTGCTCACTACATTCCGCATAAGTTGTCACGCATGGCAGACCATTGGAACATAATTGAACATACACTTGAGCAAGGGTGGCCTACCACTCCGAGGCAAAGAGCCACAATGTTTATTGTATGACTGCAAAGAGCCACACCATACACATGGGCATACATAAACTCCCCTCATTCCGTAGCTCTCTTTTGCATTTTTTGGCAACTCCCCTTAATTGCATGACTTTTTAGCCCGTGCAGAGTTCCTAGCAAATTGATCCTAGTGTTTCATAAATTTTGGGAACACTTTGTCTACTTTTGTACTTGACCTTTTCAAGTGTTTAAGTGTGAAACCATTGCCTACAAAGTCCCCTTTGGAAAACCTGGTTGATTTTTACTTAGAGGGAACTCAAATGCCGCCGAAGATTTGAAGCCTCCGTTCATTTCTTTTTAGCATTGATGATTAATTTAATTGCCTCAAATGGTGGCAACAGAAGTGGCAAGACATTCGGCAAAGATGGCAGTTGCCACCCTGTAAAACCACCGATAGTGGGCCTCAATTATTAATAATACCCGGCAGACAGTACTTACTTTGCTTCACATATTTCATGCTACTATACTTTGCGCAACTATGCCGCTCCAGTCAATAGTCTTAAATGATCCCTTTGTGACAACCGTTGGCAGTTATTACCACAGACAACATTTACAGTATTTGTACACAGAAGCCATTTTGAGTACATCAACTGCAGGTAACAAAAACGCTCTTTGAAAAAGTGTCCTCGCCATTTTATGTGAAGAAAGGCAAGTCAACACTCATGAATTCAAGTTTCTTGCAAATTTTGAGATTCATTTGTTACCAATCCATCCTTTCAAATAAATTTGAAAAACAGTTGAACAAACAATTCCCTGTTTTTATTTAAAATCTTGTTATCCATCAATTTGCTGTGTATAGGTATGTAACAGGTGACTCAAACCGCAATTCGATTCGATTTTCAGTTCCAGATTTTCATCTGGACTTAATATTTTATTTTTTTTAGTTGCTGCCGTGCGTGTCTCTGTGCGCTGGTGTGGTGCTGCAGCCATCCACAAACCAAATACGCATTGCTGTTTAGCGCAAGCTTGTTAATGTTTAGTACACTTTACATCACAACCAAATTCGAATGAATTCTCATGTCTACTGGGACAGCGTTACTTTTCCGGTACATCACGGTTGGGATGCACGATGCTGGACAAACATGTGACGTGCGTGTTGAATATTATGACCGATATTGTGATATATAATATTTACCTAAAGAAGCAATTTATTTATTTTCTTATGAAATATTTTTTTTCACGAGGCAATGTATTGTCAGCAGAACATATGCTGGGGACAGATTGCATCTGCTGCATCAGTTATTTAGAAAGGAGTAAATTTTTGACAGCCTCGCATTAGTGAACCCTAAATACAACATTACATTGGATAAGTATGTGACGTGCACAAATAAATAACGCATGAAAAAGAGACAAAATCCAATTCCATTGTTGTTGAATTAATTTATTATTAAATGAAGAGATGATACTGGAGTGGCTAAATGTATTGGAATGCTGTTCAAATGAACAAAGCACATTGTCTGAATACAGATCATTAACTGACTTTATCCCATTGTTGGATTAGTTCTCAATGGTTTGAAAAATCAGTTTCTGTAAACAGAAATCTGAGCAGAGGAGTCTCAGAGGCCAACCTGCTTCGTGTATTGATTCCAGAAATTAACACAATTACGCATAAGCGTGGAAGTGGGAGTTGGGAGCACAAAAGTGAATGCAAAGACAATGGTGATAGTCTCTTGAGAAGCAATGAAATGGTGGCCTCCGACAGGGTATCAGGGAGACGGCCAAGGGTAAAGGCTTCATTATTCATGACAAAGTAAAGATGAAAAAGCCTCATAGTATTCAACAGTAAAACCGTCAGGTCCAGGGGCCTTGCCACCGTGGAGTAAGCCAATAGTCAACCTGAATCTCGACGAGCGTGTTAGGGGCACTGCATTAGCATAAACTACTTGAGGAAACTCTGCAAAGGTATGGTTTATTCTGATTGGATCTGTTAGGCTTACCCTGAAACAGACTTTACCTGAGCTGGGCAGTGCGTCCCTGGGGCGGGGGTGACAAATTAAAAAAAAAGGGTTGATTAACAAAGGCCGGAGGTTGAGTTTAGTCCAGCCCAGTAATCGGCCCTCGTGCGTGCGCAGAACCTACTCGTGAAATGGGCAAACAACAAAAATTACCTCAGAACGCGTCAACAGCGCTGTTACGGCCCTGGGCTAGGGCCCACCTACAAGGCCACTCCCTTCGTGTATGCCAGTAGCTCTTGTACCCTTTTGTTTGTAAAGTCAATGGACTTGTGCCTCTTCACTGGCCTGATTTCCCGCTCGTTCCCCGTTGGTGGACTTCGTTCCTGCTCGTTCCCCATTGGTGGACTTCGTTCCTGCTCGTTCCCCGTTGGTGGACTTCGTTCCTGCTCGTTTCTCGTGGACGTCCCAATCAACGAGCTCCACCTGTGCAGCTGGGACCAATAAAAGGACCTCGGTCCAGCTGCTCAGGGCGGCTGGAATGTTAGAGTTCAGTTCGCCTCGCTTGTGCTCGTTGTGTTGCTTGGTTGGACTTTTGTGAATTCTTGAGACACTTGCTGTTGTTATTTGTACTCATTTGTTAATCCTGGTTGATTAAGATCATTTGCTTAAAACCTACCTCTTTGCTTTACTAAAAATAAATTGTAAACTCTTTCCACACCATTTAACAGCTTGGTTTATGTTACTTCCCTCCTTCCTAGCAGAGCCGGTCGTAACAAGCGCCACTACCAACTGTTTGTGTATGAAGAAACTTGAGACAGCAGTGTGCCGGCAATTTTTATGAATGAGGCCGGAGGCTCGAGGCTGCAACGGTACCAAGATTATGGCCGTAGGGTAGTGGACTGACTGACAAAAAAGGGTCAAGTGCCCAGCTCTGGACTTTACCTTTGTAATTACACTGGCAGAATCCTAAACCCTGGCCTGATGTGAAATAAACTTCACTGCTTTATCGCCAGAGTCATAAAAACGCTGTGTCTGGATTTCAAAAGCAAAGACCTGACCTTTGTGGTAGTAGCCAAATCATAGTCTATCTGTAAAGTGACACACCGTTTATAAAGGGAGGGTTCTGGATTAATAGCATACTGTTCGACAAACTCTTTAATGTCCTAAAGAAGAATTGAGTTAGTTCTCTTTTTTCCTATTAAATTCAAATGGGATGGTTTGGCCTCTGATATAGGCTTTATATGCCTCCCAAACAATGACCCTTGTTAGGGTCCAGTATCCAGTGAATCATTAACCACCATGAATAAAGAAATCTGAGATTGCATAAATGGATATGGATAATGAACATGAGAAAAAAAAGCAGAAAGTTCTGACATTCAAGAATGTTTGTCTCCAAAGATCAGTAAGGTCATATCGCTGAGAGAGTGTGAAGAAGGTCATTGCCGACTGTGTAAGTGGAACTGTTTAATTCGATGAACGATCCAGCACTGGGTCCTGAACAAGGTTAAAATCACCCCCTATCATTATATAATGGTTTTGAATGTTTGGAATAAAGAAACTATTGTACCAATAAGGGCCATAGACGGACTAATAAAAGAAGTGCACCTTAGAGTGTTGCAGAAATCATAACACACCTGCCATTTAGATCAGAAACAGACTTATCTACCACAAAAACAAATGCCTTATCTGATAACGATAGCAACACCCTCCAACCCCTCCTCTCCCGTGCTTTGCTGTTAAGTATAGTGGTCCCGTGCCCCAACTCAAGTCCTTTTAAGTTGTGTAGCTTCCTTATTAAGCATTTTTAGTCTCTTATATCAGATTCAAGATGAGTCAAGGGAGCTATTCCTCACCCCAACTCAGTAGCAGTCCCCATCCACCTCACATTCCACAATACGAACTCAAGTTTATTGTGGACAGAGATCTTACCTAAATGAAGAACTTTTGTTAAAATGATATTGGTAACCATGGGTGGGATTCTGATCACAAGGGAGCAACCAATCTGACATCTGGAAAGGAGAAATGAAAGAATAGAAAGCAATGCAAAATATATAATAATATATATTCAAAAAAGGGCGAGACCACATACACACACACCCCCACACCCGCTCGCGTACACACAGCGACACACAGATCCTTACCAAACAACAAAGAACCCCCTTGGCCAAAAGCAACTCCCATAAGTCAAAGAAACAATGTGTCCAATACACAAAGGCGTGCACAAGACCAAATATAAAACTTTCAACGCAGACCACAAATCCTGACTTACGAATGATTAGACATTCGGATGATGGCAATTTCACCATATAAAAGAAAAAATAAATAAAACAATAATAAATTAAATAACTAAGTCATAGATTTTAATAGCATGCCTCTGGCGGGTACAAAAACTAATCACACAAAATAATGGGCAAACACTACTTTGCCCCATAAATGAACTAACATCAATTGTAAATAAAAATGTTGAGACACCTGGAAAGAGAGACATAATACCTTGAAAATAATGTAGCGGCATGTAATAATAAACAAGGCTGCAAAACATTTGTCTAGACAAAGAAAGTAGAAGCCCACTGAGAAATGGTAATGATTATGAGGGGGAAAAAAAAGGACACTGTCTTGACATTAGTGTGGCATCAATTGTGGCTGCGTAACTACCAGAGAGCATTAAAGCTAACTGTCACAACCTGACAAAGAGTGCAAGCATGCTCACGGTGACACGGAACGATTCAAATCAGTCCATCGACAAACCCTCATCTTGCGGCTTCCTCGAGTCGGCAGTTTTCCTCGTCTCATCTTCGAGTATAAAATATAATTTAGTTGGGTATTGCAAGGCGGACTGGAGGCCCATGCCTCGAAAATAAGCCTCGATATGGGGTACGCTGCTCCACTATTGCGGGGGCGTAATCCTTCACAATGGGAACACGGACATCTTTGTATTTCAACTTGCCTCTCAGGCTGCGACCTGCTCGACCCACATGGCGAACTTGAAAGTTAGGAAAACATGACAACAAGCCATGTTCGACTGAAGGGGCCAGGCTATGCAGCGAGCGTGCGATGAGCCCTGCCCAACTCGGGTAGTGAGAGAACGTCCACATGCTATTCTGTCAGATGACTGATGCCCCCCTTCAGCATCTCCTGCAGTTTTCTGTAAGCCACCTCTTTATGAGTCAGGGGAAGAGGTCCATCTAGTAACACATACAATTGTATATCGGTTACAGATGATACATAATAAATAAAAAACAAACACACAAGTACAGTGTAAATATTACACCGGTAATACGGCACAACCCAACAACAGCTAATCGTAATTAATTTTCATATTGTAGAGAACAGCACAACATTTTTGCACTTGCTTCTTCACAGAAAGAAGGTTCAGTCAGTCAACTCAAACAATTTTATCAAACATACACCTTTTAAATTGTTGTACATTGATTATGCTTAGATTTTCCAAGTGTTTGGTTTTTTCTGATATAAGACTGGGCTCATGTGTCGCTAACCACTTACTGTCACACAGGGTATGGTAAAATAATTCTCTGAAACATGAACTACTGATCACTTTGTATTAACACAGCGCTCAAATGCAATGAGAACAAATATTAACCACATTCCGGCACCTCAGCAAACTTTATTAGACTTAGACGGTATGCAAACAGATAATTCACCATTCTTGATAACTCTTGTTCCATTTAGTCTCATCTATTTAAATGTTTAATATGTCATGTTCCTTAATTTCATCAATTCAGCTTGTGCAGAAAATGATTACATAATTATTGCCTGACCAATCCGCTTGGTGGGTAATTATTCCCATTTTGTTAGATGAAAATAGATGTCATTCCCTAGTAAAATATTTCTCCTCACAGTTTTACTTCATTGGCAAACATTAAAACACTTATAGAGCTTTTTTTTAATTAGAAAGAAATGTGAGGAATATCACTGCATTGTGTGCAAAACGATTTTATTAAAAGTGTTCTTTTTAATGATTGGGACTGGTTTAAGTAGTTGGAGAAACAATAACACTTACATTGCAAGAATGACTATTACCTTTTTTCGTAACATAGCTGACAACCTGGTTTTTGCACAAATATTCCATTTAGGAAAGCACTGACTACAGATGATTGTTGCAAAGAGACAAGTACATCAATTTGCCTCCCATGGATAACTTCTCAAAGCAACACAGTGGAGAAGTGTTTACCAACCTTCAATGAGCCAAGTCTCCCTTTTACATTTGAAAAGCACAACACCAAACAAAAATGTGTCGATACTGAAATAATGAGGTGCTTTTTTTTTTCAATTCACTCAAACATTATTTTACTCTGCGTAAAATTGCTGTTTAATTGAACACCAAGCTAATAAACATGGAATAAACCATGATGTTTTATGTTGTATGAATTACAACAAGTGGTTAAACATGTTAATTAAACCTTCTGCCATGTAACAGAAGAGCAATTATTTGTTCCGCGTGTCACATTGTGTTGCTGGAATCAATGACTAAATATAAACATTATTTTTAATAAACCATTCATGTCCGGGCCTATTAAGTGAAACTGGATAATTTTCCATGGCTCCCCCAATCATCTCTCACAGTACCCTTGAGTGCCATGGAAACCTGGAGAGAATGCCTATATGTATATATATATATATATATATATATGACGTGTTTCGGAGTGAAGGTTAAAAGTCCTACTATGGTATGTTGCCATAGTTACCCTGAAGAGCCCATTAAAGTCACAACGATAAGTCTGGAGGACACATGTTTGTTTGGATTGTTAATCATCATCCTGCTGTAAATGGCCACTGTGTCGAGTGAGGTGAGTCACAGAGAGTAATCGCCACATGCGGGACATAATCAAATACAAGGTTAATGAGAGTTTGATGGAAGCATATGCCGCACCCACAGCAGTTGTTTTGCACCACAATAACCGGGACCATGAGTTAATGGTGCAGGACCAAAGGCAGCATCAACAATACGCAATCGAGAAAAATGTTGCTACAATATCAATTTAGTTAAGCATGCTCAGCTAATAATAACATCAGATCAGATGTTAGCCCTGCAACCATTCCAGGGCTATTGTCCCTGGATGCCATTCACACTTAAGTACAAACACAGGGCCTTTGTGAGCCTTGATGACTTTTTGTCTCACCAGGTATAATACATGAACATTTGGTTGAATAAATGTTACCAATCTCAAAAGATGGCAGATGACGGTAAATCAAGCTTGACAGCAAAGGGCCCTTCAGCAGAATGGAATGTGAGGCACTTCATTTCCCTCCCTCACTCATTCCACATCATTTTGAGGGTTGTCGTCTACCTAAAGCCCAGCTGTGAGGATGCAATGCTTGTCCAAGCATAAATTTAACAACTTAACACTCCAGATGGATCCTGTGCAATGGTGTGCAACACACAGTCACAAAAGTATTTGGATTATTTACTGCTACAATTTTTAGCCTGCGCTCTAAACGTGGTTTCGAGGTTATGACCTATTGATCAATATGTTAAATTTAAACATGCAGAAATCATTTTGCCACTTACTATCATGCTTAAAGGTTAATCTATCTATCCATTATCTGATCCACTTCTCCTCAAAAGGGTCGCGGGCGTGCTGGAGCGAATCCCAACTATCTTCAGGCAGTATGTGGGGTACACCCTGAACGGGTTGCCAGGTCACTAAAGGTTCATTTTCTCAAAAATACAATTATAAAATACCTCTGTGAATTTGTCAAGAATTACATCTTATACTTAATACACTCACATAACATCAATTATATCTTGGTTCCTTTTATGTTGCTACCCTCAACTCTGACCCGCAGAGAAGAAAGAACTGGCCGCTGTATTTGACTCATTCCGCAGACAACATACTCCTGGTCTGCTGACTTTGACAGCGTAGAAGTTAAAGCAAAACAAAAACAGGACGTTGCCCTGCTCGCTCAAACTGGAGACTTTTATAATGTCCTCAACAGCGAACATTTGCAGTGGCACTTGGATTCAAAAGTTATTGGCATCTATGGGTTGGGTAGCTTGTCACCTCAAAGACCTGCTACTCATTTGGCATCATAACTGCAAGGCACCTTCAGTTTGGCTTTTTTTCCTTTGCCTCGACTGTACACTTCACAAAAAAATTCACCAAATTGCTGTCCCAACAATCTGACAAACATGACAGTCAGGAAGCTAAAAGTTTGTAATATTCTCTATGTATGTGAACAGTTAGTAAATTAAGTCCTCTTATGATCAGGGTCTCCAGCTTTCTGCATTTGAAACATAAGTTTAAAAGCAACCCATCGGGTGGAATCCTATGTACATCCAATATCTCAGAGACCACCAAAACGAAATGGTTGTTCAACCATTAATATTGCATCGTCCAAGAGAGCAAGTCATTTAAATACTTGAGATGGGCCAATAATCTAAAAAAAAAAAAAACATTGGGGAAACATTTGTGTCCTTGAATGAACCCTGACGTGAACACGTAATTTTTCTACCTGCACCATCAGTCAGAAATGTTCGACCCCCAGTGGGATGGGGGCTTTGTCAAAGCCACACTTTGATCCGCACAGAGTGAATCCACACGATGCAACGCATGTGCACACTTTCTTCTTCACTGGTCTCAGCAATGTTCTTTTTTTGGGTGGACATCTCAACGGAAAAATGAAAATGTAATTGTGAACGATTCTGTGAGAATAGACCTGTTCCAATTGATTCTCATGACTCGATGCGCAACCCTTAACTGTCTGACACAAATGCCACCTGCATCCATTGCCAAGTTGGACAGTAAATTTTCATCAATGCCAAAATGAATTTGAACCCACATTTGGCAGGTTGGCGGTTATTAATTTAGCACCCGGGCCTACCTGCTAAATAAATCTCAAGTGTTGACCGGCTGTCTCAGATTCCTTTTTATACCCAGCAGAAATTGTTTCCGTCTACCGCAACAATAAATTAATTGGCCTCACACATTTTATTGACCTCAAGTCTCTTCAAAACTTAAAGGTGTTCAAACAGAAATTAACCATGGTTAAAAGATGGCTACAGGATTTTTTTCACTCTCAGGGGCTAAATGGGGAGAGAGAAAATAATTTATAATTATATTTTACAATATCAAATAAAATTCTGGAGGGGCATAACGAGGGCTACACAGATTTTGAACGGGGCTATAATATAGCCCTGGTTTAGAGCCATCCTTGGTTAAAAGTGAGATGTAGTATTTTCTCTGTGCCATTGCTGTCACTCGTGTTCAATGCTGTTAAACAGAAATGCTCTTGTTATACGATTGTTGAAGAGTCAGAAGACCAATACCCCACAGGAGCCTTTTCAAGGCTTTACCTCTGAAGTCATGTCAATAGTAATTACTGACACGGCTTATCTTCAGGCTTTTTCTTTGTTCCTCACAGGATTAAATGTTAGTTTTCCCGCTGCCAATTAATAGAAGCAGATGGTAACATCAGTTATCAAATGGTACCTTATGAGAAACAATCTTGCTTTGTTCTTCCACATCAGAAGAAAAAACTAATTTATCAGACATCAAGAGAAATACACATCATTGGCACAAATGTATTCTCATCTAACGTTTCTTCTCTAAGAATACAGAATACCATAATAAACATGCCCCCTGCTCCCAAAGTCCATACCTTAAAACATTCAATAGCTAGGAAATCATATGCTTCAAGTTATTTCCAGAAATCGATGCTGAGGCACTTATTCAGGTGGGCCACCTCTAAATAACAGTCCGGAACATTTCAAAGTCAGCATCCCTCTATATCAGCATCCCTTTCAACAATAAACACTGATGATGGGTGTTGCTTCTTGGCTGTCACAGTCATGCCGACCTGGAATCATAAATTTTATAAGGCTGTAAGAAACAAGAAATTCATACTCGGAGCTGTGAGGCTTAACTGATATTTGGGGCAAAACTGAGTCAGCCATTTTGTCACAATGTTTTTGTAAGAAGAAAATTCTACATGGAATTCCCAGCATGACATCAAGGCAGCTCAGCACCTTTGACCGCAGTAGCCCCTTGTATATATAATTAAACAAACACTGTATGATTGCCTTGAACTCCTCCGTGGCCAGTGTTAATCCCAGAGATCAATTTTTTTTCAACCGAATATATACAGAGCACAGCAATCCATGAGTCAGCTTGTTCACTGTATCAGTCTATTGGGGAAGCAACCATCAATATTCTTTTCTGCACACCGTTTTAATAATACTGACATTTTTACTGGCAAATTTAAAGATTGCTGGTACTCGACATTTTTACAGTGACGGGTACATTTCAAATCAAGCCCAAAAAACTAGAAAGGCTTTCAGGTTTTCATGTGACCAGATAGTGCCATGCATTACACCATGAATTATACCAAAACAATGAAGTTCTAAACATCCATCCATCTTCTGTACCGCTTTTCCTCACTAGGGTCGCGGCGGGTGCTGGAGCCTATCCCAGCTATCTTCGGGCAGTAGGCGGGGGACACCCTGAACTGGTTGCCAGCCAATTGCAGGGCACACAGAGACGAACAACCATCCGAGCTCACACTCATACCTAGGGGCAATTTGGAGTGTTCAATCGGCCTGCCATGCATCTTTTTGGAATGTGGGAGGAAACCGGAGTACCCGGAGGAAACCCATGCAGACATGGGGAGAACATGCAAACTCCACACAGGATGGCCGGTTTGAACCCATGCCCGATGCTGTCTCTCACTGTGAGGCCATCGTGCTAGCCAGTCGGGCCACCGTGCCTTAAGTTCTAAACAGAGATTGAAAAATGTTAAGTGATAATAGAAGTCATTACCAACTTATAATGATTTATTTTAATTAACAATAGCCATGTGAATAAAACTGCCGCCAAATAACATGACGGACTAACGGACTAACAATTACGTTTGAGTCGGCTTAAAAAATGATGGAGTCGCGACGACAGATGACAAATGGCACTACTCTCCCTATGTTCTGTTCTAACCTGCAAAAAGAATGGATAACACGATACTGTACAAACAGCAACAAGTGTAATAACGATTACAACATACAGCGAGACCGCAAAGCATGAAATGCAATATAGCAACGGATGACTGTAAACACAAAAGCACATCCATACATTCTTCTATAAGATTCAATTTGAAATGCTCATCCATCACAAGTGTCTTGTCAGTTCTTTCATGAGCACTGATGTTTCAAATTTGATACTCCCCGTCTAGTCATGGGATTACTCACACATTTTTGTATTCAAGCTGATGCAGCACTTATGGAAATTATTTTTAAAAATTAGGCTACCACAAAAGTGTTATGGTGTGGAAGTGGCCAAGAGAACCCTTTATGTTTCCAGATTGGACCCCATTACCGAATTAGGCGTGGCGGCACCTCTTTAGGGATTTCATACGGCTCATAATTGAGCAAGTACATAAAAAGGAACGGGAGTTATTCCTTAGTAGGACAGATGTGGTTGCTTTAATTCTGTGATTGAAGTGGGCTAGTTGAAGAAACAATAATGATAAACAATGAAATGGCACATTTACAAAGTTTTAAATGGAACAGACTATTGTTATTGTGAAGTTTGTCAGGTTTAAAATGCCCTGACAGCTTTTTTAGACTGAAAATAACTTACTAAAGGTGACTGAAAACCAAAAGCAAACCAGGCAAAATTTTCGTTTTGTCCCATTCGGAATGGGAGAAAGCCAGATGGAAAACAAGCGTCTTGCTTAGTTCAATCCCTCGCACCCTCTGACTCTCACCCTCCGCTCGGCCTTTTTATTGAAGCAAACTCATACCTTAGCAGACAATGGGGGTCTGTCTCCAGGGAGACAGGAAAGCATAAATAACTAATCACCAGGAGACAGGCGCCCAGTTGACAATGGTGGTCTGTTTTAGATTAAACTAATTATCAGAGATTCCAGCAGGCAGGAAAACATAATTCACACTGAAGCAAGGAAATCGAAACTCAAAGAAAAGCGTAAGTGTGTGCGTGTGTGCTAAAGCAACAATGTAAGCGACTGAGTGTGTGTGTTAAACATTCATGATACAGGCAGTGTATAAAAACATGATTATAAATACACAAACTGATTACATATCCTCATCCCATCTTACAAGTTCAGTAACATTTAAATTTTAGTTGTTTTTTATGGACTGTGCAGTGACAGTATTAGATGATGGTTGTAAACAGCATAACATATAATATTCTCACATTGTAATGTAATTTGGGAGAGAACTGCAAGTGCTAAATGAAATCAGCAGGTATTGAATTGGAAGTGTTTTACGAGGAGGCAAACACACAAACTCACATACAGGAAACAAATCGATTGTAGGATAATTTTGGGGGTGTAACTGTACACAAGCCATGTTCGGTTGAATAACACTCTTTCGTAATATGTGACAAGTGGTTGTACTGTCTGTACACACCCATAACACATTTCCCATGAGTTCGGGAAATATTATCGTGGTCGTTAATGGTGGAAATTTGGGGGGAATCATTTATCACAGTCAAATTTTTTTTAATTATGAAAACCTGGCAATTGAACAGGAGTGTGCATCCTTAAATCACTTTACACAGTTGTCTAATTTAAGTTCTTGAAAGTGTGCATGAAAGACAGAGAGTGAGAGAGATAGCAGTATGTCACACATGAGACCTATCTTTGTGACGATGCATTTGCTTTTGTCCAAGACGCAATCATGATCAAAATAATCCCAAATGGGGTTCTGCCATTTTATCCCTACTTCCGCCATTCTGCTCTTGTTTTGTTTTTGTTTTCTACCCATGTACCATCATTATGTCACTTGTACAACTGTCGGAATCTGGCAGCGCTGTGATTTACATTTTAAAATATCACAAAATGCTTACAAAGATGAAAACTAAGGATATTTTCTTCACAATTATCATTCGTTTTGGTTAGTTTTGTGAGCAGACTGTCGTTTTAGTTAGTTATTATTTTTCCCAAAACATTCTCGTTTTTATTTTATTTTGTTTGTTTTCGTATTTTTGTTTGTATTCATTTGGTGATAATATCCTTAACTAGCACGTAGAAAATTGCCCATTAAAAGCAAGATACAATCAACTTGTCCTCCTTCACATAATGAAAAGAGGACGTGCTGCCATCTGACTTCTGAGTGGGCGCTCACTTCAAACATGCTACGCTAAAGATGTGTCAGTTCAGCCGAGTGTCTAAGGTGACATGCCATCTGTTGTTATGTCATACTGATATTTGAGCATTGAGAGGGCATCATTTTAACACCTCAATGTATCCTGTCAGCCGCCAATGCTATATTGCTAATATTGTTGCGTTACAGCCCACATGCTACAAAACAGACTCCAAAAAAGGAGCTGGCAATGGAGCAATTTAAAGTAAAAGTTAATGTGCTCATATGCTGGTTGCAGCGGACTGAGGTCGGATGAGTTTCATGTCACAGAGTTTATTTGGTCCGTTAGCAGGATTGAAATCTGACCAACTGAATCACATCAAGTGGGAAACCAAAACAGTTTCATTTAAACAAACTTACAAATACATTTTCCATCACACATGCATACACTATCTATGGAAAAATATAAGGAGATGAATGTGCTCAATGTTTCTAAATAGTAATTTGGAAAAGTGTGGGCAAGCCTTTTCTAGCTCTAGAGGTGATGTCGAAGTGTATATATTTGTTGCTTTTGAGGCCAGAGCAGGGCCAGCGCGTTTTTCCCAGTGACCCTGTCCCCACAGATAGCCCTGGTGTGGCCTCTTACTCATGTCCTTTAAAATAGTGAGAAGGGTAATGGCCTCCCCCAGGCCTCCTCAGTCATCCTGACTGTGCCGGGAGCATCAAACAAGTCACACCTTAAAACAATTAGCCTCACTTATCTACTTTCTATCCCACCTTGGGAGAAAAAAAGAAATAAAATAGAGAATAAATTGCAGGCAGTTACAGGAGACACCATTTAATTTTCCTTCGATTTTTTGGATACTCATGGTAAAAAGTTTGAATTAAACTATACAAAATTATATATGATATTACATATAATGAGATATGATACGTGTCATATTACTTGACCCATACCATCGGAAATATGTGAAATTTCTAAAGTAAATAACGAGCACGGGAACATTCCAAAACATGCATGGTTTGTTACTACAATCGAAAACAGTCACCATCCATTCCCTTCAAGTCACTTTCCAAATTTACCACATTAAAGTCAATAAGTAAGAAGCATGCATTTAACTTATCATAATTGGCCTACAAGTAAGAGCGGGTGATTGATGACTTGACTGCACATTAAAAATGCAATCGTGCAAAAATAATCCACATTTTTCTTAAATTTTCCTGTAATCTGATTGTGTTTTTTTGCTGTAACTGTGACAGAATACATTTACGTTTTATTTGTATTGTGAATACATAATGCCTGTACATGTATTCTGTCACTCCCTATGCCTACATATATATGAACAAATTTATTAGTACAATGCATTAGTCTGTCTGGCAGGAAAGCTGAGGCTCATGTCAATCTGCTGTAGGTGTATACATCGGAATGCATAAGTAGAAGAGAGAATCTATACAGCCAGAAATGTGAGCAATTGCACTCCTTTTACCTCTTACGTGAAAATATGGCCCTACGTAAGGCATATGACAGCATTCGTCAAGCTCCTAATCAAACTTACCGTTGATGTCAGCAGAAAAGTGGTATATATGGCTCTAAATTACACTCTCTACAAGTCATATAGTTTTTAATTAGGAGTTGATCACTCTTTCCTGCCATCCCTGCATTAGTGTATTTAATTTCCTGCTGTCAAACAGCCTTCCCTTCTAGATATATTATTCAGCATGCCTACACAGTGCCTTCTGTGTTGCCAGAGGCAGCAGGATGACTGCTGCTTTTTGAATCGTCGTCTTGACAATAAAGAAGAGCTTTTAAAACCGCAATTCCTGTAGATGTTCCGCTCAGGTTCAAATGTCAACGTTTACAGTAGATAACAGTGCTGTCGATTCAGCAACCTCAGTGGATGAGAGATGAAGTCTTAAATGTCAGTTGCCGTCTGTTTAATAGCAACTCGAGCGTTTTTCTCCAGCAAAATACATTTGTGACAAATATGTGCAACCAGAGCTCTGAGTTGTAAAATATTTAGTGTCTTCTATTTATTGGATAGTAATAGTGTGAGGTGTTTTGCCATATCAGATCGGCTAATTTCTTTGTATATTTTGTTAATTTTTTGGATTGACCATAATTGTCCCAATGTGATCCATGAATTAGATCAATGCCACAGTGTTTTACACGTTATTTTTGCACTACCTGCAATATGTAACTCTTTTTTTAACTTTAGTTTTTGGTGTGCATGGATCTGCAAATCAATACCTGTGCCAGATTTCTTTCGACTACAAACTGCCTATATAGTGCTTCAAATGACTGATATATCAAATCAACATTTGTATGAGAATCCATCTTATTTGTAGCCGAGGCATCAAGAGCTCAAACTGTGACAATCCCTACATCACTTGTTTCAGCACACTTAATGCTCTTTTTGTTGTGTGTACTTTGGCTTGGAAACACCATTCCATGTTGGGCAAAGCCTATACACAGTCAACAGAATATTGTGAGTTTAGTATTATGCTGCCAAAAAACTATTCCGGGAAGCGAACCAGAGCTACAGTGTAAGACAAAGAGCACAACGACTGATTAATCACCAACGCATATTTTAGAGAGTATAATACTGCTAACTCCATTGCAGACAATTATAGAGTTTTGAAGTTGTTTAAATTACTTTTGTGACATTTTATATGTATAGCCATCCATTATCTGTATCACTTCTCCTCACAAGGATCGCAGGCGTGCTGGAGCCTATTGCAGCTGACATCGGGCAGTAGGTACACCCTGAACTGTTGGCCAGCCAATCGCAGGGCATACATAGACGAAAAACCATGCACACTCACACTCATACCTAGCGGCAATTTAGAGTGTCCGGTCGACCTGCCATGCATGTTTTTGGAATGTGAGAGGAATCCTGAGTACCCGGAGAAAACCCACGCAGGCACGGGGAGAACATGCAAACACCCTACTGGAAGGTTGAACCCATGACCTCTGCATTGTGAGGCCATCGTGCTAACCAGTCGTCCACCATGCCACCCATATATATATGTATATATATGTATATATATAAAGAGAGAGAGAGAGAAAAATTTTGTAATATATAATGTAAAAAGTACATAATATAACATTCATTATTTTTAAAAGAAAAGGACCAAACCCAACAGTTTTGAACAAACTGAGTCGCTTTTGAGCATGGAGTCACTAAAGGGGAAAATTGGAGCAGAGGACTTGAATAGGTGTGTTAACGCCGCATCCTGCACATTTATTGACACAAACATACAAACTGGATGAGAGCTATTTTTCACATTTGAAAGGCGCAGCCCTCAGCACACACTATTACTGATTGTTCATTTTTCGCGTGTGCTTATTGTGCTCTGAGGTTTATTTCTTTATTTATTTTTTAGTATATCTGGCCCAAACACTCCACATAAATATTCCTGGTTGGGAATCTTTCAAATTTTATATCCCATTCAGGCCTGCACGTCTAAAAGTTTGCTCACCTCTGGTCTACTCTAAAGTAACCTTCATGTCCACATTTATTCTCTTTTGTGCTTGATGGAGCACTCCAAAAAGCACAAACCCCGTTCACTGCTTCCTTATACAGACAGATGGGGGTCGTTGATGCACATGGGTCTTTGCTTTTTCATTTTCTATTTCAACAACATAGCTGAGAGCATCCCTGTTTGTTCAGAAAGCCAATAAAGTGTGGCAACTGGCCACCGACTACTGTGACAGGCGCAGAATGAAAAACACTCAAGAGCATGACACATAGAGTTGCTGCCACCCGTCAAAAGGTTGTCTTATCGGTGCGACGAGGACCGTGAGCACTTGAGTGAAATGAGTTGAGAGACGCTCTGATACGAGTGGAGGGAAAAGTGTTGCTTCTGCTCTGATTTGTTGGCAGAATAGCGAGGAACCGAGACCATGGAGGAAGCAGGTGGGTCAACATGCCTGCACAATTTTACAGTTTAGGTGCATTTGTCACGATAGATTCTTCTGCTTGCAGCCTTGTACCAAACAGTCTTGTTTAAGTTGTACTTGAAGTCACCAAATGTGACACTATGCGGGTTCTGGTATCAAGTTTTGTCTTTGTTGTTTTTCTCAATTCTTTTCCCTCTTTTGTTGCTATTGATGCAACGTTTTGTTCAGCCATCAAAGCAAAACAATTTGACATTGAAATTGTATTGTACGTTTTACTGCGACAGCTTTGTAGATGGGGGGGAAAAAAATAGAACAACCACGATAATGACAATCCAAACTGAGAGAGAATGGGAGATGATCAGTACAGAAGAACATAATTAGGGAGTGCAAACTCGCTTTCTTTAAAAAGCAGTTATTTTGTTTCCTCACGTTTGATTTTCAAAGCTATTAACCGAGTGATAAGCCCCTTTAGAGATTCCCTTCACATGCCCATGTCATTCATAAATATTGTTTCATATTTAACATGTGGTCTGAAAGGTTTTATAATGCAATAAAAGTCATGGGCTAATCTTGGTTGATTTACTGGAGTCAGCATCAGTTGGAGTCACTTGGAATTGCAAATGTCATTTTTGACTTCAGCTTTTGAAAATGATTGCATACACAGACATGTTTAATTTCCCTACAATTAACCATCGCTATTAATTGCACTTGGTGGTGGCCTCGGGCACTGTGATGGACCGGCTTGCTGCCAGAAATGGAAAAAAAAAAATTGATCAAATGAATAAAGATTTTGATGGAATACATGGGTGAGTAAAAATCATCAAGCATGATGCCGCTGGCTTTGCATTTAAATTTGGGTGACAGAAGTGAAATTAGAAGCTGATGTCAAGCCTTGATGAAGGCATCCATGTTACATGCAGAGCAAAACCAGGCAGGCGTAACGGACATACATGATTCTGAAATGCTTTGAAATACTGTGCATTGTGTGTATATGTGTGTTTTCAATTCATGTAGAATTGTGTTTCTCTTGTCACAAAATGTTGAGTTTGCCGTTTTATCTATTTTTATCTTGCATCGTTTATGTTTTATCTTGTATCCAGCTGTGGTGCCGTCTTAAAAGAAAGCCAAATTTAAGATAATCACTACACCAATTTGTTGAGGTCTCATAAGTAGCAGTTGTAACTCCTTTTTGTCCCCTGAAATGTTGGTCAAATTCCATGTTAGCTTTAGTCACAGTATTTCCAAGGATATGGAGTTTATTGTGATCTTAAACGACTGAACCATCAGAAGAAACAGGAATCAATCGATTGGCTTTACAGTACATTACACGAGTCAATTGAAGTGGTGCAATGTCCCACATGTGCGATATACGTCATGACAATATATGAAGAAAAACAAAGGAATCTGACAACCTGTTTGGGTTACAATTTTATAGTGTTGTTGTTATTTTTTTATTTTTATTTTTTAATAACCTGAGCTTATACGCAGCAACGTTGTTTCAGGATTCCAGTGAATTTCAAAAAATAATATCAAATAACATAATGCTTGAAAGTAGACATCTTAATTAGATCTGGTCATTAAAATCCACAACACAAAGTCATCTAATGGGATTATGGACAATATATGACTACAAATGCAATCATGCTTCATCAACCGCTGAGTCAAATATGTGCATTCACAGTATCATATAAAGTTCCATTCATCAAACAGCCTAAGTAGTGACGAATACAGAATGCAAATTTTCATTTGCCTCAAAGTCAATGATGGGGACTAAAATGGCCACCTCTGCTCAGTCAGCATTGTTCTCATCTCCTGAGAGCCCACAGGGCCTGTGCTTTGCGTCCCGGTGTTTGGCCCATGGGTGGCCTCTCGATGACAGTGAATGCTCGAAGAAGCGAGATAGAAATCACAGAGCATGGGGCCGCTCCCATCTATGTAAGGGCAACCTTTTTGTCACATACCCAAGGGTAGGTGTTTCCTTTGTTTCCTTTCTGGTTCAACTCCCTGCTGCTTCCACATGCTGCTGCTGTGGTAGCACAGACCGAGGTGACATCAGCTGGTATTTTTTCGCCCGGCCCACGGCATTCCGAGGTTGCCCTGCAATCATTCACTTCCGTGCAGTTTTGACACATCTTTATATAAAAGCCATACATCATAGGTGGAATTCCAGTCTGTTAAAAAGTTGAAAACTGTGGCAAAGTGAAAGACAAAGTAAAAATAAAAGTCCCAACATTGCACGAAATGACCTGATATCATGTAAAAATGTGGTTCAATGTGGACACAGTGAGGCAGAGTTGCTAATTCAGCTAATGTTGATCCATCCACACATTCATTATTTCCTGCCGAGCAGGAGGCAAGGTGCATCCATACTTTTATTTTAACCGCAGGAAAAGCCATTAGATAAAAACACACCAAGGCAGTAAAAAAATGTCGGATCTAAAGAAAGCTCCATAATACACTGCAAACTCACGTTATTCATTATTTCACTTTATACCTTACCATGCACATACTGAGTGATTGGCATAATCACATTCACTATTTTACAAAATTACATACAGATGAATTATTTTTTTCAATAGGTAGACAGGAATATAAATCTTTAGCATTTTTCATTACGGAATAGCATATTTTATAGTTGTGATAAAAAAAATTACTAAATGGTTCATAAATGGAATATGTACTGCAGAGCAAGATCATTAAATGCCATTTAAATCTGAGCAGGCAGACTGAAAAAACTGCTCGTATCTACTTAACGAGGACTCAACAAGTGAACAAAAAACAAAATTGCTTAAACCCTGGAAATATTTGATGGTGATTGAGCTGGCTGAAATGGCCTTACACGGCACATTTAGTAATTTGCACACCTACCACCTCTTCAGAGCAGCACAATTACCAAGCGTCTTGAGTGTTGTCAATGGCTCAGCTGCACCCAAGCTTCATCCCACTCCCGGGGCCCAGCCAGAGCCGAAGCCAGGCCAGGCCAGGCCACTGAGGTGCTAGCGTGAAATGGCTCGTAATTCCTACCGCTATCTGTGCCACACAGATCCGTTTTTTAAAATGCGTGAATCTTTTTGCGTCTGAAAAGTATGTATTTAAAGACGTGATAAGCACAGAAACTCAAGGACAACATCAAGTGAATATAAACAAAATTACAAAGGTAAAATTACTAAATTGAACAAATGTTTCAACTTCAAGGAAATGTGTCAATTAGTCCACAGTTCGATTGCTGTCTTGTTCATTTGTGTTAGAATAGAACATGAACACAGCCCTGCCTGCCTGATCACTTCAATTACAAGAAAGCGCCGCATTCCTCAGATCTGAAAACGTGTGATATATAATCTGAAGTGTAGTCCAAACTGTGTTACTCTTTTTTCATGACTGAGTCAATTCACTGCTGATAGTCTGTTTTTATCTCCGAAGCAATGTATGATTTTGCACCTGCCTAAGCGGTTTCAATGAAAGTTTCGAGAAGCTAGCGTCCGACAGAGCAGTTAAAGCAGCAGCATGCATATCATCATAGTGATATAATGGACATTGGCACCTGTCATAAATTATTACTGGGACTCATAAAACCTTTCTTTACACATTGCAGTATAACGTATTGTGACAAAATATCAGTCTATTTCCTTCTTTCATTTTTTCCGCAGTTTTGAATAATATTGCCACGCAATTAAAGGGATCTACACACCAATCTGACGTCGGCCCTTCTGGAGAAATGATGCGCCGGTGTCGGTACGAGATGTGGTCGGATTGCTAGATGTGTTTGAGGTCCTTCAGTGGCCTGCTGGTGACGTCACACTTTAATCACGTATTTCTCAAATGTATATCTTTGTTTCTGTGTTCCCCCCCTGGCTGTTCTGTTTGCATATTTTGATTTGCTAATTAAAAAATTAAAATGAAAAGACAGCATTGCTGTCACATTGGCACGGCAGCTCCTACGTCACTTCCGCCTATGCTCCAAGAAGTCGTTCCTCCTGTCGAACGTGCAATAATGCCGTGGTTCACTTGGACTGCAAAAGTGTGTGAATATAATGTCTGTATACGGTGTGAAATATGTCTTAATAAAACATTTCCATGTTTTCCCTCCGACCCTTAACTAGTCTGATTCCCAAAGCAACGGAACATTGACGTGATGCAGGACACCGAAGGATGATCTTTCCAAAAGTAGCAGTAAATGTCCTTTATTATTATTATTTTTTATTATTATTTAATAACTCAGAACATACAAACACAGCAGAGTTGACACACAGATAAATATCTTACAAAAAATACAACGGCTCCCACTTTCCAATGTTGCGCGCTACACCAAATTTCCAATGGACGATGTCGGATTGGTGTGTGGAGGCCTTATATCTCTGCTTTAAAAAAAAAGACGTTTTTGGAATAATCATTGAAGTTCCTGGCTCCTCCAACTGTTGTTTGACCTAAAGACATTTTCCTGAATGAAATACTCGGTAGACTGGTATATTTCTTTCGAGTGTCCATTTTGGTCCACCATGACACTATTACTGACAACTAACGTAGGTAAACCAGAAATTCTAGGGTCATTTGTGCAACCTGCTGATTCCATTTTTCTGCCACTTAACCATTGATATGTGTCATGATTTTTACAGTTTTTTTAAATAAAATGTTGTTTTGTTCTGTGAAGTTTCTCTGCGCCTTTGTCGGTTTTGCCTCCACTTGTTCTTGTCAACCTTGTTCCTCAGCTCCATCCAGCCACTTGTTTCTTGTCCAGGTGTGCCTTGTGTAATATTGTCAATCGTCAATTAGTTTGTATTTTGTGCCAGAGATGGGCACTCCATCAGTACTGACAGAAGGTCAGTCAGTCCGACACTAACAGACAAACATTTTGCTAGCGTTTGACGAATAACGGTTTGCATGGCCGAATCTTAACAAGGTTGCTTCCATTGACTATATATGGAAACACTTTTCGCTTTTTTTTAAAGTAGGTGGCGGTAAGCAACAAAAAGCGGTAATCCGCCACTGAAAGATGAAGAAGAATGAAATAGACACTGATTTTTTTTTAATTTACTGACGGAAGCGCGTTTAAAATAACATGAGGGGCGAATGGACTAACGATTACCATTTTGTTCAAATTGAAAGTCCTAAATCTAATTCAAATGCTAATCTTGTTGCACAATTGAGTACAATGACAATAAAGGTATTTCTGAAAATACATGTAATACACATCATTGCCAATGAATGAAAGGAATGAAACTTTGAGGTGATCTGTCAAACTACTAAACATTCAAATAAAAAGAGACATTGATCATTGAATACAATCTTCCGTGAATGAATGACTCTCTTTCAAGTGAGCAAACTGTGCATATTTACAGTAATTTGACAACCAACCCTGAATATGGAATAGTTAAATTAAAATAAAAAGCAATGCCAAATTGATATTATCAAAAATTGTCACACACTGGGAAAAATAGTCTGTTGGATTTACATTAAAGAAATATGGACATTGACACACGTTAAATTATTTTAGTTTGTTCAATAAAATTAGACTCAAACTATTTGATTGACTGTAACGAAAAAAAATTAAAGGTAGAACATTTAATATCTTAAATTGTCTTATGTTAACTTGTCAATTCAAGGCAATGTTAAAAATTAGATTCATTTTGCGGGCGTATTTACCCTGCCTTGCCTCTCTGCATTTAGGTGCACCTTTGGCCACGATCACCACAAAAACACATTTTTTTCATGTCAAACTGACTTTTTAGGGCAGTCTGCGGGGTGAAGTAGATCATATATTATGAATGTAGATAACTGTATTTGTCTTAATGGCTTGTTTGTTTTCTCCCGTGATGTTCATATCAAATATCATAATGAACTCTAGTAGTAATAATGTGTTTTCAAAGCTCCATCCTTCCAGTAAGTTTATATACAATTTGTTTGGCGTGACAATGAAGATGGATCGTATCACAGCTGACCTCAAGAAAAGGGTTTGACCATGGGAAGCTCACAAGTCATTCACTGGGTAGACTCACATTCACATGCACGTCGACACGCAGCTACAGGCAATTTAGGCTCTTCAGTTCTCCAGATATGCTCTTCATAGTTTTGGAAATTGGCTTGACGGGTGTTAATGTCAAGCGATCAAAATTGTTGGTCACTTGTCGCTGTCTTGTTTCTCTAAAATCTGAATGAAAGAATTAAAAAAATACATATGCTTTGATGTTATGCAAAATATGATAAGTGAACTGACTATGAATAATTTATTATTGTTAGATCTTATTGAAATGACGTTACCAGGAGAATATTTACTGTCTACTTTTTCCATGTTACCCAAAGCACAAGGTCTCTGGTGAATAAACTTGCACAAAGCCCTTTTTCTCTTAAAGGATATGGATTGAGTGCTGACAACAAATGAGAAGCTTGGGATGTAAATAATAAGGGGGAAATAATCTTTTCAAGCATTGTGCAGACAACTCTAATGAATGGGTCGCTCACTCAGACCCACATTTTGGTCTTATTCATATAAGTGTTGCAGAATATGGAATGATCACTGAGCCTCTTCACTGTATGGCAAGAGTCAAAGATGTAGTTTCAAGCATCCAACATGGCGACTTGTACACGCACACTACATCTTCATTCCCTTGTGTCAATCTTTTTTCTATTGAACGTGTTCCAATAAGTGTGAGCAATAAAAAAAAAATCCACGAAGGAACTCGTAGCACGAGACTCTTCCTGCTTGATGCGTTTAACACGATGGACAAACCTCATATTTGCGACAAGAGAATCAATCACTTGAAAGCCACCACAGAAATGGTAGCGCTTTGTTTCCCTCTACTGGTACTCAGTTAAACTACACTTTTACGCCACAATTTGTTGCTTGCATACTGGTACACTTGGGCACACAAGTGAAGTCATGCACATTTCATCTTGTTTCAATATACAACAGGAGTGACAGCATTGTGCGATCAAATGAAGAATAACAATCAAAGAGATGCATAAAATGAGTGGAAGGAGTACTGACAGATCAAACAACAAGGAAAAGGAAACAGGGAACTAAATGGTGTGTAAAGGCTGTACACTGGCAACTCTGCAGGGATCAAAGTATTGTATGGCATTCGCCCTAAATAGAGTGGTTGGCAGCAGAGCGTGGGGAGCCTTTGTTTTTTTTTTCTATGCCTGTTCTTCAGCATGCATCCCATTGGGGATGGGCTGTCAAGAGCCAAGGGATCATTTTGATGTTAATTGATAGGTTGATAGAGACCAACCGAGAGATAAAATGACTTCCTGCAGAGTACTCTGCTGTGCAATTCCCCTTCCTGTATTGTCTCCCCATAAATCTCAATTTTTCCCAGAAGCAGTGTCTCAGCATGCAATTGGATGGACTTTTTTTGGATGAACATTTTGTTTTCCCCGTCTCAGTTGCCAGTGTTGACAAAGAAAACACGTGTCTTGAAAAAAGAGGTGGGCCATGCTGTAGGTCGTCCCTTGAAGGAAGTGTTTACGTGTGAACTATTCCCACTGTGTTTTTTTTTATTGTTTTTATCCGCACATCTGAGAGGACAGGTCAGTAGTTTGACCACAACCACACACTCGTGCACATTGTGTCACAATGAACACCATGGACACACTGCACGCAAGGCTACTGGCAACACAACCCTTGTGTGATGAGCTGGTGTGGCAGTGTGAGGCCAAGGTCACACAGTCTTATTCCGTTATTCCCTTAATCCCCTATGTTGGCTGGGTGAGAGGCCTGCTAATGGCCAACACTCTCCAAAAGGGAGCAACTGCATTGACATGGACTCTTGAGACTCCCACAAGCTTCCGCCCTATGAAAGGCGCATTACACATGTTCTCTATAATCAATCAACATGGCTAATTAGGCCCCAGCCAAATCCCACAGAGAGGAATTAGGGGTGGAACCAGAGGTGCGGTAGTCACAATCATCAGTGTAGAATAAAGTGAAGACTCCTGGGAATGATCTGGTTTCTTTGAATCCATTGTGCAAAGAGCACAGGTCTGAACTGCTTACAAAATTTAAAAAAAAAAATACAAAACTGTGCGGAAATGTTTCATGAATTAGTTTTTATTTTTCAGGATAGTTAGTGCTGAAAAACGATTTAAACAGGGAGTTTGCAAGTTATTTTCTTTTATGAGAAGCCACTACACCTGAGGAAGAACACCCTATTGGGCAGAGCAGCCTCAAGTAAGTGCAGTGTGCTGCCTTCAATCAAATCCATGCCAGCTCTGCCCATTCTGTCTCCTGCATTTTGTCCAGCTGTCTACGATCTACTGTCGGCAGTGAAACTGTTAAAATGCCCCGGAGTTGTTTTTCTTCTTAGAGATAATGTAAAAGATACTGGTCACGTTCTCTAATAGCAGCCTCCTACCTACATTTGGTTACATTTATACTTTTTAAAGTTTCATCTGGCCCTTTGAGTGCAACCATAACGCTGATGCCCTTAGTGAACGTCAATGTGACACGTCTGCCTTTGACTATATAGTCAAGACTTATAGACAATCAACCATAAACATACATTCAAGATTATGGGCAGTATAGCGTATTCAAATTAATTCAACAATCATGTATTTGGACTATGGGGAGAAGTCAGAGTACCCAGAGAAAACACATGCAAGCACTGGGGTGACATCCAAACAAACTTGACAAAGGTCAGAGCCAAGATTTAAACCGACTAATATTTCTAACCATCAGTCCTTCACTGATGAATATTTAATTATTATGTGCATACCTAATGTTCTGGCTCGTGACTAAAAAATAGGTAGAAGGACATATAGAGATTAACAAAAAAAAAAAACATTTATCAGGATTTGTCAGGAATTGTTGACCATTCATCCTAAATCTATGGTTCTCAGCAGAATATGCAGTCTTTCGCAGTGACATTGAAATGATTATTAATGGCGATGCACATCATTTATAAAATGATTAACTTCAATAAGATAAACCTTGGCTTTCTTGATGAAAACCTTCTGGGTTAGTTCTGGCATGAGGCCAACATTTATCACTTTGGTGTACTAATGTCATTCAATCCGGAGGCTGCCAGGGTGTAAAGAGAGCAGGAGTCATTTGTGTCAGACTTTGCACTTTGCAGCACAGCAACCAGGCTAGGTTGAGTCAGGATATCTGTGTTCAAAATTGGAAAATCTCGATGTGGAGCATGCAATCCCTAGATGTCCCGGGATATGCTGGTTTCCTCCAACATTCCAAAATCATGCTGATTAGGTTAAGCCAAGACTCTAAATGGATTAATAAATGAGTGTGAGTGCTTTATTGTAAATATTTGCCCAGCTTGCATGAGCTCCACTTACCTGTGACCCAGCAGAAGTGTAGAAAATATATGGTTGGAGTAATTAAAATCCAAGATAATAGATTTAGAGAAAACATATTTAAAAGAAAAAAAGGAGATTAGGGCTATCATGCAAAGTGTGGATAAGACAGCAACACACTATATGAAAAAATGAGTACATTTATGTCAGATTTGTTTATGAGCTGCAATGGAAAGACAAAAGTGTCTTTTTAGAATATTATGCAACGTAATTATATATATATATATGTATACACATTATTATAAAGCTTAAATTGAAATAATACAAAATTGAATAGATTGCTCATACTGATAGACCATCTTTTATGCTAAAACAATGTAACACTGTAATGTCAGTACTGACTGTACCATCATCAAAAGTAGCACATTCCACAACGTAAACAGGTTTTGCACGTCATATGAGCGACAGCTCATTATTGTTTTTTTTTAGGTTAAAGAAATGTTCCTTATTCAACAATTCCAACGTAGCTCAGAATGCACAAATCTATTTTTTTTTCAGTGTTCTATCTTGCAGTCCTCAGATCAAAAATCTGTCCTCTCGCTAGGTGAGAGCAGTCAGGCAGCCGAGAAAATGGTTTAGATTAAAATGAGGTAATGGCACATTTGCTAGGCCTTTTGTGTCAGCAGTGCAATTTAAGAGGCTGCCAGTATGGCAGCTCCTTAAATTGCTATACCCAAGTTAATATTTCATTGCATGCCATGAAATGGGGATGGAGTGGAGACAAAATGTATACAACTTATTCAAGTATCTGATTTTTCCCAGCAAATCAGCAAGAGATGGTGTCATTGCATAATGAATACCTTGACACCCACCCAAGGGGGAGTTTATTTTAAGCTTCACGAAGGGTTGGGCTCTGTGAATTTATCTTGTCGTTTGATGAACCAGTAAATTGGCAGGAGTCAAAAATAATGGGAAAAAAAAAATCTAACCAAACTACCATGGCTTTTGACACACACCCTAAAATACATCTACTTTTAGTTTTAGAATAAATAGTATATAGAGGATTATGATTGAAATTGATCTGTTTATCTTCATTGCCTCATTTAATGACGCAACTTCCGGTTTAGGCGCAAAGACGTTTACCCATTGACTCTCATTTGACATGCGCAGCTGGTTCTCTTGTAGTAGTGCCAAAGATATTGTCAAGTAGGGCGTTGAATTCTGCTGCCCGTTACCTCTCACACCCGAGTCAGTCGACGACACTTTACGGTTCACTGGTTTCCATGAAACAAATGGAACTGTCTATGCTGTAGCCTCGGGGTCACCGACTCCTGCATGATTTAGATGTCTCCCACCTCCAGAACACCTGATTCAATCAGGCTTGATATGAGGCTTCTACAAGGGTTACTGATGAGCTGATCATTTTAATCAGGTGAGTTGTTAAACATTCTAAATAGGACTAAAATGTCAAAAAAATTCTTTTTCTTGTGATATCTTTGTCAGTACGACTGTTAGGGATGAAAACAATCTGATGAATTAGCCAGTGCTCTACAATACGACACCACTAGTTGTGCCTTTTGGCTGCCTGTGTCAGTGTAGTAAGTAGTCATGTCACGATAATTACTGTAACGATCAACTTAGCGTTCGAGAAATAAAATGGGCACGGTAGGTTTTTTTCCAGACTTGCTAAGTTATTTACACGTGTGTTTGTCATCATCAACATTCCATCGAAAGAAGAATGAACATACTCAGTTGTGCAAAAGCTGAAATTTATGATCAGAGGAATAGACAGAAATGTTTGAGTTGGGTGGCCAGGGTGGCTCCACCTTGGAGAGCGGTGGCCGAGCCATGTGGGTGTGAGTCTATCTTTATTATACTATCCACATTCAGGGTTTCAGGAAATGAAATCCACACATATCCATAACAATGCCATCACAATCATAATCAAGCAGGAACATGCAACATTTTGTTGGGCTTAATTTACTAGATGATACCATTTTTTGCAGCTGCTTTGCATGCACTGATTCAACAGCTCAACAGCCAATCAGAGTGTTTAATTGCCACTAGAAGTTGTGTTCACACTAAATAAAAGCACAACTTTCAAAACAAAAGCACCACATATTTTATATTTTACTTTGACGTGATGGTCCATCTGAGGGCTGGTTAAAGGCTGTGGATAGCAACATGTGGGCCCCAGACTGTACAAGAGCACACAAATACACACACTCACACACCCCCACACACACACACATATCAGGCCAAAATCTTGTGACCTCCAAAATAGTCACATTTCAGGAAAATGGCAAAGGAAGCAGGCCATTCTCAACACTTTAGATTGGTCAATAATGAGTAAAAATAAACACCCACTGACCTATGGTATAAATTTGATGAATTTCAGCAACTATCTATGCGGTTTTACCCGACAGCACTAATTATTAATTATATATATATTTATATATATATATAAATTATTCGGGAATAGAGAGCGAGAGAGAGAGAGATAGACAAACATTCATACTCAAATACACACCACTTATGAGTTGGGACTGACCAGTCAAAAATTGGAAATAGGCGTGAAATTGGTATGAGGCACTTCGCCCAGCAGTGTAAATACAATGCATACGGCTTCTGAGTGCTTTTTTTTGTCTCTTGAATTCCGTTTGCTTTTCTTCCTTTGTCACCACCCTGAATGAATGTGTTTCTCCCCCCCACCACACCTTCACCTCCGCCTCTACCCAAGGCTGGGAGACGGAGCCAAGATGAGGGAAAGAATGAAAGGTTCTGATTGACTAAAATGCTGAGATTGAATCCTGTGCTTGCTGAAACACGAAGAGTGTATGTGTGTTCATGTGTGCACAGGCACACTGGGGCAATGTGTGATGCTCAGTTTATTGCATCAAAAGCTCATTTGTTTGTATTTTAAACCTCATTTCAGCTTAGTCAAACCAGTTTTCACATCATGGCTGTCAGTGACCCACTTTGACTCTCTCCCTCGAATACCCCACCACCACTGCACCCACTCCTGATCCATTACTGTTACTCTGCACTGGATGGATGAGATTTAATGGAATATGCCGACAAAGTAGTTCAGTGAGGAAAATACAAAGTCTGCTATTCTGCTGCGTTACTTTCTCTTCCATTGCCTCAGGCACTGCTGTGCCTTACGTTTGCATGTTAGCGCTGCGCTTGACACCACTCTGACAGCACTCAACACATCACAAGGACTTAAGCTCATCTGGGCCGTCAGGGGCATGAACATTTGTTGTTTAAACTTAGTTGGTGTGGTTTATGTGAAAAGAGAAGCACCAGAAAAGATAACATACGTAAAGTGCCGTAAATTTGCAACATAACCTTTTAGGGCTTCTTCCTCAACGACATGGTGGTAGGAACAAATATATGTTACATTGCTATGTGTTGTAAGTGTGTGTGTGTGGGTGGGTGGGGGTTAATTGTGAACAATATATAATTAAGACCTTCTATGAGGGGTCAGAGGTAACATACCTTTCTGTTCGTTAAGAGTAATGTCAGTTCATCTTTCCCATCAGGTGCAATGAATACTGTTGGGCAGAGATGGGACTGCCAAGGTACCGAATGGGGCATAGACTGAATACGTTACTGTGGGAAGGGTGGAGCAGCTCAATCGTTCTCCTACCCTGAAGACACCTTGAAGTGTGGCATCTGTGAGAGGGCTGTCATCCAGGGAATTTCAATTTATGTACAGCAAATCTTTGTGATATAGCATGCAGTGTGTGCTCGTGCATAGATTTATCTTGCAAGGAAATGAGACCCCCATATATTAACTAAATGCTAATATTCCCTCCCACACTGTGATGTGTGAATTTCACTCACTTTGTTCAATTCAGTCGCAATCCTCCGTCCATACTTGTACTCTCTCCCACTTACCTCTCCCCCAGCCTCATCCCAGTCATTCCTCCTCCACTTCTCGCTATAGCGACAGCACAGCATGGACTGGTCGTTGCTTGCCTGTGTGCCATCCATTATTCCAAGGCAGGAGTGCATTAAAGATTCATCTCTGCAGCTCAACCTCAAAGGAAAGACTCCGACCTCTGGTATAGCTGTTGAATTATGGAGACCGCCAATAAAGATGTTTGTGTTTGATGTCATTCTCAGCCTTCTCCTTCACAGGTGAATGTGGACATATGGCATATGGGCACACTGCAGACACACAAAATTACCATTACAAGTTATCATATGCTCTATATGCTTTTTTTTTTTTTTTAAACTCTACTACATTGACTCTTGTGTTCGTTCATTTCCCTTTCTGTGCCACTAACTCGGTCTTTTTTTTTCATTTTAAACATGCACAGTAATAAACGCAGAAGTACCTGAACAAACAAAACAAAAAGAGACAAACAAAACCATATCTCTGAAATGATGATGATGATGGAGCAAGTATGCAAAAATAATCTTTCCTGTCTCCACTCTGCATACCAAGTGACTGTCTGGCACTGTAAATTTCAAAGCAACCATCATTCCCTTCTTTCCACAACCAAGCTAAAAGGGGTTTGCAACTCTGGTGGCTCTGATCATTTATACTGTATGTGATCAATGTCCAGGGGAGGGCCCACTTTAAAATGGCTGTCATTTGTCTCATGCATTAATAATTTAGTCACATGTGTTGCAGCAGAGGTCTTACTTGAAGTTACATTATTTCTTAATATTCCTCACGGGATTCATAAAGTATCCATCCATTCAATATAATTTTTTTCTTATGAAATACATTGTACTTAAATCACTAACTCTGGGGCTAATTTGTATGTATTCTTCTGGCCAAGACAGTTCACACAATTCTATACTTCCAATGCATTTTTTTTGCACCAGAGAAGAAAGTAAGATCCATAAAGGATGCAAACAATGTTGACTAAATCTGGGACAGAATCTTGACCTTTTATTTGTTTTCATTTGTGGTGACTGCATGTTCTCATGGTTCTTGCAAAGGTTTTCTCTGGATACTTAAATGTTGTTATGGCGTTCCGGATGTTGACGTCAAACGTAAAGAATGACATTTTGGCAATATACTTTTGAGTACAATGGTAGGCAGTTGTTGTGCACCAGGGTGCCACAAAAAAAGGTGGCAAAAGAAGGGGTGAACATTCTGCAGGCTACCAAAACATTTACCAAGGTGTAGCAAATGGAAAGCCGGGCCAAGAACAAGACAGAGAAGTGGGATGTTTCTCGCCTGGGTAGTGATCATTTCAAATCAAGTGAGGGAGATGGAGATGGATTTCTTCTTTAGCAGCACTTTTACTCTTTACACCGCATCTACCAACATATACTTCCTGACACACTCTTCCAAACTCAAACTATCCATTCCGGAGCTAGCAGAATTGTGCCAGATGCGTGTGAATGAGAAAAGCAAATTCAACTCAGCTGTATGCAGGTCACAAATGAGAATATCAAAATATATGAATGTGTAAATAATAATTCTGCAAACATAAAAGTGAATTATATATTTTAATAAAGTAATTTAATTACCTGGATTATCTTAGAATTTACTCTTAAACCTAATATTCCTCTGTATAAATTATTACAAATTTATGAAGAGTTATGCTCACAAAATTCAAAATATTGTGTCCGATCATTATGATATCTGCACCAGGAAGTGGAAGTTGACATAAGTAGAAATGTTCGCATATCCGTTGAAGATTGATCCCAGTTTTAGACATAGAGCGACGTGAAGATTGTTTACAAGAAGAATGCAGGTCGTGTGGTTCCCGTACATTGGGAAGTAGGAGCTTCGGCTTGGTCCTAAATCTACTTGAAGTAAAATAAGACTGTCTCCAACTTCCTTTAACAAAACACAACCAGTTTTATTACTGTGTAGGGAGTGACACACCTCGGCGCTTTTGAAGTTGCTCATTGCCTAACATCTGAAGCAACAGAATTTGGAAAGTAGTTAAACATCACTGTAGCTTGTCACCGCTCTCTTTTCATGACATCCTCCTACCCCGTGACATGAGTAGGAAAGTGGGATTGAAATGTTTCCTCTTCTAAGCTGTAATAACTGGAATTCAAGCATTACTGGACAAACAGTTTCCATGTAAAAACAAAAACAAAACGCCAATTTCCCTAGACTGGAAGGTATCGGGTTCTGCAGATCAAGCTGGAGCATTCATCCGATTTGTGGTTGCGATAGTCTTAAAAAAGCACTCCCGGTGTTTGATATGTTAGTATTTTCCAACTTGTCTTCTTGCGCATGTATCTCATTGTCTTTTCCATCAACGTGAGATGTGAATTCACTTGAGCAGAATGCTGATGGGTAAACAGTTTTGTCGCTGTTCTCCATTGTTTGCCCTTGGTGTGCCGGCGTTACTATACCGATGTTGCTGCTTAACACACGCGTGAGCAGTCACATGACATCTGGAGCGCTATAAGTGTGAATGTGTGTCAACAGTTGTCAGTCTAAATGCACCACGCCTCTCACATCCTGTCAGCTGGGTAGCGGTCGAAAATAGGTGGCCATGGCAGTAATGTTGTTTAAATGGTTTATTTTTATTCTGGCTTGACAGCACGTGATAGTGCAGAAGTGTAGGAAAACACAAAGGACGTCAGTGTCTTCAAGGGAAGGGATTACAGTGGCATGGCACTGTTACAGAGAGGCTACAGGAGGACCGTATAAAAAACAAAAAACATTTCATCGGAGCCCCAAAATGAAGACAGAAGGACCCTTGACATACGCAACAGCTTAAAACAAGGTGCATTTGATCAAGTGTTATGCTTAAGAGAGCGCCGTCTACACAGCCCTTTTGTTGGGATGAAAAGGGAAATATTGCGGGAACTTATATCTTGCTAATGAGTTTTTTTTTCAGTTGAGCCACAGCCCTCAAAAGCCACAGCCATCAACAGCCACAGGCACGCACTTACACACAAAACGCTATTCACACCCACGGTGCAGCAAAACCACAGCTTAACAAAACAAAAACCAGTCGGTAAGTAAAATACACACGATTACCCAATTTGTTGCGTATATTGCTCTCTGGTCTCCACATAAGTTTGCAATTAATACAGAATGCTGCAGCTAGACTCTTGACAAGGGCAAGAAAGTTTGATCATACTAACTCAATACTTTTTAAAATCATATGGCTTTGCACCTTCCTTTTTCATTAACTTAGTGGTACCATATGTCCCGAAGCCTTTCTTCACATTCGGGCTCCATTGCTTTGGAATGGGGCAGCACGGTGGACAACTTGTTAGCGATGGTCTCACAGTTCACAGGTGCACCGTTCGATTCTGGCTCTGGCCTTCCTCTGTGGAGGTTGCACGTTTCCCCGTGCCTGCGTGGCTTTTCTCTAGTTCCCTCCCACATTTCAAAAACATGCACACCATGTTGATTGGACACTGAATTGTCCCCAGGTGAGATTCTGAGTGTGAATGGTTGTTCGCACTGCAATCGGCTGGCAACCAGTTCAGGGTGTTCCCCGCCCACTGCCCGATGACGGCTGGGATAGGCTCCAGCATCCCCGCGACCCTTTGAGGAGAAGCGGAACAGATAATGGATGGATGGATGGGTGCTTTGGAATATCTTACTCGTGGCTATTAAAGCTGGCACCTCAGTAGAAATGTGTAAAACATGACTAAAGACTTATTTGTATACTATTGAAATTGGTCGGACTGCTTTTGGGCCATCTAACTGGCACTTCTGTTCTCTTTTGCATATAGTTGAAGTACTTATTGGCCTATTTAAATGTTTTGTTCTCTCTCATGCATGGGGATGACGACCAAATTGGAAGTCACTGTGTGGACAATGCAGCAAATGAGCGGTACAAGATCGTCGGTTGACCACATCCTCGGAGGCGCTGCTAAGGAAATTTCACCCAAAGTGACTTCCTTCTGTGCTTCATCTGATTGATTGAACTTTCACATCATATCAATTAACATTGTATAGCATCATAAATTAAATGTTGGCCACTTGGCATCCATTGCAGCCTGTCCATCCTGGAAGGGGGATTCTACCATCTGTGGTCCCTTCTCAAGCTGTTTTTTTTTCCTTGCCCTCCTGGGGCTTAAGATCAGGGGATGTTAATATTTGTCAACTGTGGGCACGTGAAGCCCTTTGAGATCTCTGTCTGTGATTAAGGACTATATCAATAAATTTGATTTGACTTGACTTGTTGGTAGCAGTGAGGCACTCAACGATTGTTTGCGCCAGAATACCATTCAAAGCCCTCCACCAGCATACATCTTCTTTCTTTAGTATTGATAGATTTTGGTAGATTCTTACAAAACATGTAGGTGTATGGCAGCAGAAAGAAAACAAGGCTTCCTGCTTGATTAATGAGGTATGACTAGTCCTCAGCATGCTGATTGAGTGAACTCTTTCTTTTTCTTTTCTTTTCTTTTTTCCTCATGGGATTCCAAGGAAATAAAAGAAAGCAACACACATCAAAACACTGACTGCTCAACTCCCTGTGGAGTTCTTGGCCAGTCCTTGTAAAAGTGCACATGTTGACTGGAGACAGCTAATGGTATACTGCTGTGTTATGTTAGTGATTTGGAAAATGGAGGAGTAGATTTGTGTCATATGACAAAAGTAGCAACGACACCAGTCAAGGGCAGGTGCTCGTTGGAGGACACTTGGTGGAGGAAGAGAATGTTAGTGGGGGGGATGACAGAGGAAGGGTAACGAATCATTCATGCAGTGAGGGGGAACAAAACAAAGTGAGAGTGCTAAGAAAGTGATGGCCATGTTGTGTTGCATTTGCGCATCAGGAATAACAAGGTGATAAAATGCAGTATTCCTAAAAGAGAAATACATACATTTCTACTGTCGGGGGAAACAGAAGTTGTTGTCACACCTGTGTTACGTTTCTCTCTTTAAAGGTCACAAAGACTGTGAATGAAATTGCCGGCAAAGTTATCCTCTGATCCTCTCCTTGAGCCTGGTGTCAAATATATATCACCGGTGCCTCATAAACAACTGTATGAAGAAATTAAATAACAAAAATGAAATGTAATAATTAAACTTCAAAATATATGTAGCTGTTTTTAGATGAGCAGGATAAATAGTCCAAAGTTGTTGAGAAGTAAAATGTTTGTTTTTTTTGGTGTTGTTTATCTGGCATCTCCACCGACTCTTGATGATCTGCCTCCAATGGGAATAGACTCAATAGACTTTTTGTTGTGAATGTTTTTTTAAATCTTGCTTACAAAGAATAAGCTAAAATAAAAAAACTAAACTTAAATGAAGCATTTTAAGGTAGATAAAGTTAAAGTCAAAGACCCCCACCCATCCATCTACATTACATAATCTAATATAATGCAACTTGAAGGGGTAGGGTCAAGGCAGATGTGGCTCACAATGGAGAAATTTTACATTTATGCTAAAGTTATTACGTTCACTCATCATCTTACTGGCATAGCGTAAAAGACAAATCATATTTCCTCTGCAGTTTTTTTGTCTGGTGTATAAAATCTATCACCTAAAAGCGGCAACACATAATGCCGGTTATATGCAAACCAAAGAACAACTTGACAGCACTTGAGCTATACCCCATGACCCTTGCAAAAATGTCTGTAATCGAAGACAATAGACCTTCCAAAGAGAATAAAATTCATCACATCAAATGCTCCCCAGGGCCACAATGGAAGGTAATAAATCATTTTAGACTTGTGTGACCCCTTTTAAATAACCATCCTCAAGGTTTGTCATTCTAAGTCCATTACTACACATTGCATTTTGTAGAGTACATTCTTCTCTATAAAGATTATATTTAGTAGCAGTAACCAGAGTAAATTTTGACGTAAAATATTGAGCGTAAAATTCTCTGAGTAAATCTTGTGCTAAATATTTATTTTACTCTCAAATTGTACTCTGTTTACTGGGATTCAATCTAATCTATTTAGAATAAAAGTCCACCGTCAGTTGTTTGTAACATGTTTTACCAGCTGATCCACCATTAGAGGAGTGTAAAAGTTTAACAATTGATTAGAGTGCACATTTAGTAGCTTATAAATTGCTTTTTTTAACTGGCCTATGTTCATCTGAAATGTGAGTCTAGTATAAAACTGAAACAATGTCACACGCCAACATTAATTTTTTAGTAGATGCAAATGAATTGTTTGAAGTGTGAAAGATTATCACCTCAGTGACAGTGGAAACAGACAAGTCACTAATAATAAAATACTACATATAGTAAGTAGCCTTAATCAGCTGTTTAACAATTATTAAGAAATTACACATTGAGCTACAGTGGATTCAGATCAAATGTGTTTTATGTATCATGACTGTATGCTTTGTCTGTTTTAAGGCTTTATGGATACTTGGATACTGGATATGGACACTTTACAATAACTGCCTTGTGGTCTAATTTGAGTCACTCGCAGATGCAATGTCACTACAAAGGTCAGAAACTAAATAGCTGGAGTTATATGCCTGTGCACTACAGTAAACAAATCTTTGTTACTGCAAATAGACAAAGGTTGAATCGAAGCAACAAGACTTGTAATCTGAAGAGGTTTGACCTTTAATCCAAAAGGCTTCTTCAATTTAAAATTGTAGATGTGGACGATCCCAATTTATGCCTCAGTGGATGTATGTCTTAGTGGCCAAACAGCGTGTTCGGCCACCAGTCCTGTGGAATTGGACAATCCACGTGAGGACGGATGTCAGGACATTATTTTAGGCAGATCAGAGTTGATGCCTCAAGCCTACTCATTTGTTTAGAGACAGCATCTCAAGCTTGATATAAAAGAACTTTTCACACCTCTTTAAAACCAACATCCCTCCCTGCTAAGAATTTGGATGTTGACTTCTCTGATATTTCAAGTCACTGTATTAAGTTAATTAAGACTGTCAGTTGTCAGTCTATCACTCCGTCATTTTTATTTTAATCATGCCTCTGTCATTGCTGAATTACAGTCAGTCATAGCATTAAAAACCAGCAAAAAACTTACATTGCTGGCCCGGTTATTCCAAACAAGCAAGGAAAGTAAACTTGAGCACGTATGAGCAAACTCTCCCTCTCAAACGTAGCTATAGGACTTGGTAGCAATCAATTAGACACATTGGACAGAATTCTCAATGGTGACACATCATGCCCATCCCTTAGGTTATTTTTTGGATACCTACAGTATACTGTACAAGTGAAGATAAGCTTCTTATTCCATTGTTATTACAGTGGACCCCTGATAAATGCAGGGAAAGCTGAACATCTGAATTATAAATGCAAACAAAAAAATAATTATGTAACCTGAAACATCTTGGTGAACCAAAACGAGAATAAATCTCTAATGTGCATTTCCCATGAAAAATTGAATGATTTTTTTTTTTTGTTTGTTTAAAAAATCTGCTAAAAGGTGAATCCGCGGTTGCCGAAACGCGAGTATGCGGGCGAGGGTCGACTAGATGTAAGTAAAATCTGCACTATAAATCAGGATACATTTTTGGGTTCATTTTATAATGTATCTTGTTTTGATTCATTTTGAAAATGTTCAATAAGACATGAAAAAAGCACATGCAAAAGCATAAAATTATTATTCTGTATTCCTTTCATATGAGTCATTCTTAATAAACACTTTTGTGATTAGTGTGTTGAATGTATTCAAAAAGTAAAATAGGACTCCCTACAGCACACGCAGCTCTGCTGTGTTGGCTTTCTTTGCCTTGATCTGTCTAGTTACAACAAATTAAATTGTGGAAATGAACTAATCATAATTTGGGATCCAACAGTGGTTAAAAATTAATCAAACTAACAAATGAATCCAAACACTTGGGCTAAATGAGTGACCACCTAAGAAGTGTCGCTCACTTGACAAAGTGAAAATGTGCCTGCCCATAGGCAATGCTGGGCTCCAATTGTACCTGCACTTAAGTGATTTGAAAAATTAATGTTTTTAAAATTGGTGTGAAATCTAATAACGTGAACTAGGCACTATTAAAGATTAATCATGTGCACTGTTTATCTTATAGTTGCTCGCGGTCCAATTCCACCGCGATTTTTCACTTGTCCCTCTTTATCAGGTGAAATGTATGTGCTGTAGGGAGATTACCTTGGCCAGTTTAAAAAAACATTCACTTCTTTCCGCTGTTGTTGATTTGGCAGTGTTTTGAGTTTGTGCTTGATGAAGGAACTCTCTTTCAGTGTGGTTGCATCTTTCTTTCAATTGACAAACACAACGTGCAGACCCCTGAGTTCACTGAGTAACATTAATGAAAATATTCCAAAATAAGCCACACCCTTGCTGGGTTAAAAATGGTTCGGTATTAATGCTGTGAGTTCATGCTTGATAATACAGCTCCAAGGCCTAAATAAATGAGGCATCATCACAAATCGCTTCACTTTGCCACACACAGCATGGCTGCGGCGTCGACATACTC
Organism: Idiotropiscis lumnitzeri; assembly: GCF_059441095.1. NCBI lineage: Eukaryota > Metazoa > Chordata > Actinopteri > Syngnathiformes > Syngnathidae > Idiotropiscis > Idiotropiscis lumnitzeri. The sequence goes on along the minus strand of NC_142396.1, from coordinate 16,232,674 downwards.
AGGAAGGCGTCTTTGTATATTTACTGTAACTGTTTTCGATGATAATACTTGCCAGCGGTTGTTGCAAAGTCCGCCAATCAAGTCTACTGACTAGAAGCGGCGGTGTTATGCGAATATATCCACTATCTTTAGCAAAGTAAGTAGTGTCTGTTGGGTATTTGTACCACATGCATTTAAGGTGTCAACCCCCTTTCTCTTTTTACACTCTACCACCCTCTAGCAAATAGAGTCGCAAACATGTATACAGTAAAGTAGACACAACAGACGAGTGCTGTTTTTTTTTCAGCTTCAAGCAAAGTGAACGCACTTCCTCCCACACAAGGGGGATCAACCCAGGTGTCTGCTCCAAAATTTAGAAGAAAAGAATAATGATCTTCATTGTAGATTTCCAAGGAGTCTGTGGCTAGCTTGGAAACGGTTCAGAATATGAGAATGATCACCCAAGTATTACTGATTTTAGGGTGTTTTCCTCGTCATAGAGGCAACCACTACAAAGCTGATGTCACTATTGAGAGAAACGTGTCGTCTATAAAATCCAAAATATCGGGGCATTATTTTTAGAGGTTGATGTGGCCATAAGTAGAGATGTCCACGTACATTTTGTGGATGAGTGATTGCAGTTTTACCACATATGAAGCAATGTAAGTGTCATCTTCAATCAACCTAGAACGTTTAATAACAACAGACAAGGAAGGAAGACAAGAGAGGAAAGTGGAACAGAAATGTTCCCTGAAGCACATCCTGCCAAAATCCTCTTTTTATTTTCCTTCGGGAGGTCCCAAGTTCCATAGCTGTTGCTGCTCTAAAGGTGGTGGGGGACACACAGCAGCAACGTGATAACCTTCATGCGAAACAAGTCATTGCACAGACAGTAATGCAGAAGTGTTTTTCTTCTTCAGTGCTGAAAGTTTCAGCAATCAACCACACAAGGACGCCACTTCTGCCCTTGAGGCTTTGCTCTCTTTCAGACAATTTCAACTTACATGATTTAAACAAGCTTATACTGCTATGAAAAGAATGCTTTGCAACACTTTAAGAATATTGGCTAATTGATTTTTGATTTTTTTTTGTACATTAATTCTAGCCATAAGCGTTTTTTTTTTTTTTTTTAATGACGAGGCTCTCTATCTCGGTGTCCTGCTCACAAAAAATTAAAGTGCAGTTTTCCCTCATTGGCTCAAGAGCACCATGGTGATAATATTTAGAAGTCAATGCCTCAAGCATCTTTGTGGGCAGGCTCTGCCTGCTATGGAACATCATGGGGTGATATATTACATTTGGTCCGAAGTTGTGTATTGGCGGATAACACATGCAAGACAGCCTGGGCGTGGTTCTGTCAGTGAAATTTGCGTCCGTGGGTACTTTCCCGGATTAGGGACAATTATAGGGACAGACTAAGCTTCCTCCCTTGCTTTGTCCAAAAAACCTCTCCTCCCCCGGCCTCCGTCCAAAATATGGGCGGGCGGACGGATCGTTCCGTCCATGGGACGGAATGCGCATCTCTAGTTCCCTGCAAATATCAGATTTGTGTTCAACTATGCAAGCCCAGATTTCACATGGTACATTTGTGACTAAATTTAGACAATATCATTATTTCAGTATGCATATATTTGTTATTTCTTAAGTAAAAGATGTGGATTGGCTCTACGGGTTGGAAAAAAAAGAACTAATAATCACTCTCCTAACTAATAGCACAAGTTATTAAATGTATTATATGATGCACCTAGACAGTGTGATCGGGGAGTGCATATTATGTGTATTATTACCATCTATCTGATTATAATCATATATGAATGAGCTGACCTCATGCATTAAAGAAACTTCATCACTTCCTTTGTGGGACGTGAACACACTCAATTCTGACATTTTTAGCTCTAAACACCATGACAATCAGTTTGAGATGAAACAAACAAGATGTGCTTTAACTGCAGACTTCCAGCTTTAATTTGAGTGTATTTACATCCAAATCGTTTATGCCTCCCAGTTTTTAATGACAGGGATCGGCCCACTGCATGCTATCATCACAGATCCATGGATTAAACCAGGTCTTTGTGTAAATCAAAACATCTCTTCCACCAAGTTGAAATTCCAAGTTGACAATTTTATGAACTAGAGATAGAATAAAGACTGAGTTGTGGTGGCTTATGATGATAACTCTAGCGCAGGTGAGGGCAAATGTTTTGGACTTGTGAGCCAAATTGGTATCTAAAATGTGACTGTAGGGTACGGCCAAGAACATTTGGATGGAGTGTTTGGGCCAGATATCCTAAAGTGTGTGTGCAAACCTCATAGCACAGTGAGCACCCACAAATAAAGGAACAACCTGATTTACTATCAGTGTGCACTGAGGACTGTGCCTGTCAAATGTGTGAAATAGCTCTCATCCAGTTAGTATCTTTGTGTCAGTAAATATGCAAGACGCAGCGTTTACACACCTGTTCACACAAGTCCTCTCCTCACATTTTCCCCTTCAGTGACTCTATGCTAAAAAACACCTCAATTATCTCAGAACTGTGGGTACGTTTTTCTATTTGTGGAAATATATATTAATTTATTTCATAATATCTTTTTAATTAATTAATTATGTCACCAAGTGCTTTTAACAATTATGCCTCATACCAATGAAATGGATACAAATTACCATACAGCAAATACACTTCTGCACTTGTTTAAACACAGAAAGGAAAGGAAAGAGGTTGGGGTCAACATGTGCCACCTGTGACCCTAAATCTACAGAATAGGAAGATGGAGTGTCTGGTCAATGAGAAGCACATTAAATGCAACCCCACTTTGACAAAGTTTAAAGTCTGCAGGCTCAGTTTGGCTAATCCTGCCAGGAATTACTTCCAGGAAAACTTCAACGCATTTGTCAACACAGGACCTCCTTCCGCATTCACTCAATGTGGCCAATTCTGGTATCTGTAATTAGATGAAATTGTCTTCCCCCCCCTTTTTTTTCCACGTAGCTAAGAAATGTATTTTTATTTTATAGATGGTGAACTTCACGATAACATGTGGGGATTGCTATAGAGAGGTACGCAGAGGCGAGAGGCATTGAAGACGAACAGAAGTATCTTAAAGCAAACTCTTAAGTGCACTGAGACCAGTGAAGAGAGGCCAAGATTGGGGTTATGTGATCCATCTTCCGAGCTCCAGTTAAAAGGCGAGCAGCAGCATTTGGGGCCAGTTGGAGGCACTTGACGGAGGACTGGCTGACTCCAAAGTAAAGTGCATTCCAGTAATCCATTTTAGATGTAATGAAGGCATGGATTACTCTTCCCAACTGGAAAGCCATCCTAGCCCGCCAGAGTGTAAATATGTGTCTTCTCGGAAAAGGAAAACATAATCCCTGACTTTGACGTTGAAAAGGCCTGATTACTTGTGTTTCTGTGGAAACTGGATGTAGTTGTGGGATTCAGACTCTTGTCCCTCCGGACGAAAGGGCGACATCAGAAAGTACAATGCCTGTCATCTCACATCCATCCTGTCCCATCCCCTTTCCCTGCCATCGACGATTGGCTCATATAAAATGGCTCTCTCAGGGACCCTTTACTTGTGGATGATCATTATGCATATACAGCTGATAGAAGAGCCCCAAATGCAGCTATTCCCACAAAGCGCTAGTTAAAAATGTGAAAAAAAAACTAAAAAGTGCAATCAGTGTAATAAATTACCTTGTCAACCTTAACCTCTTGCCATTGCAGAGATAGGAGATTTTAGAGGTAAACTTAACAGACATTAGTCATTCTTTGACAGATATAGTATAACGTCACCCTCCTACTGGCCATAGTCATATTTAAACAAAAATGGTTTTGTTTTGTTTGTTTATTTTTTTTTTTCTTGTCTAAAACCTAAATCTCCTCAGGTTGCTGGTCACGTCTGTTAAATTTGATTACTCCTTTGTCAAACATATTATTAAATATAATCAGTATTTGGTTCATTTTTTTCATGCTTTCTGAAAACATTTAAAAATCTCCTGGGCTATTATTCTAGGAAGGTGATGATATGCAACGCACAGCTTATGTCTCCACCTCAGAGCTTTTGCAACTTTTCTTCTAAAATAAATAAATAAATAAAAATCAGCGAGTGAGTGGGTAGGAATTATCATTCACCTTCCAGCTTCTTGAAGGTTGCTAAGACTTTGTCAACAAAAGAAGATGATATATGCAGAGAAGAATGCAGCTGGATATTGTATTGGCAGATGACTCTTAGCTATTCATCTTCTTAAATCTTTCTGCCAAAACAACCATGATGACTGACCAAGCTGCTAACCCTTTCACTCTGAAAAATCAGAACAGGGAGGCAGGACCTCAGTCTCTAAGGCTGCTGGTTTGGGGGCACTGTGGACGATTACATGGCAAAACAAATGGAATTCGGGACTGGTTGGTAGAGTAAGACCAAATGTTTACCTTTTGCTACTTAAAACTCAAGGCAAGAGAGATGAACAGCTTCCAAATGCTTACATACCATGTGATGGTGCAATGATATTTAAAAAAGGATTAAAGTGATCACTTATGGAAATAAAGAGTAAATACACAGCAGGAGGATTCAAGAACTGGTATGTTGCAGAAATGATGGCTAATATCACAATTATGCAAAATAGAGGATCACTCACAAAGATGCTTCTTATTTTTTAAGTCTTGACCCATGACCACTTTCTGATTTATAGTGTTGCTTTTTTTTGTACACCTCCCCATAAGGCAACCCGCAGAGAAAATGACACTCTAAACACCTACAGTAGTAAAGTATTTAAAGGTACTGGAGTGATGACAAAGGCTAGACAGGGGTAGGCTGTCATCTGCAGGCCCTGTCTCAGTTTGTGGGCTATTAGAGCATTTGAACTGCATGGTCAGTCCAGCTGTGGCGTCACCATAACACTACATAGGCAGGCCACAAAATGAACAAAAATAAATCTTAATGAACCTTTTAAGCCCTCTTGACCATGCTAAGGGTGGGAGTGCCATGTTGAAAGAGGTAATGTGAGGGGACAGGGGGAGAAGTGGTCTGCCAGCAGGGACAATGAGAACAAGCTGAGTGGCTGTCACTGTGAGGTAAAACCTGGTGATCATGCACGGATGTGACAGTTGCTGTAGAGGTGTTAGTATACTGGTGCACGGATTACCGAGTGATTCTTGGGTGTCTAGTTGGCTATTTATAGTCAAACATAAGATTGATTAACATGACATGCGATCTGTGGTCGTTTCCTTATTTATCACAACTCTTAAGCAAAGTGTCAGCACCAAAACATCTCCTCACACCTTCCTTCATAAATAATCATGTCAAATCTTACAGCCTCTAAGAAAGAATTTTGCAAAGTTGCAATTGGCTGTCCAAAAAGTTGCTCAAAGTCAACAAGTTATGTTGTCACCTCAATTTACAAATATCTTTAATTTATGTTATCAGGCTGGGAGGGTTTCACCAAATACAACATGGTTTATGTCATCAGTGGAGGGCGGGTTGCTGTCGAGGGTTAATCAACAAGCCACGCACAATGTGAATGAAGTTGTAGACACGGACTAGTGGGTTGTTAGCGTTATTCAAATTACGTCCACACTATTATATTAGCCAGCAGGAAATGTATAAGCAGAGTTTAGAGGAAAAGCGTACAGCCTGAAGCTGCCACCTCTGAGGCGGGGCCACGGCTGTCAGGCTGGATGACCGCGGAAGGAGCGTGTCAGGTGTGTGCATTGGTGTGTGAGGCGAATGCGCCCTTGCGTGTTGTCCCGGTGCCGGGCGTGCCCAAACGAGGATAGGTTGCACCGGCAATTTGTATTGGAAGACAGATGACGTACAATAGAAACTGAAATTTTGAACGCGTCTGACGGACCACACGCTAACAATTTCGTCCTGTCTTGTCTCGTGAACGAAAATTGATGTTCGTCACGGCATGTTTTCGGCATCAAACGGCCACGTTTAGCTTGTCGCGTTATAGTCGTGAAAAAAAGGGGCGTCAACTAAATATTTTCGTCATCGTCATCGTTGATGAAAACAACACTGCTAACTAGTGGCGTCGGCTACAATGGGCCGCGTCGTCATTGCTTTTGCTCAACTCCCTGATGGATATAAATCTGGGGGGAGAGGGCGGGGAAGGGAATGCGATCCTCCCGTTGATTTTGATGATTGAGATCATGACGTACTTTCGATCAATATTGAAAAAAATCTAAATCGTGACACCCCTCATGTGAGTTGGTCATCCGTGAAGGGGCTCAGACTTGAGCCGTTGATCCTCCGCACATGGCGGCACCAGTTGAGGTCACTTGGGCACTTAGACAAGATGCCTCCTAGATGCTTCTCTGATGATGTGTTCTGGACTGGCCTCAGGGACAACCCGGGACGCGCTGATAAGACTATGGCCGCTTGTACCATTCCACGCCGGGATGACCTCGCGTTGCCCTGACTGGTCACTTTTCCATTACACTTTTTTGGGTTCGTGCCATTACAATGGAACCACTTTTCAGAACCTTCTCTGAGGTTTTTCTGGGGCTGTGACATCACTGTTATCTGATTGTACGATAGATTTAGGCGTTTAAGTGTTGCAGCAAGAACTGCACTCACCTATTTCCTGGTATGAGTTTCAGAGCACCCCACAGGTGCCAGCAAGTCATAAATATAAAGCATATACAGTACACATATTACATTTTATAACATTACTTAACCATATTTACAATTTAAGTACCAATGGATGAAATAGTGAAGCTCGTGGTAAAAATTTTGGTGAGTAGAGGCGGCTGCGTGAATGAGAGCTCGCAGTCATTCAAGTGAATGGAATCAGTGAGTGGCTCACATGGGAAAATTGTCATTGTCTTTATCTCAAATTCTAAATACGATTAAATATTGTTGCAAAACACAATATATGTGTACCGGTGGGTAGATTTTTATACTGTATGAAATCATTGCTCATTTGACAGGCTCTTATTTGCTGCATTGCCTGGTCATACAATGGCAATTTATGTTGAGAATCACCACAAAACCAGTGGCCGAGATTCGGACAGAACCCCACACACTGTGAATGTGCACTGGAGGCTTGCGCAGTTCAATTGATCCTGCCCCAATCCCGCCGTTGCATGCCTGTTGTAATGGAAAAACTAGGGAGGCCAGGCCAGGCTGAGCAAGGCTGGTGTGGTGTTAGGGTGTTCTCAAACCTGAAATGTCGAAGCAGCTTGCTTCTCCTGGTTGCCCTGGGAATGCCTTCAGATTTCTCTGGAACAGCTGGAGGAAGTGGCTGGGTTGAGCGAGGTCTGGACTTTCCTGCTTCATCTACTGCCCAGGGAGTGGATGGATGGGATATACACCTTGAACTGGTCACCAGTCAATCACAGGGATACATGGACAAACGGACATGCACACAAACACATTCCAGTACACATCAATAAAAATGAAATGATATCAAATTGCATGAAAACCATTTTATACAGTAAAATGCCAAATGTATTTTCTCTTTCGTGAGACTGATTGACTCAAAGTCCAATGTTTCAATGCCATGAAATGTCCTTCTGAAAAAAATAAGCTGGTTTATTGATATGCTGTTAAAAAAAGCTTGGCCATGAGAATTCCCGCCATCTGGACCACACTGAAGAAAAATGAAATTATATTAAGCCTTAATCACCCTCTATTGTCACCTTCATTTCTTTTCATTGTCTCTTCATTGGATTAGAGAATCAATTCATCACTTAAGGGTGGAGAGTCGCAGCTTTGCCACTTCACCTTTACAGCGCTCCACCCCACCATTATTCCTCCTCAATCAGAAAACGTGTGAACAGCGACCCACCGAAGATGGGCACTGTCTAGGCAGGCTGTAGAGGGAGGTAATTTTCGCTGTCTCACCTCAGCGCTTTCCTCATTCTAGTCTGATTAGCTCCAATAATGTATCTCAGACTTTTCAGCTGTTCAAAAAGGACAAGAGAATGAAAGGGGGTGAGCGAGGGGGCCATGATGTGGAAGAACACATCCTTTCATTCACAGCTCTTCCACATCATTAATCTTTCTTTTCTTGCCACAGTCTTGAGAATTTTATTACTGTGGTGGTATATGATTATGATGGTCATTGTGTTTGGAGGTAGTTCTCAGTTCAAGCCTCTATTACAGCGGGCTGCCTTTGGAAATTTAAAATGGTTGTATTTTCTATGGTAAGTGCTTGAAAAAATAATCATTGGACATTGATGTCTCACATGTTACAGCCATACATGTCAGCCAAAATGGGAAACGTGATTGGGCAGAACATTTTCACTTATATGAACGGTCTGCGCTAACATCATCAACACTAAAATTCACCCCCCTAAAATAGTCTGTCATGATTTAAGGGCTTTGTTGTGATGACAAAAAGACAAAAATAATCACTTTAAACTGTATAAAATATGCATCAATGTAAAAAACAAATTAAAAGAGTTGATATGGAAATTTTGGAAATTGTGAAAATCTATTCTACATGTATTTATTACCATGTTTAGTTCTGGCACAAACAAAACTCTGATAAGACAACATCTGGCGTTAAACAGTCAAAATTATTCGTTTTCATTTTTTGTAAAGTTACAAAAACGTATTCATTGTAACAAGGACAAAATGCAGATGTTAAAATAAAAACCTAATTTGTTTATAAAATGAAAATCAAATTAAATTGGGGTTGAGTGAATTGTTACATGCTTGGTTTTCAGAAGTTGAAGTGGGCCTCGATCAGTAGAGATACCCATATACATTTTGGGGCCGTTTGGTTTGGTCACATTATTAGCACGTATTTACAATTACTTTGAATGGATGAATTGAGATCGGTCACTAATGTGACTCCCACCAAGACTATTTATGCAGGGAGGGGATGGGGGCGTGGCCATAATGCTCATTACCAGGAGGCATGATTGAACTTCTTTGTTTTGTATTGATTAGTCCAAAACAAATGGATAAAATTAAAGAAGCAAGCTAACACGTTTTCCTGTATAAAATAAATAAATAAATATATTGAGCTTGTTGTTGAAAAAATGACCATCCCAGCTGAATGATCCCTTTAAATTGAACCTGTTTTCAGCTTTATCTTAGGAGTTGGGTCAAGTGTAAATTAAATGACAGTCAAGAAGAAAGTGTACATTTGAACAATTAATCCATCGAATATCTGTACCGCTTGTCCTCACAAGGGTCGCGGGGGGTGCTGGAGCCTATCCCAGCTATCTTTGGGCAGTAGGCAGGGGACACCCTGAACTGGTTGCCAGCCAATCGCAGGGCACACATAGACGAACAACCATCCGCGTTCCCACTCATACCTGCGGGCAATTTAGAGTGTCCAGTCAACCTGCCATGCATGTTTTTGGAATGTGGGAGGAAACCAGAGTTACCGGAGGAAGCCCACGCAGGCACGGGGAGAACATGCAAAGTCCACACAGGAAGGTCGGGGCCGTAATTGAACCCACGACCTCTGCACTGTGAGGCCATCGTGCTACGTTTGAACTAGTCCTATGATTTTTACATAGTGTTTTAATTTAGAGTATAAGGTTGTATTCCAAAAGGCAATAAATATAAATGCACTGTATGAGTGCACCACATTGTTTTTGGATCCACAGGTTTATGCATAATGCATTTAAGTTTGAAATGCTAAAAATATAGTGACTTACCTCCACTACGTTTTAAAATTAATTGCAACCCCTCTAGCAAATCTTCGAAGGATATACATGATAAATACAAAAAAAAGGTGCATTCATAGATTCAATTCACTGCCTGCTGAATTCATGTTTAATTTAATAGATATTTTTCAGGTTTAAAAAAAGTAAAGGGGAGCAACTGTGTGTTCTGATATTCTCATTATGAATTACGGTGTTGCACCATGGCTACTGTTCTAGCACAACTTCAACAGAGTAGCCGGTGGCGGTCATCAAGCAATTTCTCTTTCCATTAGGTCAGACAAAAGCGTTTGACATGTTTATTAACTTGCAGTGATCTCACTACAGTCGACAGCCTTTCTGTCACAATGCTCAAACGTAATTAGTTGCGCCTACAGCCTCCAGAATGCTAATTGCTGCTCGCCTCCCCACACTCTGTTATTTCTTTCAATACAGTCTCTCATATCCTGCTCCTTTCCCCTCATTTGGTCACTCCGTGGGTGGTGTTGAGCACCACATTTAGTCTGTCAAAGTTGTTTTTCGGAAAGCTTTCAGTTTAAATGTCCCTGCTGCCGACGTGTGCAGGAGAAAAAAAAATCCTTTCGGACCTATTTAAATGTTGTATGGATAGGCTAATGCATAACATGATTATGGGATATTTTTAATGAGTACAATTAAATCAGCCATGCATAAAGTGACGAGGGTAGTCTTAGTCCAAAGTGGTGGAGTATACATTTTTGTCCACGTGCGATAGAATATTTACAGGGTCCTCTAAAAATAATCAAAATCACCTTCAAAAATGTATGTTGAGTGTTATTGTATGACGGCTGGTTACTGTACTATGCCTGTATGTCACAAGCACCGTTTTATTTTTTTCTTACTCCTCTTTCCACTTAGCTCTTGTGAAGAGCAGTTTGAGTATTGCTTGCTGAATAAAGTACACCAGCTGGATAAAGAGAGAAGTTGTCTTATTTGTCAGAATTATTCTTCTGCTGCGACCAGGCAAAAGACATAAGCCTATGCTTCTACATAACTCTGTTTTTATCATCTCTTAAATTTCTCCTGAAAGCATTTTTCAGGATCCACTTACAATTTGAAAGGGGAGTTATTACTTTTTCCTTGATGAACAAATACTGTTTGTTCAAGAGAACAAAAAAAAAGGATAACAACAGTGTTCAATCAGATTGCTTGCATGTTTTCCCTAGACCAGCCCCTAGGGGGCAGTTTTGGGATTGTGTTGTCTTTCTGTGAGTATGATTAAACTAATAGTCCTGAGTCCATCCATCCAATATCCGTACTGCTTATCCTTACGAGGGTCACAGGCGTGCTGGATCCTGATCCAGCTGTATTAGGGCAGTAGGCGGGGTACAACCTGAACTGGCTGCCAGCCAATCATTTGTTTTAACTATTATTTTGCCTAAGCAACAGCATCTTAGTATTTACAGGCAATTTATGGGGAACACTGACCGAGAATAGGCATAATTGCTATTTCCACTCATTGTTCATGCAAAGTCAGGTGGTTTGATATTCTGCCTGTTACAGGTACCATGTTCACCAGTAGAACCTGTGTGCATGAAGGCGCGTAGAAGTGTTCGGGCAGATGAGCTTCTTGAAGCCAATAGACATTGACCAAATGGAGCTGGGTGTCATGCCTGCAGTTTCTGCACTCTAAGCCCCGCCCTTTGTGTGTGTGCGTGTGTTTGTGTGTGCGTGTCCACAGGTGTGCTGAAGATGTGCAGCAGCTGGATATAATCAGCAGGTGCCTTCTGAAGATGACTGTGGACTCGCTGCACAGCTAGAACGTCTGCGCTCGACACTGAGTTAGTTCTGTCCGACAAACCATAGTAACCTTTGACGATTTTATACTAAACCTAATTGTAGAAAAGGCTGCTCAGAGACTGTGACAGCGGCTCCTTTAAGAGGGCGGAGTTTAGTGCTCCAACTCACGTGCGTGGGCGTGCGTGCGTGTATATAAGAAGGAGGAAGAGGGGAGAATCGTGTCAGTCTGTCTATCGAGCTAAGTTTGAGTTGTAGTCCACATTTATCCTGCTTTGAGTTGTGCGTGAGACAAGTAAGTTACAGCATTAATACCACTGTTTGTTTGTCTGTACAATCCACGTTTCACTGCTAATTAGTAACATGCAATGTTCAATGTTTATTATTTCCTTTAGAACCACACGAATAGAGTGTTTTGAAGCGTCAAGAAATGTGTGCTTTGACTGCAACTTTATTAAAAGACCTGAACCACAAGACCATCTCCTCATTATTGGAGTTCTAACCGGACTCTCAACAGCGATTTGCATACTCCTTCCAGCACTAGTTAGTTACATATTTTTCACTAATTCTTTCTTTTGCAAGCTCCTGCCCACTGCCCTCCTTGTCTTGCCGCTAGTGATGGGTAGATGAGGCATGCTTTATCATTTCGACACAGTGACACAATGTATTGACACTGTGTTGCTGAATACTGACACCTGGTGGACTTACAGGAAACATTTGACAGGGTCACCTGACACTGATCTGTCAAACTAATTTTATCCAATTCCATTGATTAGCGACGTGATGTGTTTTTATATATCCTATTTCGTATTACTTTCCATCGCACTAATTATTCTCTTATTCATCTAATTTATATATTTAACTGAATTATTGTTGTATTGCACTGGAGAGGGGAGCTCTCTAATCTCGTGGCACACTTGAGTACAATGACAAAGGGATTTCTGATTCTGATTAGGCATTTGCTTTCACATTATTTTTACATACACGCAATTTCATAAAAAAAATCTTTGATATTCGAGACGCAGTTGATAAATTAGGTGAACATCTGTCTGAATGCCCAAGTAAAAGTGTTGTGAATGACAATGGACTCATGTAAGATTTTTATTTTAAAAAATTAGTTTCTCCAGCGTTTTGTTATTCAGTCTATTTCTTTTTTGGAGGCAATTTCCCCCGCCTTTGAGAAGATCCTCTCACAAGGCACTGAAGAGGCCGGTGTGCACAACGCCTGTGTGGCTAATTTAAATAGGTGAGGGAACGTTGCCTCCATGGACTTCCAGTATAAGAGCGGGTCTTCCGTACGTGCAACGTGTCCTGCTGACATATAGCGCTGCACCTCTGAGTGCGCATCAACAGTGACGTCTTCCATCTTGCGGATATTTAACGCAACGTAACGCGCCAATAACTCGATGCTTGTTTTGAGCGTCCATCGACGCCTCAGTGTCGCTGGACCCATCACTACTTGCTGCTCAAATTGGACTAATCTCTGCCTATTCCTTCCGACTTCTGAACAAGACTCGTTCCCTCCCGCCATCAAAACTACTACCTTTTGAGTATAAAATAAGTCATCATGTGAACTGCGCCTCACTTCCCTGCATTAGGGTGCTTCTCCTTGCAATCCAGACACTGGGATCCTATTAGGCAACTGTATAAAACAATACTTGCACATTTGACATTCCCTGTGGTATAGTGGAAATGCCAGCATGTCTCGACCCGCTCCTGGCCGCTGGATAACATTGCCACTATCCCGAGAGAGTGACTCTGGTACCCCGAAAGCCAGTGTCACTTTAATTTTTCGCATGCAGTTCTATGGATGACATTGAAAACAGAATCTCAGAAGAATGTCGCCCGGGTACACGCGGGTTCGCGCTGGCTTGCTCCTGCTCTGGCAACCAGTGAAAAGTAAGATAGTAAGAAAGAGAGAGTCACAAGGAGTTCCTGAGATAAGCAGAATGGAATTTATGGACTTTACTGGAGCAAGCTGGCTCAAACAGATGAGTGAGAGCGACAGGACTTGTTGCCAAACGGTGGAATATGTATGGCATCGATATTGCCAGGCTGAGTGGAATTCGGTTGGTACTTCATTGTAGAAAGCATTCTTCTGGAGTGGGGGACGTGAAGATGAAAGAAGAAAGGATGGAGTTGGATTCGCCCTTAGGAATTCAATTGTCCAACTGCTAAAACAAGAACCAACATCAATTAGTCACAGACTCACCATGATGCGATTGCCGCTACAAAAAAAGTACCTATGCCACTATTGTTAGTTCCTACACTCCGACGATAACAAACCCTGAGGCCTACTAAAAGGTAGTCCGTCCTATCACAGACAACATCTAATGGTGAACTATTACTTGCAATCCGCTCTGAGAACCAACTAGTCATCACAAACACTGTCTTCAAGCACAAACAAAACCACAAATACAGCTCAATCAAAGCAATGCCACCTCTTGCATAATGTAATAATGCACCAAAAGAGCTACAGGATGCAATGATAGCTGCAGACTGATTACACAGATCACATGATGACCCAATCTAAAACTGCTTTTGTACTAAGGAAAAAAAATCATACAATTCCAAAGGAAGGCCAACACCCAAGCTGAATATGACAAAGCTGTGAAATTAGGAAACATGAAAATTATATTGATGGCCTGGACATGGATAAGAAGTGAGACAGGCTGAAGTTGTTATTTCTAGAAGTCTGCAAAGGAGATCCTAGGGAAGCTAGATCAGAAACATCATGACTGGTTTGAAGAGAATGGCAGTTTACACCTGTTCGAGGAACGAAACAAGGCTAAAGCATAAGTACTACAGTGGAAAACCTGCTCAAAAACTGTTCCACTTGCTACAGCTCCAAGCATATAGTACTCCAGAGATGGGAAGTATTCATGAAGATAGGAAAAAAACGAAATAATTTCAACAGGCAGCAGAAATTAATGAAATGAAGACATTCTATAATGGCCTTTGAGAGGTATGCGGACCCCAGAAAAGAGGAACTGCCCGGCTGCTAGCATAGGAGAATGGGGTTGAGGTAGTGAGAGCAAAGGTCTCGACCTTGAACAGATTTGCACATCATTTTGATCAACCACTAAAGTGACCTGGAACTATGCACCAAGATACTTTGGACAGTCTCAATGATACACAGACAAACAAAAACCTGAATGATCTTCCCAGTCTTGATGAATTTATGGAAGCGATAGCTAATACAAAGGGAAAAAAATACGCTTGGAGGGCGTGATGTCCCAGCTGAAGCTTTGTAAGTATGGAGGCGTGAAGCTACGACAGAGACAATTTCTTGTTGATATCTGGAAGCCAGAGCAGACGACACTGGGTTGGAAAGACGCAAAGACCGTACAGATCTTCAAGATTGACAGCAGGAAAGAATATGGCACTTGGAGAGGAATTTACTTTTCGTCAATTGCAGGGAAAATAATGGCTTTGGTATCATCGTCAATAGAATAAATCAGAAAAGTAAAAAAGATCACTCCTTTCATCCCACCTGAGACAAATTGGAGAATAGCAGAAGCTTCATCAATGTGGTGTTCAGCCTGCGCCAGATACAAGACAAATGTTTAGAACAAAACATGCAATTGTAGGCTGTGTTCATTGCTTTTAGTATAGCCTTTGATCGAGTTTCGAGAGAGGGTCAAAGGAAAATATTGAGAAAGTTTGGTTGTGCAGAAAAAGCCATCAACTTGATTAAAGAACTTAGAATCAGAATCAGAATGCCCTTTATTGTCTTTGTACTCAGTGTGCAACGAGATTAAAGATCTCCCCGCTCCAGTGCGATATATATAAAATAGATTAATTAAAGATGAATTAATTAAATACAAAATAAATACAAAATTGGATAAATAAAAAGACATTATGTTGCAGTTCTACGAGGTAAGGGTAGGTGTGCGTGAGAGTTCAGCATGGAAGAAACTGTTGACGTCCCAACCTACAAGTACCTGGTCAGAGATATATTGTTTGTCGATAGCTGTGCGCTGGTGGTTCGCAGTGCTGAGGAGGCTTGGAGACAAGTTTGCAAGGGCTTCGGCTTAGTTGAGCCTGAAGATTAACTTTTAAGAAGACAGAACGCCTATACCAGCTAATCAATATTCTCCATCCGCCAGGGTGGAGGCTGAGGCTGAAGCAATCACAATCAAGCCGACCATACCTTGGCAGACCTTGGCAGCACTGTTTCCAAAACTGCTAAAAAAAAAAGGCAAGGAATTACAAAACAGGTTAGGCAAGGTAAGTGTTGCTTCTGGCAAACTTCAACTTCAACTTCCATTCCTCACTAATGCGACAACTAAGTGACTTCATGCAAAGTAAGTGGTCTGATAAAACCACAAATGCAGATATCATGTGCCGAGCAAACCTGCCACGTGCAGTTGATATGTTAATCGACAAAAAGTTAGATGCCTTGGCCATGTGCACAGAATGGGAAATGACTGGTTACCACGACAACTGCTGTAGTCTCAGCTCTGTAAATGAATAAGGAACCAAGGAACACCTCGGCTCAGTTTCAAAGATGAGGCAAAACGGAATATGAAATAGAAAGGCATAGACAAAAAAAAGCTGGCAGGCAAACAGCTGAAAACAAAGTTTTTTGGAGATCTTTCATCAAATAGATGTTGTAACCATTGGACAGCTTTAGTCCAATTGACTGACTACTAGAAAGAGTTCATATCAAGACTATACCATGTATGAAAGGGCCATAAGAATTTGACATAACCACTCATGACTAGATTCATCTAACTTTATATTTTGAAAATATTATGTTTTCCAAGTTGTTTCTTTAAAGCAGTAGATAACATTGCAAGATTTTGATTATTATTTGACATTTTCCCTCATTTCCCAAGGAATGATTTATAAAACTATTGACATCGCAGTCATAGGCAGCAGATGAGGTTGTGAATTGCTGATGGGGAAAATCAATCACTTTGAGACATTGTAGAAAAAATGTCCACAGACGAGCTAAAAAAAAATTCACTCACTCACTCATTCACTCACTCACTCATTCACCCGCTCGCTCACTCTTTTACTCACTCACTCACTTACCTTCATTTTCAGTGGACATATTTTGTAAATTAGCGTAAACTGCAAAACATATGAGTTAGACCAGCTTTGCCACGGACTGGTTGAAACAAGTGCACAACTTTTGCGAACCGCCGACATAGGAGGTGCTCATCGCATATCGTGCAGAGCGGGCTATGTACGTGGTCGTTTTTTTTAACTAGTTTTGCAAGCTCGTGTGGTAAATATTAGGCGACCTAGATAATTAGCATCTTGACATGCATCAAGAGTTCGATATAACAGAGAAGACAGTCACTTAAAATATTGTTACAAATTGTCAAATTAAATTATTGAAGCAAATTGGTTCATGTATGTTGTGTTTTGTTGAGCTATGTTATTTCCAAGGTTTCTGAATGTATCACGCAACTCGCAATGGGGGTGAGGGGTGAGCGAGAGAGTGAATGGAATGGACAGAGAGGGATGTCTGATGTATCTTTGGAAGACGTTACAAAATTTTTCAGTCTCGAAAATTAATAAACTGGAAGTACTAAATGTTCTTTTTTTTTCTTTCATCTGTGCAGCAGAAAGTGGCCCGGTCGAAAGTGGCCCGCGGCCCTGTGGTTGGGGACCGCTGAGTTAGACCACTCATGTTTAAATCATAGGTGATTTCTCGTCTTATGGCTGACAGTTTGAAATTTTCTATTCCCACCACCTGCAGGACTGAAGTCTAACTCCATAGACTTGAACAGACAGCGTAAGCTTTGTTATATGAGATTTGGATTGGAGAGGCAGTTTACTCATTTATTACACGCATAGCCCGTCAACATTAGTATTCAGTTCCTCAAAATGCACTATTGGAGCTGGTTCTATACATACTGCACTTTTATTCCCCGAATTTTTTAGCAAAGGTGGATGTTATATTTGACATATATATTATATTTGTTATGTGTTCCATTTTGCGCTTGTTATTTTAAATAGAAAAAAAATCTGTATTTTTTTTTAAGTTCATAGCAAAAACAAAACAAAACTTAATTTAACCTCTGCCACTCGCTTCTCAAGTCATGCAAATAAATGTGTCTGCTCCTATGTATAAACAACTGTATGAAAATGTCACAGTAACCTGTGGAGTTTTAACAGCATCCAGTGGCATTACTGTGATGGCCTTGGCCTTCACACAAGCAGTACACTACAGTCGATGGATGGATGGATGGCAATATGCGTGTGTATATGTGTGTGCGCGCGTGTCAGCGATCCCATCAGAATATGAGGCAAGAGTGACACCTATGGGTTCATAATGAATGTGCACACTACCTCATCAAGGAGCTTGCCAGCTCCAGTATACACTACGGGAAGGGCGGCCTTGAGGTTTAAAATGAAGCGTTTTATATTTATTTATTTATTTTTTATTTATTTATTTTTGACATGCTTTGTCCAAGACATAGCGATAGGTCAAAGTAGATATAGGTGCATACATGAGCAAACCTAATTCTGTTAAATACTGCCAGTTGAATACAGAATAATACAAAATCATGCTTGTAAATAATTCACGTTTTCCCCGTTTCATGTCTCACCAGTGTAATTACATCGCCAATGTTGTTTGACAGGGAGGGAAAAAAAATATAATTTAGTTGGTGAAATGATCACTTGTAGCAGTAATTGACACTAATAAACATAATTTTTCCTACTTTCCCTGCGGATCAAATGCTAATCAAAATGTGAAGTATGAAAGATGACACCAACAAGCGTGAGATGAGCAGCTAATGAAAGACAGTAGGCAAGTGGGACAGTAATAGACATACTGCTGCTAATAAGTTCCTGTTCATTAGAGCGTACAGGCTCCTTGCATCTTGTCTGTCTCGTCTGACTGACATCCTTGACAGCCTCTCCTGTCAAATGGAAACTTTTTTGCAGCATCATAAACATGCACATTTATAACAGTGTCCCCAAATGTTTAAAGGCCTCTTTTCGTAAAGGGGTTGGTGTACTATTATTGGGTGATGACGTGGGCCTCTCCAGTATGTGACTCAGTATTTAAAAATAGAAGGCATTGTCTCTAAACACCAGCAATTTGATGACATTCTCCGGTGTCTGACTAGATCACTGCCTGTTGTACGAAGACTCACAAGGAGTGGAGTGGATGTGACAGACTTTGATCTCTTTCACACTGTCTCTCCCTGTTGCTCATCACCCAGTGGACCTCGGCAAAAGTAAAACAAAGCAGCACAACAATCAATAAAGTCAGATGGGAAAACATGAGGCTCACATTATCCGGTGGCAAATAACATATTTTAGATGTGTGATAAGGGGAAAACAAACAGAAGAAAAGGAAATCAAGCATAACTGTAGATATGGTAACTAGTGTATCATATCAGTTGACTTCTCCATGACCAGTTTCATTTTACTCCAATATCAGAGTTGGACTGGCCGCCGGGCAGGCAGATGCCCATTGAGCCGTTGTCTGCGGCCAATGCGGTGCAACTATTCAATTTATAATGATTTTTTTTCCTTACCAAGAGACTGCCACGCAATTAATTAATTTCAAATTGGATATGCATGTGGCTCTGTCGCTGGAAGAAGGGTCCAGAAGAGTGACAAGAGAGTCGAAAAATAAACTTGTTCAATGCCTGGTCTACGAAATTGAATGGAGTGGAGCTACGAGCTGATGTCACACGGATGCGGAACTACTGCCTTTTTTGTGTGCACCGGATATAAAAGATTCATGCAAGATATTATTCAAAGGGATGACAGTAATGCACAGTGTAAGTAAAGGCTATGGTGCTTATGGCATGCACAAGAGGAATGAGAAGGATGTGATAGCCATGGCTGTTTCATTAATTCCACTTAAGGTACGGTGTCAGTGCGACTTGGTTGTCAATGTTCTTCTTCATGCATATATATGATTAGCTGTTTGTTATTTCACATGCTTAATTGTACCACGGCGCTATGAACATGTTATTTTCATTTGCAATATTCTTGCAATATAGTTGACACATTTTGCTGTTGTTGCACATTTTTGAGTTTCTATGTACATTGAAGCGATGACGTAATGTACATTTGCACTCTTCATTCATACATCCCTTATGCAATATTTTAACATTTTGAGGTTTGCACCAACCCGTAAGCCATAAATCACGTGCACTGATGATGCATTGATGTTTTTTCTTGATAAGATTATTCATTTTAATAAGTTTAGTAAGAAGGCAGAAAAAAGTGACAAATGGAAGTCAACAAAAGCCAAGTTCATGAACATAAATACATATATACAGTTATTGATTGACAATGTAATTCAAAATAAATAATAGGCGTATATATATATATATATATATATATATATATATATTACATTTTCTTAACAAATTAATTGCCAAAAATTCCATCATTAATTGTGATTAATCACATTTTTTCTGCTACTGTATTTTATGAAACCTTAGCCCTAAATATAAACTTCAACAATCACATACAAGTTTACAGCATGTTTTGTAACCATCAACTTTATGTGATAGTTGACCATTCCTATTACCGCACTTATGAGTACATGTGTGTATGTGTATGAAATATACATGAAATTAAAATAAATAAAATGTTGAAAGTTTTTTTTTTTTTTGTCTAAGACTGACAACCAAGCCATCGAAATTGCATTGAGAGTTCTCGAACAAGACTTCCCTCGGTCTTCAGCCAAGTAGGAAACCCGTTTAGCCCATTGTCAACTTTTTTACTTTTACGGTTGTGGGTGCTGTTCCTACACCCCCTAATATCGTAATGATTCACCATATTTCGGGATGCTAAATATGGCAAAAAGTCAGAGAGAAAACGACAAAGTACATCTAGTGTTTTGCGTTGTACTACAATTGTGGTGTGAGCCTCTGGTTTTCACCTACAGGGATTGGGCGGCTCTCTCTCTCTCTCTCTCCCTTCCTGGTCACGCCCAGCAGTTTGAGGTTCCTTCTTCTGCGCACCTACAGATTGTCAGGCTCATCAAAACCCAGATATAAGGCTCCTCCACCCACGCGTCAGGTGCCAGATTATTCCCGCTTTCGTCGTGGTATTACGGCCCAGATCTGTGCTCTCAGAATTTATCCTGCCTTGTATTTAGCCTGGTTTGTGCTAATCTGTCTCCCTGTGTTTTGTTCTTCTTGTGTCTGCCCAAAGCTTTCTGTCAACCCGTCAAAGCCCTGCCTCACAGCTGCCTTCATTCCCCGGATTTTGGATAGCCCTCCGTGATTCAACCCTCCATTCCAAGAGACTCTGGACACGTTGCCTCACCTCCATTCACTCCACCATAAATTCTTTCTTATTGCCTTCTCTAAATCCACTTGCTCATGGGTCCTCTTTTCACCTCCATGGTTACAACTAACCTCAGCAACAATAGCCCCATCGCCTCAAATGGTGGCTACTGCGGAATGACGCCAATGAAGACGCGCCATGTACGGGCCCTATAGGTAACAACTGCTTATGAAATTGGTGCATTTTAAGGTTAGAAGAGGGTCTTAAATGAATGGGTGTGTAATGTTACGAACAGGAAGTGGCCAGTTTTCCACCAAGAATTTTCCACCACGCAAAATACATTCCCACAAAAACAACAGCACAAATCTCAGTCGAGTTGTTCGATGTGTTATCCCTGTAGTAAAATTGTGTGATTGATTATAAAGGGAAGAAAATAATGATTTTTGAAGTGGGTCAGCCTTTGACCAGTGGTGGGCGGTCAAGGCCATTAAGGCTTTCTCTGCTGGCCTAAAATAATCAAGTGGCGCAACCGTCCTTCAACCTGCCTCAGGCAGTGCAAGCACTGCAGCCGCTTTCTGGCCTTCCTCCGGCAGTCCGAGCTCTTCGTCCACCCTCAGACATCCCTTAGGCGGCGCAGGCTCCGCGGCCGCCCTCTGAGCTCCCTCAAGTGGCGCAGGCTCCGCAAGTCAAGTCAAGTCAAGTCAATTTTATTTGTATAGCCCTTAATCACAGACAGTCTCAAAGGGCTTTACATAGCCACAATCGACATCCCCGATCTTAACCCCCAGGAGGGCAAGGAAAAACTCACAAAACCTCATTAGGGGAAAAGTGAGAAACCTTGAGAAGGGACCACAGATGGGGGAATCCCCCTTCCAGGATGACCAGGCTGCAATGGATGCCAACTGGGCAACATTTGACACATACAATGATGCTATGCAATAATAGATGAGATAATATAAGAGTCAATTGAATGAAGTGCTGCAGGAAGATGACTTCAGTGGAGTGGGTCCTCATCCAGGGCCGTAATATCCATGGCAGCATATCCGAAGATGAGCCTTCGATCTTGTACCGGTCAGTTGGTGTAAATTCAGTACAGCTACTTCCAAGTGAATCGCCATCACCTAATTCGGGGAATTGGGAACAGAAAAGAAAGAACAGAAATAGCAAACAGGCCAACAAGTAGTTCAATGAAGTGCTGAAATATAAGGAAATCAGAAAAGGCGCTGCATGAAGACGACTTCGGCAGAGCAGGTCCCTTCCCGGTTCGTCAGTGCCGTAATCTTCAAAGCATGTCCCCATCACCTAATTCCCAAGCAGGGGAAGGAGGGGGCAGAAAAGAGAAGAAGCGGCAGTAAACAGGCCAACAAATAATTAAATTAGATGCTAAAGTATATAAATAAATTGATCAAATGTCGCGCTGCAGGAAGACGACATCACTGGAACAGGTGCATGCCCAGTTGGTCAATGCCTTAAACTTCCTAGTGGGTCACCGTCACCTAATCCCCCAGCCGGGGGAAAAGGGGGCAGAAAAGAAAACAAAAGAAAAAAAAAGCGGCAGTAAACAGGCCAACAAATATTTCAGCTAAATGCACAAGAGTATAAATGCGTCTTTAATAGTGTTTTGAACATTTCTACTGAGGTGGCGCCTCTAATATCTGAGGGAAGTGCATTCCAAAGCATTGGTGCCCGAATAGAGAACGCTCTAGAACCTGCGGACTTCTTTTTGGCTCGCGGGATCACTAAAAGACCAGCATTTTGTGAGCGAAGGTTTCGGGACGGAACATATGGTACCACGAGGTCAACGAGATAAGAAGGTGCTAAGCCGTGCAATATTTTAAAAGTAAGTAGCAGAACTTTAAAATCACATCTCAAGTGGACCGGAAGCCAATGCAAATTGGCTAATATCGGGGTAATATGATCAAACTTTCTCGTCTTAGTTAAGAGTCTAGCTGCTGCATTTTGAACTAACTGCAGACTTTTAATACTCGACATGGGGAGACCCGAGAGCAAAGCGTTACAATAGTCGAGGCGAGATGTAACAAACGCATGGATTAAGATTTCCGCGTCACACGTTGATAGAATTGGGCGAATTTTAGCAATGTTACGCAGATGAAAAAACGCAGTTCGAGTAATATTTTTAATGTGCATTTGAAAAGACATAGTTGCGTCAAATATAACACCGAGATTTTTTGTTGAATCCTTTTGGATAATATTACATTTATCGATATTCAGAGTGGTGTCTTTGAAAAGGTACCGATGACGCGCTGGTCCAATGATGAGCATCTCGGTTTTATCTGAGTTAAGACGCAAAAAATTGAAAGACATCCATTGTTTAATTTCGGCAAGGCACGCCTCTAATTTATAGCAGTCGCGGGGATTCGTTATATCCAACGGCATGTATAATTGCGTATCATCAGCGTAACAGTGAAAACTAATGTTATATTTCCGTATAATATCACCAAGCGGTAGCATATAGATGCTAAACAATAGAGGTCCAAGTACCGATCCCTGCGGAACTCCACATATGATCTTACAAAGATCCGAAGTCGTATTGCCATGAATTACACGGTGCGTCCTCTCCGACAGATACGAATTAAACCAAGAAAGCGCTGAACCTGAAATGCCAACACACGTTTCAAGGCGTTTTAATAATATGTTATGATCAACGGTATCAAAAGCGGCACTAAGATCGAGTAAGAGTAATATTGATGAGGTGTCGGCGTCCATAGCTATGAGAAGATCATTAGTAACTTTAGCAAGGGCCGTCTCAGTAGAGTGGTCGGCTCTAAAACCCGATTGGAAAGGTTCAAATTGATTATTAACAGTCATATATTCATTAAGTTGTTGCGCTACGACTTTTTCAAGAATTTTTGCAATAAACGGAAGATTTGAAACCGGCCTATAGTTGATGAGACTCTCTGGGTCAAGGTTTGGTTGCTTAAGTAATGGTCGGATAACGGCGGTCCTAAAAGCTGCTGGTACTACACCCGTGGTAAGTGATAGATTAATTATATTTAAAACAGACGGTCCTAGGGTCGTAAACAGTTCTTTAATTAGTTTGCCAGGAAGCGGATCGAGCACACAAGTTGTCGGTTTTGCCGCACTAACCAATTTTGTTAGGCTCTCAAGAGATATTTTTTTAAATTGACATAAGGTTATCGGACAGTTATCAGCCCTAATGTCCCTATTAACACAATTTATCGCGGAATTCGACGGAATTTTAAGAACAGTGTCTTTAATCTCATCACGAATACATTCTATCTTCTGAGTAAAAAATTGCATAAAATCGTGAGCTGAATAGGAAGAGCTATCCGAGGTTGGTCGCTGTTGCGTTAGCATTGCTACGGTATCAAATAAATATTTAGGATTGTTTTTATGTAAGACAATTAATCTAGAATAATAATTAGTTTTGGCTAAATTAAGCGCTTCTTTGTATATTAGTAAACTATCGCACCATGCCTGACGGAAGACCTCAAGTTTGGTCGCACGCCATTTGCGCTCAAGCTTCCTACAAGATCGTTTCAGTACGCGCGTTTCCTCTGTAAACCACGGAGTAAGCCTCTTTGGACGAGTTTTAGTTTTTAAAGGCGCGACGGAGTCAAGCGCATTTAACAAAGCGACATTAAAGTTGTTTGTGAGATCATCAATCGTACCAATATAATTAGGAAACGAAGCAGTTGCTAAAGGGAGTAGCTCAGAGAGCGCAACGATGGTTGAGGAGCTAATGTTACGGCTGCTATAATTTTGATTATGGTCAGAACGATGACAGTGAGCCAAGACTTCAAATTTGATAAAGTAATGGTCAGATATAGCACTGGTATATGGTAATACAATTATTTTTGAAGATGCTAAGCCTCGGGTTAATACCAAATCTAGCGTATTGCCATTTATATGCGTTGCTTCATTTATTATTTGCGTGAAACCAAACATATCAATGATTGTCCGAAACGCTACCGTAAGTGGTTCCGACGGGAGATTCATATGAATGTTGAAGTCGCCCATGATAAGTATATTATCCGCATGAGTTACTAAATCAGCTACGAATTCAGAAAATTCATCTAAAAAGCCGGAGTAAGAGCCAGGTGGACGATAAAGAACGGCAAGATAAAACGGCAGCTCGGCTGAGGATCGCATAATGAGAACTTCAAATGTTTTAAAGGAATTGCTAAAACGAGGACTAAGTTTTAGGTTAGATTCGGAAATGAGGGCTACACCCCCGCCTTTCTTTTGAGGGCGCGCAACATGCGAGCTCACGAAGTTTGGAGGCGAAGCCTCATTTAGCGGTAAAAACTGATTTGGTTTTAACCAGGTCTCGCAAAGACCAATCATGTTAAGATTATGGTCTCTAATAAGGTCATTAACTAACAAGGCTTTCGATGAAAGCGATCTAATATTTAAAAAACCGAGTTTCAGTAAAATAGGTCTATCTAAGTTATTCCGCGCAACAGGACTCCTGGTCATAATATTAAGGAGATTGCCTTGCCTAGGTCCCGGATTGTACCTCGAGCGACTATAAACGCGGCGAGAAATTCTGACGGTCGGAATCCGATAGTTATTTACCAGCTTTCGAGTGCTATTATTTTGAGAGAACGGCTCGTCGTCAATAAAACCGACCGAGGAGGAATGCTTAAACCCATCATGTATTGACACCTCAGTAGAAATTATATCAGTATGAGATCTACCAGCGTATGGTGTGTAGCGCTCAAATCTAGAAGAAAAGCTATGTGTGTTGTCTAAGTCTAGCATAGCGCTAGTTAGCTCTAGCCTTACAGACTCCATACCCTTCCTTACAGGCTCAGTATTCGCCTGCAGCCCGACCTGCTCTAATATGAATAGTCATGGAAGGCTCAAACAATAATCTATGTTTCTAGAAAGAGTGATGGCGCCTTCCCAGTTAGGGTGAAGGCCGTCCATCCTCAGCAGGTCGGGTCGGCCCCAGAAAGAAGGCCAGTTATCTATAAACTGCAGTCCGTGCTCACTACAAAAACTAGCCAGCCACTTATTTAGCGAGAATAATCTACTAAACCTCTCATCATTGCCTCTCGCAGGCAAGGGGCCAGAGACAATTACTCGATGCCGACTCATCTTTCTGGCGAGATCACAAGTCCTTGCTATGTTTTTCTTTGTGATCTCTGATTGCTTCATCCTAGTGTCATTGGAGCCAACGTGTATCACTATATCTGAATAGCTAGCGTTGTTTGCACAGCGCTGGTGTATAGGTGTCTTGCGCGCTAGCTCCATAAGATTAGCTTCTATGTCGGGTGCTCTGGCCCCAGGAATACACATTACTGTGGCTGGATTTTCAAGCTTAATGTTGCGGGTAATGGAGTCACCTATCACTAAGGTGCGGGAGCCATGAGACCGAGGTGGAATGGAACTGCTATGTGTCTTAACAGGCTCACCGCGATTAGCAAGCCGTTTACGGCCAATGCTAACCAGACTAGCAGGTTGGCTACAACCCGTGCTAACAGTCGTGTCCGCCACGTTTACGCTTACCACATTACTCTGCTCTAGCTGGCGGACACGTCCCTCTAGCAGGGAGAGTCTTTCCATGAGAAAGGTGCAAGTGTTGCATGTGGTGGTGCACGAAACCATAGTTGCGTTTACTCGCCCGGTGGATAAAAGCGGAGGAAAAGATGTCGCGCCGAAAGTGACGTCCTGTCGCGCCGAAAGTGACGTCCGCAGCCACCCTCTGAACTCCCTCTGGCGGCACAGGCTCCGCGGCTGCCCTCAGACCTTTCTCAGGCGGCGCAGGCTCAGCGGCCGCCCTATGACGTTCCTCCGGCGCCGCAGGCTCCGCGGCCGCCTTCTGACCTTCCTCCGTCTACGCAGGCACTGCAGCTGCCCTCCAACCGTCCTGTGGCTGATCAAACCGTGTGGTCAGTATCCAACCATGCCCCAGCAGTGGAAGCCCTGCAGCCACCCCCTGACTCTGTTCCTTTGGTGCAAACCCTTTGGCCGCCCTATGGAGGCCGCCTTCTGGATCTCTTCTAGAAGCACAGGCTGTGCAGCCTCCCTCTGACTCTGCACTAGTGACACAACCCCTGCGGCCTCCTGCACTTCTCGTCCGGCCTCTAGAACAGCCACTGGATTGGCTTTGCTAAGACACTCTTGTCCTACGGGATGGCCACCAGACTGGCCGCCTCAAGAACCTCTCTTCTGGCCTCTGGGTCGCCACCAAACTGGACCCGCCAAGACCCTCTCTTCTGGCCTCCGGTTCGTCCATCGGCGGGTCCCGCCAAGATCCTCTAGTCTGGTCTTCCCTGATCGGTCGATAGTTTTGCTTTTGAGTTAGAATTCAGTTTCATGTTTTCCTTGTGTTCTGGTGTATGTGTCTGGCTCATTTGATTATCCTGTCCACCTGTGCTAGTGTGCCCCATACTTTGTGTTACCCAATTAACTCCCTCTAACACTTTGTGTCTTGTCCAGTTCCGTGTCATCTCATCATTTTGTATTTAGTTTTCAGCTTTCTTTCAGTTTTTGTTGGTTCCTTATCTTTGTCACATCTAACTGCTATTGTTTGCTGTCCTAGTCCTAGTCAAGCAGGTTTCCTCCGTTTCTTCTCGTTTTCCCAATCCCTTGTGTTACCCAATCATACCCTTTTACACTTTGTGTCTTGTTCAGTTGTTCCGAGTTGTCTAGTCCGTTTGTATTTAGTTTCTCGTTTTCTTTGTCTTTATTGCTCATTGTGTTTGTCAAGTCTTCATGTTTGCATGTTTGCTGTCTTAGTCCGAGTCAAGATGGTTTCCTCGTGTTTGATTAGTTACTTTAATTATTTTTGTTTTGGACTTGGGATAATTTTGTGTTTTGGATTTTGACATGTTTAGTTTTTGGGCACTAGGTAACATAGTCCTTATATTAAATTACTTATTTCTCTGCAAGTGCTACATCTTAAACACGCAAAAATATCCACCCATCCATTTTCAGTACTGCTTCTCCTCACTGGGGTCGCGGGGGTGCTGGAGCCTATCCCAGCTATCTTTGGGCAGTAGGCGTGGGACACCCTGAACAAGTTGCCAGCCAATTGCAGGGCACACAGAGACAAACAACCATGCGCGCTCACACTCATACCTAGGGGCAATTTAGAGTGTTCAATCGACCTGCCATGCATGTTTTTGGAATGTGGGAGGAAACCGGAGTACCTGGAGGAAACCCACGCAGGCACGGGGAGAACATGCAAACTCCACACAGGATGGCTGGAGCCGGGATTGAACCCACAACCGCCGCTGTCTCTCACTGTGAGGCCATTGTGCTAGCCAGTCAGGCCACCGTGTCGCCACGCAAAAATATGATGCAGAAAATACTTCCTTAGTTGTGCTTGTTCTGTAATCGTTGCTTTTATCTTTTCCACCTGCAGCGATGTGTCAAAGTTATTTTAAGATTTGATGTAAAGGCTCGTAATGTGGTGAGCTCATTCATTGCGCTGGAGAAGATTAACTTGTCGGTAACTGACTAACTGTAGTAGGTTCACATTAATAGTTCATTAGCAGGTTTAATTTAGAACTACAGAGCTTAAATACGCAACGTTCAAAGCTCACCTAATATTTTCCACCTATTTTGTTGTAGAGGAAGTGATTTTTTTTTAAGTGGACTGGCAGAACCCCATTTATCAAGATGAACCAAAAATAAGCTGTGTACTTTATGACAACAAGGGAGTTTCTTTTTTTTCTTAAAAGTAAACCATTATTTCAAGAAGTTATATGAGCAATTCCATTTTCCCTCTGTGGAGCTGGTTCCAAGTGTGTCAGATACCGTCAGTCTCTTTACAAGCCTATTCTTTTCTGCTTGAGTGTGCAATAGAAAAGAAAGTGGGACCTGAGCCAACAGGGAGTATAAAAGTATTAAAGTGTGCCAGGTGTGTGCATGTGTGTGTCTATGCAAATATCAACCTGTGTGAAGCAAGCAAGAAGAGCCAATTGGAGTCACATAAGGAAGTGAGAAGGATTAAATATCCATTGTAGTGGGAAGCACCTACGATTACAATTCAAATTCTTTACCTATCTTAATGTCAACGTTTGTGCAAAGAGTATTTGTAATCTGCGAGAACTTCAATGATCTTTATTCAGCTAATGTGGGAGTGAGAGCTCTTGCAGGCCTGGTTGGACCAAACTACAGCACTGGTAGGCTGACGAAATGATTACAGAAAATTATTTAAATTAAAATCGTCCGGTCTCATTCATTTAAAAGATGTTTTATTATTTCTGGTGTCAAACTGTTTGGATGGGTGGATGTTAAATGTAAAAGATACTTTCCAAAAGAAGTCCAAAATATGTACAGATGGGTGTTCCTGGATAGGTTTTGGTTTGTTTATATCTTGCCTTGTCTATATCTACGGGAGTGACTGATGGTGTAGAGGCACATTCGCATGCCTGGTGTAGCAGCATGTGTTCAGTTACCACACAGTGACGCTGTGAATATGACCGCAAATGTTGCCCATCTCTATACGTGCCCTGCGACTGACTGACAAACAGCTCATGGTGAAGTCTTCCTTTGGGCCAAACTCAGCTGGGCTTGTTTTCAGCACCCCACGACCCCCGTCACAGGATAAGCAGCACTGAAAATGGATTGATAGAGCTATGGGGAATTTATTATTTACATAATGAGCGCTGTTCCTTTCAGTATATAAGTAACATAATAAACTGTTACACTTTAATTATAAATGCAATATCCCAATGTCCGTCGTCATCGTCACATTGAGCCATTAAATAAGCCACCATGTAATGGAGTAAATTCACAAACATGCAAATATGTTTTAAACCTGTCAGTTCCAACATTGTGACTCCACATGGTATTGAGAAACCTAACAATAATAACATTCTCCTTGATTGCACATTCTGACACACCTGTTCCTCTGTATAATGAGAGACCGATGTCTACTGTTTACTTTTTCAGTACAATACAGTACGCTGAATGTCACATTTGCTGGGGGAATTTTGCAAGTAGCTGTGCTTTTGGAGGATATGCACTCAAAAGTGAAGATGTTGTTTGGCGTGACGATTAATCTTTTGGCAAAATCCCAGTGTGATCTGTGCCAGAACCAGATTTGCCAGATATATCTGTTTATGATGTTGAAGTTGAAGTGTTTTATGAAGGCATGACGCAGACGTTGAATGGAGAAGGGAAGCAAAAAGAATCAAACTCATTGTTGTTTTCATCAGACTGTTTAATTTAATTGCACTGTGATCAAACGGCATCCATATCTAACTCTAACTTGCCACACAGTTGTTTAACTACAAGCTTGTTGGATTTAAACAGTAACTATTTGTGGTTAATAATGTCTGTGAAGATATTTTACATTTGCTAAGTCATTGAATTAGAAGGAACTAGATTGAGGCCGAGTATGAAATGTTTTATTGACCATTCAAGCAGTGCCACAGTGCACAAGACGGATAAATGCAGGACTCCTACTAGTTCATTCTTTGCAAGAAAATTTAACTAGATTATCCCTTCAAAAAATCTATTCAGTTCATCCGTAATAATAGTTGTGTCGAACTATTTAAATTGTTATTCTTTTTCTGCTTCATTTAAAACTGTTGGAAACTGGAAATCTTTTGAAAATAAATCAAGTTTGCAAATATATAAATAAATGCCTCTGTGGCAATTATGTTGTTTTCTTACCTAAAAGATAATAGCTTCACAGCTTGATCTAGTTTCACTTGCACTTCTAAAAGTTGAAACAACAGCATATTAGGAGAATATTTTTACTCAAATGGCGATGCAGTAGTGCTTATTGCTGGACTAGCAATGACACGTATCATGTTACTGTTACCTGTACGAATTGCCAAAATGGTTAAAACGTCTACAACATATTGCTGAAATGTGTTGTTACTCTTTATCCTGCATATGGATTCGCTTGATTTCCTCATTTTTGAATTTCTCTTCTCCTGCTTCATCCTGGCTATTTTGAATGTGTTTTGCAGCAATATGAGCGCAACTTCAAACACCAATCTGGACAGTCAGCTAACCAGTAACCACTGGACTTCGACCAACTACTATCCTGATGGTGAGGCCAATAACTCACTCCAGTACACCCATATCTGCCTCCTGAGTAAGGCATGTGATGATGTTATGAAGTAATCACCAAGAAATAATGATAAGATATTTTGTGCCTGCCCCCAGTGCCAATAGTGATGCCTGGGTACACCAGTAGTCGCTGGTGGCCTCACGATTCCCAGCCACAGTTCTGGAGTAAATATCAAGTGTGGGAGTGGCTGCAGCAGGTCATGGAAATAAACCAGATTGATGCCTCCAGGATCCCCTTCCAAAACTTTGACATGGATGGCCACCAGCTCTGTAACATGACCTACCAGGACTTTGTCCATGCTGCAGGAAGCCTTGGGGCCATTCTCTTCCACAGTATAACACAGCTCAAGTGGGCCGGTGCGTGTCTTCAAAGTCGGGTGTATAGTAATGCCACAGAGTCAGGAAGAGCAATTAAATGCTGTGTCTTATAAGGTTATTTAAGAATCTAGTTTACAAAAACATGAGTGGCATACTGTCTCACCGTATGACAATATGGAAATGATTTACGTTATAATCAATTACACCAAGGAACGGCCCTAGCCAATGCAGCACCCTAGGCGAGATTTTATATAGTGTTTTAAAATTAAAAATGTAACTTTTTTTATATATATATATATATATATATATATATGAATGTTTCGTTACTGTCAAACAAATCAGGTGAGTAAGTTTCTATTGCACTGAAGAGGATTAGGGCCATGAAGGAAAAAAAAAAACGTTGGAAGGATTCTGACTTTATTCTCAGAATTCTGACTTTAAAGTGAGAATTCTGAGATTAAAGTCAGAATTCTCACTTTAAAGTCGGAATTCTGAATTTATTCTCAGAATTCTGACATTCTTTCCTTTTGACTTGAAATGATGAGTTATTTGTTTGAACATAATTATACAGAAGGTGAATTCTCACCTGATTTTTGCCACTAAATCCACCTCCTCCTCCCCCCAGTGTTCATGGTTCCCGTATCATCTGCCTTTTTAGCCTCATGGGGAGCTAGCCCTGAATAAACATGTCATTAAAGGCATTCCGAAATGCATGGAATGATGTAACTCGTCATACAACAGGTTTGAAGGTCATGATGGAACATTATACTTTACAATGCTTAGTATCATTTTGGACGAGCGTAAATAAAGTATAGTATTAATTTTATGTAACAAACCGTAGCATACTGTGAAAGTTATAAGGCTAATTATATGTCTTACATTGTAGTTGGGGGAAAAAAATCATTTAGTCATGGCTGGTGGATTTATACCAGTTTTGCTTAGTGTTTTTTTATTTGTATGGCGCATGAATCATTAGAATTTATACCATGCTCACACTCATACTTATAGGGGCAATTTAGTGTGTCCAATCAACCTGTCACACATGTTTTTGGAACGTCTGTATTATTGTTGTATTGCACTGGAGAGGGGAGCTCTCTAATCTCGTTGCACTCTTGAGTACAATGACAATAAAGGGATTTCTAATTCTAAAAAAAAAAAAAAAAAATTCTACATGCTAACTCCACACAAGAAAACCGTGCAGTAATCCATCCCACGACCTCTGGCCCGACTAGTTAGCACGATGGCCTCACAGTGAGAGACAGCAGCGCTCGTGGGTTTGATCCCGGCTCCGGCCTTCCTGTGTGGAGTTTGCATGTTCTCCCCGTGCCTGCGTGGGTTTCCTCCGGTAACTCCGGTTTCCTCCCACATTCCAGAAACATGCATGGCAGGTCGATTGAACACTCTAAATTGCCCCTAGGTATGAGTGTGAGCTCGGATGGTTGTTCGTCTCTGTGTACCCTGCGATTGGCTGGCAACCAGTTCAGGGTGTCCCCCACCGACTGCCCGAAGGGAGAAGCGGTACAGATTATATATATATATATATATATATAATGCATTTTCTGAATATCATAACATTGTACAAGGGGTGATGAAATAGGTTTCACACCAGTAAAGCCTTTGTACAAATTTTCTTTTGACCCTTTCATCTATGTGCAGAATACCATGTGGAAATCAGTCAACTGGAATTAAAACCAGAATGTAAGAAATTTAATGTTGCCAGAAAACAAGTTTAAATTCATTTCTTGCATAATATAAAAAAAATCTAATTTTCCCATGATTATGATTTTTGCAGTAGACATTTCCTGTCCCTTTTCAGAAGTCTGCTATCCACAAACAGGTACAGTAAATCTATAAATTAAATGAGTTATTTGATTTAAAAAAAATATATACTTTTGATTCAAGTATTGACCAAAACATATTTCATTCTGTTACATTTTGCTGACATAGATGGCCATGACCTAATGAGTCAACCTCATATACCGGCTGTCTCACCTACCCCTTCCAGTCCTGGTAAGGAATTTTCAATATATTCTCTCAATACTGTAGCATTCCTCTTTTCTGAGAAAGAAAAAATCACCCAAGTAATCTCTGTTTCTCAGAAATGTCCTACAGTCGTCAACGTCAGGTCAAAAAACACAGTAAGAAAAATATAATCCCACATTCACATATAGACAAAAGTATTGGGACATTTCTTAAACTGCTAAATCATTTTTGGCTGGACCTTCTAGATCATAAATTGTATGTCAAACTCAAGGCCCATGGGTGGAGACCAGCCTTCCACGTTATTTTATATGGCCCACCAGACCTAGGTTGTCTTAAAAGTCCATTTTATAGACTTTAATTAGTATAAACTCAATAATATACCAGCATTTTGGCCATTGTACAAATTGCACATATTTTGGACTGTTTGTATTTCTATATGTAAATTACCATTGTACTTGAATATCTGCCACTATTTTCCTTTTGCTTTTGATCTGATTTCCAAACCATCAATAGTTTGGTAAAGGTTGAACATTTGATGCAAGGCCCTTTGTGGAATGTTTTGTCCATGATGATGATTTTGTAGGGTTTCATGTTTACAGGGTTTGATTGTTAATCCAGGTTGGTGATAAAATTCTGCCCAAAATAATGGCCTTCAATTAACTTGGGATCTTGACATTAACTAAAACGAGAGCTAGAGACAGGGAGATTGGCGCGGTGTCTGCAGTGACGCTGACTCGGTAGCGGTCTGTCATGGCGATGAAGGACCTAAGATAATGGATGGATGGTTTCAGATTCATAACCAGTCCCTTGAGAGCTTTCTTAATTCTAATGTAACATGCATCGAACATGGGTTTGACACCCTTTGGTAACACTTTGTGAAACGCTGTTTTTGTTCACGGTCAGTGATTGCATGGTTGAGTGAGTTTGATGTGGATGAACTCAAGAACCCAAGTTCATCCCATCAACTCTCACCAAAAAGAGAGAATCGGTCAGGTGCGTTCTTAAGACCGTATCAGTTGAAACAGTTTCACTTGTCACAGACGTTTTTTTTTTTTTTTTTTTTTATTGTTGCACGGAAATCTTTAACATGTTCTCATCATGTTGATTCGTCAGAAAGGTTGACAAATCCAACATTTGCTACCTTTGCTACTCAGTGAGATACGCCTTGGGATCCAACATTAATGACCTCTGACCTCACAAAGGCTCTTTTGGCTCAATGGCCAATAAGTCTCACCAACAAAAGAATTCAAAGATTAGACCACTTACAGCTATTTTAAATATTCTAAAGTTTAACTTTATTTTTAATTTTTTGTTTTATGGTCCAGTGTCCCAATACCTTTGTCTATTCAGTTGTTTGTTTTTGTTGTTTATTTTGGCCTTTTCCAAACTTAATACATGCAAGTTCACTCATACTATTCAATCTTGATTTTTCCATAACAGATCCAAGGGGGTCCCATTTGTGGGAATTTATCCGAGACATTTTACTGCATCCTGAACGCAATCCAGGTCTGATCAAGTGGGAGGATCGGACAGAAGGGGTATTTCGCTTTCTTAAATCAGAGGAAGTGGCGCAGTTGTGGGGCAAGAAGAAAAACAACAGCAGCATGACCTATGAGAAGCTGAGTCGGGCAATGAGGTACAAAAACACAGCAAACACATATTGAGCGCCATTACTGTTGTTTTAAGTTTTAGTAAGATGTAAATTCCGTCAAAATTATTTTATTTACATAAGATTCAAGAACTGGTGTGGTTAATCCCAAACACGCAAAACACATCTAACACTGCTCAACATTGTTTTCCTTAAATCAGAAGAGAATAACAAAATGTAATCCTGTATTGTCATCTTATTTGATGTTGCATATCCGCATTGAAATAATTATTTTCTTTAGTTCAGTAGGATTTTATTTTTCCCTGCTAATTGGCTTGATTTTTGCAATAGTTTCAAATTTAGATTCAAATAATCTGAACCCGAGTGACCTTAAAGACCTTGTGTGAAGTAAACTTGTCCAACCAACTTTCAGTAATAAAATTATTTTCAGCATGCTTTGGTTAGTTTGTTTTTCAACGCAACCCACACAGATTCATAATTAAACCCATAGCAACACGCTTAACAACAAAAATGCTTATGTCTGTCAATCTCCGGCCAGTGACATCATTTGAAGAAAGCCGAGTCACCAGCCAGCATTGTTGATCGTCTGGTTAACGGCTCTTTGCCATTGTTATCTCAATTTTTGGCAAAATGCCTCGGCGCTGTGTGGCGATGCATTTTTCACATTCAGGCCAACAGGTGTTTGAGTGGCCACAAATAAGAATAGGTGACGTCAATGAACCAGTTATAGTCTCACAAAGCAAATGAATTTCACTCCCATGTTGACAAGTGTTCTTTATTTAAAATACTTGTCTGTGAAGATGTCTGTTTTCTCAGTCATTTTGCTTATGATAAAGTGTTTGCAAAAAAGGTAGGTGTCTTTACAATCAAATTTGAAAACTGAGGTTGTACAATTTCAGTTTGTTTAACTCATTTACCACCATTGATGGCTAAAGACGTCAAAGATCCATTTTTTTTTTTACTTGTCAGGTAGTGAATGATTTAATGAACATGCCATCTCCTCTTGAAAACCTGCCAATCACATGTCAATCTTAGTGTCAAAGTTAATTTACATTAGAATTTAATGTAGGCTGGGGTGTGTATGCATTTATGTGTGGAAATGGAAGGGGATGGTTTCTTTTCTGTGTCACTGCTTTTCCTCCATTGACAGTTTTTATCTCTCACAAGCACTCTGTGTTGCGTTTTTTTTTTTTGTAATGTTTTTAAAGGGCTTTATTAAATAGAGATTGATTGAGTCTCACAGCCACTTTCTGTTTCAGTAAGTGGACATCTTTTTTTTCTCACAGATATTACTACAAAAGGGAAATCCTAGAACGAGTAGACGGACGCAGACTGGTGTACAAATTTGGTAGGAATGCCAGAGGATGGAAGGAGGCTGAGAAATAATTCCATTTTTTTTTATAGACTTGAATGCAGCATGATTTTGATTCCTTTGATGGGTCTTGATGAGGTCAAGCTGGATCTCTGACTTTATACTTTGGCTGAACATGTGAGAAAATGTTAATATTTTGCATAGAACACATTGTGTTGCATGTTTATAGACAACATACTCCCAAATAAAGACATGTTGATACGTGTCAGATGACTAATATGATAATGAAGCCAATTGTGTGAAGGATGAGCATTACTGTATAAAAAAAGCAAACACAAAGGTAAATAGTGTCGCCAAATGTAAACATGCTGTAATTTAAATTCTTACCTTATTTAGCATGCCACATTTCTTGTGGTGCATGTATATGAAGATACTTTTTTTGTCGTTGTTTTTTATATTTGATACTAATAAAGCTACTCATTCTGTTTTAGCTTTCATATCGCAACATGTTGCAATGCAGCGTTTGGGGTATATGGGGAAAAAACTATATCACCAGAATCATTCTTGTCTAACTTGTAATATTGTGGATCAATCAACGCCCATGACACTTACTGTAACTGAATGACTTAACCTTTTATAGCTCATCCAGATGACTGGTTCTATTGTGACAACCAGATTGCAGGTCATCTCTACCACGGTGCCGCACACACTGGCAGCCAACAAGATAATAGTAAAATGGACAGATGTCACTTGTGCTTCTGTTCTCACATGCAAATACGGTATCTAATCTTGACTCTGATTTATCTGTTTTACATTAATCTGCTGCACTCTTCATTTGTATAGTGCATTTTTGATTGACGCCTGATTTTATTAACTGACTTCTCCACACACCACAGCAGTGTTGTACGTGTGATGTTTGCCACTTGGTCCTCATTACAATCTGTGGCAACTAAAATGGTGTGGAAAGCCGCAGGAAGTCATCCATACATTTTCCTATAGGCCTATCATTTGTCTTCATGTGTGTGGTAGCCCCCATAGGAGTGAATCCCTAAATATAAGTACTTTATAAACTAAACTAATTGACCAGTAACGCTACTAGACTGATAAACCGCGATCCATCTATTTTCTGTGCTGTTAATCCACACTAGGGTGTACTGAAGCCTATCCCAAGGGACTTGGGATGAAAGGCAGCGTACACCCTGGACTGGTCGGCTGCCAATCACAGGACTGCTAAATATTTTTGTTCTTTAAAAAAAAAAAAGAAGGATTGACTGAGTAGATGGATCTAAAATTATTTTTAAATCACATGCTTGCTCACATATAACAGTCAACAAGCTTGTTTACTAACTGGGCTGAAATGACTCCATATGACTTAATTGTTACGGTAAAAGAAACAAAAACAAGCTTCCAGTTCTTGTTTCATGCATTACTGTTTGCACTCTTGTTTTTGTTTTTCAACGCTGACTGTACAAACACTGATGCTTCCGGGAAGTCATTTCTGATTAAAGCAGTTATAGTTCATATGTTAACACATGCAAAATTACAGCTATTACAAGGTACACATACAACGCTAAGAAAACACTCTGGCAATATTAATAGAAACAGAAGACAAATATGAACCAGGAAGCATCAACTACAATAGCAATGTATCGGACAAGAAAAATGTTACTGGACTTTACACCGATCTGATTGAGTGGGTCAAAATCGGTCGGTATTTTGCAATCTATGCAAAATCACTGATCGACTGTAATGTTATCCTTTGTGCAATCTATAAATGACGTTATTTACTGGATCCACACAAACACACCCTTGTTCAGATAGTTTGCTGCTGCCGTAGTGTAGATGAAAGCCCATCTATTTTTAGCCTTGTCCTGTTAGCAGAAATCCACTGCGTTGCGAGTTGGAAGTTCCACCTTTGCTACATCAACCATCCAATCACAAAGTAATAGTGTTCATGTTTTTGGACTGGTAAAAAGTCCGAAAAACATTTTATTCAGGTAAAAAAAAGAAACAAGCTGCAGTAGGTGTGTTATTTATTTCATTTTAACATCTCTTTAACGCAAAATAGCTTTCAACGCTCAGCGCAAGTAACGCGAACTTCCAACCACGCACATTCATATGGAACCAGACAATGTAGTACAAGATAATCACTGTGGCCTGTGGGCACCAGGACTTGTACGACACAGCCAGCTTCCAATACCAACCAAAAAGGAGCAGGCGTAGGCTCCTTAGTGTAGATGGTAAGTGTATTGACTTGTTGAACCAAGACAGTAATAGTTTAAGCAAAAACCCTGATCATCTGAATGACGAGTGATGTTCTTTTTTTTCCTCATTAACATCCAAAAAGGACATGTTGTAAACATGTAGTTATTACATTTTGGAGTTAATGTTTACCAGCATTTTTTAAAATAATTTTTGCTATGGTGGGGGTCAACTGTAGCTTAGGTACTGGTACACACATTGTTTAAGTCGGATAGTATTTATTAGTAAATAGAATTAGCATTAGTATATTGTATTACTCAATCTTTTGATCAAATTGGTGATTATCAGCTTTTTCCAACTCACTCATCGACCGCAAAAAGCATGATCGTGTAAAGCGAGGATATTACTTTTGAACTTAAATACAGTTTAGGGTCTTTTATGAGAGTCTCTTTTGCAAATGTATCCGTACTTCTATTTGTGTACAGGGTGTGTGTACTTTTTCCACCTTGTTCCTCCATCAGGAGATGGGGTTAAAAGAGTAAAACATCTAGTCTAAGATAATGATATATATCGAGGCCCTTATGTGGTTTGTGATGCACTAACTGGCATAGGATTGCTGGAAACAGCTGCCCACAAAGGCACTGGCATAGGTGCGCCAGGCAGAAATAACCATCAGGAAGGCCATCAAACCTGTATTTCAAGTGTGTAGAGTGCATGAAACCACAAAACACTGTGGGCTCATGACTACAGTCATTTGAGCTCTGCTGTTCTTGTTTACAAATCTCTGACTGAGCTCCACCGCAAAGCATCAAACTGGCAAAGCAGGATTGTAGGTTGGGAAAATAATACACGAATATGACGTGTTAATTGGGCATTATGAATGTACTTCAATTGCCAGTAATTCCCATGCGAGACACAAACCGGTTGTAATCTTCCTTACGTATATATATGACTTTCATTGGAATATATATATATATATTTTTTGCGAGAAGGGTTGGTGGTAATTATATGACTACAGGTTTTAAAGTTGAAGAGGTTAAGTCCTATTTAACTAAATTGCCCCAGAGTATACAGTAATCCGATTTTTACAACAGTATTGCGATTTTCAATATTCAATTTATCCTACTCAACTGTATGTACTGCTGGATTAATTGAAATTTGATTTGAAGTAAAAGGGGAAAAACTAAACCTTTTTCCATATATGTAGCGGTGCAACCCCAAACCCAACATGTTTTTGTCATTGTTTTCAGTTAAAGTCAACGGTCTAGTCACTCAGTTTCTGTCTGTTTTCTTGGTTGCAAACTATCTGAAACTAACTTAATAATACAAGAAAAACATAATAATTAAAAAAAAACATTAAAATCAGTTAAATGGGAGGGGTGAATGTTGGGTGATGTTGGTGGGTGGCATTAACTCGGGCAGTAATTGTTGAACTTGTATCTATCGGTTGTCGCGACGTGCAATTCATTTGGTTACTCGTTTTCGGGTTGTTTTGCCACATCCAATATGGCATACAAACTGACTCTTAGAACACGACAAAGCGAAGTATATACGTCTATGGCCAGGGTGCTGAAATAACCTACAGTGAGCTACCCGCCTGTCCAATTGTCTTGAAAGTAAATGAATGTTCAACGCAAACGAATTCTACATCATGAAATGACTTGCGTCTTTTGATGCTGTGTTTTTCTTTATAATATTATGATAACCCAAGCGATATTAGTCTCTCTGATGAAAATATAACATTTTGATCAGGCACCCGGCCCGAACGTCTCTTCGAATGAGGGCATCAACATGGCGGCCTCCTTGCGTCTGGGTCGTCAAGGAATCTTATTCGGTCTTAAATTATCTAACATTAATAAATCTTTGTGGAGCACGCCGCCAATCCAAGAGCACGCCAGACATTTCTTTAAGTCTCCATGGATCTTCGGTGAGTGATGTTATGTGCAGTTGTGTCAATGACAACAAATTGGCGACCGTTGACATTTAGCTATTGCAGTTTAACGGGCTATACGGTTATTTGACAATTTCATATCTACAGTTCAGTAACCATTCAGAATAAATGTTCCAATGTTTTAGTGTCCCTGCTGTGACAACTACTGACGCTTTGACGTGTCCTTGCAGTACAACGTATCAAGCAGTAAATGTCAACAAAGAATGCGCACTCGTATTTGCCTACAATAGAATTATAATTGCTGAAAATGGTGTGACTCCGACATCGTTTTTAGTTCTTTTCTAGGAATACGTCTTTGCTGGCTTCAATGCGGTGCTTTTTCTTCAGCTGCTGTGTGTTTCTCTCATTTTGTTGGTAGCACAGAAATAAAATACTAACATCATTTTCAGGATGAAGCTATAAACTATAATATTTAAAGTGAACTTTATTTGACTCTCTCTAGACTTTTGAATGTACATGTCCAATTGTCCAATGTTCTTTTCACAACTTGCTTGCAGTGCACTCCCGACTCTCAATTTGACTTTTGTTTCCTTTTTGTGTGAAACTTTTAGCCTAAAGTACGGTGGTCGAGAAAGATCACCGCAAGAGCAAAAGCCAATACACAACAACATTTAACTATACGCCATTGCAAAATCCAGAACGGTTCTCAACACAACAACATTTAAACCAAAGCACTATTGCAAAAGCTACAACACAACAGAAGTGCTGAGGCAACGGAAGTGAGCAAAACACAGTTTGATTATGATTATTGTCATGTAATTGAACAGTTTGCAGATATTTAAAAAAATTTTATGACAAAGTATATTGCAGCAAACGGGGTCCTGCTGTAATGTTCTTGGCAAAAGGGTCGAAAGTTGTTCTGTAAACGAATTTTGATAGTGTGGCAGCTCTCCAAAAGTGTCACTCATCTGGCATCTTCCATCTACCTATTTTCTCTACTGCTTATCCTGTTCAGGGTCATGCGGAGCTGGAGCTTATCCCAGCTGACTTTTGGGTAAAAGGATATGAGGAGACAGCCCTTTACATTACCACCCTTCCTCACATTCACATTGTCACTGAGTGGGAACTAAACCCTCCGTGTCAGCTAAGTGAACCATTTCACTCTCAGTCACTCCCAAACACATTTGTTCATTTGTTGAAAATCGTCATAACTTATGTGACAAAGAATTTACAAATAAACAAAAAAGAGAGGCACTTGTGGTGAAAACAACTACCTTCGTCTCATTTACTATTGTTCTCCTTTTGTATCAGAGTTGCTGCACGAAATGTAATAATGTCTGTATTTTAAGTGCATGATAGTGATTTATGAATCAGCTTTACTGCAAGCAGAAATTACAACATATGTAAGAAATTATTACAGCATCTATGTCATAAGTCTGTACTTTAAGTGAAATTTAAAGTGATGCTTATTTTTCCCACTGGACCTCAAATTCATTTCAGCGTCAGTGACTTGTGTTTGATGCTACTGTGGGAAGTCGGACTCCCTGAGAACTCACATATGCTCCATTTTTAAGTTTGCAGTGTATCAGGATGTCCAGCAGATGGCAGCAGAATAACACATTAAATGTAATGCTCTGCCTGCCATGGAAAATGGTTTTAGAAAAAGAGATAAAAGAACATACCAACGGATTACCAAATACGGTAAACGATAAACATGAGTTTTAGGAAGAAATTTAAAGGTAGTTAGCGAGTTGGCCCCCAAAAGATCTCCAGAAAGGGAGTTCCAAAAGCTCAGGGGGAAAAGCTCTGTCTTCTTTGGTGACAAGTTTGGCCCCGAGAACTGTAACTAGTAGGGCAACGTTACATTTTTCTGCCCGTCACGATACCGAGCCAGCATATCTAAAAATAGACATATTCTAATGAATAACATTTATTCAACAGTATTTATGATAATAATAACACTGTGAACTCATATGGGTACTTGTACCTCTGTGATAATTTCTTCACTTTTAACCTCACTGCAGACTTGATATGCAGTAAAAATTGCCTATAAAAATGTGGATTTCTCAAACCTCCCAAAGCCTTGTGCAACAAGGTGAAAGAGGACATTGTGACGGAAGGAAATAAAAGACACCATTCTACTCTGCCACTCCAGATAGTACTCTATGTGGTATGTTTGTTAATATTTGTTCAATGTTGTTTAAAAAACAGTCTTTTATTTAATGCAAATTTTATTTAATTATCCAAGATATTTTATTGTTCTACATTTCAATCCAAATATGAATACAGTTTCCGTGGATACCACAAAAATGGACTAATGGTTTCAGAATTAATTTTTTGAACTCCTTAACAAGGAATGCAGTAATTACGTCATGAATTGCAGCAGAATTATTTAACTATTATATCATGTATCTCTTTGTTATCAGGAGGCTCAAAATGGCAAATAGATGGGAAAAGACTTCTTATGTAATCAGTTGGACGTTTGTTTGTGTTACTAATCTTCTCCGAAATACTCCCACATTTATAAAAAAAAAAATAATAATAAAACAACTAATTTAATTTGCAAGCAATATTAAAGGGATTTGTATTGGATGTTTTCCCATGAGAAAAACTGGGGGGACAATTTGTGGGTGTTTTTTTTTTTCTTTTGTAGTTATTGATTTTTGAATTTTTCATTTGGCCTTGATTACTTGCCAATATATTTTGCCAATGTCAGAAGATAATTTATTTAAATATCTTATTTGCTAGATTAAGAGGCGTAAGTGACTTTAAATATTTATTTTTATGAAGTTTATTTTTTTATTTTGGCTGATTTTGATATCTTTTTTTTTTTTTCAAACCAGTATTAAACCAACCATGTGCCGGTGCTTTCATCTTGCTCTGTGCCGCATGATGAGCTATTCCTCAGACTCCTACAGTGATACCGTAATTTCTCACAAGTTTACCTCAACCACTACGGAAGGACTTCTTAGTTTCCTGTGATCTTGTGAAACGTCATCAGTCGTTGCCCAAACCATGTTCCAATTGAATTGTTCCAACTGTTAACCCAAGAATGCATGAAATACCCAGAATTTGTCCATGTCTGCTACTTAATCCTAGGATGCATCGGTCAGTGTCTTATTTCCCCTTCTATCAATTTACGGATGCATGTCAGAGGGAGGTTCACATGTACACAATCATTCCAATTACAGAGACTTAAGAAGTACGTTTTTAGGAAGACCATACTTGTGTATTTTGATGGTTTGATAAAAGGGTGTAAGTGACTATTTTGTGCCCTTGAACATGGACACCTTTGTAGACGCTGCATGTATGTGACCAGAGTCAAGTCAAACATTTATTTTACAATATTATATTCTCTACGAGCCCCCAATAATGTAAACTGGGTATTCTGATGTATTTTTATGAGTTTTTGTTATGATTGTGTGTGTAGCAAAACGGACCCAACAAATGACTGAGGCAGAGATCAAACAAAATAGAAATTTATTTAAGCAAGGGAGTACATCAGACGGGAGTGAGAACAATAAAAAAAAATACCACACTAAATGAAATGAGCCTTTGACTCCAGATAAATGAACGAAGGAGAATGGGTGAAACGAGAGGAGCTCGCCGCCGAAAACAGGACTAAGCAACTAACTACTATCCGAAGAAAAATCGACTTCTAGGAAGACAAAGAAAAACTCAGTCGCTCGCGAAACACTGAACGAGAACCTACATTAGGATACTAAACGATAATGAGAGCCTGGAATTAAATTTAGACACTAAAACACTGGGATGACACGAAGTAAAAATGCTCGCTAGCAAAGAGAAGCAATATTCCAGTAATGAGCTCTTCTGTCTCCTACGCTTAAGAACCTAATTAATGGTGATGACCAGCAGGTGTGCACTGGAGACTCCACCCATACATCCCAATGACTAAAAAAAAACAAAACACATCTACAAAAAATAGTACCCCCCCAACAGATGCCCAGACAAAGCGTTTGTAGATGTTAGCCTTGTCAGAGGTTTCACCTTGCAGCTGTAATTGCGTATAAAGCGCCTAAAGAATTTGGCAAATCCAAGGAACCTCTGCAAGTGGTTCCTTGATGTTGGAGTAGGCCACTTGAGCACAGTCTTTATCTTGGCTGGATCAGCTTTCAGGTGGCCCTTCTCCAAAATGAACCACAGAAATTGCACAGAAGCAGAGTGGAATTCATACTTCTCTGCTTTGACAAAAGGAGTGGCAGTTCAAGGCAAAATGGCCGCGCCCTGAGATGGATAAAAACAGGGGGGTGGGGGGTGTGTTTAATTCAGTAATCCATTCATTAATTCACAAATGCAATGAGAATCAGAATAGTGTATTTCGACTTGTGGGGGCGCATAGAACATATTATTGAAATGAACATTTTGATTTGACTTCCCCTTTAACTCGTGCCCATGCCCCATTTTAATCCGCCAGTCAAGATTTTGTTCTGTTCTGTATCACTATGCATCACATGATGTCTGCAGATCTTTCAAATGCATATTCATGTGACAAAAAATGTTTTCTTTTCACCACAACTGAGACACAACTTTTTCTCAATTAAGATCCAGTCACTGCAGTAGCCACTGAAGAACATTGCGGTCATTGTGATGTTGAGATGAGCTTAGAAACAAACCATTCATTGGGCAAGCACAAGAAAGCGTCACGGAAGCATGGATAATTTGTGGTGCACTTCAGGCTCAGTGACATCACTCAAGTACAATGTGGCACCCATACTGGTTCGTGATTGAGAGATTTAGATGCCCGTTGTGCTGCGCCTATTGTAGTAACTAAGATTAATCACATTTCAAATTTTTGCATCCATTACTGTGTAGTTTGGGCTTGCCGTTGCCAGTGCTTTAGTTTTTTTGGTTTCAAGTAGCGCTCACACACCCTT
Source organism: Idiotropiscis lumnitzeri (assembly GCF_059441095.1). NCBI lineage: Eukaryota > Metazoa > Chordata > Actinopteri > Syngnathiformes > Syngnathidae > Idiotropiscis > Idiotropiscis lumnitzeri. The sequence goes on along the minus strand of NC_142396.1, from coordinate 16,187,865 downwards.
GCCTGGCACAAAACAATTATGCAACCGATCACAAATAATTTTACCTTTTCTCTAGAAGCACTCCGATCAATCGATGGTATTTTCTCACAGTCAGTCGAACGCAGCAATTATTCCACACCCTTTTTCATCCTGCCGTCAAACTTATTGGGTGCTTGTTAAGTCTAATTAGTTAGAAAGATAGTTGCTCCCAAACTCTTTTTGAGGCTGGTTTGTCTTTGGAATAAATGACTTTAGATGCATATTTACACATGTGTTGCGTCAAATTCCCAATTATATTACCTTTGGAGCCAATGATCAAGAATTTCAATCCTATATCAATTTTTTTTTTTTTTTTAACAACTGAAAAAAAAATCTGAGAAAAAATGTATCCGCACATGAGTATGTGTTGGATCCACTGTATTGGATGAAATCTTGTCAAACTCTTTTTATATTGCTGTCTGAAGTTTCCAAGCAATATTTCTGCATTTGCTTCAATTGCCTGTTCAAATGCTGTGCAAGTAATGCTGTTATGCTCTTTCTGCCCGGTAGGTGTCTCCCCACTCAAAGTGCAAATGCCAGCTCTCTCACCAACCATGGAGGAGGGAAACATTGTCAAATGGCTGAAGAAAGAAGGTAAAAGGAATTCACAAGAAGTGTCAAAAAATAAATGTCTTTGGTCACAACCCTGCCTTGTGTGACAAATAAAACCACTATACCCAAAAATTGAATATTCCTCTCCAGTCAGTTGTCAATGCCACACCAGTGGCAAAGCCAAAATCTGTAGTATTATTCACCTTGCAAATATTGGCAGACAGCAAGCGCTAATCGCCATTCTCTATGACAACACATCACTCTGTAAGGCATGGTCTCGTGCACTGTTGCATTCATAGGCGTTTGGTGATTAATTGGCTTTAGGAAACCTAGCAGTCACAATTTATTACTGCTTAATGACTCTGCTCATTCAGGCACTACAGCAGGGCCCACATTTATCGTGAGGCAACTGAGTTCTCATTGGTTCCTCTGCTGTGTTGCCAGCTGCTTCTGTGATTTGGGATGTGATGTACATATGCATGTGCTAGGGAAAAAAACATTTCCACCCACAACACTTCTGGCTTTTAGTGTATTTTCCAAAAGTATTGGTACAACTGAAAAAAACAGAGATTCTGACAATCTTTCTACCTGCTATCCATTTTTTTAATTGTGCCCAAAGTCTTTAAAAATTATCAATTTAGATAATATTCTTGTGCACGTATCCTCTTTTACCATTGCAGGTGAGGCAGTGGCAGCAGGCGATGCCCTTTGTGAAATTGAAACTGACAAAGCTGTCGTTACCATGGAATCTAATGATGACGGTATCTTGGCAAAGATCATGGTGAGAACAAATGCCCAAATCACATGTACCATCATCAGTGACAGTTTACAAAAGGTTTTTTTTTTCGTAACAGGAATTTCTGTAGATCCATTCCCCTTTGTATCATGAGATGTTTGAATTTTTATTTTGCAAGTAGTCTGCTTGACCTGCGCGCTCCACCCACAAATATGTGCTTTAATTCAAATATAATTTGACCACCTTGTTTCCCTATTTTAATCTTAAAGTGCATGGTACATGATGGATTATTTGTGCCCGTCATACGCTGAAAACAGACCTTTTTTCTAAAAAAAAAAAAAAAAAAAGGGTTCACTGGCTAATTGAAACCATTGGTTTTATGTTTTTCTTTCTTTCCCTTTTTCGCATTCCCTTACACCCATCTTTATTTGTAACTATAGGGATGGTAGTTTCCATAGCAACCACTCAAGAATTGGGGGTAGGGGCTTGATAGTTGAGGCAGGCAGAGACAGGTGGCCTGTACAAACCCCTCTAGCTGAAAATGTGACATGTATAGTTATGAAAACCAGAGAGAGAGAGAGAGAGAGCGAGAGAGAGAGAGAGAGAGAGAGAGAGAGAGAGAGAGAGAGAGAGAGAGAGAGAGAGAGAGAGAGAGAGAGAGAGAGAGAGCGAGAGAGAGAGAGAGCGAGAGAGAGAGAGAGAGAGAGAGAGAGAGAAAAAAAATATTTTGGTACACGTGTCTTTTCTTAAAAATATTAAAAAAATGAAAGAAAAATGATCATGACCCCCAAAAAAAGACATCGCCACGTCACTATTGGTAACTTCTCTACGTGTGCTGCTCACAAAGTAGTGGGAGGAAGAAAAGTTAGTAAATCCAACCCCCATCTCACATTTACTGTATCTTACAAGCTATATATACGTACGTTCGCTTCCCCAATGGTTAACACCGATATAATTCCTACAAATATAGATAACAGATTAAGAAAATTTATATAGTGACTATCAAATTAATGGTCCGCATAATTTAAAATCCTGTACATTTTAGCAATGATTTCATACCAACAATGCTAATAGAAATAATATATACCCACATGGTAAACACAAGCACATACAAAATGACGAATACTAAAATGACACATATAAACATGAAGGAAGAGCCAGTGACTGAGCAGTTCATGCTAAGCCCCGCCCTCACACACAATCGTGGTTTTGCTTGTATTGTATTGCATCTGGATTGGCTGCAATCCGTTTCATCCACTGTCAGTAGTCATTTCATGAGTAGCAATGGTACAAGTTGCTATTTGCAATAAGCTTTCTTCATATTTTCAAACAATTGTGTGAGAACAAAATCATTCATCCCTTGTTAAAATTATCCATGAAGCAGATACCTTGGCTCAGTAGGTTCATCAGTTCTACTGTTTCTGCCACCAGATTTACCTTATTGTAAAGACATTTGGGCTCCACACTTCTTAGCTTTGACACTAATCTAAATAGTTTTGTTCAGAATGTTTTAAGCATTAACAACGATTTTTATCATAACCAACAATTGCTTCAACATTCAATATTTATGTAACTATTTTAACACTGCCCTTTTATTTTGCCAGTCTGCACAATCCTTCTCCCTGTTTGGACCATTTGTTTCCACCCTCTATGCAAATTTCCTTCTTGCTGTATTGACTGACAACAAGATACAGCTCAGCTCACAAAATGAATACCTCTTGAAACAGAACAAGTGCAGCTAGCAGTGTATTATCCATGGCCTTTCATTTAGACTGAAGGATTATTGATTGATTGGCAATGTCCAGTAGACCGTGGAGAGAGTCGTAAAAGGCACACAGTGTATTTAGATGAGCTCTTAACAGGATCTTGAATCAGCGGTGACAGCAAGCATAAAAAGTCACTCATTACACTACACAACAACCTATTCTGTCTGAGTTCAGGCTTTCAATTACAGTGAGCTACAACATGGCATACTTTGTTATTCTTGGCTTTGTTTCAGTCGGTTGAACATGTTTTTCTTAATGTGCTGCCACTTTTTTGAAAAAGTCAAAATTTCTCCTGCCTTTCAGATAGAGGAAGGAAGTCGCAATGTGCCCCTGGGAACTCTCATTGCCCTTATGGTAGAAGAGGGACAGGACTGGACGCAGGTTGAGATTCCCCCTCCAACTACACCTCCACCTGCTAAACCTGAAACAGTTACCACCGTTGTGCCACCTGCTGCTCCTTCATCCTTTTCACCGCCAAAAACAGTCAGAGCAGGATCGTAAGTGCCGTCCAATAGTTTTGTCAATAAGTATATACAGTGAAACAATCGCTGACAGCTTAACACAAAATAAACAAAATTCTGCAAATTAAAAGGATGCGAATTAGAATCCTTTGAACAAAATCCTTAACTGCTTAAATGACTTGCGTTTACCACTACAGGACTTTTTTTTTTACAGATGTACATTGATGATGAAACCATACTGTGTAAATACAATGGAGCTGTACAACACAAATATGTCCCAACGTCAACACACAACAACATATTACTATTACTATTAGTTGGATATCTCCCATGTTATTAACAAGCTAAAGCAATCAGTAATCACACGACACAACGAATCTGTACTTTAATTTGTTGTCAACACTTTTAATTACTGATTTTCTCAATATTAACAATTAGTTTTTGTAGCCCTCATCTCGATGCACTTGCCATGTAGCCCAGCCCACAATATGGGCTCATGTGAACAACAAAACTTCCCAACCCTTTCGAGCCACCACTGTGCAACTACCTGTTTATTGTTTTTTTTGTTTTGTTATTTTACAAATATTGTACAACCATTTTGGGAGTTTTTTTCACATTGCACTTATGTTACATCAACAGAACAATAACATGATATTATAATTTTTTTGTGTTAGCAATTACCTTTTCACTCATAAAAGAATACACGTTTTCAAGCTGTATTTACAAATTGAATGTTAAACATCCTGAATTTAAGACAGCATGTCTACATGTTTACACAATAGACATTGTACGGGACCTGCCACGGAGCAAGGTCTTTGTTATGCAAACATTTTGCGGTGAGGCAGTTGATGTGTTCAAATTTGAGAGTCTGCATAAACTTCATTGAAAATCGATTGTTTAAAAAAAAAGTGTTTGGATTTGGCATCCCCGGAGTACAATTAGCGTATCGGTTAGAAAATCTCCATCAGAGTAAAGGAATAATTTGACACAAAACTAATAGAGCCATAAAATTAAACATTTTTGTCTAACCAGAGCGCGTCTTTGTGACTCATGTTCCTTCAGGTTACGACTAAGCCCAGCAGCAAGACACATCCTGGACACTCATGGCGTAGATCCTAAATTGGCCACACCTACTGGACCAAGAGGACTAATCACCAAGGAGTAAGTTTGAGTTGAGAAATTGTCCCTACGTTCAAGACGCTTTGCCTCGCGTTTGTAATGGTTGCGTGATCGCAGGATAATATGACTGTAGCTGCTTCATTCGCTCCACAACCGAGTTTGTAATCAGACTTCGGCAGAGCATGCTGATAAACTGAGCATTTGAATCAGGTGTTGTTGGAGGAGGGAAATATGGAAAGCATACAGAATAGGGCCCCTTGAAGACCAGAGTTGGCGAACCCTGCTCTGCGCTGATTCCTAGCCACTGGACTGGCTGATTTCATTCCTTAGCTTAGCTGCTATCAACCTTGCACAGATTCAGATACAAGTCAGGCCTTCATGATAAAATAAATTGATGAGAAATCTTCATGTGAGAGGAGGGTTGCAAACTGAGTCGGCTGCAGTTTCAATAAGCGATCAAAAGCCAGACTGTCCCTGGTGCACTCACTCCACGGCAAGTGAGGAGGGACGCATTGCATTAACGTCAGCAACTAAAGAGCCATTTGAAACTGTTTCATAAATGAAAACATTGGAAGCCACAAACCCTTTAGGGATCTAAAATGAAGATGGCTCTTCTTTTCTTTTTTTTTTTCTCCTGCAGACACCCTTTGTAGTATGTCAGCGCATCCACCATTTTGGATGTGGCAATTGTATGAGCCATAAAAATGAGCAAATAAAACTGACTTACAATGACGAAATGCAATCAAAAGTAATGGTTTGATATTAATCCTGCTTGGTGATACATTTCCAAGGACCAAGTGAACGAGGCATCTTCGGCAATTAGCTTTGCCACCTCCAATATGGCTGCGGCTTCGATGTACTCTAGTTGTCATCTATGTGTGTGTACTATAAATGTCTATAATAATACTTGCCAGTCGTTGTAGCAAAGGGTGCCATTCAAGACTATATACTGTGAGGGAGGCAGTGCTCCCCAAATATATGGAGGAAACAAAGTAAGTGCTGTCTGTAGGGTATTAATAACATCCCCGCTCCTCGCCCCCACCCATTCATTTCATGTGACCCCCTTAAGGCTGGGCTCTGCTTTATCTGGGGGGAATTTCCAAGTTCCCTCCATCCTGCCACAAGCAAAGACTCCTATCAGTAAGAAAACAAGGCGTTTGTGTGCTACAGAATATGTAAGAATGCAGGAACAAGGGAGGGGTAAAATAGCTATTGGGCTCAGTCGATATGGTGAGGTCAGAGGCAGCTGATCCAGACAAAAGGTTGGATACTTGTGGGTACAATAGACCCCGGTGCACTGAATTGGAACTGGAACGCTACAAATAGGTGCACCTGATACATGCTCTTCCCACTTGTCTGCTTCCTGAATGTGGCAGGTCATTAAAGGCCTACTTATTAAAATGGATTAACTTGGAAGTTGTTTTTCTTTTTTTAATTCATGCATTGCTAATGAACTGTAATGATAATAATAACAACGAATGTACAAACATTAGTGCACCTCTGAGCTCGGGGCAGTGGGGTACCGACCCGTCTCTTGAAGTGCTATTTTTACTGCTGTGGTTCGTTATTTTCCGAGTCTAACTGTTTGGTCTGTTTTGGACCCAACAGAGATGCGTTAAATGTTTTGAAGATGTCTCCGGGGCCAAAAACGACACCCATGACTGCTCCACCTTCTCCGGATCATGCCCCAATCGCATCAGCTGTTCCACCACCACCACCAGGCAGCAGACCCAACATACCTCCTCTTTCTGTACCAGGAAATCCAGGCGCACCGGTAGGTTTTAAATGACAGCATACCTGTATAAACATGCACCTCCCTCTGACGGTAGGTCAAAGGTACTGTATATGTCGCTCTTTACATATGTCATGCTCCTTTCAGGAATTGTTTAAATAAATGATGTGGGTCATTTAGTTTAACGATTGTTTCTGGGTTCACCATTTTGCGGTTAAGTGTTTGTTTGGGATACATACGCTGCCGTAGGGCTGCTCGATGATGAAAAAAATATTAATCCCAATTATTTAGGTAATAATTGAAATCATGATTAGTCAAACGATCTTTATTTTTTGTACAAAGCAAGAACATGTTTAAATGTAAAAAAATATCAAGACGAACCAAATTCTTTGAAACATTGAAATTAAGTTCTATTCAGACCAAACACAAAATATGAAATTTGTCATTTTAAAATAATAAAAAGACGCAAATGTATAAACCCAAGTCCTCTTTCCTTGTATGAACATTGGAGTATACTTGCAATACACAAATTGCCAGTTAACTTTTGTTACATTTCAATAAACAATTTCAATAGATTTCTCAAGTGCAAATTTTATATTCAGATATGCTCTTTGTATTAGGCATTGTAATGGAATACTATTTTAACAATGTTTTATGGATGTATAATCATCAATTTTTTCGATTATGCCAATTTTCTTATCGTTGAAGTGTAGTAATTATAATTGAATTTTGATTAATTGCGCAGCCCTACCCTGCTCTATGAACAAGTTACAATCCGTAAGACTACCCTGCCACACGCCTGAAAGGTGCCCACCTCACGTGACTACGTGCATCGGAATAGGCCCACTTTCGATATACTAACACATGAATAGCAGCTGGGGACCAGGATTGTATCCAATCCCCCAAAAAATACGATGTAATGAACAGCTTCAAGCCAGCCATATAACTCTGTTAAACATGATCTTTCTTTATAATCGAATGGGTCTGTAAATAGTCTAAATCAATAACTGTTCAGACCTACCATCAGTTTACTCGAACCGGGTTGTTAGTTACTTTAACCTGTTGTCATAATTGATGACAGTTGAGTTATGTCAATGTTCGACTGCACATGAATCTCTTTCTGATTGCTTTATTTCCCTGTTGACTCTCTGAAAGTGCTATTTTCCATGTGTACAGTAATTCAGTGTCTTGACTTGTACATTCTTATTCCGCAGGGCACTTTCACTGAGCTTCCAGCCTCAAATGTCCGCCGCGTGATCGCTCAAAGGCTGACACAGTCCAAAACCACCATCCCCCACGCTTACGCCTCTGTTGACTGTGACATGGCTGCTGTAATGAAGCTTCGGAAAGACTTAGCCAAAGGTAAACAAGACATTTCGCTGGCGCATGCCATTATCTCAACATATTTTAGCTTTTGATGCCAATATCATGATCAATTATTGCCCGTGAAGATGAGAATTTCAAGGGTTTCACATGACCGCTCATTTGACAAAGAGAACAGTCTGTAGCTCTGAAAGAAACACTGGCACATAAGTGCTTAGTCACGCTTGTTAGAACTCTCAATCCACCCGCCACACAAACATATTTTGCCAATGAGAGAAATGAAAGGTGCTTGTCAGACTGATTCAAATTGATTTGGCCTGTAATTGGAAACCTCTTATTGAGTAGCGCAGCATGAATAAGGGTTATTAATCAATAGAGTATGATGACTTTATTTAGAATATAATAAAATAAAGAAAAAGCCAAAATGCCAAAGAATTTAAACATCATCACTCCCGCCTTTTTTTTTCTTTACTCTTGATTCCATTGTGACTCTTGGCAAAAACAGAGAACATTTTTCTCGTTAAAGTTTGTTGGAGCATGTGTGCTTGTTCTCTGATTTCAGTCAACAAACTAGCAAACAAAAATTGCGATGACAACCGAATATTTTTATTTTATTTTTTTTACACTTAGCAGCGATGAAACAGATTCTCACATTCACAAGAATAATGAATGACCCCTTTTGTGCGAAGAAAAAGCACAGCAGCAGAATGGGAACCGCAAATTAGTTATTTAGCAACACCAATATCGCACAATAAACATAACAGAAATGATTGATTGAAGACTGTGCTGACAAAGACAATCTTCAAATAAATGCGTTCAGCAATTTGTATCTTAGTCTTAGTCTGACAATATGTCTGAGCACACACAGTACACAGTACTGTGAATTCATTTATATGTACTGAAAATAACAGTGACTGCCATAAACGTCATAAAAACACAAATAGAGTTAAAGAACACGTTTGAACGTTTGGTTAATGAAAGAAGTCCTTTCTTTCCAAGCATGTGATGACGTTCAACCAGAAATTCTTTGTCTATTTTTAGTTGCCATTTTGTCGTAAAATATAGTCCGTGATGATTTACCGATTTGGGCGTTTTTCAGTTTCCTTTTACAAAACATGTTAAATGCTTTACCTGCTTTTGAACAAAGAATATATCTGGTTCCCTTTCAACGAGGAATTGAAATGGGCGTTCTGGACACTTAACAAGTGTTCTGTGTGTCCTGAGGGATTCTCTCTCCAGTTGTTATTGCAAACTGTCTTTGTTGACGATTGTGAAATAATTTCATCGTTAGTTTAGTCATCATGCTGCATACTGCATTCATGACCATCTGTGACTACACTAATGGGCTCCAGTGGCCGCAGATGCAAGACAAATCCTTGCCTACTGGCTGGTGTCACACGTCAGTTTCGGGAGTGGAGCAGTTCCAGTTGTTTGGCATATTAATTTTAACGCAAGAGTTTGTGTTGTATTCGTGTCTTACTTCACGCATTTTTGACAATCGCTCCTTTTATCAGTTTCTTGTACACCAGCCAACCAGAGTTAAACTCATAGAGCTTGGGCAGCCTCCCACCAGCTGTCTGGCTATCATTGTGTCACATTGAAATGACTCACAGTCTGTCGGGTTTTTTTTTTTTTCAGACCAGATCAAAGTTTCTGTGAATGATTTTATCATCAAGGCCGTTGCTGTTACGCTCAAAGTAAGTATTGCTCATTGATTTCACTTGTTGTCCTAAGCACTCTTTATCTCCTATCCTTGCCTTTGTTGTGTGTGTTTAGCTTGTTGACACATGTATAGCTTGGTTTTGATAACATATTCAGCGACAATGAGCCATGAAAAAGTATTTGTCCTCTTGGTAAATTCTTTTTTTTTTTTTTGCATGGTCTCCGTGTAGTTTTATGGACGTAGAGTTGTGATCCAAGTCGTATTGGAGGCTTGCACGATGACTTTCTTGTCAGCCATTGCTCGACTACAATTAAATTTACTGAATACGTTGACATGCAGTCTTGTAAGCGGTCACTATGGCAACATAACTTTGCCAGTGCAAGTGTGTTGTAAAAATAATGCTGTTTGTATGCTGCAATGTATATCAGTAAGAAATCGAACTAAAGCACAGATTACAACAAAGATTCAGACAAATCTGCAGCTTTACCACTTCTACATATGCAATGGGAATAAAAAGAAAAAACAAAAATATTCATATATTAATAAAAATAATATATTTAAAATAGATGAATTACAAGAATATGATGACCTTTCCATGTTTTCCAGAAGTCCTTCAGTCCCAGTCATGTTCTTTTTGTATTAATGGAATTACAGCCGAATTTGAATAAAGTGGGCCGCCTGACAATTTCATTGCCGTTGTTGTGACACTACCTGTGACTTTGTGATGATAGGAGCTACCAGATGTGAATGTGACATGGTCAGAAGACGGACCCCAAGCACTTGACTCTATTCACATTTCAATTGCCGTTGCAACTGACAAAGGCCTCATTACCCCCATCATCAGAGATGCTGCAAACAAAGGAGTTCATGAGATTTCCACTAATGCAAAGGTAAACGTCTGATTCTCAATCACTGCTCTGTTAGCTTATTACCTCCAATGATTGGGGCCCTATATACATTGATCTTCTGTGCGATTTGTATGATTGTGTTTTGTGTCTTGGCTCCCTTGTCTTGAGAATGTCTTGCCAATGGGACATTCGGCCATGTGCAGTTGCCATTCCGATTGTCCATTTAGCGTTGTTTAACTTGTTTTTGCCTTTGTCTAGTCTTCGCTCCGTGCGGATGGAAACCAAATAAATCAGTGCTGAGTTCACATAGAAAACAATACTCAGCTGTTTGGAAACGTCCATGTATCCATATTCAATAGAGCATATCCAGCTCGAGTGGCAGAGCCTATCCCAGTTGGGTTTGGGCGAAAGACAGACTACCCCCTGGACTGGCCACCATTCGCAGTGCACGGTGACAGCCGTATTAGTACTAGGATTAGCACCAATTTTAGGTTAATGGAATCTTCTAAAAAAAAAACAAAAAAAACGAAGAACCGTTTTTCACACATTCTTTCATTCAAGGCAAGCCCATAACCACACTCTTTCCTGTATTGCGCTTTCTCCAAATTTACCCAACTCGATCTGCTTTGCCATAAAACTCTGGCCACAGTCATGTGCTTGTTTTGTTTGCCAGATGCTTCATCTTCCTCTCTCGTCATGTCAGTTCCATTTCCTCATTTTAGCAAGACACAAGCTGATGGTTTCCATTTGTCTCAAAGGCTGCTATTGTACAGCTCATTGTTTTTCGAACACCATGTTCCTGTTTGTGTTCTTTATTGTTTTGTAAAACAAGTTTTGTGTTTTGTGTTATTTGGGTAGCGATTCAATTAAAATTGGTTATCGTGAAGGAACATTTTATCTTAAGTTATTATTTAGTCTTCATCCATGTTGTTGTGGAGAAAATCACCCGATTTAAGTTAATAGTACTCTTACACCATCATTATTTTGTTGGTTTTAATTAAGTATACGTTGTGACGCTCCTCGTCACATATGATACATTGATTTCTTGTATACAGCTCAATGGTCTCAAAATGACAAATAATGTATGCTTCATAGGTATTGGCCCAGAAGGCTCGAGAAGGAAAACTTTTACCTGAAGAGTACCAGGGAGGCTCATTCAGGTAAAACAAAGAGTTGGACGACACGAGCCATCAGTTCATCATTTACAAAAAATTGGGATGGGAGTCTCGAATTAATGGTGTCATTTGGTCATGAATTGGGTTTCTGTGTCAGCCGGGAGTAATGAATACTTACAGAGATGCAATGTACTGCGTCCTCCTGAGATGTGCGTGCACCCTCGGGCCAACACTTTTATTAGGGCAAAGCCGGAACTGGCATGTGGGGTTGCTCTTACACTCACTGTGAACGTCATAACACTTACATGTGATTTGTAAAATTTCAATCTATATTGTTTGTATTTATATAAATATCTATACAGAAAATGTTTTTATTGTCAACCCTTAATAACGTTGTCATTCATGCTTGGTTGCATATTCTGTGTACTTATACACAGTACATTACTTGAAGGGAAGTCAATAATATGTTCTATGCACTAAACATTGTTTTCCGTTGAATATTAATTTTGTGGAATTAAGCAGCACAATCTACCCGTTTTCGTCCATCCCAAGAGGTGGCAATTCGTCAACGTTTTCGTGACTAGTCGATAATCTTGGCAGCCATAGTTGACTTTCTTTTTGAGAGGTCACAATGGTATCTTTGTCAATTTGTCATACATTTCTTCTAAAATGGTGAACAGCAGGTTTTGAAAGCCATCAGTGCTTTCCACATGCAGAAATAATTAAACAAACAAATCACCTGGTCATCTTCTCAAGTACAAGTATTCCACAATTTCTAGCCATTCTGTTAAGATGGTTTGCGTTTTCTCGCTAGCTCTTGTAAGATAAAATATCATTTTCATTCAATAATTTTACATTGATAATACGGTATCAAAGTTATGAAGCACATAATCAGCATATATGCAAAGTAACATAATTCGCCATTAGTGCATTAGTATATATTCTACAACTTTGTAAATGGTTAAAAAAAAAAAAGGAAAGGGATGGGATGGGCTGAAGTGAATGGTAAATGGATTGCACTTATATAGATAGCATTGTCTACAACCATGATTTTTCTTTCTATTTTTTTTTTACTTTACCCAGTTTGATTATTTGGTTTTCAAACTCAGTTGTTTTACTGTAAAGAAAAATGTTTTTAAATTGTTTTGTCTAATGTTCTTTTTTGGGATTTTTTTGTGTTGCGTTCATAGTTTTTTTTTTTTTTTTTGTTTTAAACAGTTTTTTTTTCTTTTTCTCCAAGTATATTCACTGCCTCTTGTATTTCTCTCTCACTTCTCTCAGTATATCCAACCTGGGGATGTTTGGCATCAGTGGCTTCAGCGCTGTGATCAACCCCCCGCAGGCTTGCATACTCGCCGTTGGGACCTCCAGGGCCGAATTAAGTCTGTGTGAGGACAACCAGACGCTGCGTACCCAGCAGCTGATGACCGTCACTTTGTCAAGTGATGGGCGGCTTGTTGATGACGAACTTGCCTCACGATTTCTTGAACGATTTCGCGCCAACCTTGAGGAACCTCAGCGAATGGCTTTAGCCTGAAATATGCAGAATGCTAATTAGATAAAGCAAAGACACACATGCTTGGCAAAGCCTGCCCCCTGCCTCATTACTCTGTACCAAGTGTTAGTACAGCAGGTATAGAGTCTCATTTGTGGTCGTTGACAGTCACCAGGCTTTGTGATTGAAGAGTCAAAATGAGCGTCTGTTAGTTATTGGGGAATATTTCCATCGGCCATTTCAAATAGTTCCTGCATCACACCACTTGGTTTTGTGTATACATATACGTACAGTACATTTAACGGTGTCGGTTCTAATGTGTCTGCACACTGTTAACATCCAAGCGTAACATAAATAGCATTGTAAACCTAATTTAAATTTCTTTGTAATATTTATTGCAACCACTTAAGACGTTGCCTGTTACGGTCAGAATTTAATGTCAAGATAATAATAAAACACATTGTAATTATCGAGTTCCAAAGTTCATGCAAACATATTGCAATCGGTTTTAAGTGAGATACTGTAACATGCAAATAAAGTCAGTTGATTTACTGTTAATGTATTTTGGGGACTCATTTCATCTTGTCTTTCCAAAATGTCAGTTTAGCATGACAGCGAAACCACAGATGTGTTTGTGTGTTTTAATTAGAATACAAAGAATGCGTCAAGGAGAATAAATTCATAGAAGCTAATTAGGATAATTTCCTGTGGCAAACATAATGGTCAGCCTACGCCAGCAGATGTTTATGTTTGCCCCAAGTGCACCGAACAGCTGTTATGTACAGATCTGCATCAGTAGGTGTAGTGATGCTCATTTGATTACTACATCCCAAATTGGGCAACGCTGTGATATCAGCCTGGGCCGTGTTCTGGTTGCCGGTTTGATAAGACAAAAGAGCGGCTGGTTAATGATATTGTGACCACTGCTGTTGCGAAAATAAGTTTGGTCGCGACCATTCTACCCTGGTTGCTCTAAGACTTCACACACTGCATGCACATTTGTTATTTGTTTATTGTGGTCAGTTCTGAATGCACAAATAGAAAGTCGGTCAAGTATTGAAAACATGCTAAACATTACAGTCACCAACACGCAACAAAGCAGTATTTGTGATACTTTGATGAAATCGGATCAAACCAAATTGCTTTTCATCAAATATAGGTAACTTATTGTCTGGCGTCTTGCCTCAACCCAATTGGAGAGATTATTTCTTTACGGTATAAATTGTCGTCATCTCAGCTGTGTTGTCTTGTTTAAAACAAAATGTATTCCTTGGTGAGCGAGATATATTGAACTCCTAATTCAGTGCAAATGCTTGACGTGATCAGATGCTTGTTTGAGATATGACCCCTCGCAGATGATCCAGTCGAATGCTGAGACTGACACAAATGTGGACAAGCACAAAATATATTTCTGTAAAAGTTGAAGAACCCACCTCAAAATGGTGATCCTGCAGATACAAAATAAGAGTTGCTAAAAAAAAAAAAAAAAAGAACTTGGCTGCATTGCATCATAGAGAGGCTACAAATATGTTTGGTGAACTTTTTATACTCCATGATAGAGGCAATGCAGTTTGAGATTTACTTGTACTTTATAACACATGACATGCATAAATAACACAGTAAAACGTCATTAAAGCATGATGAAGCCGAAGCGTGTAGCTACCAGCAGCTAATAAGTGTCTCATGTCGTACACTCTGAATAATGAGGCGTTTGTATTGAAACATAGTCTCTTTGTGTGGAGAGCTTACACAATTTTTTTAATGGAAGAGCAGAGCTGAGCACTTGACCCTTTTTTGCCGGCCAGTCCTCCGACCTGCGGCCACTGTTGGTGCATTTCTGGCCTCGACCCTCCAGCCTTATTCATCAAAAGTGACGCGTCCCGAAACCCCGTCTTTTCATACACAAACAGTTGGTAGTGGCGCTCTTGACACATTATGAGGCAATTTTTGTTCGCCCATTGCGCAAGTCGGTTCATCACACGCTCGATGGCCGATTTGTGGGCCGGACTAAAATCAACCTGGGCCTTTGTTAATCGAACCCTTTTTTCAAATTTGTCACCCTGCGCTCAAAAAATAGGCGTCCGGAAGGGCCGAGGGCTGGACCGTACCGCCCCCGGGACAGACTGGCTAGCTCTGTTGGATAGTTCCGCTTTAGACAAAACTGACATTTTTGTGTTGCGAAGGAGATCTGCATAAAAATCAAAGAGGAATCCCACCAGGTTTGTTCCGGTAGATATATTTGGTGCACCAGACACAAGGTTGCAAATATCTTATGTGGCTCAGCGAGCGGCAAAGGTCACAATCATGGTCACACAGCATGAAGCTGTGTGGAAGCTGCTGCTTTGGCACCGATAATGGGCAAATGTGCACGGCTGCTGTGCCAATGGTGGATGTGTTCCAATTTGAATGATGATTTACCAAATGCAGGATGATCTAAATGATGAGCTTTTTACTGGCCATCAACTGACTGATGGCTGTTTGAATTTATTTAGTTACTTATATGATAAGGCTCAGTTTCAGCCAGGACATTGGGCTGCATCATACCGAGGCCTTAGTTAGTGTTGAGTGTTCACTGAGTGTATTCCCTCTCTGAAGAGACTCTGTGACTGATCACACTGCCCCAGGATTGGTGGGAGGCTTTCTCTCATGTTTGTTCAACCATTGTTGACAGGATATCCTCGCTTAGTCCATTTTGCCCTCACAAACTGTACACCTTTCTTATTTATTTATTTTTTTTTAATGGCAATGCATCATTTTCATCGCACACATTCCTCCTTGACATGTATTGTCTTTAAATGCATGTATTCTATGAATCAAATGCTCAAGGTTTATACTGGCTATTCTGATTCGGAGGGACCGGAATTGCAGTCTGGGGGCTTATGACGCAGGGCATTCCTGTTGGCTATACAGTGTTCTATGACGCTGTCCAAACACGGTGGGTCTTCTGTCCCAGTAGCCAAACCGAAGCAAGGCTCTCACTTTGTTGTCATTGCTCAAAGCGGTTCCGAGAATGAATGAATGATGCTTTAATAAAGCCTTCTCTACAGCTTGACTTCCTATGGTCTTCTTGATGCTGCTGTTCACTTGTGTTCGCTAACAAACTGCTGAGGTTTCACAGAACAAGTGCACACAAGTGGACGCTTTTTATTAATGATGTGACTTCTGAAGGAAATTGATTGTATTTAAGGGTGTCTGTACAGGGAGCTAAATAGAAATTAACTCATTTTCAAGTTTTTTAAAAGTGAAAATGATTTTCCTTCCACTTCACAATTATGTGCTACCTTGCCCTTTGAGACTGTCTGTGATTAAGAGCTATACAAATAAAATTGACTTGACTACCTTGTATTGGTCGGTCATATAAAATCTGAACAAAATGTAATTGAGTTTTTGATTGCAAGGTCACAAAATGTGAAAAAGCTCAAGGGGTATAAATATTTTTTCAAGACACTGTACTGCACTCTACTTGTTAGTAACAAAATAGTTGTATTTCATTCATTTAATTTTCAGTGTTTTAAGACTCATTTCAATAGATAGCTAAATATTGTGGCGTGTCAAAGACAGATATTTTGTTGTAATGATTTTGTTCATTTTCTTGTAAAAATTAAAGCATACGGTTTCGTTATATACTATATGTATTTTTTTCTCAGATGAGATGAGGTTACCAAGACACTCCATCCATCTGCTCCTGGTCCGGGCACGCTGTCAAATCTTTTGACCCATTGTTGCCCCAAAAAGTTTGCTGACCCCTGATCTAAAGCATTCCATAAATTAACACCACTTGGAGTGATGCATTGCCTCTTAAGGGTCATACGAACACACAGTAGATCTGGGACTTTTACTGCCTTATCCTACAATGTGAGTAGGCCTAATATTTTTTGCGGATGTCATTAAGCCAAATACTTTTTTTGTGGCTTTGGAACAATATGCACGACAAACATAGTGCCACAATCATCGAGTGAGTTGATTTTTGTGCAAAATGTACAAAATGAATTCTGACAATACTTGGTTCTTTCGTATTTCTTTATAAGACGAAAAATAATGATTCTTTTTTTTTTCTGTGTGAAGGGGTTGATCGTCATGACATTTGTCTTTTGTTGTATTGTGTTTATGTGTACAAAAATAAATACAGAAATAAAAATATATTTTTTTTTACATGCTTATTTTTTACTTTTAAAAGACATATCAGCCAATTCAATAGGCCAGGCCCTAAAAACAAAATTATCAAAGGTAATATGAACACGTTTTTTATTTCATATGTGCGTATCAAACACATAGCCATCCGCATGAATCCGTTCCAAAGTAGCTCTCAGCTTCACAACGGTTGGTGACCCCTGTCCATAATATAGACAAACATTAACTGAAGCTTTTATGATCTCATTACACCGCTTCGGTTGACATTCACTCGTTATTTAAACAATAACTTTTTCAATTGCGTCATGCAGTTGTGTAAAATCCGATCTGTGCTTGTCATTTTGTGGTTATTTGGCTCACTGGAGGGGAAAAATGCATGCCCCATAAAAGGAATGCCGAAAAGATTCCATTTGTTGGCCATCACACATATTTCTCACCACAGGGACGTCTGATGCGAGAGTATGTGTGCGTTCTCACTGACTCGCCGTCATGGAAATGTTTTTCTTTGCTGTATTGTACTGAGTCAGCAGTCTGATGTTTCATTTAGGGCTCAGTCATTGCCTGTATACAGCCGGTAACCTCAGCTACTGTTTTTTTTTTTTTTTTTTTGCTGCCATGACATCATATCGCAAAAGAAAAAAGTACAGGATAACTACAGTAGCTACATTCTTGGTAGTCCTTCACCCCCAACTGCATAATCACTTAGTCTACCTTTGAACATTAGTACTCGACTTCAATTCGCTTTATCGATAAGTGTTCTTTAAAGGTGACCGACAGTATATGGGACCTTGTGAATGCTCAGCTATTTTGAAGAGGATTAATCAACCACTGCCAGCGTTACACGCTGATCCTGTAGTCATCAACTTTTACTTTTGTGTAACTGATTTTCCAGTGAGTGAAAGTAGGACATACAGGGAAAGAAACCTTGCCTGGATAATCATTAGCTTAAAAAAAAAAAAACCTCCTCATATTTCATTGACAGAGAAAAAGTGATGTGCAGTCGGTTTACTTGAAAAAGAGGAAACTTGTCTTGTTTGTATCTCACTATAGTAACCACCACTGCTTAGGAAATTGATGTGACTCTATGATGATGCATTGACCGTTATCTCCCAAGTAAAGAGAAGTAAATACAAATGAAGTCAGTCACAATTTTAACTTTTATTTGGGGATTCTTTAGTGTTAGAAAGCAAAGAAGTTGACCCCAAAGCGGATATGAATAAAAAAAGTTAAAGGAAGTTCCCTTGGAAGTATATTGTTCTCAATTTCATTTCTTGCCCAGCTTGTTCACTAATGGCTGATTACAATTTGGATAATGTGGTTCTTTTTGGGCGTTTGCTGTTATTCGTCAACTTTTCACTTCCCGTGTTGTCATAAATTATTTCTGGGCATTCTTCACCTTCTCAATCTTTCATTCATAATTGTTCTTCTTGATTAATTATCCACAGGTAGATCCAAAATACAAGTTTTCATCAGCCATCCTAACTAACAGATACTGTTGTATCTATTTCCTCCCTAATATTTGAGTACATGTGGTTGTATTTCAGTCAAAGAGCAACAGGACACCAAATTTTGTGCAGATCCCATGATGAGTCACAATGATGAGACATTGGACATCCTTTCATGCCTGTAAATTTGGAAGTCATAGATTTACAAGCTCAAAGGAGTCATGTCTTGTCACCACATGTGTTTATTTGAGATATTCCAAAATGCTCGTGTTGTTACGAAGCAGTATTTGAGGGGAGTGTCATGGTTACAGTAGTGCGACGTACACTGCACTCCGTAATTATTGGCACATCTGGTTAAGATGTGTTCTTTAGCTTCTAATAAAATCAATTTTACTGTACTGTAGGCGTAAAATTGAAAGGAAAAAGAAAAAAAAGAGGTTCAGGGGAATACAACCTTGAATTTAAGTGTATTTACAAAAAAAAAGCACTTTGCTAAATAGGTCTTTTCATCCAATCAAGTGTGCCACCCCTCCTTTTGCCAACAAAACAGTCCCTAATCTTTTGTAATGTTTTATGAGTTGCGAAAATACAGAAAGAGGCACCTTCAAGCATATTCTCTCTGACCTGACCTCCTCTGGGCACTCCTCTTTCGCTTACTCCTCAGGTTTTCAATGGGGGTTGAGGTCTGGGTCTTCATTGTTCGGCTTTTAAAACATCTAAACTGTATGTGTGTTATTGGTGAATTGTCGCCCTCATAATGTTTTGAAATGTTGAACACTAAGATCAAGCTACGCAAAAGACCCACAGGATGATGTCATAGGGAAAGGTTTGAACAGCTACTGGGATTAAACATGAACATGTCCCCACTATGCAGATAATTAACAGTCACTCTCTTTTTTTTCACAATATAGTGCTTTAAATATACATCAACTTTTGATGACAGTATTTGGGTTGAGGTCAGGGTTGTTACGTTCTTCCTCACCAAGGTACTTCAGCCATTGAATTCTTCCACCAATTGATTGATTAGGTACATGATGTGTCCCGATACTTTGTGAATGTCCTTTGGTCGTATTCCAGTATTTTTCCCATTAGTTTTTTCGAACCTTAGTCTTTTTAAAATGCTAAATGTGTCTGTGAAATGGATGTGACCGGCTCCCATTGCTGCCACCAGATCACACTGTGAGATGCACAACCTCACTGAAAGGGAGCAGAGACAAGAAAATCATTTGAATTGAAAATGAAGTGAGCAGTGAACAAAAGACCAGATGGGCACACTGAAACTGTTGCTGTCTGAAAAGAGGAAAGAGGGGGGGAGCAGGAGACGGAGGGGGAGGAGGTAGACACGGAGCCAGATGAGAGGGAAAGATCACCTTCGCCTTTCAAACTGTGGAGGAAGGCAACGGAAGAGCGATGGAAGCTGAGAGGTGGGGCAAGTGGGTGTGTGTTCACATGAGCCGCTCGCTCGCTCGTCCTCTTCTTGTGTGGGTGAATACAGCTGCTGTGGTTTGCAGACACAGAAGAGAAAAGTTGGGCAAAGTCTGAGTGCTCTCCAGCTGCCAACACACACGGCAGCTCCCTCTCACAGTTGAAAGCTCCCTTTTTTTCTGTGCTTTCTTACTCATTCACTCTTTTACACACTGGCCGTCCTGGTTGAGAGGGAACAGGGCTACTCGAGGCTTCACTCACCTTTACCTTCAGCTACTCTGCCAGCCATCCAGACGAGGCTTGCCCAGGATGTGGACTCTTCTCTTTGGGGTCACCTTAGGACATCTGGCCTTCTGTAGGTCAGAGCTACTTCAAGGTGAGGAGACTGTGCTTCTTATACCGCTCTTTGTTTGAAATGAGCTTTTTCTTCTTCCTTTGTGCCACATATACTCGCCTTTATTTGAATGCGGGGGGAATTTAATGTCTGGATCTAATTGGAAATATGGGAGTAACACTAAAAGAGGCTTTTGTTCTGTAAAAAAAAAGAAAAGAAAAATGTGGATCCCGGCAAGAGTGACTGTGCATGCCACACAGCAGCGCAGACAGCCTGGCAGTCTGAGACTCCTGTCAGACACAAAGAAAATGCGTTTTTGCTGTGTCTGTGTCTAACACACTCGAACGTGCCGGGCAGTAGAATCTATTTATTGAATCTGAAGATTAAGCTCAGCCTCCAGAGGCAACAGGCAGGAGTTTTTTTTTTAGTTTTTTTTTTATCTTAATAGCAGGAATCACACATTTTTATGCTTTACGCTCTTCCACAAAGGATATTCAGCACCACCCCGCCGTGCAAATGTCATTGTTTTTCTTTCGTCTCATATGTGCTCCTAGAGTTGGATTTTGATTGGATTTGTTGCCCCGAGCGATACATTTCAGGAGGTGCCGAATCAAACAGGTCGTGGTGCATCTAGCGTGGTCCCACTGGAGTTGGTTGTCAGGTTGCTCACAAAGACTCCCTCCGGCACCACAGCGCTGAGCATTACCCTCTCAAAATGAGTCCTCATTTATAGGCAAATCAGAGATGTCTTCTAGAGACCATCTCTAGCGGTCGGAGGACTTTGACATATTTGTTCCTCTCAAGGCTTCTTGTGAGCGGAGAAGGCAAGCTTTTGTGTTTGTGTCTTTTTATTTATTTATTTTTTTGTCAGAGTGCTCATCGTGGTTCAGGACAAAGTCTTTGAACATTAACTCTGTGGGCGCTAGTATATCATTAAGGTCAGGCACTGGGATCCTGTTTCCAGGCTAACCCTTCATATAATCTCAAATTAGATTCATGGAAAGATTTTACAATCACATCTGTTTTGCGGTGACATCGAACAGTATTTTTTTTTGTATTGAATGCACATCCATGTTTGTAACCCTCTTGGCCAGATTATGATGATGTAAAGATGTATAGCTGAAAAGTCTTGTAATCTCCAAATTTTGCACTGGCGGGGAAGAGAGGAAGTGACTGTTAAAGTATACCACACTCTTTTCTAAAAACTACTCCTCTGATTGATAACCCAACGAAAATATCTCACCTCTTCTGTGTCAAATGTACCACGTGTTTGCGTGTGGTGTGGTGAGGGCCCCTATAATCAGAATCAGAATCATCCTCATTGGGCTACGATGTAAAAACACACAATGAATATATCTGGGGTAGTTTCAGCTACACTAGTATATCAGTAACAATCAACTATAGAAACGTTTTTTACTTAAATTTTTTTTTTAATGTATTATTTTACGTAATTAATGTTGTAGTACCAAACGATGACAGCCGTGCAACTGATTCGGAGAGTCATCAACCAAGAGTAAAGTGTCTTGTAGAGCAATAGTTATGATACAATGACAGTTGTGGAGATGCAAAGAATTGTCGCACAATTTAAAATGACCAGGAGTGCCGCATTTATGACATGACGACCAATGTGCAAAAACGTCCTTGGCACCAAGTCAACACCAAGAGGCCTTTTGCCTCCTCCGGCTTCCTCTGCTACTTCACCTCTGCCTCCTGCCGTTAGAGAAGAGAGCTGTAGTTAATGACTTATGACCTCTTCTTATCTATTCTTACTGTAGGTTCAAAACCTCTGTCTGTATTATACAAAACCTAAACAATGCTAAAAACAACTTTAAAAGAACAAAAGCCATCTTTTGTCAATGATGTCTAATCCTGCAATTGACATATTAGTCTGGATAGAATGTGAGACATGAAGCTGGAGTGCCTTGAGCTTAGCCTAGCATAGATAAGCATAAACTGGCCTTTGTCCAATGTTGCCTACCAAGATAAGATGGTTCACAATTGTGCCAATTTGTGTGAAATTGACGCAGGGAAATTAATGTCCTACATCTGAATACAGTTTTTATCAAGTGAATGGTAGTGTATGCCAGTTAGCAGGTTTTACATTTTCTAGAGTTAGTTTGCAAAACTCATGGAGAAGTCCAAATATGATTCAAAATTCAGTTTCATTTTGGACTGTTTTAGGAAATATGACAATGCAAGGAAAAAAATTGAAATGATGTACAATATTAACAGGAAAGAAAATGATTCATCGTTTCAATGGAAAATCTTTCACCACCCGTCGGAAACATTTGCAGCACCCTTTGCTTTTCAACAAGATTAGCCACAGACCACATTCACTAACTGCAAATTCGGGTGGTGGCCAAGTAGAGGAAGCGTGTGGTTTGACACCATTTTGCGTCACAGCAATGCATGTATCATTTTAGTTATGCTTCCTTGTATATACCATCACCGACAGAATTCACAGAAAACACAGCAAGTCTTTCCCCATTGTGGGACTAATAAAGGACATCTTTATCTTTATGGAACAGGTGTTCATTTTTGAGACCGTCAAACGCTTTTGCAAGAACGTGTGTGTACACCAAACCTATTTTCAGTAAGATCTCACATTTCACCTGCTGCATATTGTTGTGAGTGTTAGGAAACCACTGCTGAGCTGTTCAATTCACTGAGGTGGATGATGCAAGATAGTGGAGCTTTTCTAGTGATGTTAATAGCACAAGGCCTGCTTCCAAACCAGCTGATGAAATATCATGTTACAAACAAGAAAAAACCTGTGTCTATTTGAGCATGGCTCAAATTCTGACGTTATCAATACAAATGTGACCATGAGAAGACTCGGGCTGATAAGTGAAAACAAGTCTTGTTGTTCTAGATATGGAGGTACTTGGTATGCTGGTGGTCTCCATGCTTTATGATGATGTCATATCGTTGATAACATTTCAGTATTTGTCCAAATGATTAGCATTTGTACACCTGTCTGCTTGGGCTAATATGGGCTTTATTACATGCATGCAGAATACAAACAAATGATTTAATGAACCCGTGGAAAAGGGATCAGAGAGCAAAGTGAGAGAACATGACGTACACAGATTTTAGCTTGTATATTACCTCTACATTAAGTTAAGGTAGATTCCTTTTGTTCCGACTCAAGGCACCAGGAATAATCCGTCTTCTTGGTTTCAACTTTATTAGGTTACAAAAGAAGCTTTGGGGTGGTCACTGCCTCAGGATGAGGCTTTGGGGCTGCACAAAGACCCCCATGATCGCTTCCACTGCATACTAATGAATACCCTTTTTTTGCAGTTTTTGCTGTTTTCTTTCTATCTTGCTGGCTTGTTTGGAGGGGTGCAGCTATACTGATTTCTTCAGACTACACTTTCAGCGACAATGTGCCATGTGGCAGTGTGTGTTAAGGTTCTGTCAGGTGTGCGTGTCTGTGAGTGTGTGTTGGTGTATTGTGTGCTATGGGTGGGTGGAGGCCTGCAGCAACTGCCATGTAAGTCAATGTTGGCACAGACTCTTATTGCCCAACTGCCTCTAACAGCAGAGAGCTCAACTGATGTAACTATATCATGATCAATCGATAACATCTTGCCAGGTAAAATGTAACTTGTATCTTGTAGATTAGCTGTATCCTCACAATCGAAAATTTGAAAAAAATATCGACATAATAGAAGTATGTAAATCACACTGAATTTGCTTTCACTTCTTTTCCTTGCATGTTGCAATGCAAGTGTAGAATTTATGAAACAGTTATTTCCTCAACAATGTACTTCCCTTTTTTGCACCCTGCAGTTTGGAACAGTTTGCATTTTTTTTTTTTTTTTTATAGTTAAGCTTCGGGTAATATGTGAGTACACGGAAAAATAGAAAAATAGAATAAAAATAGAAAGGTGTGTACACACACACACACACACACCCACACACATATATATCTATATATATATAAATATATATATATATATAGATATATATGTATATATATATATATATATATATATATATAGAGAGAGAGAGAGAGAGAGAGAGAAAGAGAGAGAGAGAGAGAGAGAGAGAGAGAGAGAGAGAGTAGCTTTTCTCAGTATAAATGCAAATGTTCACCTGCTCCGATCAAGGAAATCCCTCAAAGTTTAGTGTGATTGACCGCCACTTTCTACTGCCTTCTCTTTTTTTTTTATCTCACTTGCTTGATTGGTTTTCTCTTTCATCATAACAATCAAGCGACTGGTGCTAAGCCGTGAAGTATGTAACATCAATTAAATAATTGACGTTACTTTGATGAATTTGTGTGTGTGCGTGTTTTTGATTTGCCTGAGGCAGACCCATGATGCTTCTGTTTTTCGCCTCATTCGAACACTGTCTCATGTTGAACTCATGCGTACACGCCATTCCCGTGTCAAATCATTTATTTATTACCCACTGAATGGCCGTGAAAGGGGTCTCGTGGCCCATGGCATGGTGTTTATCAGATACTGGAAGCAACCGACACAGCAGTACTCCGATTATGCTGCAATGCGCATGATTCTATACATTTAATATGATGATAATGATCTTAAAAGAAAAAAAAAAACTGTGATAAAGAAGAAAAGTGAAAGAGATGAGGATTAGTTGC
This sequence comes from Idiotropiscis lumnitzeri, assembly GCF_059441095.1. Taxonomy (NCBI): domain Eukaryota; kingdom Metazoa; phylum Chordata; class Actinopteri; order Syngnathiformes; family Syngnathidae; genus Idiotropiscis; species Idiotropiscis lumnitzeri. The sequence continues at coordinate 16,163,090 of NC_142396.1, read as the reverse complement.
TTTTGGGCTGCTTCAGTTCCACAGATCTATCGTTTCTTTATTTTTGATGGCTGGTTTTCACTAAAGTTGGGATTTGCGGATATTTCCAGATTCACGTTTGGCTTTGGACAAGTGTTAACGTAGATTTTCATAATTTAAGCCAGGACGTCATTGACGGCGCTTGTGTCCCTGCAGCACAAAGTGTTTCCATGCTGCCTATTTTCTTTTTGTTCCACCTCCCCAGGAACCGTATTCTTGGCAAGACACGTGCAGTTGCAGCTCTGCACTCAGTATTCACTTAACATCACAGAAAAGTAGCTTTTAGATTTGTTGGTAATCATTATTCGTTGGGGAAATTTGACAAATGTGCCTCTCCACCCTTCTTCATGCACACCAGCATCAGTTTCAAAAGGCCGCAGGTGCATAGATCCTGTGTGGGTAAAGCAGAAAGAGAGAGAGAGAAATAGAAAAATGCCTGCAATATTATATTGAGTTTGATTACATGATATTTACTTTCTATCCTGTTTAAATATTTGTTATGGTTATTGGAGCAAGGCCGTTCATGGGGATGAAGACGAATAAAGAAGCGACTGAACAATGTCCTTGTTCATTTTTAAAAAGGCGACAGCAGAAACATTGGTGACAACTGAATAGAATTGTAACCCGCTATTTATTCATTCATCCATTTGTCATTATGATTTTTATCCCATCAAATTCTATTTTCCTCTTCTTATTTTGTCTCACTGATTTTTAATCTTCCTGAGATTTTTCAAAATGATTAACTCCAGTGTCCCCTCATTGGAAACTCCATGCAGCGCTTTGGTGTGGATATATTTTTTTTAAAACCAACACGTTAGTGTGGACAGAATTTTTCCTCCACTGAAAGGGGAAAAATTCAGTTTTAACACGCACACTTCTCACAGGAGGGCCTGGGCCAAGATTCCAACATAGCACATCTCAAATATGATGCAAAACCTGCTAAGATGCTACTTTGTACTTAAACTAATGTAAAATTGTTGCTTATAATTTCTCCCTTTTTTTTTTAAACCACAAATCCTGCTGTGTTTTATTCTTCCCACAGTCAATTCTCGCAGCTGCAGCTATGCCGGAGTGTTTATTGTGGAGGGTGAAGCTCGCCACTCTCTCAACTTCTACGACGCTCAAAAAGTGTGCGAGCAGCTCCAGACTACAATGGCCAGTCCACAACAAGTCGAACAGGCCTTTGATAAAAACATGGAAACCTGCAGGTGAAAGCCAAAAAGCCCTCTCAACCAATCAGCTCTTTTCTCTCTCATCTGCTCAGCTGTGCCTTGTTGTGTCATTAGTCTGCTTGTATTTAAGTCCTCTGTTTCTGTTCATTGATGTTGTGGTGATGCCTGCTTTTTGTTCACTGTTCTTTTTTATATTTGTAATTGTTTCCACTGCCTTCACTTGTAATTTTGTCAGTTGCTTTTGATTTAGTGAAATAACAACATGTGTCACTGAGTTTAAATGTAATCCATGTGTTAGTCATGAAAGCGGCTGAATTTGTCACATCCACCACCATACCACAACTACACGTAATTGTGTCCTCAAATTGTTCATGTTTTACTGCAGCAATTCTTTTTAAAATGTTAAATATTCATCGTCAGTTTTAATCAGTTTTAATTAAGCAACTACTACCACATTGTACAGGTTTGATTTATTACACAAACTATGGGAAAATATCATTTATGCTTGCTAATAGGCACCGCTGGGGAAATCATTTTTCTTTGTCACGTTTCAACAGGCCAACTGGTTTAGCATGTCCGCCTCCAAGTTTACAGGGTTCGATCCCGGGCTCTGGCCTTCCTGTGGGGAGTTTTCATGTTCTCCCCATGCCTGCATGGATTTTTTTCTGGGTACTCCGATTTCCACCCACATTCCAAAAACATGCATTGTAGGCTCCAGCACCGCGACCCTTGTGAGGAGAAGCGGCTTAGATAATGGATGGGTGGACATTACAACACTGGTAAACTGTCAGGACCAGCAAAGCCTTCACTGTTCTTATAAACACTATTTCCTAATATTACCATGAAATCATATACATTATATTAAACTGTCAAGTTTAATTTGAATTAAGCTTGAATTATTTTGACATTAGGATTCCTGGCAGACCAGACAGCTTAGGCCATCTGCATCACCTGCGTTGAATATTTTATTGAGTGTCTGCCTTGGTTCTCAATTTATGATGGTGGTAGTTGTGCTTGAAACAGTACATGCAAATAAAATTTTTCCATGATTCCAACATTTGAAATAATCACATTTTTAGTAAATTAGTGTTTCATATTAAAGGGCAATACATTATTTATTGTTAAATTCAAAAGTAAAAACAACTTTGACAGCCTCATTTGTTCGACAGTAATGTGTAATATGAGTAAAACTAATTTTGTTAGCTAAATAAAGGGGCAACTTCGTAGATGTCCTCAATGCATGTATAAAAGATCCACTGTCCTAACCCAACAACTAAGGGTCTGAATCAAACAACAAAATAACCACACGCTGTATTTTTTTTTCCAGTCCAAAGGGGTCTTGCGTATAAAATAGCATTCAAGGACAGCACAAAACTGCTGAACAGCAAACCAACATTAATCGTAGAAATTCATTTTTTTGCATTTTTTTCACAAAACTCTACTCCCTCAAACGTACTTTGTTTGTCCTTTGTATCATTTGAAATCAAAACATAATTACTCCTGTATAGGGCGGTATAAGACCCAGCCAGCAAAAGCGCAACTGAGTCACATCTGACATCTAGTGGTGAATGCTGATATTACAATTTATAGTTCTAGTCGATGACTATGGCCAGTTCACTATTCTGAGATTCTCGTATGTGTTGCTATTTGTTTTTGTCTTTATTTTTGGGGGACACAGGGCTTCGCTGCTCTGAAAGAAAAGACAGATTCAGACCAAGATAATGAGTACAAAAAAGGTTATGAGAAACATTATGGCGAATCACATACCAAAATATGCCACACATAACCTTAAAGATCAGGATGGCTAACACCTGAATGAAAGGTTTGGGATGGGGGTAAAGTGTGACATTCTTCGTGTGCAGCATGTTAGAATGGAAAAACTTTAAAAAGGGTGAAAACTTAAAGCACAGTTCGGCTGCTGTTCCAGTAAAACAGCTGATCAACGCTTGGAGACTTTCGAAACAAATGGCACTCATTGTCGAGTTCTAATTTACCATGAATCTCTATAAAAACGCATGTAATCTTTTGTAACATTACTTTGAACGACACGTGAATTAATTAAAAAGATAATGCAATGTGACGAGTCATTCTCAAATGTCAGCCACCAATGGGGTATTGATCAACGTTTACAAGGTTGTATTGGAGAGCATGATGTAATGATGGACTGCAATTAGTCTTGTTCAAGAGGCCAATTAAGATCACAGTCTTTCTGTTTCTGGAAACATCACCATGACAATGTCAAATGTGTCTTGTCAGGAATGGCTGGATCAGCAACATGAGCTACGCCATCCTCAGACACACAAACCATGAGAACTGTGCCATCAACATGACCGGCTTAATCATTCATCCTCGTGACGACCTAAGTGAAGGTTTTGATGCTTACTGCTATAATGAAACAGGTTAGTTTTTAGGTGGTGAAAAGATTGTCCCCATAATTGACTTGAAATGTTATGGATATTCATAAACTGCATCTCCCTGATTGCATTTTATTTATGTCTCCATTTTTATCTCTTCTACTTTGTCCATGTATTAGCTGGGCCTGATGTCAACTGTGAGAACGCATTTGATATAAATGAACAAGGTAAGAACAACCAATATAAAACATTTTATATTAAAACACGCTGAATGTTGTCGACCATGACGGGTTGCCATGGCAATGTCAGAAACACAATTACAATACAGTGTAGCATCCAAATATTTTTCTATTGACCTACCTTTTCCTCAGTTGAAAATCCAGGTTGAGATTGCATTTCATTGACATGTCGGAGACTGATTTTTCATCAACATCAACAGACATATCAATGTTTTGTTTTTACTTGTCTGGCCTAGTTGTACAATTATGACCTTATCTCAGCTCATTGCATTGTTTTGTCTTAAATATTTATGTGGGCGCCAGTAGCTGAGTCCCGAGTGACTCAGCTTTAACTATGGGAAGGCTGAGCGTGCCAGTCCATCTTAGTCGAGACTCAAAACACAGAAACTGAGAAAACAGATGGTTGTGTCCGTTCTGGGCAAGACATCAAACCGCACTATGCTCTGTATTGAAAGTGCGTTCAGATATAGAAATAAAGAAAATGTAGTCCACAAACACTTGTGCTCATAAGATTACATCCCCCGGGGTGTGTAAACTTATCAGGACACAACTGTATCTATGTGTCTTCTATGACAATCAGTGCAGAAATGTTCCATGGAGGTGGTCAGGCTGAATTCATGATTCCAATACGTGTTGCCTTAAATTCATACTTGGAATATCTAAATGGGTGATTCTTAACAATGAGGCCAAGCTTGGAACAACATAGCAAACATATGCCAATGTGTTTGCGTAAACTTTTCGTCTCCTTTGTCAGAAAGTCCTTCCTCAGAGCCTGGGCTGCAGGTGTCCAGCCCAGCAGAACCAAGAAGCTCTTTTGGGGTGACTCTCATGACACCATCCGCTGTGTCCGAGCAAGCCACAGAACTGCTTACTGTGGAAGATAGTTCAGACAACGAGAGTGTCGTGTTCCCATTCACTGCTGGAGACTTTGATCAGCCCACCGGATCTGGGCTACAGCCACCACTCTCTGAAGAAGAAACAATGTCGACGCTCGCCCCTGTGAGAGGGACCGATGTCACACAGCCCCTCCCAGACGACATGCAGGATGATGTTAAATTGCAGCCCGAAAATGGCGACACTACGGCAGCGAGTAAGTAGTACCGCAGCAAGCAGAGTGTATGAGTTTAGCTGACACTTGACAATGCCTCAATTCTATATGAACAACTGGCAAACAGTCATTGATGCAGCAACTTCATGACTGTATTGAACTTTTAATAAGACACGGTGCCCTCTGGTGTTCTCTTACACTAATTCCTTTCTCGACTCAAACTGCGTAGACATCCTGGTTGTTCAGTTCCTTCGGTGGGCCTATTATGTCTTTAATTGCGCTTTAATAAAATTCACTTTACAATACAATATGATGAAAAAAACTCGAAGAAACTTACAGGTCACTGTTCTGAAAGTGATTACTAATTACTTTTTGTTGAGTGATTACTAATTATTTTTGAGAAAGAGCTGTGTGTAATTGTTGCTGTTTTTGTTTATGAACCTGAAGCTACACAACAACCCCCACACGGCAAGAAAAGGATGAATGGACTTGTGCCAGAGCCGGATCAAAGGGAGGGCAGTAATACGACAAGTGAGCAGCCATGATATGTTACGGTCAAGTCATACAGTTGCGCTATGATTTGAGCCAAAATTCTATAACTGCAATTATTGTCGGTACGTCCCCCTGCAGACTGGCTCGTCATCATTGCGGTGCTTATAGCAGTTGCCGCAATCCTCTTTGTGTGTGTGGCTGTTGCCAAAAGAAAGAGGTAAGCAAATCGAATTCCAATGGGTTTTTTTTGTGACACGGCAGAGAATGATGGATGTGTTCTTGCAGCTGGTGTGGCAAGAAACAAACCCTGATGATCACCTCCAAAGAGAACGAGGGGAACGGAGCAGCGGGAGCTGCAGCCTCGGGCTCGCAGGCCCAGGAGAGGGAGCAGGAAATGGTGACCCTCATGAACAAGGAGAAGATCCAAGAGAACGGCAATGCTGAGGAGTTCACCGTCATCAAGCTGGAAGAGACGCCTGAGAAAGAGGCGTGAGGGAGCAGGCGGAGGGAGGCAGAGGGAAGGGAGTATGGTCGGGTGGTTGGACAGGAGGCGTTCTAAACTGCTTTGGTGGTCAGCACTGGATGGACACTGAGTGGGTGTTAGCGCGTAGATGTGTGTGTGAAAGGTGGCGCTGTACACCAAAGCTGATACGTTTTTCCAACCTTCATGTGCAGCATATTGTTTGTCCGGTGTGCCATATTAGTGACGGGGGAGGAGGGAGGGGGGCGCATGCATAACTGGGTGTGAGAGTGTAGTGTGCCAGTTTTTGTGCATGTGTTATGTGTGTTTATAACAAAGGCAATGGGTCGGGGGGAGGGGGGTACAGGACTGTGTGTTGGAATGACTTGATCAATGATATTGATTACAATGTTTTGGGGGTTTTTTTGTTAAGAAGTGAGCGTAAAACGCACATCAGCCGAAACGGCAAAATGCCCAAACTATGACAATGACATTGAATTTTTAAAAATTACTGTGTCAATATGAGCGAAACAATCTTTTACATTATTGCATTGTTGTGATTTATTTGCTTATTGAGTTTTCTTCTGAACTAGTTAGTTTTTCAGTTTTTCAAGACAGCTGGAGATGTCACTCTTGATTTATACCACTTTTGTTGGTCTGTATATATAACTTTTTAGTTGTTGTTTCTTTTTAACATTTTAGCTTGAAATGTCTTTTCCATAAGAGCGGCCAGTTTTCTGGTATGAATAGCTTTGCATTCCTGTTGAATAAAATGTGTCAATTTTCTTTTTGATTTCTTATTTTAGTTCACAAAAAAAATGAAATAACTAAAACTAAAATTGAAATAAACAAAACCAACAGAATCAACATTTTATGTTTATATAAAAATCATTATGAAATGTGATATCAAATTTGTTTTTGTCTTTGGCAATTAATTTATTACATGAGCGTTTGGAGGTATATATATATAAATATATATATATATATATATATATATATATATATATATATATATCTTTTTTTTTTTTTTTATTGAATTTTTTATACTTTTTTTATACTATATATATATATATTTTTTTAAAATATTTTTTATACTATATAAATATATATATATATATATATATTATTATATTTTTTATACTTTTTTTATACTATATAAATATATATATATATATATATAGTATAAAAAAACAGTACACTGTACAACTAGGTTTAATACTACTCAATATGAATTCAAGCCACAAAGCCAATTTAGAAGTTGGAAATTTTGATAACAAAGCATCCTGGTATTAGGGTGAATGCATCCACGCATCAAACTTTACAAAATTTGTGCAGTCCACTAATTGTAGTTCAAAGCCTATGGGCTGTTAAACTGAACCTTGTATTATCCAGATGATTTAGTAAGTAATAAGTAATACTTCAGTAATACTTTTGTTGCATTTTTGCTCCCCAAAACTTACCATTGTATAATGTTGCAAACACATTTCAAAAACAAAACATAAAAACAAAACTAATACTAAACTAAACTAAAACAAAATGTTTTTGAAAAACAAAAACTGCTAGAAACAAAGCCGCCCTGAATACTAATTAATACCATGTAAATAAATAATTAAATAAAAACAAACCTTAATTAAAATTCCAAATCTATAATAACGCTGTTGAGGATGAATCCTATGAACAATTAAAAAAAAAAATCCATCCATCCATCCATTATCTGTGAAAGTGAAAAGAAGTGATAGATTAGCTCTACTCAAGTCAGGTTTCCATGGCAACAGGAGAAGTGATTCCCGAAGATGCTTGCACAGGAAATCTAGATTGAAGCAAAGATTAATATTGTCACGGAAGAGTCATAAAATAGTTTCATATTATGTCAAGACGCGGGGCAACTTTTCGTTAAGGAAAGATATCCATTCATCCACTTTCAGTGGCGCTTGTCCTTATTTGTGTGGCAGGTGAGCTGTCGCCATCCCACTTGGCTGTGTATCAAGAGACAAGGTAAACCCTGGAAGTGCTTAGTCCCACACATTATTTTTACTTGTTTTTTTTTTTTCCTCGTGTATTTGTATTGAACGTAATACACAGTGCAATTATCTATGTTGGAATGATGATGCAATAATTCAAAATAACAACAACCCACAGTCAATATTAGTTATGAATCAACATTTATTAGTTATATTTGTATATGTACACCAAAGGTACAGCACATTAAGATATGTAGAAACAGATTTTTTTTATGTATACCATAAGATAAAGGAAAGAATTCATGTATTGGTTTTGCCTTTTACTCAATAACGCCTTCACATCTACTTTCTGCCTTTACATCCAAATAAAAGCAAAAGCTTTACAAAGAAGGGAAGGCCTTGAAAAGTAATTATAGGAAAGCAACTTCCTGTCGACCAAGTTATTATAATTTTGGGAATGTTTCTTTTGAAAAAGATATGATTCAGTAGAAAACGGTGGAGCGGGAATTAAGGGACCGTAACGGCGATATTGTTTCCTTTTTAAGTTTCAGCAAGTTCCAGGAGGGTTTTTGTGCATATTGTGCATTGCGTAGAAAGTGGAAAAAAAGGCAAGCGGGTAAAGGCAGGTTTACTATGGAATTTGTTGGCAATGGCATGACAGTCTCACTTCAGGTTGCATGTGTGGCACTTAAAACAGAAGAACCTGAAAGCAATCTAGCGATCCATGATATGCTACGCTCAAAGCATCAGGTCAATCGTGATGCCTATACTAAAGTGGATATGAGAAAAAGGCCAGTCTTTGCCAGTAAACAGACACAATGATTCACCTGAGGAATGTTGCTCAATATTGTGAAGTGAATGTGTTCAAATCGTTCACTTATCAACTACGAGGCGCCATTTGATTCGTCACTCGAGCCTACGTACGGACATTTTGCCTTCTTTTCCGCAACTTTTCTCTCCGTTTCCACCGAATAAAGTCGTGTTGGCCCCTTTTTAACAGTCATCTCCTTCTCTCGCTTACTCTTGTTCACACCCTCTTGTCTGTTTATTCTCCTCATGCAAACGATGCTTCGGGATATTCTGCATTGCCACGGGTCAGAACATTTATATATTCTATTTATGTACATTGACAATGAATGATCACTGCTTATATTGTCATGGAACAAACATTCAAAAGGCTTACATTAGATACAAAAAAGATATTTATACTGTATATTGTTGAGTGACAGATAAGTAAAGCACCTAATTATTAGAGAATAAAAAAAAAGAACAAACAAGCAATTTAATACACAATTTCCTGCCTATACAAGTTGTCTAATCTAGTTCTACTCAGGACATGGATGATATATTTCCTAAAGGATTACATTTAAAATGTAACAACAATAAAACTATAGTCCTACAAACCATTTCATCATTCCCCAAAGGGAAAAAAGGATGAAAACAAACGACACCAACAACAAAACACTGTTGACTACAATATATACACAAAAGTGCAAGGAGGCACTTCAAATATCATGCTTTTAAGATAGTGGTGCAAAAAAAACAAAAAACCATTTCATTTTATTCATGCTTCTAAAATACTTTGAAGAATAAACGTGGTCCAACTCTCATCATGAGCGTGTTCATGGCCTCCTTAACGGAGAAACTTTGTTCCTGAAGGTAAGAAGACCGTAAGGTCAAAGTGGAAGGGCCTGTTAGGGTGTCAGTGTTGTGCTCTTCAGTGTATTGACACCTTGGCGGCTTGTATAAGCGTGTTCATATGCTAATGTGTGCCACAAATGTGCGTTGTGGAAGCCCACTGCAATGGCTTGTGAGCGAGTACTTCAGGAACTCTATTATATTGAGTGGCGCAATATATATTTTTGTTAGCTTTTCTTTTGTTAATTCAACATGGAGAGATAGTGTGCCTTTTTGATCAGTGTGACGCAGACTTCTTCAAGGCCGGGTTGTCGTGAAGCACAAATAAAGAGAAACAAGACAGGAGAGAATGACACAACACTTAGAAAGAAACCACAGAATTCTCACTCATACGGAATAAGACGCACAGTCGTCCGTTTGTGTTGCTGCTTGTTTGAGGGATTGAAATGATCATTACCTGATTCGGGGCAAAAAGTGAGGGAATAAGTGTCCACTGCTCCGTTGAGTGAAACCATGCATATGGGCACACAACTGCAGCATCTAGGGTTTGTAGAAAACAGTCTTGGGCTGTGGTGGCTAAAAATACGCAATTGTTTGCCTTTGTACATCTTGGCAAAACAAGAATCTTCGGAGGCTCCTCAAGGACGAGTAAAAATATCTGCGGTCTGTCTCTGTTTGTGCATGTCAACAATCCCATCTGACGTCCAAGTGGCTGCACTTTCTCTCATCTCTGTCTGTGTTTCATCAAAACTAATTTGGCCTTTAGCGTAGGTCGAGGATCCGTCAACCACCGGGATGTAGCTCAAAACATTCATGCAGAGGATGCCTTTGCACATTGTCGTAGTTCAAATTTGAATAAGTGTGTGCTATTGAGCTCGCACTTCTTGATGGGAATAGCTCAGGTGAGGAAGTAAACATTAGGATTCCTGCAGTTTTACAGGAATAAACAAAGGCCTGAGAATCTCCAGTTATCTCTCGGGTTCAAGGTACAATATTTGCATAATTTTTAATGTGCCGCCTACTGGCAATTGAAGTCGATGGCGCATCATCATTTTTTTTTTTTTTTTGTGCCGTATGCTTTGTGCTTTACATCATGTGTTGTTTGTGCCATAATGGATTTGCATGAGCCAATTCGTCATTGCTGCTATGATCCAAATTTCCCTTTAATCATCATTGGTGTCAGGTATCATTTTGGGCAGTGATATGCTGTCTTTTAAAGGTGGAATTTCATTGGAATTAGAGATTGTGTCAATGTCAACAGACATTAATGCTGGTCTCGGATATGATTGTGGCAGTTTGAAGACTTTTGGAGTATATTTTGTCCTGCCTGTTTGGTCCCCGTGACTTATGACTTAGTCATATGCCATTCTTCCGAATGCTCTCACACACACACACACACACACACGCACACACAAGAGTTTTGAAGACAAGAGAAAAATGTCCCTTTCCTAAATTATAGTGAATTCAAAAGGAAACACATAGCGGCTTAAAAATGTGTCTTCATTATACGATTTGTGCTTTATTGTTCCAGAGTGAATATTGTGCTCTAAGGCTCAGCATAACCTGCCCTCAACTCTTTCATCAATTCCGGCAAATAGTTGATAAGTGTAGCCAGGTGCAATCTGAGGCGAAGAATAAACATGATCTTAGCAGGTGTGCTTATGACGGCACTAAAACGGAAGTAAAGGGAGGAAGTGGTCGCCATGACGACTGCCACTCTCGTTACAATAATCAATCACCTCTGAGACGCTTCAAGCGGAAGCAGAATGTATTGCTAGCAATAGTGTGTCGTACTTCATGTTTTTCCTCTTATGTTGTGCAAGAGTCTGCTATTAAGGACATAATTGTGCTCTAACAGGAAGCATGTACCGCTGTTGTCGTTTCACAGTTAAGTGAATTAGTAGTGTTTATCAGTCAGAGAGACAATTACAAAAAGAATCTTAAAGGGACTACTAATAAAGAAAACTAGACTACATAATAAACATTAGTAGTTCTGTTCATATGACATTTTTTTCATTCACTCTTTTTTTTTTCCATCACCAGAAAGGAAAGCTTGTGGAGCCCAGGAGCAGGGGATCTCGGCACTGCCATTATTCATGTTTCCATGGTTCCTCCTCAACAAGCGTGCACTCCGCAGCAGAGCCGTTTGTGGCTGAGGTTACCTGCAAGCAGTTAGCACGGAAATCTAAACAACGCATTTGAGAAAAAGACAACACTCTTACAGCCACGCCATGAGAGGTGTGAATTAGGTGCCACAGATTTGCAATGCTCAGAGGCAGTTAGAATCAATTCAGCTTTTGGAAATGTACTACTGTGGAACATCGAAAGGTTGAAATATCCAGAAATTGTACAAACTTATGTTTGAATGGATGTGATGTGACGTTACTTGTTCGATATATTTGAAAGGGTTAATCCTGGTTTTGTACTAGTCTTTCTCGTTAGCTTTTTATGACATTTTTTCCAAAGAAGTGCAGGTCTCAACAAGGGGTGTTCAAAATAGAATAGACAAGCATGCTCACATTCCAACTACAAAGCTTCATCAACATTTTTTAAGCATTTTTTGTTGTTGTTTTTGCTTCACAGTGTTTAACATTTTTACATTCGTGTGACATTGTTAAAAACTGAGATTCTTGAGGCACATTATGCCACATTCATTAATAAAGTCCATCCATCCATCTTCTGTACCGCTTCTCCTCGCTAGGGTCGCGGGGGTGCTGAAGCCTATCGCAGCTATCTTCGGGCAGTAGGCAGGGGACACCCTGAACTGGTTGCCAGCCAATTGCAGGGCACACAAAGACGAACAACCATCCGAGCTCACACTCTTACCTCGGGGCAATTTAGAGTGTTCAATCGGCCTGCCATGCATGTTTTTGGAATGTGGGAGGAAACCGGAGTACCCGGAGGAAACCCACGCAGGCACGGGGAGAACATGCAAACTCCACACAGGATGGCCGGGGTTGAACCCACGCCCGATGCTGTCTCTCACTGTGAGGCTATCGTGCTTATCAGTCGGGCCACCGTGCCGCCCATTCATCAATAAAGTGTCTACCATATTTTCCGGACTATAAGCCGCTACATTTTTCCTAAATTTTGAACCATGCGGCTATTACAATGTTGTGGCTTTTCTGTGGATTTTCCTTTCACCGGTAGGGGTGCTCTATAGTTCAGAAAATACGCTAAATGAATCTTGATTTTTTTTCCTCTTTGGTCTGTTCTGTTTTAATTAGCAAGGTTGTTGGACTGTTAAAATGCACTGTTTTAAGAATCTGTTTATGTACCTTTATGTGCATTCACTGAACAAAATCGTTCTGCGGATGCAGTAAAAAAAATTTCAACATAGAAAACTGCGGCTGATATCCTGGTGCGGCTTGTATATCTTGTTTTTTTTTGGGGGGGGGGTTGTTTTTTGCTAAAAGAGTTGCTGCAGCTTAAATACAGGTGGTACATGTTTTTGTTTCGCTATTAACAATTATCAAAGTATTTTATTTAACGCAGAATGTTGAAATAAATGAATTCAAATATAGGCTTTTTTTATGGAGAAAGAGCATTTTGTTCAACCTTAGATGTTCCACTATAATTGGGATATTGGGACAATATATACAACCAATATCCACTAATTTCCTGCAAATATGTTCTTCTGATGAAGCCAGAATAGTGTTCAAACTCGTTCTTTTTCATTTTGTGTTCCATGGTAATGTGTGCAGTACATTGGAGTACTTTGACAAAATAGCATCAACAACAAATGTAACTATCATGACTGCAACTGGAACTCCCAGGGAGCCGCTGATGAACATGCATATAGTGGTCTTATGAGTGGCGTGACCTGGGGACACACCAAACATTTATCAAAATACATTGAAAACAAAGTTTGCATGCAACACAATGGCACAAAGGTGACATAAATAATGCATTGGGGATATTTTGCAGACCTGCTATATCATTTTCACAATTGACAGTAGTGAGTCATGCTGTTAGCAGATAACAAAATAAGCAAACTAGACAGAGAAGAAACTGAAAATAGCGAGCCTCTGGTCTGTTGGGAAAGGGATGTAAATTACCGCTCGGAACCAGATTTCTGGTGCCAGTGTTACCAGGCAACACCTTCCATCCTTTAATAAAAATGAATAGAGCATATGCATGATGATGTACATACATGCAATACATGGTCCAGAATTGTTGTGTTTTTACACTACATAACCCCCACAATGGACCAAAACGGTTTCTGTCTCAAATAGTAATCCCTGTGTGGTAATGACTCAGTGACTGTGAGGTAGGTGTGTCTCGGGAATCTATGAGCTGCTAATTATCGGCAACATTTTCCATCTTTGGATTTCAAATGCCTGCAAAGGGTGATCCATTGGAAATCTGTTAATAATTAAAATAAGCTATAATTAGATGAATGGAAGGGTCCACGTGGGACACTGAGCACAGGGAAAAAATGCGTCTACAGAAACTGAAACAAATCAGGGGAACATTATCTTACTTAGATGGGCTTTAAATATGGGTGTTGAAGAAACATTTGATGGACGTGAGTTCTGCCAAATAATGATCCTACATTGTCCAGTGAAATCCTTTTAGCATCCACAGCAGTTTATAGGCATCATAAAAGCCCTCATGAAGCTTATGAAAGGTGCTGAGACGATTTTTTTCAGAAGTCATTTGTGGATGAGTTGTTATATTTCGACACATTCACGACAAAAAATCGGCTCTTGCAAAAGAAGTACAAACATGCATTGTCCTCATGCATCATTCCAGCTGTCAAGTTAGTCTGTTAAAATGTCTGATACAAAAGTGCAGAGAATTAAAAGAGCCAAGCAGCAATGTAGAGTGAGCATGCAACAAGAGAGATGGTTATATACAAGTCTCTAGATCAGTAAGAATTAATTGTACCTTGCACTCATCTACTACGACAGAATTGTTAGCATTTGCGGTAGGCGTTAAGACGCACTGGTTGGAATTGTTTTCGTGGTGGTTCTTCATGTCGTCGTAATACGACTGGGTCTTTGTCATTTCAATGTCGTCTGATTTAGCCGTGTGCGCATCCAGCTCCTCGAGCTCCGCCTTGGACATATGGTACACGATGCCTGCACCGTAGGAATCTCCGACCACATTCACAGAGGTCCGGAATCGGTCCCTGAGGAGAACATTTGCATTAGAAGAAGCAGCAGGGTTTGACTTACTCTTGTTGGATAACTGAAAGCTTTGGCTACTCAGCGGTTCGGATTTCAATGGATTTCATACATTTGAATTGTGTTCTGCATGTATTTTATATAGAGCAGGGTGGACAACTTAATACAGTCAGAGTCACAATTAATTCAGCAGTGCTACTGGCAGGCAAAATCGGAGTCGAGTTGGATCACACAGTCCCCAACTTTTATGACAAAAATGCTATTTTAAATATAGTCACAATATGTGGATAACTATAAAACCTGGGCTCTTAATATATCAAGCTTTTCATAATACATTTTTCAACGCATGTATGAGAGATCCACTGTTCAAACAAATAATTTGTAGCAAACTAAATGTGGTTAACATACAGTATTTTGTTTCAGTGCGGTGAATTAAAAGAGCCAAAATTTCTCTTACTCACTATATAAGGACAGCACAAAACCTCAGACAAAAACTGCAAAAAGTGATTTTGCACAATTTTTTCCTCAAAATTATCATCTTCAAAATTGTAATATTACTGTGTTTGTCTTTCATATCATTCCAAATCCGCGCAAAAAATATGAGGCCTACTCACAAAATAATAGGGCAGTATCAGACCCAATATAAGCCAAACAAAGACAGCCATCTAATGGTGATTGGCAATATTACAACTTAAAACTATGGATCGCAGTCAGGCACCCGGAGATTCACAGGATCGCAGAATCAATCTCTAATTTCCCCTCATGTTTTTCGTTTCCCCCATTAACCCCCGGGTCTTCCTGCATGCTAATGACCCAAAAGCATATTACCAGGGCGACAAAGGACTGGTCGCAATGAAGATTATTCATGTCGTGGAGTGGCCTCGTCCATCTCGAGACCTCAACCCCAATAGAAAACATACGGAGGGAGCCAAAGACCTGAGTTTCCATGTGGCAGCCTAGAAAATTGATAATTTACATATAGCTGCGTTTGGCATCGTTTTGGGGTGTTTATAATATCGATAATATCCCATTTAATAAGATGGAGATGTGCAACTATTAGGCCTAAGCGGCTAACAAATGTACGAATCTGTTTTTATTGCTAAATTTGGCTATTGTGGCTTTTAATCATGCATAAGAGGATGTGAATAGGAAATTAGCCAGATCATTAGCTTTAAAACATGTTTGTGAATTATGAAACCTCTGTCGTTAGCATCTTGTCATGCACGGATGCTTTTTTTTTTTCTTTTCTTTTCTTTTTTTTCAATTTTTTTTCTTGGCGGCGGGGACGGACTGGTGAAATGCAAAGACAGAAGCGCTTTAAAAGGACGAGGATGGATGGGGACGATTATTTTATGAGTAAGGACGAAGGGACGATGGCGGAAGCGTGTCCAGGTCGTGAACGGAGGACGGACAGGCAAAGTAGGGTAAAGTACCCATCTCTGATAATTACGAAAACTAAATGACAGGTATGCACAGCTAAATACTTATTTGACTCCTTAAAAAAATGCATTACATTATTTAAGTTTTAGATTTTTATAACAACACTGACAAAGATCTTGTCTTTTACAATCATCAGTATTTAAATATATATATATATAAAATATGTATATATCCTTTTTCTTTCTTTATTTATTTATTTTACTGTTAATTTCTTTTCCACCGAGCAAACTTACATTTTCAACGTAAGCAATCACTACAAAACAAAAATATACTCACAGAAGCCAGTCAACAGCAACTAGAAGACTGATATCCTGAGTTGGCAGCCCGACAGCAGTCAGGATCAAGAGCATTGTCACCAGTCCGGCACTGGGAATACTGGCAGCTCCAACACTGGCCAGAGTGGCTGTGAGACTGGATGAAAACACAATACATAAAAAAACAAATAGTCGAAAATAAAAAAAATAACTCTGAATGGTGCTACTAAGAATAGCAGCGACAGGCTGGAATGAACGAGGGTTCTCCGTGTTCAGAAGTAAACTTTCAGTATGAAAGATGAAAGGCTTCAATTACAAGTGGGCCGAGTGATGGGAGTGATGAATTCTCAAACTGAAGGTCACTCAGCCTTGACTCTCACTATCAAGCCAGTGCCAATTAATAATATTTGGAGACATAGGTAGTTTTCGTGCATTTGTTCCATTGGAACTATTGGTAACTCCTTGTATTCATCTTTTTTTAGATGAGAGTGCATGTTGTGCCACTTGTCTTTGTCAATAGTTGCAATCACTCAACCCCTTGTGTACAGATCCAATCAACTTTTTCCCTTCCTTTGTAAGTTTGCGCATCGACCTTTATATTGCAATTACAGTATTAACTTGTATTTTGGCCATGGTCTTGCTTGGTCCTCTCATTCAACATTGTCTATTTTATTGCTTGAACGTCTTCTGCCATGTTTTTGCTCTGTTGCTTTACTATTTCTGAACATTTAATTTTCACATTTAACTGCACAAACTGTTAGTATCTGTTTGTCTGTCCACCTTCCTCAAGTGTACTCCTCCCTCCCAGTGAGCCATTTTATTAAACAAAAGCAAATGCAGCCTCATAGTTTACTGCAGAAAATGAGTTCCTTAATTCCTCTTATAAACCAACAAGCTCATCGGCCAGGATTTCGACATTGGTGTGCCTTGCGGATACACCCACCACAGACTTAAATATAGAAACACCTGAAATGAAGCATATTTGATTCAATTTAAAGGTTAAATGAATAAAATGTTTACTTATGTCAATTCATAAAAAATGTTGAATTTATTTGGGTGTTGTCTTTTAGCATTTTTGCCATGATAATACCGATTCATGATAAGAAATTATAACCTTGTATGAAAAGATTTTATTTATTTATTTGAGATTATTCTAACTTTCTAAATCAATTTATGGAACAGAAGTGTTATAGACAGTGTATGTGTGGCTTCTGACCTAACAGTCACAATCTGACCGGGGTCCAGGTGGACACCGTTCATCTGGGCAATGAAGATGGCAGCCACAGCCTCATACAAAGCAGTTCCGTCCATGTTGATGGTGGCACCCACCGGGAGCACGAAACGAGTGACTCTTTTGTCAATTCCCAAATTCTCCTCCAGGCAGCGGAAAGTAACAGGCAGTGTGCCGGCGCTTAGAATATAAACATTATACATTAGTTTGAATATTAAAACAAGTAACGATACAGACATCGATGGTCTTTAATGCTGACCTTGATGCAGTGCCCAGGGCAGTGATCCACGCCTGGAAAATACCCAAGAAAAATTTGAAGGGGTTTTTCCTGACAATTACAAAATAGATACTCGGCAGGAAGATCGCTCCATGAATGATTAGGCCAACAATCACAGTGACCATATACATTCCCAGTTGCCTGGCCACCACTTCCAAGTCCTTTATGGAGATGATCTTGCCACAGATCAGGCAGGCAATACCAAAGGGAGAATACCTGGAAAATGTAAACAAAATTCAGAAGCGTGCATAATATAAGATGACTACGTTTATAACACCAAAAATGGTTTTAACACTTTTTAAACCAGGAGCTTTCAATCCTGTTCCTCAAGGGCCGCATTCCTGCCTTTTTTCCATTTCTCTCTGCTGCAACCTGATTCAAATGATCAGGATTCTTATCCTGCTTCTGCAGACCTTGCTGATTATTTGATCAGGTGTGTTGCAGCAGGGAGGGATGGAAAACAGGACAGCCCTGGTTTAAACATATGGCAATGGAAAATAAGCACCAAATTGTTTAAAGTTAATCGTATATATTTTTTTTCCAATACTAACCACATGATCATGATGACAAGTTTCATCACAATCTCATTGAGAATGTTGAAAAATTCAATCATCAGTCTGGCTCTCTCTCCCATCTTGCCCATGCAGATGCCAAATGCAATAAAGAAACCGATCAGACCTGTGAGGGAAAGTCACACAGCTGTCAAACTTTGACAATGAAAGTGGACAGGAGAGGGAATTGAAATCAGACAAAACCATTTTATCACTGTTTGACTTTATAACTTAATACAGACCCAGGACGTTCATTCCACTCTTGAACTGCAGGGACTTTTTAATGGCAAACTGAGGTTCCTTTGTAATGTTTGCCAACAGGCCCTCCATTGAGGTGGCATTGACATCTTCCTCGATAACCACCTCCACCTTCTTAGTCACCGTCTGGATCTGAGGTAGAACGTCAACGTTCAGTGAAAATCTGGGTGATTGATACAGTATGAAAAATGTACATACAGTACATGCTCTCACTCTCTTATATGTTGTGCTCTCCCGAGCTGACGTTTCATTAGCACATGATGCTAGTTTTATTTGATTTCAAACTTGAATATTCAACACTGTTTCAAAGTCCCCTTATAACGACTAATTTATTTAGTGTGTGAATTTTTAAGGGTGAAAGTGGCAGCAAAAATGCAATTGTCGCTATTGTGTACTCATAGAATTGCTACAATTTCAATTGAGAAGAATCGCAAATTGTTGTTGACTATTTATAAACTTGTGGGATTGGAAGAAAGATACATGTGAATGTAAGAGTGAGTTCTGTACTTTTCACATTTTGTTGCCTACCAATGTGGTTGATTATTTTTTTTTCCCCCATGTAAAAAATTGCACAGATTTTTCCTACGAGAGGGTGCTCTTTTTACTTACAAGTGGCTTCCACACCACTTGGATGTTCCAAATTTATATCTTTGAAATCTTGTGTGTGCGGCGGTAGGCGGGAACCCTTGGGGGGACCCTCCGAACAAACTAATAGTAAGTAAATCCAATATCAGTACTAATGATTGTTTCTCCTCTGTCCATCGTCCAAATTCAGATGGGATATGCTCCAGCTCTAACAAAAGCCTGGACATGATTTATGGGGAAAAACTGGATGGAATTTTTTTTCCCTCTAAACCTTTGCCTTACCTGTTGGAAACAAGCCTGCACAAGGTTCTCTGGGAATAGATTCCTGATCAGATCGAAGAAGGCATCCAAGCTGGACACATCATCATTCTTCTCTCCCTCTCCAAGATTCTCCTTCAGTTTGGGGTTTCCAGGGTGGATGACCAACACCAGGATGACTCCCAAGATGGCAGCGATGATAGTAGTGGTCATGTAGTAGACCATTGCTCTGGTACCCAGACGACCGCTCGATTTGGCATCCAAACCAGCCAATCCTGCAGCAAGAAAACGACAGACGAAAATAGCTTGTCATGCACGTAAAGATGCAATATTTTCTGCATTTTGGATCCTGCTAATAGCATCAGCATATGCAGTACTCCCAGGCACAACAGTAATGTGCATAATCTAATTTGATCCTGAACTTGAATTGTGTTACATAATATTACCTTTGATTATTACACACTTTTGGGTTTGCCCTATTTATACATGCAAGGAGGAAAAATATTTGAAAGACTCCTCATCATAATATTGTGCCTCGGTAGACTGTAACCACAAGATTATAAATAGCACATCACCTCACGAGTCAAAACTGAGCTTGACTATTTTTGTAGAAGTAGAATCTGCAATACAACATGGGCCTCACCAGATTGTTCAGATCTATTGAATTACTGAGAAGTGTGTGCCAACTAATTCCACTGGTGAATTAAGCAAACAGCCAGTTCTGAACCAGATAATGTACACAGTGCAACGGAATTTGACATACCTGTGATTAAACTGGAGATGATAAGAGGCAGGATCAACATCTTCAGCATTCTCATGAGGATATCTCCAGGAAAGGCAATGACCATGACTATGTCTGGGTGAATTGGGGAGGCAACACGAAGCAACATCCCCGACACTGCTCCTAAAATCACACCTGAAGTAGACAGACAAGGAGAGATGTTGCAGTAAATTAATTCTGTGGCGCAATAGAAATATCGTCAAGCAAATGTCACATTGAAGTTATCATTCAGTTAAGATACTTGAGGCTGTACATCGAAAATAAGCAACATTTTTTTTCCATCAAGAACCATTTGCGCAAGTCATTGTCAAGCTGCAGTTAGAGAAAGTGACAAGGACTGATGAGCACACAATGGCGGTGAAAGAAATCTACTGACAGGCAAGAGTTACACTAATGACATTGTTGGCAGTTCTTCAGAAGGGAGAATGACGTTGACTGACTGGCGAGTATAATAGGACATACGCAACACTGTTACCTCGGTTACCACAGCCTGGGTTGTTAAGTGGCAAAGCCATAAAAAGCACGTCGTTTTCCGTGTGCTTAAGTAAGGTGGTTGGTTGAGAAGATAAAACTGAAGACAATTGTTTTTAGGATGAAATACGTCATTGTTTAGGAACAGCCTTCAAAAAAATAAATCAATTTCATTCCATTCTAAGCATTTGTTTCCTATTTTATGAATGCCACTACTTTACTATTAGCCAGAAAAATGTAGGATTTGTGCGTGTCCACTCTGCTAGCTCTGGGGATTGGCTTTTGGATCTTCCTATCTCATCAAGACACGAGCAACACTTCATCCCACCAGCCCAGCGCCACGCTTCCTCCTCTTCAACCTCCACTGCCAAAGATCGCACTGCCCAAGTGGATGTTTTATAACACACTGGAAAGAAAAGCTTCCCATCTTTTGTACACTGTCCTCAATCCATCTTCCAGGGTGGCGGCATCCTGTGGACTCCTGACGTGCAAATGTTTTTGGATGGCACTTGATTTCCTGTGCCTTCTCTTTGGCACTCTTGCAATTTCCCCATTCAGACTCGCAAGCACCTCGTGCACTCGCCGCCCTGGCCTTCGCATCCAAACGCAGATCTAGGCTCAGTCTTCCACATTCAGAATTTTACGTGGATTACGTTGGCCCTGTGTTTTACAGTGGTAATTATGTCTCTGTCCCATATTAATAACCACTTAATAGACAAGCTTGTTTGCTCATTTTTTATTTATTCCACCACTCATGGCTTTAGACCGTGAAAAAGGCGATGTGAAGATGTCGGGCAGACGTTTGCTTCAGTGACGTTTTCAAAGGCTTTTTGCACAGGTGGGTGCTTCACATGGTCATGGATCATTTCAACCCTCCCTGTAATTGTGCCTAAACAGGTCAAGAACCACGTGTACAGAATTCAAATATTTGCACTCGGAGGAGAATCTAATCTTGTAATGTCCTTGTGTTTAGTGGCTCTTGAATTGAGAGAGAGAGAAGGGAGTGTCCATATACACGGAAGCGATGCAATTGCGAGACGGAATAAGCATCTTATGTTGCCTTTAATTTGAGCGAAGGGAGGAAGTGCAATAAATACAGCCATCGCAACAGTGCGATCCCAGTCCAAGATCATCTGGGAATTTGAAACATGTAACAACAAGAGTCTTAGAAAGGTTTTGGTTTCCTGTGTCCTTTTTGGGGGTGAAAAAGTGTCGCCCGGTGTTTACCCAAATTAATAACGTGGTTACGTGGCTATTAGCCTGAAGCGACTAAGGTAAGTACAAATCAGTTTTTATGCCCAAATTGAGATATTTTGGCTTTTAATCAGGTGTGTATTGGAGTCTGGAAATTACAGTAAGTGGATATGAATCGGAAATTAGCCAGCTAACGAGCGTTAAGTAATGCTTATGAATTATGAAGCCTCTGGCGTTTGCCTGCCGTTTATTTATTTTTTTCTTTTTCGGGGAGGGGATGCGACAAGTGAAAAGAAATAATGGAAGAACTTTAAAATGACAAGGTCGAATGGCGACGGAGGACAACTATTTTTAAGAGAAATCCATCTATCTATCTATCTATCATCCATCCATATATATATATATATATATATATATATATATATATATATATATATATATTAATCCAATATCTTAATCCAAGAGATTTATGAATTCCACCTCTACATCCAAATGGGATGGGATGTTCACATACATGCACAAATAATCACATTATGCAACCCAGGCTTTTTCAACCTACAGCATGCCTGCATATATGTAAACGTAGTGTGAGACAGCCAACATAGTCGTCAAACAAATGCCATGTGTGGCTTCAGGCCCTACATTCTTGCATCGGTGCCCTTTCCTCGTGTCAAGACAAATCCCGGTTGCAGTGAGCCTGTTATAATCACAACAGTTTTTATGCACCACCAGAGAATGTTTAGGTGACTGGGTGGATGCTGCCGAGCGCTTATAATTGTAACAGGTGGCAAGGATGGGAGAAAGGTCAACACAGCCAGTCATCTCATTGTCTGGTACATCTAAACAGTGCAGATGGCTGCTCCCATTTCATGTAGCTAACGGGAACACCGACATCACAAAGCACAAAACAAAAATAGGGACAAAAAGACGTCCTGAATACTGACCTAGGACAGTGAGTGTGAGCAGAAGGTTCTTGAACAGCTTGGAGCAGATTCTGGCACATTTGGACTGAGGCCGGGCCTCTATTGGCTCCAGGTGACTCTCGTGCATCCTCACCTCCACTTGTTTAGGCATACTGTTGGCACTGTGGAACACACATAGGACAATGAAATGGTTAAGCAATGCAATCATGCAACTAAAATCCCTCACCTTAAAGCTTCTTGTTGTTCACTTTGTAAAGTGCAGCCTAAATCCAATCATTTTCCTGTTCTGACTAGCACTAAAAATCTTTATATATTCCAAGAAAACAGCAACTGTTAAACCATCCAAGTGTGATGCTGAGCTGTCATTCCCGTATTATCCTTTGTGGTTGCTATGGCAGCCAGCAGATGGAAGCTGACGACAATCTGCCGCCGATAAAGTTGCCGCCTCTTGAGATGATACCTAAAACACTTGAGTTGGTTTATTAAAAGCCGATTCTTAATGCTCTCTCGTGTGGCATTTCGTAACTGCCAGGACAATTTATTAATGTGATCCGTTGCAGCAGTTTGGGCATGAACACTTCCAATACAATGAGAGTGTTATAGTCTGTTGGTTAAACTGTGTTCACTGGAGATCTGGTTCCGAAAAAAAATGGTTTTGCAATATAAATGTATTACCAAATCGGTTCTCTGTATTTGAATCAACAACATACTTTATGTGGTGTCCTTTATATCTATGTTCAATAGACAATGTGTGGTTACAGTGTTGGGTCAATTATCCTTGGTTCAGTCACACAATTTGGGACGTCACATCGATTTAGAGATGGGGAAGAGACTCTAAGTATGGTTTATTTTCCACTTAATTTCCATAGATGACTGCATGACAATATAATTTGTGTCATCATACTAAACCTCAAATACAATGGCACAATGAGGGAAATTTGTCACACAGGCGTATTAATTAAATGACACATAATTGCCCAAGAAAGTACAGAGCGTTTTCTTGCACCTTCATTGTGTGAATGTGATAAGAGAGCAGGTGTGCAGCTACTTTTTTCTCATAAAGAAAGAGACTGAAAAATTGTATTGAAAATATTATTTTTAGTTTATCTGTACGTCTTCATTTGTCTTTCTTTTTTCACAGTTAGAAATGGGCATTTGACCAGTCTAAGCGACTCCCTTTATTCATTCACTTTAAATACAGCACAGGATAGGCACGCTGTCTACATGGCGGAAGCAGAACGGACTCACTGGCATGGTTTTCAGATTGGATTCAGATGGTTTAATGCACGCTGATGTCATATATACCATGGAAATACGATGACACCCAAGAACCCATAGCATAGAATCTCTCTGCCGCTGCCTGGATCAAATCCAGCAAAATGGCATTACGCCACCTGTGCCATAACTTATACCTGTATCTGAAAGAATCCCATTGCAAATGGCAGTAGAGACAAATTGTCGAGAAAAATTATGTGACTACACCATTTGGATTCACCTCTGAAGCTCAGTGCAGAAATAAATCTTAGTGAAGAACATTTTTATTTGGTTGTCCTTGTAGCCACCCGCGGCTGCTGACTGTACAGTGAAAGATGTCTTATCTTGATCTGTGAAATGATGTATTGATATATAAATGAATATTGCGTGAATTATGTTTATCTTGAATTTTAAATTGTAAACAGCACCAAGCATAACTTTCCTGTCATTAACTGAATATGTCAAATGTTTTTAAACAAACGTCCTAATGAAAACTGTATTTTTTTTTTAAATTAAAAACAATTTTTTGTTAAAATTCACTCTTACCAATTATTATGCACAGCAGTGTTTCAAGATTTTTTTATAGGCTGTAAAGAATTCAAAATAGTCTCTTGTTGAATTAGCAGCATTACAAGATTGTATTTGCTGCAATCAAAAGCTATTTCAATCATTAACAGGTCAAGTTACACTGAAACATGGGAACACTTTGCAATTCTTGCATCTATTGAACTTGTGTGGTTTTGGACAGCTTTTCCTTGAATTTCTTTCCAGGGTGTGAGAATAGACTGTTGCTAGAGCTGCTGCTGTTGTTGTTGTTGTTGTTGAGCAACGAGATAATAATTGTATCTCGTTGTTGCCGGGAACTCTTCGTTGGGCCCAACACCTCGTGAAGGTGGTTCCTGTAGTTGGGCTGCTAGAGCTGCTGTTTGCATGTGAACTACCGCCTTTCTCATCGATCTTTTGCAAAAGGATAGTCAGGAGGATGGGGACCATAGCTGCCCGTCACGCACCGGAATCTTTGTGGCATAAGATGGCGCATTGTGATGGCTAAAGATTTGGTTTCTCAAAGCTCTGTTGTTGACCTTATACCAGAGAACACAGGTGTCAAACTCAAGGCCCGGGGGCCAGATCGGGCCCCGCCATATCATTTTATGTGACCCGCAAAAGCAAATCATATACGACTTCTTGTTTCCTGCTAAAATACCTAGATTACAAATTGTCGTCAACCTTAAAAACGTTAAAATATAGCAAGCATTTTTTCTTTGTTAACAATCACAATTTTAAAATTAATTGAGTGGTAGTTAAACAAACAACATTTTCTTGGGTTCTGACTTTAAAAAATAGTTATCCATCAGTTTGTTGTGTATATGTTATAATAATATGATGATGATTTATATGGGTTCACTATCATAAAGCTCCACCAGGCGAAACCAAAACTGCGATGCGACCCGCACGAAAAATGAGTTTGACAACCCTGCTATAGAAGAAAGTAGTATGTTAGAAACGCCACCTACTTTTCAGAAATTATTCTCACACCTTCAGCGATTCTAGAGGGGTAGACCAGTTCTCTCCCCTTGAATCCTGTTCAAACGTGACTTCTTTACCTCTCTGCTGATGTTGCAACCTTGTTTAATTGATGCATGACTTGCAAAGCTGTTCAAATGTGGCTTGACCTGTTCAGATGTTTTGGAGTGAAATTGCTTTTGGGCGTGCTGGAGCCTATCCCAGCTGTCTTCTGGCAAACTCATAAAATTACTCTCAGTTCTTTGTAAAATATCTTGTCATACTGCTGATAATTCGGGACAGTACATTTGAGGAAAAATGTATGATTTAAAAAAATATTTTTTAAGGAAAATACTGCTATCGTTGCTGTTTAGGTACATTTGCCTATTCGCAGATAACTTTTGGGAAACTAGCCCATGTTATTTTTCAGGAAAAAAAATCTTTGTGATTTTCCATAATGTGTTGGAGTAACTATGATGCAATGCAATGCAGCATAGTTCTATCAGTCCGAGGTAGGATGTAAATATCCAGCATGAAAAAAAATTCTGCACTTCCCATGGACTCTTCATTATTCACTCGACAGAATATCTCCATCACCTGAATGTCTGCAGACCTTTAACTTAGCATGTTAGTCTGGCTCTCTTTCCGCAATTACGCCACCTTTGAAGGCCTCACTTTACTCTCTACAAGGATGTTTTGCAATGGCTTGCATTGCCTTGAGTTGTGGACGACGCCTTGTTGTTTGATTGAACCCCTTCATATACAATACTATGGAAAGCTAACACCAAATTCTGGATACAAATAACAGTAGCAGGAAACCAAAAGATGTTGTCCGAAAGCCGTCGCAGACACGTTAGCCACGCAGAGCGTCACTACAATGCTAAATAGGTGTCCTTCAAGGAAATCTGTTTACTGTACTGAATTTTAAGGGTGTCAGTGTTTGAAGATGGTTCCAAAGATTTTTAATACAATTAAAGTGTTTTTGGTGTCACCATTTATAATATTACTATGGTTTATTATGACAATCATATTAAGGTGAGTGGCGATTACTTGCAGAAATTGGCTAGTCACGATTGGGCGCAGTCCTCTACGAATAGTGGAGGCTAGTGTACTGTAGTTACTAATTATTACACACACGCACACACACAGACACTCACACCTATCAAGCTTTGTGTATTACTGTGAGATTGACTATAGGAAGACCACCTGGGCAGCTTCAAGGCACACAGATGGACTGTTCCGATCTCCTCTTATTAACTTCAAAGTGAAGTGTGAAATACAGAATGAACATGCAAACAGACGGCGAAGCATTCCCATTATACTCCACCATGGCTTGTGTTTCATACATCAGGCAGAGGAGGCAGAATTAGTGAAAGCACAGAAAAATAGACGAGAGGGGGGAGTTGAAAAATGAGAAGTGCCGCAGAATTCATAAGTTCTTAAGAGTGATGAGGAGTTAATTAAACTCTTTCGCACGTCCCTCGCGGTCACATTATTTTTAGCAGTGAGGAGCCAGGAAGCACGTTAAATGTCATGCAGGTCGGATATTATTCTGTCATGAGACTCATTAGAACCCTACTCACCAAGACACATGACAGCATGAACTTGCACAAAATTATGCGTAATGTAGACTTTTTTCCTAACCTGGCCAAATTTTAAGTTGTTCTTTTCTTTATAGATTTGTTGAATGAATGTCTTATAGCTGAAATATGTGGGGTTGCAACAGAAAACATTACATTATTTTTTACAAACTGAATAGAATTTATACAATGGATCTTGCAGTTTTGCTCTTTCAAACCTCTGTAGCATTCTAAAGCATCCTGGCATATTCTAGAGCAGGTGTATCAAATTCATGTTTGTCACAAGGCATTCTGTGGTTAATTTCCCCCCTCATATTATCACACATCATCACAAATTGATGGCTAACTTGTTCAGAAATCAGGAATTATATAGAATGTTCGACTATTTTTCAAGTTACTGTAAAAAGGGAGCATGTTAAAAAGAAAATATTTGCAATATTTTCTTAGATGTAACCATTTGAAATTTTGCAACAGATTTTGTCAAGATTCATAGAAGTAGAACCAAAATATGATATGGCAGGCCCGATCTGAAACCCAGGTGTCGAGTTTTGACACCTGTGTTCTCCCTTCAAATTAACTCTGAAATTAGATTGCTTCTGATGTTGGTCAAAATTCAAGCCAGAATTTTAAATAGCAGACATTTGTACTGCATTCCGTATCTTTTGGAACATCTTAACGTAATGGCACACTATGTGGCCTTTCCTTCTAACAATAACAATCATAATCTATAAATAATTCATTTATTTCTTAAGACAGTGAGTTTTTGGTTTACTATTATTACATTTCCGACGGCACAGTCTAATTTTGGACAATGCACACAATATAAAGTATATATTTGGCAATATATTCTGAAAGAGTTGGGCTACAAGTCTGGAAAAACTTCTAGTTCAGCATAGTCCCGAGACAATTATGTAACTTGATCCATCCATCCATTATCTGATGTGGTAAATAAATCTGTCTTCTGTATTTTTAGCCATTCACTGAATCTCATAAATCAGTTATCAGGTCATGCACAGGTGCGAACGTGTATGTGTGTGTGCGCATACACGCACGCACATGCACATGAGGGGGAGGTCTTAGATGGATAAATCAATTAATCTTGGCTGAGATCTTAGTCCGACTAATTGTACATGGTACTGAAGCCAAGTATGAATTAATGATGATCTGAATTAATCAGCTGCACGTGCTTTGAAAGCTCCTCAAGATTAAAGCTCAAAATGGCAGCACTCACTTCTGACCTTTCTGAATGTGTGAATGCCAAATGGACTTACTTCATTTCAGGTGGAGTTGCGGTAAGAGCTATGTACATTGACCAGGGTCACTTCTCCAGCTTTGGTATTCAAATAGTGAACCAGTCTCTGTAAAATCACGCCTGCTCCATGCAATGAAAAAAAGTAGAGTAGCAGATGAAGGGGTCCCAAGTATGGTTGTTGGCTGCGGCCAGCATAGATGTGCTGCTAGCTCTCAGTTGTCCACCGGCTCTTGCTGAGCATCCACAGAGCAGAAATCCTTTCCACTCGGATCAGACCCCAGAACAAGTCACTGCAACCACCTGAATTGCCCCGTACTGACGTCTGCAGACACCCACCCACCCCGGAGCTGAGCCCCCACCTCCTAACTCCTCTACCAAGACCCCATGCCAAACTCACACACACGTATAAAATAAATAAAACAGATATGGAGACGGGGAATTAATATCCGATTTTACAAGCACAATCCCTGGGACCCTCCATTCCCAGGACACTGTAATCGCCACTCCCAGATTGATCCACCTCCGTGGAATATGGCAATAATAATGCTCACTAATGGCTCAAAATGCAGAGCTTTACAAGTAGACGTTTTGCTGAAAAGGGCGATTTAACATCAGCCATGTTTGCCGTCCTGATGGACAGCAGATGGGAGTTCATGCTTAACGTTGTCCGTGGTTATGCAACAATATGCAATATTGTTTCTGTGCAGTGATAAAGGCAAACTGTATATGTCATTGAGCGGGTGATAGAAACGGTTATGGCACTTGAAGGTAAACCATCCGAATCCCAGCACAAAAAAAAAGAGCTGCATTTGAGCCCCTCTGCACAAATGACCATCGCGATTCATGTGAAGATGGAGTCAAGCTGATTTTTCTCTCGTCTCCCAGCAGCATGGGACTTCACATCGCATTCAGCAGTATCACATTATTCTAATTAGGGAAATGTGTTGGAAAGCTATTTCCTCTTCAAACAAATGGCCGACTACACAACAAAAGACGGTGGAATGTCATCCTGGTCGGCAAAGGTTGTGTCATGATGTCGCTCATCCTTAATCCCTTGACGTGTCATACCTATTCAAAAGGCTCTCTCATAAAAAATGAAGCATTCATATATGAGAGTTGGTGGTACAGAGAGGAAGGGGTTACAGGGAGACACTCCGGAGGAAAGGGGTTGCTGCGATCCCACCACCTCCTCTCAGCCAAAAGAGGGGCCTGAGAGGGGCAGGCGGAGGTGGCCATCGCTGCTCTTGGCTGGTACCATGTGAAGCGCTCTGTTTCCTCTCTCTTCCTTTTGAGGGGCTTTGTTTCACAAGCAAACAGTGGAAGTGGCCTCAAGTTGCCCGGCCAAGCACTGCATCCAAACTGGCAGGGGTGAGAAAAAAAACAGAGGGAGGGGGGCGGGGTTCAAATTGGAAATTTAAGAATATAGCGAGAGGGGAGGGCAACGGGCACGCTGGTTCTTTCAGGCCACTGATGTCATGCCTGTGCCCACCGTGGGAGAGCAGCGGCGGGACCAAGACGCTCCTTTCTGTTTCTCTTCCTCCACAACCTTTTTTTTTTTTTTTGCCAAGATGAATGAATCTTTCAGAAGCTGCGGCTCATTGTGAGCCGTAATCGACGGCGATTATCCCGATTTTATGCTGCCTTCCCAGTGCGTGGAGGTTCCCTGAGTGCTGCCTTTGAGGGCTGCTGCGATGCAGCCAGGACCTCAAGGGGTTGTCCTGGCAACACTTTGCAGCTTAGAGAGAAGGGGATGAAGGGGAAGGAGGACGCTCCCAGCCACACAAATACACACGGCACACAAACATTAACATAGGGAAAGAAACTCACGACGGGGTACAGCATAACTCGATGGCAAATACGTAAATGAGAAAATTGCATTCATTGCAGTTAATTAGATTTTAAATGTGTCTGTGATCTGAGCTTAATTACAAAATTTACGACAGATAGCGCAGCTTCGATTACATAACTAACTAACTAATGTCTTTTCATTAAAGTTAAGTTGTGTGAGCGTGTTTGTTTCTTGCCAATTGTGCTTCTGAAAAGCATGCATACCGAGGAAGATCTAAATGAGAATCCACATTTCCCCCCGGTGTCTCTGGGGCCCAATGCCCGTTCTCATGACTAGAGCATCACAATATAATGTGAGGTAAAGACAACTGGAGCTGGGCCAGGCTCCGGATATATCTGGCCCCACTGGGCCTCTCAGCTACTTTGTTATGTAGTGGGAAGAAATGGGCTCACACATTCTGGCTGCCCAGGAGCTGTGAAAAAGAAAAATGAAGCCCTCAGCAAACACTTCGGGTTGTGCAGTGCATAGGAAGTGGGAGATCAATTCCAACATCTGAAGAAAGGAAGGGTTTGTCATTGCGACTTTTAATTGCACTTTCTTCTCAAAGATGGCTTTCCATTAGGCAAAGTAGTTATAGTTATAAAATCCAGTTAAGTACACTTGCAGATGTGAGCCCTTTTGCTCAACACGTACTTCCTGGAGGAAAATAATAATAAAAAAACAATTCTACAAATATAACAGTAATCCTGAGGGAGATTACCATACCATTATCATATTGAATTCCAGACATGAACATTCACGACGTTAACATTAAAATGAGGATGATATCAGTCATGTGACCTTACCACACTTGTGGTGCATGTAAAGCTCAGTTCAACCAACCACATTCCTCTTGTCAAATTTGGCATTAAATAACAGTTAAAACCAGCCAATGACGATCGTCTTGCAGTGGGACGGAGGGAGGAGAAACACGCAGACGCACACAGATGCGGCTGCCAAGACAATGCTACACATGTATTATGTTTTAGGACGTTATGTGACCATATTGATATTGTCAAAATTACCAGTGGATAAAGTAGCAGATATTGTTGTAAAAATGTACAAGCAACCTGAGCCTCAGTGCTCCAATGAGAGTTTGCCTTGCCATTCAATATATCCACACTTTCCTCATGATTATCGCCCACGTCCTATTTCTGTTGCAACGCACGACTTTGTTGCCAGCATTTTTTGATGGATTAATAAAAAGTCATACAACGGGGAGCCTGAACAGGCTGGCATAGTTCATATCGCTGGGAGTCCACATATCACATCAACGCATACACAACCATTGTCTTGAGCAGTGGTGAGTG
Organism: Idiotropiscis lumnitzeri; assembly: GCF_059441095.1. NCBI lineage: Eukaryota > Metazoa > Chordata > Actinopteri > Syngnathiformes > Syngnathidae > Idiotropiscis > Idiotropiscis lumnitzeri. Next base: position 16,131,629 of record NC_142396.1, on the reverse strand, counting down.
GTTAACTTAACACGTCCATCCGCATTTGCAACGACTTCTCTTAACTATGGTTGTGCATCGACACATTTGTACAGACCAATGCACGCGATGCAGTTAACACACATATATATATACAAATACACACACGTGCTCACACACAGGGGGGTGGTTTCAGGGCCGGATTTGTTAAATACCTAATCGCAAAAAAAAAAAATAAAATACAGAATTAACAGATTCATTGCATTTTTCAACCACTATTCTTTGTGAATAATGGGAATAATATCTTGAAATTATTGTAAAATCAACAAATATGCAGTCATTTTAATTCAAAGACTGTTCTTTTTTTGATTGTTGAATTCCACCTAAACGGAGTCAGTTTTACAGACATTTTTCTTAGAAACAATTCTCAAAACTTCTAAAGTAAATTTTTGTTCTGTACACAAGCACCATACAGCGTTGGTTTGCTAGAGCCAGTGCTAACTTGAGCGGAGCAGAGTGTTTTGTTCCGAGATGATGAGCTAAGGATGTACAGCTATTATGGAACATATTTGAATTTGGCTTTGCAAAATATGCATATTATTTTTTAAGTAAATAAAACAGAATTAACTGAGTTAAAAAAATACATATATAAAAAAAAATAATGTATATATATATATATATATATATTTATATATAAGTAATATAACTAATGGAATATAGGTACAAACAAAGAAGTTTTTTACTTGAGCTCATTGAAAAAAAAGAAAAACAAATGTTTTTTTCTTTTAATTACCTTACTTTATTGTACTTTACTTTTCATAGCCATGTAACTATTTACATTGGAGTTCAACAATTAGATGATCTTGCTCAAGTAGAAATATGCATTTTCAAACACAGCGGTATGGTATCTAAAGGATTATGCCAGACTCACTGTATTTACTGTATGGTGGACAGTCGACAACTGTCGCTGTCAAAAGACAAAGAGAGAATGGCAAGAATGAAAACCATATTTTTCCTCTGACACAGCTTATTTGAACACAAAGAACATAAAATGATAATAGATGTCCTGAAATGTTGACCTTTGTTCAGCTTGTCATGCTTGTCTTTTTTTGTCTACCTTATGGGTTATACTGTGTTACACTCCTATGATGTCACATAACGGACGCGGCACCTGATCAACATATCATCATCTTGCCTCCGCATCTCGCACTATGTAGCATCCTGAGCCTGCACAAGACAAACTTCCACTTGTGACTTTTCTACCAAGATTGTCAGCAGGGCAAGATTTCAGTACCATGGTCAGTGACAACATGGAGTGCTGAAGGAGCTGACCATCATTCTTCAGGACAAACAAAATCCCAAGATTTAGAACACATGCAAATCCAAATGTTCATACAAATCCACACTAACTTACAACTACACATACACGCATACTTGCATAGTATTCCTGTTCTACTCACAACCCAGCTGTGTGACTGATCAACTACACAAACCTTCACTTCATCATTACTGAACATTACGCCGCCATGTTTTTGTAATTTCATCACTTTTATTCCATTTTAACCATCCAACCCACCCATCAGTTTGCCTCTCATCCTGGCCACATATAACTGATCAGTTTTTTTCTGCCTGTCAGCATCCTCTAAATTTTCACTTTGTTTCCCTTTGTGTTCATAATGAGGCAGTCATTAGAGACAGAGCCTCTGGGAATCCTGAGGCTCGTGTTGTAGTCTGTATAGGTCTCTCAGATGGGACCAGTTCAGCTCTAATTACGTGCTAACGGCCTATTATGCCAGCGAGGGTTTGGAATAGACTGAATTGGATAATTCCCATTCATCTCCATGAAGTACCAGAGATACTAGAGTTTGAAATGTAATCCAACCACGGCCCTCTTCACTGCTGCATCTACAGTTAAGTGAATTCCAATGATTCTCTGCACGTCCCTTGACTACACATGCATTTGTTACCCTCTCATTTATTGTGGCTGTTGCTGAATCCAAATCCCCCTTGTGGTCTGGATATGAGGCCATTTTTTTCCAGGATGTTCCTCGAAGACAGTCTTTTTTCCCCCAGATCGGAGCTGCCATCAATCTCAGATGAAAGGCCAATGGAGAAAAGATCATCCATATTCATGATTACCTTCTCTCTGCACTGTAGAGGGCTTCCACACCTACTGCTGGCGTCCTCATCTCTCATCTCTTTCTTATAGCTGTGCGGCTGATCATGCAAATACAAAGCAGCTCTGCTATCATTAGCAAAAGGAACATCTGTGAAACAGATCTGAATATACTGTATGGCGGCACACAGCTTCTGATGGCTTCGGCCGATTCCCCATAGGAGCTCATTAAATCAGCTCGTAAGGCAGGACCACCCCACCCCCTACTACAGCACCACTATTAGCCACACATAGTTGAGAGAGGAATGACAGAGGATGAGGGAGAGGTGTATAGTAGACAGAGGGAATAGTAGAGGGGTGCAGGCTAGAATGCCATATGAAGATAGATGTGCGGCCATGCATGGAGGAAGGCGAATAACAAAGGAGGGAGGGCAAAAGGTGTGGCTGCTTGTAAAAGTAGCGATGGAGACGTTAGAGATCAGATGGAAGAAATCACTAGAAGTGTCTCACATGCACAGTTCATGGAGGAAGTCTTTGTTATCAGGTAATCTGTCGGCTACATGAAGAGCTGACAGCTGTGTGGGTTAGCTCCGCCTGTGAAATGGCATTACTGCGCAAATCACATTTCATACATCAATAGACTCACCTGCCACTAGTAAAAATAGACACGCAGAAACATCACATGCCTTCACACGGACTGTCTCACACATTTCCTGCACATTAACATGTAATTGCAGGCAGTGACACACAAGAGCAGTATATTGTACTGCACTCTCATTCCATGTCATAAATCTCCATCGGTCCAAGTTCCGAGGCAGGGATGCGAGGTCTCAGCTTAGTTTGGCATTTGCCATTAAGAAGACTAAGGAGGATGGATGTTCTCTCACTAATTAAACACCAGAGTCTGTTGGGAGTGAGCATAGCCAGAAGCAGTAGCAATGGCAGGCTCGCCTTACACCACCCCACAGTGTTGACAGAAAGGGCATTCCTACACACACATGCACAACCCATCAGACAATTAGACGCACGCTCTCACAGACACACACAATTACTGTGGTGAACCCCTAAGGATCTCACACACATCTTATTTGAACATGACAAACGTTCAACTAAAACTTGATTATCTTATTTAATGTATTAACCGTCATGACCACAACCCGCTCACAGGTGATATTCAATCTGCTGTTTCTGTTTCCTCTGAGACTTCACTCCATAGGTCCATAATAGCCCAGAGTCAAGGCGCTATCATTTAAGGAGCGCATGCAGTAATTTGATTTGTTTATGATTTGCAGTCATTTTCTATGGCAACAAAGTCCGTATGATTCTTGAACTCATGCATAAAAGTTTGCATTTTTTCTTATAACATAAAATTAACCGTGGTACAAAATGCTTGTCTTTTTCTTTTTATTTGCTAAAAAAACTCTTCTTTTTGTGGGATTCTCCCACATTAAAAAAAATATTTACATGTACTTTCAGGTGAGGTTAATATAAACCCCTGCAACCAAAAATCAACAATGACATACTTCTCACAACTCGAGATTGAATTTTAACAAGGTTTCTTAATGTAACAGTTTCTAACTATGAATTCCATGTGTGCTTTTATTTCATTATTGCCATGATTCATTATGAAAATGGGATCCAGTGGTACAGTAACCCTTTCCTTTCCGATACACGCTATTCCATATTAACAAGACTCTACATTCACACCCAACGCAAGTCTGTCGCGTCCCATAACTGGGAATAGGTGTGTGCTATACCGAGGGCACTATTTTCGTTGCCTACACAAAAAGGGCTTCCCTTTGTTATTTTGCTACACTTTCGACAGGTATAAAGGGGCTTAACGGGGGCGTTTGTGCCGTTGTGCGCTGTTGAGGGATGGAACGAGCCTTTTCCTGGCCAATCGTGATGGTATTTCTTCTTTGCATTCAAATCTCAAGTACGCCGTGAAGGAAGATGTAGTGGATGAGATCTGGGAAATTGGATCGTGCATTCACGTGTGTCCAAACCTCCCAAATTCTAATTGGGGTGCTCTAAAAATATGTTTAGGATGATAATTATAATTCATTCAAAGAATCGTTCATTGTCCCATGATGAAGTCATATTTCTGAATAAAATCTGGGCACATCCACCACACAAGTCCGCAGAGCACCAATTTTGTCTGCCTGCGCATCGATCAAATCCACCAAATTCATGTTACACCACCTGCGCTGCACAATAGACTTGATTCATTTCGCTGGTTTAAAAATGTGTCTACTTTACATCACCAAATTGTGAGATGCGCTGTGGATTAGGGAAGTAAGGCCAAGTGAGGTGCAGCACATTCACAATTGACCATTATAAAAATACATCAATGCCCCAGCATGAAAATGGCTTTGTACCCATTTTACTTTTGTTCCCAAATTGTTGGATGAGTCGGGTACGAAGCAACTCAATGCGCCGGAACGAGAGACACAACATGGCCCCAAACACGCTAGACAAGACTTAAACGGAGCGCACAGGTGCCAGTCAACCAAAGTTTTCTTTCCTATCCAATCTGAGCCAGATTACTCGAAGTACTTTGACGATATGATCGTTCAAATTGTACAAATGCTTAAGAAAAGAGCTTGTCCTTTAAGTCCCATTTAGCATAGGTTACTCCTGACCAAGCTTTACGGGAGAATGTTACCCACTATTCTTTACGGCAGGAAAATTTAAAGCAACATGACCTGCAAGTCACCAAATTGTCAGGTGTACTAGAGGCAAGTTGCTGGTACGCCGAAACGCGTAGCAAGGTGAAAACATGTTAAACAAGGCTTGCATCTGTGCTGTCTATAAATATAGAAACCCCAGACTCAAGCCAATGTAAATAGTGAAATTCACAAAATCTATGCAAATGCATTCTTCAACATAGATTCCTGTCTCGGATAAATCCGCAAGTCTCATTCGCCTTAACCTACTTAGAAGAAGGCAAAGCCCCTTGAGTGGAAGAGAAAGCTTACAACATAAATTCCACGAAATCCTGGCTGACCATTATTCTACGACTAAGTGACAAACATAATTTTCTGTGACGTCGCAATGTATTGCGTCCTTCACAAAGCAAAAGCTATTTTTTAAATTTAGAAAAAATCACGTCAGCTTCTTGCTGTCCAACATCATCAGAAATGTTTAAATAAAAGCTAGTAGCAATATATATATATATATAGATAGATGGATGGACGGACGGACGGACGGACGGACGGTTGGATGGATGGATGGATGGATGGATAGATAGATAGATAGATAGATGCTAGTCCTAATTAAGCAGTGTATAATGCAGTGAGCCAAAAGCTACAAACAAAAACCCCTCTGTGTTAATCAGCCATTGAGGCAGAGCACTCTTGGAACACGCCATCCCAACTAGAATAATGGGCCACTTTACAGGCCTCCAAGTTAGTTCACAGAATATCGAGCTGGGAAACCGCTAGCACGGGGTGCATGGGGAGGAGGGGTGATTTTATTGTTTCCTTCGTTTTTGTTTTTGCAGGCCCCGCCACCCCCCTTCGCCTCTCACCCCTTTTGGTTCTGAAAGGGGGTTCTGACAAACAGGCAATGAAGGGGATTGTTGTGTGTTCCGTTGCACAAGTGGGTGAGGTAAACAAACTAGACAGTACGCTCCATCAGCTGCGCTGACGGGAATGGTGATAGGCTGAGCGGTGGGAAGGGGGGGGCTGCACACAAGGTGAAGGACGATTGGTTAAGCATCGTGGGGTAAGAGGGGTGCAGGGTGACGGGGGAGTGGAGGGGAAGATTGGTAGGGTATAAAGGGTGACGGTAAAGGCTCCTGAGGGAGAGCCTAAAAAATATATTATTCCGGAAGAAGTGGGGGACGAAGGGGGTGGCTGACATGGACGGAGGGGTCTCTCCTCCAAGTGTGGTCATTGTGCCCGTTGCTGCAGTTCTCATGTATGAGACCCCTTTGGCTTCCGAAAACGTCCACAAGTGATGAAGCACTCCCGCATCTGAGCAGACAAGTGGCAGCTCGGCGCTTTGCTCCCACAGCTCGAGGCCATTTAAATGCTCAAGAGGAACATTACTGCCTGCCGATGCACCCGGAGTGAACAAAGAAGCACACAAACCTTGCTCAGAGGCCCATTGCACACTTAATTGAGGATTTGTGAATGAGTAAAGGGGCGAAAGAAAGGTGGGTTAAGCAAGTAGGGCTAAAAGACTAAAAACCTTTTTCATTTTTTTTTTTTTTTACGATGATTAAAAGTATTCCCAAAGCATTGACGGTTCATAATATTAGTTATTTTCCTTCAAAATCTAAACTGTCGAAAAAGTCTACTTAAGACACACAAATGGAGCAGTTTTCCTTTTTGGGCACAATTTATTTGTTAAAAGAACATGTAATATTTTTTGGGTAGAAATACACTCATCTCCTTAGATTACAGTGTCTCCATATTGCAAGTATTGCAAGAGCTCGTGTTAATTTGAGTGATTAGGGTATGACGGGTTAATGCATATCTGAATGTGGTTCGTCATATCTTGACTGTTGTTCAGGTGACGTCTATATACCTTCATACTTGCTACTCGCTTTTAATCATTTCAGATTATTTATTTATTTTTTTTGCAAAAGTGTAATTTAAGTTTGTTCTCAAGACAAACATTTTGACAACAACTGCAAAAGTATTACTATATTGTTCATAAAATCTTCTATTTGTTTTGGAAAAAAAAAATCAATGACTGACCTTCAATTATGATTCTTGGTATCAACACAAAGGGTAGATTGTTCTCAGCAGCTTGGTCTTTGGTGTCAGGAGAAAAAAAAAAAAAAACAAGACCCCCCCTCCGTTTACCCCCAAGCCCTTTACCATTCATTCTCAGAGCAATTCCGTGACTCCCACTGCTGACCTGAATTCTAATGGAGCAGGTGCCAAAGAGATGTGGGTGGTGGACAGTGGTAAAAGTTTGCGTCCGCTGTATCAACGTAAACACATCTAAATCAACGAGTAACTCACTCGGACTGAACATTTGGAAATGTGCCACATTTCTAGCAAAAGCGAATTTGCTGTTGAATGAGTAGCTTTTGGCTTGTAACGCAACAGGGATCCGGTAAGACTGCTGCCTTAAGGAATTTTCATGTAAAAATCTCAATACTATATTTATTGGTTTAAAATGTTTTACATGAATAGTCATGTCTAGATATATTCACACTCATTCTCATTACATTTGTATCATTGTGCGATTCTGTTGCCTCAAAATTGTCAGGGATACGAATTTTTTAAAGTCTGGAATGATATTTCCAACACTCCTTGATTGCATCCCTTGTCACTTTCCTGTGTTTTTTCTTTCTGTTCATCGTGATTAACAATTTGGCTCGAGAATAATTTTCAGAGTAAATAAATATTGTTTATGGTCGGAATGTAAATTGTCGCACGCAACTCTGTTATGGAGGCTGTGATGGATTATTGTTCATCCTGTATTCCTTTAGATGTGGTGCTGGCCACTGAACAATTTTTTTCAAATTGTCAGTGTTCTCAAATGTCTTTGACTTTTTATTGCCGCTTTTGGTCGTGTAACAGTTCACATCAGTGATGTTTGCAATCCTGCCTAAGAATCAATGCCAACTTTATGCCCCATTCACCGTTGCACTGTGATTGATTGGTAACCTGTCCAGGATTTAAGCTACCTTTCATCCTATATCAGTTCAAACTCATTCCATCCCGCAGTCTCACCCTACACGGATAAGCAGTTCAGAAAAAGGATGTACGTCTTCGTTGAGGTTATGAAACAACATGTTCACGGATTATCCCGGCTGTTAAATGGCAGTAGTCTTATTGCAAAACTAAAGTAATGCCTTAACCATGGCCATCAAAAGGTCTATCATTTTGCCGCCTAGCAGCAGCTTCTGTGGTGAATGCTTGTGTTGTCCTGTTCCTGTGCAGTCAAACAGAAGTGAAGGGAGCCAGGCTCTTTGTTTGGTCAACTCATGGGAAAAGACCCCACTCTGTGCAGACCTCTGAGAACTAAAACACTGATTCTATGGGTGGGGACCACATTAGCAAATTAAAAATAAATAAATATAAAAAGAAAGAAAGGGCACAGAATGGAGTAGAAGATCCATCCTGTGAATATAAATTTAAAGAGTTGAAGCAAAATCAAATACATATAATTATAAACTGGATGATACTAATATCCAATATCCAAAACCAAAGTGAAACAAAATGAAAGCGAAAACCAAGTGAGACATTTCACTCGTACAGACGTTGGAAAATAAGGAGCTGTATAGACAAACGTGAGGGTGTTCAAGTTGGCTGGTACTTTGGCATCCTCCGTGTGTTCCCAGGAGGATTACACAAGCAGTGGAAGCCACATGACAGTCGGAACTCCATGAATGGAAAGCTCCAGCATCTCTGGAGATGGTGAATTCATGTCACTATTTCACATGCCATTTCCCTTTTTGTCCAAATTTAATTGTAATTTTACACGTTGCACTTCCATGATGTTCGTGCTGACCTTTTACCTCACCACAAACAAGAATGAGAAGGTTCTCGGATCCCTTAAAATAAATGCCCATTTTCTCATCTAGATTTACATATTTCTGCACTCTTTGTTTTTGTCACTCCCACTTTGTCACCCACTCTTTGTCGCGCCAGGCAGTGTTTCATCGCAGTTTATCTGGCAGAAACAAGTCATTATTTTCCTCGAGTTGGATTGTTATTATTAAGGAAATCGCCTGAGTAAAAGAAGAAAAAACAACTTGCTCTTGACATTCCTCCAAAATAATCATAGCTTTCAAATAATTGTTGATAATTCATGTATGAGGGAGACATAGAGTCTTTACTAATGCATACATTGCACCACGTATAATATCAATCTATGTATTTATTGAGCTTCAATTTCTCGCAAATTCATTTTCCTTCACCACTAAGCTGGTGTCTTCAATATTTTTTAATATTATTTGTCCTCAGATTGGATTGTGTTTCAATCACAGCCCACCATGTATCTATATCTACTGCAGCCTTGACATAAACGCACACAGGCATGCACACACGCAAACCCTGAGCAATGGCTATCCTAATTAAAGCATTGTTTACCCAGATGGCTGGCATTAATATGTGTATGCTCCGTACGGTTGACATGTTCAGACATTCTGATTTTATATTCTTTGTTCTTATCAGTATTTGTGCGCCCATAATGCACTCACACAAATGCTACATTTTCTTTTTGTTTTCTACTTTGTAATTGGAAGTCTTACGATGCTTAACGTCTATTTGTTTATATTCATGTTAGTCTGTTTGATAAACCGTTCAAACGTTCCCATTTCTAAGACGTGACCAAAGCTTTGCATCATAACGTGAACAAATGAAAAGGGAATATTTAAGTGGCACCCTTGACAAGCAAATAATGTCTTACAGTAGTGTCTTTAGACTCATGAAAACATAATTGATGTGATTTTGATCAGTCACCACGACCCCCCGCACACACACACACTCAGATATCGGACATTTATACATCAAAATGACTCATCCCGCCTTTCAGCATGTGCCTTGGATGTCTGTGCTCATTCATGTAAAGCAGAAAATGCCACAGTACAGTAGTTTAGAGAACTGCCTCCGGGAAAAGGACAAAACGCATTAGCTGCATGGACACTTTTCAATACAGATTCTCCCGGCAATTACACTGAACGCCAGATCCCTTCAGACTCCACCCTTGTGACAAAATGGCCATGGTCCAGCCAGCATGTCTCACCGGGCAGAAGGTCTTGTTAATAATCCCGCATCCACACAGATCGCCTCTATGGACGCATCCGTCAATGTGCTGTTTGTCAGAAGCGTCCGCTCACACACCCCGCGCACGTTTTCTAAATTGATGAGCTGGAGGTGATCAACTGATGGTGCCAAGAGTGTTGGTTTCCATGGTGACACTGGTGCTGCTTTTGAGAAACCGTGCGTGTGCTTGTGGGTTTACGAGCGTGTATGGGTGTGTATGTGCATGCCTATTGTAGCGCATTGGCTCCTAGGTGGGTAGTTATACATCAGTCACAATATGATTAATCAGTTGTTTTTGCAGCAGTCGTTCTTTGTTCTGTGCGTTCAGGAAAATGCTTGTTCAAATGAATTGCTTCGCACAGACAAAAGGCTAAGGTATTTAAAAATTTCACTGATTAATTTCCATGAGGAGAATGTTTTTCTACAAACCCGCATTGACCTAACTTGTTGATTATCAGAATGCTCTTCTACAAAGACAGTGACAGATACACCTTGCTAAAAAGACACATTCCATCATCTCATTGCCATAAAATATTGCTGTTTTAATTTAGACAAACCAGACTACTCATGGATAATGGTTGAATTAATTTAAAAACATACACCTTCCAGTTTGAGGTTTGGTGCCTAAATTAAAAAAAGTTTTTTTCTCTCAATATTCATCCCCAAGCAATAAACACCAAGTCCAATTCAATACAATACGATACAACTTTATTTATACAGCGCATTTCACAACACCTGGAGCCACTAAGTACTTCAAGAACAAAGTGGCAACCAATGCACACACGCCCCATTTAAAAATTTGAAACCATGTGGTGTTTTTCTGTGACAGGGCGTCAATGTTAACGTACATCAATCATCTGCAACACATTGATCGCAATCCTGCATGCACGTCTAATCGTTTTAAATTAATGAACCTAAATGAATGAAAGATCCAACGCAGCTCTAATGGAATGTGTCGCGCACCTCTACATATTTATGTGTGCGCGGCGCATACCGAAAAAGAAGCAAGAAAATTACTTGCAATAAATGCCCGCCCTAGTCGGGTTAAAATCACCAATTTACCGAGTGTCCTCGTGCTGTTTATGTTTAACCTCGCAGCGAGTTTCTTTACAAGATGAAAAGCAGCATCTTACCTTTATTTCAAACCTCAAGGAAGAAAGTTTCTGTGCAGCCCCTTTGCAGGGTCTTGTTGCATCCGCGTCACGGAGGCTGAGGCAGCACAGCGAGCCACTGCAGTTCCAACGACAGGAGCGCGTGACGGTGAGATCGTGGTGAGGGTTTTTGTCTCAGTAGAATCCGAGGAGCTGTGCAGCTAAACGAGCCCACGGAACGAGCTATGCCTCACCTCACCCCTCGGCGCTTGACTCCCCCACTTGCCTGCGCCCGCCCCCTCCTCTTTGTGTCTTCTCAATGGGGATGCCATCTCCAGTCGGTGAAAGATGCAGCCTATACCTTATCTCATCCCTCCCTCTACCTTTCTCACTCATGCGCTCATTTGCATTGCATCCCATTGAAAGTTGGTACAAAGCCAAACCCATCCAAAAACAGTGACTCGCTCAGCAGGTCATGACCATCAAATAAAAGTTCCAAATGTCCTTTTTAGAATATGTCGTCAAGTTGCACATACTGATAAAGCATGCATGGTAATTTACTGAATTTCAGTTGATGTTTTATATGTACTGTCAATGCAATTACACTGCAAAATATAATTATAGAAATATATTTATTGCAGGGGCGATGGACGGCTGGTTAGCACGATGGCCTCATTATTCAGAGGTTGTGGGATCGATTCCGGCTCTGGCCTTCCTGTGTGCATTTTTTCCCCGTGACCGCGTGCCATTTCTCCGGGTACGTCTGTTTCCTCCCACATTACAAAGGCAAGCATGGTAGGTTGATTGAACACTCCAAATTGTCCCAAAGTGTGAGTGTGAGAGCGGATGGTTGTTTGTCTTTGTGTGCCGGCGATTGGCTGGCAACCAGTCCAGGGTGTACCCTGCCTATTCCCAGAGTTGGTTGGGATAGGCTCCAGCACCCCAGCGACCCTTGTGAGGAGAAGCGGAACAGATAATGGATGGAGGGTTTTTTTTGCTGATTGTTACACTGAACTAGAAGAGTGGATCGAAGTGTGACAGTATTTTATTAAAAAATCCCGGACAAAACAAAATACAATACACGTTAAAGTATAAATGTGAAGGTTCATGCATGCATGAGCATTGCAAGGGACAGCAGTCTTGATTGACAAATGACATCCACAAACTGTCAGATAGAAATCCTGTATCTCCACGTTTTGTCGTATTTCTGATAACCAGAAAGAAGGGGATCCCACAAGAGTAGACAGGGATAAGGGTAAACATTGAGTCAACGTGAATAACCGGAACGACTGCAGGGGCATATGAACACCTGTATGCTGAAGCTGCAGATAATCCTCTGCATTATATGGATCAGTGCTCACATTGATAAATGTTGGAAGAATCACCTTGGAATGTGTCATGTGACAGTGGTTTCTACGTTAGCCGACACAACACATTTCTATTTTCAATCCGTTTTCTTTACTGTTGGTCCTCATCCAAGGTGAAATTAAGCTGACTTGGAGCAAGAATGTTTGATAACCCTGGACTGGCCAATCACAAGATATTGTATGTCACTATATATAGTACTTATTTTAGTTATTTCAATTTTTATTATGGTATGTTTTGAAATCACTTTTCTGAGCTAATTTTCCATTTGGCTAATTATCTGCACAGGTTCCGCAGCACCCACTGAAGTAAAAACTGACAACTTTTCATTAAATTCATCTTGTCACACCTGTGTCACGGTAAAGCAGACATCAGCAAACTTTAAGGGAAATATTGATGAAGGGAAAAATGTGCCAGTGCTACAAACGGATCAAATTGATGGCCTAAAAAGAGTGTGATGTCTTTTGGTCAATTTAATTCTAAAAGTGTTAGGTGCATAGAAGACAAATTAAATCCCACATTAGCTCACATCTTCTCACATTTTATGCAAAACATGTAGGACTTTGAGGGAACTGCACCAAAATGCAAAGATTTTGGGTTAAGTATTCTGCTCCATCGTTTCTCATCTATACAATTATCCATTCAGCTCATTATCATCAAGGCATTTTGCTTAAGGTTCATCCCAGTTCCCAGGCCAGCCACATTTAAGTAAGTGGAGCCCATAGTTCTAACTAAAGAAGCTATGCGAGCCAACAAGGTCCTGTGAACAGCCCAAGTGGACAGGGCGCTTCTCAGGGAAACATGGGAATCTCCTGAGCCGTTATACAACTTCACTAAATGGATGCAGGAAAGACAGAAATTCTTTGAAAGAGACTGTATAGATTATTTTGTATATATTTATTTCTATTTTGACTCGATTAATTACAAAAAATAATTTCCTACTAGCGGCACGGCTGGTTAGCAAAATGGCCTCACAGTGAGAGACAGCATCGGGCGTGGGTTCAATCCGGCCATCCTGTGTGGAGTTTGCATGTTCTCCCCGTGCCTACGTGGGTTTCCTCCGGGTACTCCGGTTTCCTCCCACATTCCAAAAAGATGCATGGCAGGCCGATTGAACACTCTAAATTGCCCCGAGGTATGAGTGTGTGCGCGGATGGTTGTTTGTCTCTGTGTGCCCTGCAATTGGCTGGCAACCAGTTCAGGGTGTCCCCCGCCTACTGCCCGAAGATAGCTGGGATAGGCTCCAGCACCCGCCGCGACCCTAGTGAGGAGAAGCGGTACAGATGATGGATGGATGGATGGATTTTTTTTTCCACATAATAATTTTTAAGCAACTTGGCTCTCCAAGTTCCACCATTATGACCAAAATTAAAATACAGTAGGATAATCGCCCCTTGCATCAAAAATGAAGTTAAGATTTTAATCTTAAATGTATATTAGACATTATTGTAAACCACCGCAACATTCTGCAAAGTTTGAACATGAAATCTGCGCTGAAATATAGGAACATAAAAACCAACTTAAACCATGGTTTCATTAAAATCTATTCATCTTAAAAGTTAAATAAAATTGTAAATGTTGAGAAACAAACAATTCCAAACGAGCAAATGTATTGTGCTTTTAAAAGTTAAATGCAACTGAACTGTACCTTGCAAACATACTCTGCTGGATTTAAAGCAAAAAGTTGAATTCACTTAAGACAAGACCTTTTGAGAAGAACCACTGTCATGTTATCCACAGTGTGAACATTTAATTCAGTGATTGTTTTTCATGCCACTAGAGTGAGCCGGAATACTGTCGTTTGGAGAGTCTCTGCTCTAAGGTATTGTGATATGTTATATGTTGCCTATTGTGACACCACCAGCCATCAATCATCCTGGAGCATTTCCTTATTCCATTCAAGGGTTGCCAGTGGAGACTGGCCCAGCTGACTTTGGGATACGATCAGAATCAGAATGCCCTTTATTGTCATTATACTCAGTGTAAGAAGAAGATTCGTGATACACAATGGACTGACTAACAATCAATTGAAAGGCAAAATTAAAAACATTTCTACTCATATTCCTACCCACCGATGGACAGTTGAGAGTCATGCATGTTTTTGAAATGTGGGAAGAAGCTGGGCCATTCGGTCAAAACCAACGCAAGCGCAGAGAGAGCATGCAAGCAAAACAAAGAAAGGACAGAGCCGTATGGGACCAGATTCTTTTGAATGTGAAGCAGATGTGCTGACCACAGGCACCACCTTGCAGCCCGGTGGGCCACAAAATAGTCGTCTTTCTTAACAATGAAGGATGATGTTTGTCCTTAATGGAATATGCAGGTACAATGATGTGAAAGAGTTAATGACGCACTCTACCTGAGGTTTACAATTTGAACACACCCCTAAATCACCAAGCAGCTCCTGAGATAGAAATGTACTTTTATTGCCTCCTTTTGCAATACGCAAACTGAATAATGGAAGCGGGTCAGGTTGGAAGTAATTGATTTAATTTGAGCACAGAGGAGTGAAATGATATGTGAATAATATGCTCCGTTTATGGTTGTGGAAATGGTGCTGCTCTGACCTGGATTCGTTTGCTTCAGAACACAGACGTTGTGCTTCACAGAGCAGGCTGAGGTTTTTTTTTTCTTCCCCTGCTCATACCATCCATGTAATTCCCTTTTTTCATGAAGTATAATTGAATAATTGCATAAATACAGTAATGTAAGACATTTTTCATGGAGAGAAAAAAAAATCACACCAACCAGAATTCACCTCCTTTCTTTAATTAAAAACATCCTGTTTCTCAATCTAATATGTACACCGCTTTCAGTCACATGACTTAATAGAAAAAAAGTCATTGCATTCCAATATGCTGTATCTACAGAACATATCGATGTGCGCATGTAATACATTACATCCTCTTTTCAAGGAACTTTATTATTTTCAAGTGTATAAGCTCAAACTGACGAACGAGTCATTTAATGTGTGAGCATCCCTTCACTTAGAGCATCGCGTTGTCCAGTGTTGCCCTTGGGCCAGACACGACAATCATGAGATGAGAAGGTGACTAGATTGGAAAGGCAAATATTAAATATTATGAGTCATACAGTAACATGTCTATTTCATACTGTTCTCTATCCAGACTTTGAAGTTTGCTACATGAGTGTAGACTGTATAGAGTTCAGGATCACACTCCCCTTGGTCATAGCCAAAGCTTACGAGTCCCAGAAGTCTCCAAAGTCTTTTGCTGTTGACTTTTTGGGTAAAGCCAACAGAAGGATTCTCCTTGTTGTCAGTGAGTGCAGGAAGGATGAGGATTCCCCCCGTGTCAGATGGGCAAATGTTAGAGGGTCCATAGTTGGGCTTCTGGCTTGCACACAGCATGTTGTCAGTCACACTGACGGGCACCCCATTACGGGCGTATTGCATCTCACATGGGACAATGTCAGCGAGGTGAACAAGGCCAACTCTTGCTTTCTCATCTGCACCCAAACTTGAGTCAGGAAGTGGAGACCAGCCAGTCACGAGCCCTTGTCCAGACATCTCGTCCTCGCCCTGAATGTCTGACAGGCAGAGGGGTTGCACTTTTTCTCCAACTTTTGCTTTGTCCAGTAACTTGATGACGGCTATGTCCGAGTCAAGAATATGGGGGTCGTAATTTGGGTGAATAACGATGGTGGCCACCTTTGGGAGCAAAAGAGAACATAGACGTTATTGAAGAGCTTAATCACAAAGATAGAAAAGTTGATCTTGAGCTTACCCTCAAGTGCTGGAGACCTTTATTTTCCCTGTGATCGTCTCGATAGTGTTTTCCTACCACCACCTTCATTTTAGCAGCATCCAGTGGATAAGCCTTCCCGAGCTGTGTCACACAGTGAGCTGCAACCACAACACTCCTTTGGTTCACCAGAGCGCCACTGCACACCAGCTGCCAGTCAGAAGCCCGGATATGATTGCTGGCTCTTGCGTTGACATCCTTCTTCACAGACCCGGTGTGGCTATCTGCCTTGGTCAACTTGGCCTCTGCACCATTGGTGGCGCGACGGTAGATGGCCACCAGCCAAGGCCAGTGAGCCTCTCCCGGCCTCTCAGGGTCAAAGGTTGAATGCTTCCCACACACTGCCAACGATGAGGTGACAGGATGAGAGGATAGAAAAGGAAGACCATGATGAAGAGGGAAGACACGGTCAATGTGACTCACATTGAAGCTGTGTCAACACCAAGTGTTGTTGAACCTTTTTTTTTTTCAGTTACCTTCTGAATGCCTTTTACAATACAACGAACACAGCATTACTATTTTGGAACAGGTTGACCAGAATACAAAGTAGTTCTGGTTAGGACCTTTTATGAATCGCAAAATTTGCCGTACGTGTCTCAGACTCATGAAAGGAACGTTGTATAGTAACATTGAAACATGATCTTGAAAAAGTTAGCCTATGGAAGAAAGGTAACATTTGGTGTAAACAAGACATGCTTCGCTTCAGCTTAGATATATCAATAACACTTTATTTAAATGTGGGTTCATACGACTCTCATAAAGTGTTACCGATTTTGTTTGGTAATTTATTGTTGTACTATTAGTATTTTAGGTTGTGTGTACGGTGCTTTGTTACAGCTATGGCTGCACTATTTATATTATATGGTATAGCATTAACCGTACTAATAACCAATAGGAAACCATTTGCAATGTATATCGCATGTTAAATAAAAAATGTATACCATATTTCCCGGACTATAAGCCGCTACTTTTTTCCTAGATTTTGAAACATATGGCAAATACAACGGTGCAGCTTTTCAGTGGATTTTTCTTTCACCGGTCGGGGGACTCAATAGTTCAGAAAATTAAATAAATCTTGATTTTTTTTGTTGTTGCCGTGTTAAAAGGCGCTATTTTAACAATCTGTTTAAGTACTTTATGTGCATTCACAGTACAAAAGCGTTCTATACAAGCAGTAAACACTAATTTTTTTCAACATAGAAAACTGCGGCTTATAGCCTGATGCGGCTTGTATGTTGTTTTGTTTTTGTTTGTTTGTTTTTTTTAAACAAAGGTGCTGCAGCTTATATACTGGTGCACCTTAGAGTCTGGAAAACACAGTAGTTCTTATGAGCTTCTGTCATATGGTTATGATGTCACTTGATGGTGCAATTAATTAATAAATTAATAATAATAATAATAATAATAATAATAATAATAATGGGGAAAAACAGAGAGAAACGTTATCATTTTTTTTAAACTACACATTTTAGAGGATGTTTGACATTAGATTAACTGTATATTGGGACATTTTTGTATTATTTAATTTCAATATTTGTCTCACTGCATGAAAATCTTACCAAAGTGATTCTACTTCATCTCATTTGTGTAGTATGAAACGGCACACCTTCATTTAAGGTCCACAGTAACTAACTTTGTCTGACATGTTAAAACGTTTAAAAACATGACAGATAACTGTATTTGTTGTCTTCATGTAAATGTACAGATTTTTCTGAGTGTTAGTTAACTAGTTATGACCCAGGTGAAATGAAATGTGCTTTTCTTATAAACTCCAGATTCCATGAGCATAATTGTCAATTTCCTTTGTTCCAACTGGCTTCTAGGTATATTTATGGTCTTCTTCCAACATTGTGTCTATATGTAGAAATTGCCTCATTCCTCCAACTTCACTTTGAGTTAGTTAATTAGGAAATGTTTAATGACCATGTTCAAAAGTGTCCAAATTCCAGTAGCAGAAGTTAAGCCTGAAATGGTCAGCGATGCCCCCATAACATTATGGATCTCTGCTGCCCTCACCTGGTGAACATGACACATGACGCCCACTCCATTTGCCTGTCTTGAGGCAAGTCCGACGAGGGCTGCCATTGTGGTGGTAGAAGGGAGACACACAGTCATATTCTATGTGTGTGTAAAGGTGATGGAAACCCGGAGGCAGCTGTGAAGATACTGGTGGGCCTTTGGTGGGACCGTCAGACAGCATCTGTCGGCCCACTGCAGTGGAGTACAGCTTGTGCACTGGTGTCTTCCTGAGGGCCAAGAACAAGACGAGATAGAGACGTTCAAAACATATTACTGCATGTATTCTTCTTTGGATTGTGAAAAATTCAAATGGATTTTTTAAAAATTTTTATACACCCAGGGAAGGAATGCTTGCTGAATCCTCAATAATAGTGATATTTCAATTTAAACTGCACTTGAAAACAACATCAACATCAAAATACAAACCTGAATGGTGCTTGAGGAGGCAGGATCTTCTGTCTGACTAATTCTGAAACTTTGGGCTCTCGACATGCTGCAACAACATATGCAGGTGCGTTTCAATTAATTAGAACTGTTCATTTCAGTAGTTCACTTCAAAAAGTTAGGTTCAATTATTACAACCCTATAGATTCATTTCTGTGCAAATACCGATAAATAGAAATTTGCTGAATTATAAAAACACATCTCATGCTGTATGCTGTCGTTTTTAGTTTTTTCCCCCCACAGGTCATTAACACAGCATCATCCAAGATCGACCAACCAGAATCACTGAAAAATATTACTTTCTTTTCGGTTGCACATGATTAAAATGTGTTAAAGTAACACATACCATTTGTTTATTCTTGTAGAAAACATGAAAAAATTACATCGGCTTCCCACATTTTAATCATGTGCAACTGATGTGCATCTTTGAATTAAGTAAATTTAAATGATTTGTGTGTGTGTGCGTGTGTGTGTGCATGTGAACCTTTACAAAGTGTAATATGATCCAAAACAAGAACTGTATCCAAACTTCTGCAAATATGACCATGCTGTGTGTCAAAGGTGATGTAGGTGAAGTGATGTTTTTTAATGGTTTCCTGTTCACACTTGGTGACATTATTATTATTATTATTATTATTATTATTATATAACAGTGGTTTTCTTATTTCTACACTTGTATGGCTGCTTGAAATATTAAAATGCTATTTAAACTAAAGCAAATACTGTTTGATCTTGGAACTGAATATATAAATTTTCATTCCCTTAAAAAAAATCATAATCAACCCAAATCCCAGAAATTATAACAGTTTCATGACAATCCTTTGGTTACTGTACCTTATTTAGCCACACAAATTAATGTGCGCTTAATATTAGAAACACCTTTTAGTATGATACAGTGCAGCATCCACATTAGCAAAACTTTTAATGTCCATCAATTTGTGTGGCTTGTCCTCATTAGGGTTGTAGGTGATGACGGAGACTTTGAGAGTGAGAGTCCGGGCATACACTGTATATTCATATTAATGCAATATTTTAAGAGTCTATAATTGGGTTGGGTTGGGAGTGGAAGGAGCATTTCCCCCCCCCAAAAAAATCTGCTTGGAGCCCCAGGTAGCAGGCCAGAAAATTGACTTTTGGCTATTTTCTGTTTTTCCGGGAGTTTTATTTTCCACATTTCCCCATGTCCCCTGTAGAGAATTTGCACTCAATGTGTCAGTGTTTTATGAGGAATTCTTTGTGCTTCTATTTTATTTTGTTGTTGTTGTTGTTGTTTTGCAGACCTCATGAGATTTCCTTGGACCATCTATGCCCCCTCCATGGAAAAAAAATATTATCTTAGCCAGTGCTGAACAGCCAGGACAAACCACTTCTACTTTGGCAATTGTGCCATGTTATTTGTGGTTCAATAAAAACACATTGCACTGTATGCGGCACATCAAAATGGTGTTAGACTTTTCCCATTGAATGAGTTAGATTGTAATTTGTTCACGATTGTCCACTTCTGTCGTCGACGGTCACATCGCCGTGAGTGTGCGGATGGACTTAATATGCAGCTTCTTGGATTGTGGTAGAAGCCCTACCCAAGCACGGGCAGAACATGCCAAGTCCACACAGGACACCGGAGCCAAACCCAGGATTTCTAGCCTGTGGGGCAGATCTGCTAACCACATGTCCCAGGGGAGGGATATTTGCCACAGCACTTGTATTCGATCTCATTTTAAGAATCCAAAAAAAGTTTCAAAATTAATTTGGATATCTTGCAAAGCCAAATTCAAACACTGTACCATATTAGCTGTACATCTTTAGCACATTATCTCAAAAACAAAACACCCTGCTTAAGATACCACAGGGCCTTGGAAACCAACACTGTGATGCCGGAGTGTCGTGCTGTATAAGTTTTGAGAAAAATCCCTCTAACAATGACTTCATTTAGAGCGTATTCAAAGATCAAAGAAAGCTATTAGAACAGTCTTTGATTTAAAATACACTTCATATTTGGTGATTTTACATTAATTATAATATATTATACAATAAAAGCTTCACAAAAAATAGTGGTAGAAAAAATGTGATTAATAGTTAAGAAAAATGTAATCGTTTGGCAGCACTACTTAAAATAATTTGTGAAATATTTAGAGATTGAGAAATTATTTGTACTTATGAGTTTAAACTCTGCGGCACGGTGGACGACTGGTGAGCATGATGGCCTCACAATGCAGAGGTTGTGGGATCAATTGCGGCTGCGGCCTTCCTGTGTGTATTTTGCATGTTCTCCCCGCTTGCGTGGGTTTCCTCCGGGTGCTCCGGTTTCCTCCCACATTCCAAAAACATGCATGGCAGGTTTTTTTGGACACTCTAAATTGCCCCTCGGTATGATTGTGAGCGCGGATGGTTGCTCGCCAATGCGTGCCCTGCGATTGGCCGGCAACCAGTTTAGGGTGGACTACTGCCCGAAGACATCTGGGAGAGGGTCCAGCAACCCCGCGACCCTTGTGAGGAGAAGCGGCGCAGACAATGGATGGACGGAGTTTGAACTCCAAGTATAAGAAAGTTCCAGATAGTGAACCCTGTATTTTATATGAAGTGAAAATCCTCAGTGCAACCATAACAAAGGTCAACATATAAGTAATCAATCAACAAATCTACTTTGGTTATGTGAAGTAAATATGGTAACGCATGGTCATTACCTCTGACACACAAGGGCTGTTTGCCACTCCAGGTTCCATCTGGTTGGCAGCTCCGCAAGGCGTCCCCACTCAGAGCGTAGGAGTGATTACAGAAGAATTCTACAGTTTTAGGCTTGGCTCCCGGCATCATCACGTGATAACCATGATAGAGGCGACGGGGAGGTGGGCAGCTCCTCTCTGGAGAAGAGCACTTCATGTTCAATAGGAGTACGAAAGCAAAGAGAAAGTTACTCACCAACATTCCGTCTTACCAATAAAGCTCTGGTTTATGTCCTTCTCTTTTTCCTTCTCCTTTTGATTCATATCAGGTTCCTCCGCTTTCTGGGTTGGACTTGTCTCCACTTTGTCGTCTTTAACTGTTGGGCTTTCCTTTGTCATGTCACTTTCCTCACCTCCTGCCCTATACAGCGTATACTGTGTTTTATTGATTCTCGAGGGAATAATTTTCCTCTCTGGTAAAGCTGTTGTATTATTGTCTTTTCTTAAGTCATTCATATCGTCCGTGACTGTGTTGTTCTTTGCCATTTCCTGCTCGGAACTGTCGACTGTGTTTATTTCCCCTGAGACGACCATCCGCAGTTTGGTGTCATTGGGTCCAACTTTGCCAGAATCTTTTTTTCCATTCACTTGCTCCTCTTTTCTTTCCTTCTCGTCTTGTCCTTTGTCTTTTATCACCACTACGTCAGTGATATCCGTCTCTGACTTTGGGGAATGGCTGTCTTCTTTCCACCCAGGTTTTACTATTTCAGGTTCTTTATTCTCGTCCGTGTCCAGGCCATCGTCTGGGCCGACACGAGCCACTTTATCTTCATTGGCGCTCGTGGTTTTCTCCTGGCCATTATTTTTTTCCTCTTTATTCCTATCGTCCGTTTTCCCTGGAATGGTACCAGTGTTTTTGTCTTCGGCTGTTGTACCCCAGCGATCGCTTTCTTTTTTTAGACCCGTGTTCTCGTGGCTTTTGTCTTTAGCTTTGCTGATATCTTTCTCACTGCCCATTTCTTCTTTAATTTTATCTGCGTCTTTTGATGTCTCTTTTCCAGTTTCCTTGTCCTTTTCTGTTTCCGTGAGTGTGTTATTCACTGCAGACAAAGAACATGTGAAAAGATTCATTAGTGAATTCTAGGTTTGTTGGCCACCAACTAGCATGTTTTCAGATATGGTTTTGAATGTTGTGTAGATTGGCACTCAGACGTTTTCTCATTTCACAGCATAAGGTACAGTACATTATATTGCTGTCACATTATTGACTCTTTCACCAACTAGCATATGTCTGTATAAATCCATAAATTGTGCGGTTGGTTTTTACATGTTTTAAAAGTCCAACACACGTTTTACAGCATTGCTATCCGCTAAATCAGAAGCCACATTTTTCTTGATATCCACTAGCAGGCAGTGCTCCAACTTACTGCAGCACTGTTAAGTCCATTATCACGGTCTGAGGTGATTGTGATTCCGACACATGATGACATTTGGGAGTAAGAGCAGAAGGAAAATGTTTGGAAAAAACTTTCTGTTCCAAGCAGAACTTGGAAGCCGGCGGAATACGTTTTGTTGGTAACAAAACATACCAATAATCGAAAGAGACGACTACACAAGGGAAGCTTAACGGTCATCCAATATCATGCTAATGTGGGACAACTGATTTTTTGTTTCTTCAGACAAGGTTCACAGACTGCAAATGCTACTTTGATACCTTTTTCACAATTTGGGGTTAATTGGGTAAAACTTGGGCAAGTGTATTTTACAGAAGGCATTGATTTGATGTAGAGGTGACTTTTTTAAAATCTGAATTCCAAAATTATTCGGTGTGAAGACTAGGGAACGTGAAATCCGGTTTGAGGCTTCAGTATTGAAGATTGGTTGCCCTTAATCAACTCCGCCAGAATGAACAAAGTCCCATGCCTACTGATTCAATGTTTGGTTGCTCTGTAGATGAAATTGTTTAATGTCCTGGAAATATTTTCCATTTTAATTCTCAGTATTTATGTCTTTTAATTTTCCTAAAACAAGTCAGGTGTATCATAAACATTAAAGATCGGACAAAATTGTGTTTGTGAATGCAACTGTGTTTGCGTTCTGGTTGATGGACTGATTACTCGTTTATTTCACTGCTAAAAGAGGCAGTTTTCGTAAAGTCAGTATGTTGAAATTGTTGAGGTTGAAGTTGCACCATATTTATTTTGTTGATTGCTGTTGATTTTGTGTTTTCTCATTCTGCACACGGCTTTTATCTTGAGCTAAGGTTTTCGGTCTTTTTAAACAAAATACAGTATACAGTAGTGTGTTGCTTATCTTGACCAGATTTATGACCAAAACATGGATCGCCTTAGGGACAAACACATTTAAAAAAAATAAAGAGCTTGCCTTCATTCCAATATATGAGTTTGTTCATTGTTATGTTTTCAAAACTCCTGAGAATACTTTATTATTATATTCTTTTTTTTAATGTACCACTAAAGCTAAACAAAAAAATGACTCAAAGGAGGGTCTTAGATTTTACTCCCTCTGCAGAACATAATATGAACCATGAGATTGAGTTATTGGAGCAATGCAAGTCAGCTTGTTTGCCCTTGAGGAATCCGTGTAATATAATAAATGAAGGCTTTCGAAAAGAAAATTCAATATTCCAGTGTCTTGACCTTTGGTACAAACAGGATGAGTTCCACTCCAGGTGTTGTTAGGAAGGCACGTTCTTTGAGCCACTCCACTGAGTTCATAGGGTTGATGGCAAAGGTACTGGAGAGCAATTAAAACATCATTGGGACCATAAACCAAGAAGTGGTCCCCGTGTGTCGGCTTTGGTGGTGGAGCACACACTCTTTCCACTGGAACTTGAGCACAAAAGGTATACATTAGATGAGAGTGTGTTCACTGCTTACCTATGATTATTTTCCAATCCATGATAATTAAATCCAAATGATGTTTTACCACACTGTGGAGCAGGTGCACTCCAGGTGCCATCACTCAGGCAGATGGCAGCCCGTAATCCCTGCAACTCAAACCCTGCATCACAGTGGAAAGTGATTTGTGCTCCTGCGTGATGAAACGCTCCCTGTGTGGATCCGTGGGTGGGCACGGGGGGCCTGAGGCATCCCAACACTGAGCAGAAATACAAAGTGGATACTCAGATCATTTCTAAACATGTTCTGTCTGTTAGTTAAATGCTAACTTGTGAACAGACTTCAAAAGAGTTCTGTACCATCCGTCAAGCAGTGGTTAAGTGTGCTTCCCCGCTGTAAAAGACGGCACAAATACACTAATGTGTGACCTTATTGACTTCTGTTTTTATTATTGTTGCTACATATTAAATTATCACTCTGAGACGGAATCTTGAATCAAGAACGTTGACATTTTTAAAGCAGCAAACCTCACAGACTCATTCTTGAATTGTATAAACAGCAAATTGGAGCACATGGCTTGTAAACATTGAAATAAAGGGATAAAATAAAAAAAGGATTTTTGGCTAAATGTTCCATTTGCAGAGCAGTAACCCTTGATTTAATAAAGTGAACTTGAACAGTGTGGGGAATATTTCAATGCAATATTATCTCTACAGCTGCAGTAAATAAACGCAATATACAAAAGTCTTAGTTGATAATGGACTGTACAATAGCTTATATTTATACAGTAAAGGGGGATGTGCTGCAAAAAATGATTGATTTAAATAAATTTAAAGTGCGGTCATCTTTTACAAAGTCATGTGCACCTGGTCAATACTACTATTACACATTCAATTTCCAATCTCTCACTCCCTGATGGATGAAAATGTTTTTGGCTAACCAGCGGCTAAATCTGCAGATGACTTCATTTCAGGGTTGTGAGCGGCTTTTAGATCTGAGGTTTGCCAGCACAGTTCAAGGGTGGAAAGCTTTCATTTTACGAATGTAACACTTACAAGAAAAAGACAGCTACTTTGTGTTTCCCTGGCAGCATGTCAGATTAACACGTGCAGGCTTTCAGCAGATCAGATTCATTATTGGTGCAATGATATATGCTTGAAGCTTCTTAGAATTCTCTTTCTGATGACATTAGAAGAGAAATGTAAACAATTTCTCGAAAAGATGTTGAACAATAACATTAGTCATGTTTCTGAAGTAAAATTGAAAGGCTGAAATTCCCGACGAGGAAAGATGAATGAACCGCTTGCCATTTTATGGGAAGGCTGCTTCAAGAGAGAAATGCAGACTTTTAAACCATTTATTTTATAACCTTGAATGTAACCCTGAAAATGATACCACAACAAAACTGTTTTTGCAGGTTCTTCTGGGAGATGTGAAAGATATAAAAACAGAAGTTAAGTTCCAGACACCCATTAATACAAGAACATGAAGGGCCCAAATGATTCTCGCCTCTCTGAGGGAACACAAAGTCATTTCTTCCACTGTGTTGGGGAAAAACTTTGTGATATTAACAGAGCAACACACATGCGGTATAATTTTCCTCTTCCTGCATGTACTTGACATATTATTGCAGATTATTTTTAAATTCCAGGACAGCTCATCTCCGCCCAGCCCAAACCACATATGTTCATGACTAGAAAGGCAATTACTGTGAGCTCAAACTAATAAACAATATTGCACATTTGGATATGTGCAAATATGTCTTGAAACAAAATAACATGAACAAAGCCCTAAACCACAATGCAATTGTTCACAACAGAATGTCATTTCTCATTTATTTCAATAAATTGAAAATGTCTTTTGACACTTTGTGCATCTTTGCTATTAGTTGTGTACAATTAGCCTATAATTAGAATAGTGCTTAACACATTTTCCAAATGAACACATGTTGCTGATATTAATGTATCAGTTGATCCTCAGGCTAATTTTTGTGCTGTCCAAAACACGTCATCATGATTTAATTGTGTCAGTCTTCACAATAGTCAAAATTAGTCAAGAACATAATACCATGGACACCAGATATGAATTTCTCGAGACATTTGAGAAATTAATGCAATGGCACTACAACCACCGTATTCCCCTTTCCTCAATTTGATTGAGGATTTTTTTTTTGTTCGCTTGGAGGTGGAGAGTGTATGAATATCGGGCTCAGGACCCGAGGTCTCTGCTCCATGTAATGGATGGAGCTTGTGACATCACATGGGATCAGTGTAGGGGATGTGTTGAGTCATATGCCGCATTGCAATGGAAAATATCCAGTTTAATGTGGATCAAAAATCTATGACCAAACTGTGAGCAGTGCATTTATGGCCAGGAGGATGAGAATGGCGGCCTGTAAAGGAAGGCTGACGACAGCGACCAGTGAAAGTGTTGCTGTAGTTGTGAAATTTGATTTACAGCACTATAGGCTCGATATATATTTTCTTTTCTGCGTTGATAGTTTTTACATGTACAGAATATCGGACATATTTTCTTTTTATGGTCTCTACAGTAATGCATTGAAGTTACTTTGTGTGTAAATAAAAAATAGTTACGATTTCCTTGGCAGGATGAGTGTAGTAAATGTGATGTGAAACAAGCTGCTCTGACTGCCAACCCTGCTAAAAAAATAAATTAAAAAAAATAGTTTTTGTTGTGTTTTCGTGCCGGTGTCAGCAACATTTTAGAACATCAAAGTTTTAGTTGTAAAATTAACACTGGAACTGGTGATACATCACAGTTCATGTCGTACTTTACATGTGAAAGGGATGGGACATAATATTGTCTTCTTCTAAAATATTGCAAGTTTTATTGAGATGTGGGATGGATTTCTGTCATAGTAGGTGGTACATTAGGTATGTTGGGCATTGTGCCAAACATTGCTTTAACAAAAGGAAACTTTTTATTCACCTTGGAACTTAACAAAATATAAATATGCAGATATAACAAAATATGTCGAGCAAATGTGTGTGCACTGCACCAGACATGTTTTGACAAAAGATAAAAAACTGAATAAAACAACTAAAAGAGTTTAATTGTAGCTATTAACATCAACAAATAAAATAAATAAAGAAATAAATAACTCAAAAAGCAGTAACAGTTCCACAATTCTACTGCCACTCCAGCTTCCAAAGCAAATTTGCATTGAGAAAGACAATCGCTCTCACTATTTCCGGCTTGAGGCAGTTTCTCCTTAAAGAGAATATTTGTCCTGTTTTAGAGAACTCTCTCTCTGAAGACGCTGACGTTGAAACAATCCAAAGCTTCTTCACAACACTCCAACTAATGGCGAGTTCTTCGTCAACTCCTCCTCTGCACCTCTGCCCCGTTTTCCTCCAACACTTCTGTTGTTCACTCCATTCAGTCCCTCCGCGACTCGTTGTGTCCTAAATTACTTTGGATTATTTGATTTTTGCATGACCCCCAACACTAATCATGAACAGCAATGATGGACAACAGCGAATGGAAACACTACTGTACATGTGTGGTGAGAATGACATCTGTGTGTAGGCAACAAGCACCACCTCATAACATCACACTAGACTAGTGGGGTAGTTCCTGTGATACCAATTGACTAATGATGACTCATTTGACCCAGGAATGAATGTCAACAGTACCCTCCCAGCAACAACTGAAAACAGATGTTCGAGGGTTTGGTCCGTTTTTGTGACGTGTTAAGAGACTTACCATGTTCACACCTCTTGCCTGTATAGCCAGCCAGGCAGGCACAGTGATACGTGTAAGAGCTGTCAAGGATACAAGTCCCGTCGTGTAGGCAAGGAGAGGAGCTGCAAGCTGTCACAAAATAAATAGAATAACAGGGTACATAATTATGTATTGTATTGATTTAAAGGAGAAACAGAAGCGTGTGACCACACTGGAAAGTCTGAAGTGGAAGGAAGTGGGTATACTCCAAGCTGGCACCATTTCAATGTCATTTTCACTTTCCATTTCTGAATGTGCGTGGGCATGTCGACAAAGACATAAAGCTCTTTTTATGAGGTGTGGCTTTGCAGCCAATACAGTAAAAGTGTGTCTGGTGTTGAGTACAGTACATTTTTGAATGAATGTACTGACATAAACCTACTGTCGATCCGAACGATGTCACTGTGTGACTATTGCGACCGTATTGTGCATCTTAAAGATGTTTGTTAACATCCCTCTTAACATGCATTCTATGGATGGTGTTATTGACATGCTATGCAACACAAGGTGAAGCCTATAAACTTCATTTTAACATTGACACTTTTCAAACAGGCAGATTGGGACAGGACTTCCAGACGACATAAACTAACGAAACCAGTAATATTGACCGTCATGAGTCGTTACTAAGTGAAGCTTTAACGGACCGTTACGTGACAAAGTCACATTGTAAAATTCGGTGTAGGCAATATTTGTTACATAATTTGGGAATTTATGCAAACTAAAGGGTTCCATGCAGGAATTGTAAATACAACTTTCTTTGAGAAATATGCATTGTAGACAGAGGCTTTTATTTGCTACTGAAAGTCATTCCACATTTCTAGTCCTACGTTTGTGGAGTATTTTTAAATGGTCTGGATGATATAGTATGTCATTAAGGGCAAGCAGACCTAATCACAGTAAAGTTGAGTTTGATAAACACTGCAATTTTGTTCCTGTAACAGGTCGTTGCCACAAAAATATAACCACAGCCACCAGAAAGCTGTTAAGGTGAAGTGGAGAAGGGAATGTCACAAATATGATTGCGTAAAAGCATGAGAGGTGAATAGTTGCTAGGCGTTGCCTTTTCGTATCGCTTTGTCCCATTATACTGGCTCACCGTATCAAAGGAAACTTTTGTGGGCACCAGTGGGCAGTACCTCTCCTCATAGAGGCTTAAGTTATATCTCATGACGAAGTGACTTCTTAACATTGACAACAAAACAATGTCATTACATGAGCGTGGAAAACATTTGAGCAACGTCTGAGCTTCCATTTAGTTGATGTTCGTCACTGATGGTGTAACTGTTCATTTGCGTGACGTTTGTGTGCCCAGCGTGAGTTAAAGTCGCACTTGATGAATGAAAGTTACTGTAAAAGGCTGTCTCGTCGCTTTATGTGCCCTGTCATTGAGTCGTGAGCAGAGGTGTAGTCTAACTTTTGCCTGACGTCAGCTAGGATAGCCTCCAGCTTCCTGTGATCCTGATCAGGTTAAGCAGCATTAAAAATGGATAGCTAACACAAAAAGGAATGTTGGAATCCCAACTGGAGACTGGATTTACACCAAATATTTTCATGTTCCAATCACAGCCAACATCCAATCAAAGCTACTTTTTTCATTTTGGCTCAGAAGTGATTAATTAATTAATTAATTTGGTCATTGAGGAGGCTCCTTGTTACTTCTCGCTGCATTGTGTTTTTAATGACTCAAGTAATTGCAAACACGTTCCACTTTACTGTACTGCATAAGTGGTAGACAAGCACATTAAGACATACCTGAAATCTCCTGGAATGTAGCAAAGAAGCCATCAAAATTCTTGTAACCATCCGACTCAAAATGAATATGGAGACTGTTGCCAGAGCTCTGAATGGGAGCAGGTCTGGTGTTTCCACAGAACCGACCTATAACACGAGAGTTGATGCTGTCACCATCTCTGACCTCCACGAAGTCATAGCGACAAGAATGATGTACCTCCAAACTCAGCATCATAAACCTGTCGGCATGAAGAGCGACATGAATAAAACAAGAAAACAAACACGACCCAACACCTTAGCAACTGCTGCGATCACACTCTCCCGCCTTATGCAAGACGAGCACCTGTGTTATCTGGCAGCGCTCCACCAGCTGCCACTGCAGTTGTGATGCTTCAGAGAGCTCAGAAGGAAAACATTCAAAGCACAGTCATGAATGACAGTAATTACCCTAACAGCTGCAGAAATTGACTTGAACTGCTAATACATGCTTTGCTGATGTGAAAGGTGAGTCAGATGTGTGTTCCATTGTACTTGACACGGGGTAATTTAATACTTAGATTGATTGGCCGTGCAAATGCAAGAATCGACTTATTTGTGTTGTATTCCGGTCACAGCATCCATGCACTGCAAACACATTTCTTTCTTAGACAAATAGTTTAAAAGCCTTGCATTGGATTGACTTTGGAAGGCTCCGTGAAGTTTATCACCCTTCACATTGCAAGGATATTTATCATTAACACTCCCTTTGTGCCCATTAAATAGAGAGAATGCACATAAAAATACTTTTCCATTTTTGTGACTGATGATAATTATCGCTGATAAACAACATGATGGCTCTAGACTGGATAAACTTCTTAATTATGTCTGACCGGTAGCTGTTAAATGTCTATAAAACTTCAACAAAAACAAGTAGTATTTTACTCCCATTTGGGTGCCTATGTTAGTGTTTCAACACACCCTGCCGATAAAAAAAATAAAATAAAAATTATGTGAGCAGAATTTGCGCTAAGCAAGATATGAGAATCCATTATGAATAATATTTAAAATTCATCCTTCCATTTTCTGTATCACTTCTTTGGGTTCGGGATGAGATGGAGCCTAGCGCAGATGGTTGTCTGTATGTGCCTAGCGATTGGCTGGCAACCAGTGCAGGGTGTACCCCGCCTACTGCCCGAAGACAGTTGGGATAGGCCCCAGGACCCCCCGCGATGCTTGTGAGGAAAAGCAGCTTTGAAAATGGATGGATGGATGAGCTGGAGCATATCGTCAGGTAACGTTGGCCAAAAGCTGAGCTGTTCAAAATCACATCGAACATGACTTTGAATTTGAATAACAGCTTCAAAATATAAACGATACTGTATTTCTATTGCTATAGTTTGACATTTAGATAAAAGAATTCACAAAAAAAAAAAAAGCCCTCAATGTCTTTTGAAACCTTTGCACGTCTCATTTAACACAACATTGGAAATGTTCACAGAAGTGCTTTGAAACATTTATCAACATTCAGTATCCGACAAACTATTTATCAACCTCAAAGTTGTTTTTAACTGTTCAAGCCTATAAAAACGCTAGAATATCAAAAAAAAATAAAAAAGACATCTACTGGAGAAATCGACACACTGGAAAGGTTATCACTCAGCTGGAAAGTAATTAAAGGGGGGAAAAAAGCCTGTTGTTTTTTTAAAAGCTGTAAAATTGCCTTTATTAATGACGCATATTGAACAAATATCTGAACTGAACAGACATTTGATCAACCGCCAGCAATTAATCACTATTACAGATGGCCAGTTCATATTCCTCGGAAGGCTACAAAATACCAACCCAAGACATGCCTTGTCATTTTGTTCTTTTGATCTCACAGGGCTATCGTGTATTATTACTTGATGTTCAATAAATGTAATCATGACCAGCACGTTGAAGTTCTCAGATGCAAGATATTATTGTCTGGTAAATAGAAGGTTTCTGTGTGCCACATAACACAAAGTACGACCTTACCTGAGTTCTATTGTAAACGGTTGTTCCACCTCAATAGTCCACTCGCACCGAGCGTTGTTGGGGTAGCTCTCCAGAACTATGTGACCTTGACGTTTGCGGATCACCCCACCACACTCTGTTGAATCCAATAGAAAGAACTTACTGTTTTTGGGCACTTGCACAGAAAGGGGCGAGCCTATAAAATTTTACAAGTTTTTAATGACAGCCAAACTACTATATTGGTTTATAGAGGCTGCACATTCATCCGATTTGGATTTCATTACAACAAAGAGTATTTAAAAGATTCTAAGATGCTAACATAAAGAAATAAATAAAAAACACATCATATTGTACGGCATGCAAAATAGTTTAAAAGGGATCTTGATTTTTGTCTGTCAAGGAGCCCTCCTGGGCAAGGGCATTGTTCCAAGATGGCATAGTCAACCCAGATGGAAAATAAAGCCAGAAGGAAGGAAAAAACATTTACTTCATCCCCCAAACATGCATGTAAGTGTATAGCAATGTGTTCCTTAAGAAAATGATGTCACTCACTCATGCAATCGCCTCCAGACCATCCAGGACGACACTCAGCACAGTATTGACCACGGATGAAAAAGTCATCTTTGGGACCTAATGTTCCATTGTTGCACCGCTTACAGTTCTCAAAAATACTGCAGCCTGTAAGAAACAGAATGGGATCCAAAAGCTGAGTCCAGGGCCAACAGTCATCCACACACGGTCCTCAACAGGGTCGCCAATTTGGTGCTCGCAGGCACCAGGGTTCCCTCAAGGACCACATGAGTGCTCAAAAATGGCTGGCCTGTGATGGGACAAAAGTCTATTTCCTAAATATGAGAAATCATTAACATGCTCAGCGTCATCACATAAACTAATATATTGGATCCGGGATTTGAACCCACAACCTCAGAAAGAAAGAACTTCAACTCAATATTGCGCAGAGAATGAATTATTTTGTGGAAAAAGAAATCCCCAGCACACAATGTCATTCGATGACATCACCAAAATGTATTATACACCCTGACAAAAGTTTTTGTCAAACTTACTCAAATCAATTTTGTCAAGTGGTTGCACAAAATAAAATTATGTGGCTCCAGAAACATTTTTTTCAGTCGAAAACTATTTTAAAAAAATATATCTAGATACATATATTTACATTTTTTACATCGAGTTGACAAAATAAATTTGAGTTTGTTCAACACACCATTTTTTTTTCAGTGTAGCTTCTTCCTTTGGTCACGTTTTAGCGTTCCACACCATATTTTCTGCTTGTTCTGCTGGGCCCCTTTCTGGTAATACAGAGTCACCACAGCTATTGACCTTCAATATATTTCTTTTATATGAACTCTGCTAAACTCATTACGCTCATATTTCACTGTGAATGGATGCTGAAACATTTTTAGTCCTTTTATTAGAAATGTGGTATAAAAAAAAAATCCTCTAACGGTTTCCTGAAAGGACGGATTTTCACTTAAGTGGCTGCTGAGTCAGTTTGAGGGGGGAGGAAGGCAAAGTATGGCAGGTATGAATTTGAACAGCAAATGCAAACGTGCACATGGTAAATTATGACTTCACTGTGCTTTACAACTGAACACAAGGTACTTGTATCCATCTTAATTCTCAACATCTGTTTTTCCTCTATAAAAGCGCTTTCAGGCCGTGTAGAAAACATGACATTCTTCTGGAGGAAAATGGCATTTCAGAAAACAACTTGAAGAAAGAAGCTCATTTAGCAGCAAACTGAACATGTGTACTGAAACGGCCCGTATTGTAAATACAAAGTTATTTGGTAATCCCTCGTTTAAGAACCCGCATAAACACCTTGTGTTGCGTTAAACAGTCTCAAGATTCACAAGAGATGTTGTGATGTGAGGTTGGCCTGGAAACAAATTAGATCAGACATAATGAAGTTGTTTTGCAGGTTTTCCATCACACTTATTTGTCTCCCTGCAGTGTGAAGGCCAAAGGAAGCAGACAGCTCTTGGTCTTGTGCCAAGTACATGGCAGGAATTATTGAAAGACTTTCAAATGCAGCTGACGAAAATCAACATACCTTCGCAATCTCCTATTTTCCTGTCTAAAAACATGCCACTCACGTGTCAAACAGCATAGAAATCAGAAATCCCTTTATTGTCATTGTACTCAAGTGTGCAACGAGATTAGATATGATACAGATGGATGATGAATTGACTCTGTCTGACTTTATTGTCTGCATTGTCAAGTAATGCACATTCTACAAAAGAGTCATATAGAAGCACAGTGATGTTCTAAGAAGATGTTGGGATTCTAAAAAGAAGTTGTTGTTGACTGTGTTTGTTCTTTAAACTGCCCACTATGTTCCGTACTATGTGGCCAAAGGTTGGATCACGTGCCTTGCACATGCAGCAGCTAATATGGAGTGCATTCATCAACCTCCACGAAATGAATGCAACATTAATTAAATAAATTTTGCAATTAGAAACTAGGCATGACTTGATTGTGGGCCAGACCCTCTCTCAGATCCAACATAAATGACGCCCAACCTGGTTCTCGGGATGAATGGACAATAAGTGCCACAGACGCACTCGCAAAATCTTGTTCAAAGTCTACCCAGAAGAATGAGAGCTCTATTAGCTTCCATTTTGAGTTCCTGTATGAATAGCAGCGAGCTGGCTCGATTTGTCTTAATACTGTCGACTGCTTCTATACGGTTCTTGACTAGGCCACAGATGGCAAGGAGATTCTAGTCTATTAGTTTGACGATACACGTCAGGAAGCATTTTTTTTAAACAATGGGGAGAACAACGGACACTTATGAGCTAAAACTTTGATGGCTGTGGTTGCCTGATGATCGCACTCTCTTTCGTGCATATGGAAAATGTAATGTATTGAAATAACATTTCAGGTTTTTGGAATGAGGGAGAAAGCCGGAGAATCCTCAGATTACACCAATAGTCATGAGGAGAATATGCAGACTACACAATAACATATTTCTGTGGATAGTGTAGTTAAAATTAGCTAACCTGATTCTAGGAATGGCACAGAGTTAATCAATTAATTAATTGTTTATTTTCAATAAAATTCAACTACGAAAATGTCTGATCAAGTTGTACCTGGATGGATGATGCAGGGGTCGCACTCATTGATGGCGTTGCGGCAGCAGGGCACAGCGTAGCCCACCGACGTGCCCTGCAGGGGACACTTGCAGCGGATCACGTCATACTCGCAACATCCCCTGCACATGACGTTCCACTCCGGGCCTGGGCAGTGGTTGGACAAATACCTGTAATCTAAAGAAAATAAAGCGGTACTTTAGACCAACAAGCCTCATTTTAAACCACAAGGAGAATATCAACAAAAGGATTATGTCATGAGTACAAAAATAAAGAGGGATGATAAATGTGGTTGCAAAGGAAGGAAGATGTCAAATGCGTTTGCATGAACAGACTTGACTTTAATGTCTACAGAGGGCTGCTGTGTTTACTACTCCCGTGTTTATGCGCGCTGCTGCCTACTGGCGCTCTGCTTATTTCCACAGCGACAGTATGAGGCCTCAAGCTTCTCTTTGGAGTTAACGTGTCTGTGTGTTTGCATGCTGTGTAGGAAATTAAACATCAATGAAGCTGCTACAATATGAAAGTCACCATGACTGACAATTAAATCCATTAGACAATTCTGGCGACATCCTTGGTGCTTTGAGCATTTTTGTGTGGTTATGTAAAGGTTCTCTGTTTAATTTTGGAAACAGACAGGCTAATGTCCTTGTGGCAAAAGGAGAATTCACAGATGCAGCACTTTAAACTTGGCAGAGTGTTCGTCCAACGGTTAGCTCATCATTTCAATTTTGATATTGCACGTCATTCGTTCATTAAAAGCAGACAAAGTCCCTTCCAATGCGATTCATGCTTTCTAATTTGATACATTTTCAACATGGAAGGGGGTATTTTTTTATGAATATCTTGAAGATTATCAACTGGAGAGGTGAGACTTAACATAGTGCTTCAACAGTGCTCTTCTTTTACAATTAATCAGTGGAGGGCGGTCAAGGCCTTCAAGGCGTTTTCTGCTGGCTGAACATTATCAAGAAATCATGATCATATTCTTCACATTGATGTCATACATCCTAGTTTTGTATTTTTAGGTGAGAGTTTACTTCAGATACAATCGTGCGGGCGTCTGTTCTGTCAAAGTCACTGGGCTTTCAGAGTTGATAGACAGTTGCAATAGCCAATCAGACCACAAATACGTTACCGTAAGGCCTTCTCGCTGGCCTTACGTTGACGGTGATGAACGTGTGTTGTGACTGGATAGATACTCACTTGCTATACGGAATCAACACACCTGAAAGTGACTGGCGACCGTTCGAAAATCTAAAATGGCCGGAGGAAGGAAAGTGTGGATTTAATTGCAGATACACTTGTGAGGCCATTTTCAAGACAGACCTTTCACGAGAGGCACTCAGGACTGCATAATTGTGTGTCTGCATATTATTTCTCCAGCCGTGGCGTCATAAATGATAGTAACATTATTCAAGTAGGACTAAACTGAAGGTCTATGTGTGAAATGCACAGCCCTACACTGCAATTAACTATTAACTATAACTATTCTTCCTCTACAAGTGATGGTACAGAGATGTCAAATCCAGATCCGGAATGGAAAAACCATGCCACAGTCTGACTGTTGCCACAGGTGTTCCAACTCAAATGGCAGGTAAACGAGAGCCAGGGAGTGCAAGCAACTGTGGCTAAAGCCAAACTGTGGCCGTGTTTTCTCTTTCTGGATCTGGATTTGACACCACTGTGATGGTACAATGACTTTGATATCAATCAACTACAATTGGGGCAGTGTATTTCCAGTAGGTTAATTTCTCTGCAGCTTTTGAAAGGGCAGATTTTATGCTGCATAAAGTTGCTTGCAGGCTTTATCCTATTTTATATCTTCTTGCCTGTTGCTGAAGTCATTTTTTTACGACATGGGTTTGGTTGAATTTGTGCTTTAACCTCGAAAGCTCCACCAGTCTTTGACGACTACTGTCTGCGGTCTCAAGAACATAAGATTAATGCGTCCAATCAAACACACCAGTCACTTCACACACACACACAGACACATGATTCAAGCTGTCATACCAACCACTAGTTGCAGGTTCTTGTCATGGCAACAAATATAAACTCACAAACCCCATCAATTTTATTTTTCAATACAGGCATCCTTGTGTTGTCTCTTTAAATTTTGGATTGTCTGTCTCCCTTTGACCAAAAAGATAATCTTTTCACTTCATGTACAGCTGGTCATCCTTTGGGGATTTCCATGCTGGAACCACAAGCACGCACTGAAAGGGCGGACAAGGTTTGTTTATAGAAAAGTTGACAGACCAAACAAAACAGCATCCAACGCAAGTAAATCCTTTTTTTTTAATTTATTTATTTATTTTTTTGGAACATGTAAACCATAGCTTTGTGATTTCATCCTGGCAAGTGACCCTGAAATGGAATAAGTGATGTGTTGAGGCAGAGGATAATTATTTGACGACAGTCTGTGAACAAGGAGACCATTAACATTGATCTGCTTTCACTGACAAAATGAAAATAGTTGCTACCAAGAGCACTTCAGATGATTTCGTTTGTAACATGACACAAATTACATAAAGTGTGCACTAAGGATTAAGCAAGTTACTGACGAATGTTTATTCAGTTTACTGTGACCTTTAACCAGCAGCAATGGCTCGCAGCACAGGATGAAAAAAAGTGTTGAAAAGTGTGATGAGTGCCATGTGGTTATTGAGGGGGTGCAGACACCATCACTTCCCAGGAGACCAATTTGCGTCCTTCACACTAGCTAAAGGACACTGGTCCATGAGAGTTGAAAACCTGAATTATCAAACATAAACAAGAAAAGGCCTCAGAGCTAGCCTGGTAATGTCATTACACGGGATGCGCGCTGTCCCGAGAGAGCAGGTCCAAGGTTGCTTGCAACCCATTTGGGTGTCTCTGCTTCAAGGTTGTAAATGTGATACACTGTTACATTTTCACTTTATCCTATATAGAAGAGATGTTTGTTGGAAGGTTTACACACAAAAAATCTAAAATTGTATGCAGGATTATTATTAAGTGGACGTGCCAAGCAGGATCACATTCCCTTTTTCATATATATTGTAAATGTTTATGGAAAAAAGCTAAATCAAGGAATTAATTTCATTGAACCATTCCACAATCCAAGTCATGGCATTTTGCATAATTCAAAATGAATTTAGACTGTTTTGCCATTTGGTTTGCAATTAAAACATTCTTCCCAGACCACAAAGCAAATGGCAGTTCTTTTTAGTGTGATCATAGCATATGTCATTTTCCAAAACCAAGAAGTATAACCTACTAACTAAAATAGGACACAAAATCAAAATTCAAAACAGTGATGACGGTGTTTGTGTTCCAGAGGTGGCAAATCCAGGTCCACAAAAAAAAAAAAACCCTGCTATAGTTTGGCTTTCGCCACAGGTGCTTCTATTCAACCGAGCTCCAGAGAACTCATTTACGTAGCGGTTGAGTAGATCGAACAGATCCTAATCTGAACTGCTTTTGTATTTGATATCACTGTTTGTCGAGTTTTGGTTGAGGTCGACCCAAATGCAGGGAAGCAAGGCAGGAATAACTTCAAGGGATATTTAATGTAAAGTAAACAAAAAGGCAAACAAATTACTTGAAAAATCAAAAATACTTAAATTCAGAACAACAAGGATCAAATTAACAAACAAACAATAAAAAAGTAGGACTTGAACTTGACTTGATTTAGAGCAAACAAACCGATTTAACTTGACTTCAGACAATGAACCGACAAGAACTGAAAAGGAACCGTGGAACTAAATGCATACAAATTGACGAGGAACACCTGGACAAGACGCAAAGGGTTGGAAAGAGCTGATTGGTCAAAACAAGGGATTGGTTAACCAAACACAGGTGGACACAATAAACATGACAAGACAAGGAAAAAGCATGAAACTAAAATCCAAAACCAAAAACAACAAAGTATGACAAACTATGACAATTTTGCCTGTTCTGCGATTGTTCAGTTCAGTGTGCCCCCTGCCTATCGCTGGGCTCAACTCCAGCAGACCTGAGTGAGGTGAAGTGGTTCAGATAATGAATGGCTGTGTCACCAGTCCCTGAAGACAACAAGAAGATTGTTGTAGTAGTTGCAGCCTGTGTACTGATGATGAAAGTGTTTTCATTCGCGCAAAAGGTTCACTCACTGCCTTGTAAAAACACACGTGTGGTGTGAGACATCCAGGTCAACACCTCTAGGTAACAATGCATAGAAACTATTGCGTGAGGAATTTTGCACAGTTTGGGTTGTGCAAGGATTATGTACTGCATGCCCAAGGCTATTGTAAAGCATTTAGCGTTAATGTCAGACAACTAGCTATGTTGTCATTTGTCAGCAGGGGGGGGCGCAACGTAAGACAGATTCCTCCCTGATCTTTGGCAAATTGGCAATTCCTTTGTTGTCTGTGTGTTTTTCGGTGTATATTTATTCTATACAACCACTGTGCCTCATGTATCCCAAATCCAGTGATGTGGTAGCCAACGAGAGCCAAGTCTCAGCAAAATGCACCGAGCTCCCAAAAAGACATTTAATTTTTTGAACTGTGCGCTTCAATCAGAGTTCAATTTATTATTTCATTAAAGGAAAAACATTTTCCTCTAGTAAAATGTATTATTAGTGCTAATTACACTGCATTACAACATTAGTGCCACTTGATCACCAAACCATGAGAGTTTGATTCTAAAACTACAAATGTTGTAGGAGGTATACTCGTATGCATGCAGAAAAAAAACGACACGGATAATTGATGTTAAAAGGAAGAACCTGGTGGCTCTGCCCAAAATAATACTAATAGTACTCACAGGCACCCCCAATTAGGGCATGTGGTGTAGAAATGGAAGGATTTATTAAAGAGTTGTCAGTTTTATGGGAAAGTTGAAACGTGATCATTAAGTTCAGGGTCCTGGGTTTTAGAGTGTTCATTATCTCTTGTCTCCTCTGAGTGCAAAAGAAGAGTAATATTTACCCACGGTAAAATTGTGTTATTTTGGGATACATGTTGTATTATTTTACTTAATGGTCCATCACTGTTTCTTTTCGTGGTTTTCTTATTTGGTTTCATTGCAGAGATTTTTATTAGCGGGCAGTCACTTCTAAGTTGCAGTGAATGCACAATTTCTTGTAAAGTATCAAATCTTGGCTCTGGCATTCTGGTGCACGTTTGCATGTTCTCCTTGTATGTTGGTTTTCTCCGCTTAGTTCTGTCCTTTGTGTTCTTCTCTTTTGATGTCAAACGCAAATGTTTACAGCAAAAATAAAGAAATGCATTAGTTTTGGAGACGGATGTAATTCAAGTGCTACTAGAATCACAGTAGTTATTATGGTAGTTTCCTCTTCCACTTGAATGCAGAGCGTGTGTGTTGCTGAAGCTTTTGGAAATGGGAAGTCATGTTTGCTTTTTTTTCCCCCTCCAGATGTTGGAGACTCTTTACAAGCACGTGAATATATCATACAGTAGAAAAAACTGTCATTGTCACACTCTCCATCGCCAGATGGAGACCTCAATGTGTCACATGGCACTTAAAAAAATAAAAATAAAAAAGCAGTGAGCATCTGTAACTCAGCTTCACACCTTTGATGTAAGTGTAGACGCTGACATCATTGCTGACACAGCCAGAGAAGTGGTCATGGAAATTGAAAACTTTGCTTCGTGGATCAGTACACTTTGACCGGCGATGCTTTAAGTGAACACATTGAATCAAACAAACTATGAAGAAACCCGACCTTTGTTGTCAACTCTGAAATTACTTCGAATGAATTATTTTGAGGCTATAGTTAAGTGCTGTAGTATGAAGTAAAGTAACTACATTTCCCCTCACTTTCCTTGGTTCTCTTCTTGTTCATATTTCCGTGATTGGCTATTGTGAATCTTGCGGCCATTTCTAGGTAAGCAATGCTGTTTTTTCTAAACAAGAACACTAGTAGTTTTTGCCTCAAGTTTTTGACAAACTGTGAAGGGATGACAAATGGCAAACACAGCTTTAGCAAGACTGCGAGGCATCGCCGGGCACATTACGCCACAATGTGAAGGGATTGTGGATGCTAGGACAAACGGGTCTGCTTGCATTATTGTTCGAGCTTTTGCAAAAGCCGGCATCATTTCAGAAGAGCCGCATGGCAACCAGAAGGACTCTGACAATGACGAGAGTGAACCTGGCGTCATAAATACTTCAATAAAGTACAACCAAACTTAGTTTTGCTCCCTTTGCCTTATTAAAAACATGTACTAGCATGTATGCTAGTGTACGTTTTAGCGTGCATGCATGCTAGCGTATGTTTTAAGATTGAGTTTGTTTTACTATGCCTGCGCCCAGAAATGTAGAAATAGCATTAACCACCATTAAATATTGATATACTTTGCGAGTAAGTATTGTCACTCAAGTGAGTTTTTCATACGATGTGAATCCGATTATTTTAAGTAAATTGTCAACATCCACCGATCCATTATCTGTGCAAAACCTGTTTGGTTACATGAGGACTTGGAGCCAGCTAACTTTGGGTGAAAGGCAGACAACATCTTAGACTGTTTGATAGTCAATCACAGAAACCGGAGATGAGCAAACACTTACTCTCACATTCACACCATCATGAGTGGAAACTGAATTGACACCTGCATGGAAGACAGGTGAGGGAGCCCAAATTAAACCATCGGTAACCTCTATGTTTACTAAAACAACTAGTGAAAACACATCTTATTAAATCAGGAACGTCGGACTACTGCATACAGATCTATTTACGTTGCCATCTATTGTTATTAGCCGAGAGACATATAAAGGAGACTCTTGGCTCCTACATATCCAAAAGCATTAACAATTCTCCTTATTGTACTTTGTGTTTGTTTTACTATAAAACCAGAGGAATCAACGTTAATTGGACCATACTGTGAATTACTTTCGATTCGCATCACTACTGCAGACAATAGAGAGTATATTCTCATCAAAAAATCATGCAAAACTGCCTTGTTCAGGGAATAACATTACACCATCATTATTATTATACAGTATATATACACAAACAATTTCCTCAAGACAAAAACTTGTTTATTTTAATCATGACGCACTGTGGAAAGTTTTGAACGTGCGTATGTGCAAGTATACAGTTGCCATTGCATAGTCTCCACAGCAGCTGCCTGGTATTTTGAGGTCAGTGTGATTTAACTATCATGGAACAAGAAAACTCCCAGGGGAGCATTGTGGGCAGTGCAGATCTGAGTGTGGGTTTAACCCACCAAACTCATTTGCTCTAATGAACTTCCTCTGCTCAAAAACCTCAGTATATTATCACTTCATTATCCACTAGAACGTACAAAAAGTCCAACATACAATATGGAGAGCATCATGCTGCCTGGGACTGACACTAATATGTTGTAAAACACAATAGTGATCCTCAAAGCATTCCACTCTAAACTTTAGTAGTGCTGTTTTAGCTCTGTTATTCCTGACACACAGGCTAACAGGAAAGTACACACAACACAATGCAGAGAATAAAAGAACATTATAAACGTTTGCATGCAAATTCAGAATAAAAAAGTTCTATTTGCAGCTGCTCCATTTGAAAGGATCAATCATCAGATAATCACACAAGATTATGCAACAAAAGGTCTCCAGAGTGACTCAGCTGACATCACTGTATGAAAGAGGGAAGGAACTCTTCTCATCACTGCCAGTCAACACAGACGAGTTCAGTGGCCAACATGACATTATTCTGTTTTGACTGCTTGGAGATTTGCAAAGTGGAGTCGGAGGGCAGGGGAGACTTTGGCGCATACATCACTGCAGTCAGCATGATCGATTCAAACTTTGCTCATAACATCCTGTAGACGTTATCAGGGGCAAATATGATTACAAGTGTGACTCCTCCAGAGACCACTTTGACGTTTAAAGAGAAATTGTTGCACAAACAAGGACGAGTACCAAGTCTGAGCAGTGCTATTAGGAAGTGAGCGACCTAAAGGAATGCGCCGTAACAACACTTTTTTGGTTTTACTATGCAAGACAAGATCTCAATCTCCCACAATCATGAGTGCGCTTGAAAGAAAATAATACACACACGCGCACACACACACACACATATACATATATATATATATATAATCTGGTAGACTACTGATGTTTTCCAAAAAACTTAATTGTAATTAAATGTGTGTGTAAATGTATCTTATTTGTTTTGAAAAGGCACATTAAAAGTACACAACTATATACTGCAACTATATATGTGTATCGATATTAAGGCAAGAGACGATAGACAGATTAAAAAAAAAAAGTTTCACCTCTGTTAATAAGAGCGCCACAAATGTTTCTGAAGATTTTGATTTTACCAGTCCTGTTTTTTGTGCTGTTAAGGGATGTAAAGAAAGATTACAATCAGACAAAGATTTTGGCTTTTTCGCAACAAAAGATGCACGACAGTGAGAAAGCGGTGAACTATACAAGTAAACTTGGTCTCTTACTGTTGGGCCAGGAGCTCCCCTGAGGTACGAAGATAAAGATGAAGAGGTAAATGAGAAGGAACCCGCCAGCCCTCCCACTGATAATTGCGCCGGTCCAAGGAATTGCGTGGGAGCCCCCATCGGTTTTCCCCAGCCGTAGTCCAGGTTCCGCAGACAGCATGCTGCAGTCTGGAACTCTGTTTACTTTCTGAACTCAGCTGACATCACCATCTCAAACTCTTTCAATGCTTCCCGCCCCCTCCTTCTAATTCTCTCTCTCTCTCTCTCCCTCTCTCTCTTTCTCTCTCGCTCTCTCTCGAACACACACATTATCTCTGGCTTCATGTTACATGTCAGTCTCCAAATGGTCTCCCCTGTTCCTTCCACAAGGAGGACCACAAGTACTACTCTTAAATGAACACAGCCAGTAACCTTTTATGCTAAACCCATTGTGTCTTTTC
This sequence comes from Idiotropiscis lumnitzeri, assembly GCF_059441095.1. Taxonomy (NCBI): domain Eukaryota; kingdom Metazoa; phylum Chordata; class Actinopteri; order Syngnathiformes; family Syngnathidae; genus Idiotropiscis; species Idiotropiscis lumnitzeri. The sequence continues at coordinate 16,088,187 of NC_142396.1, read as the reverse complement.
TTTTTTTTTTTTTTTTTTTGCTGACACATGCACACGCGCACACCCACGCACACACACGCACATACACTTGCACAATAAGGCTAAGCACATAGCTGTTGAACACTGTGAAACAAATGATGTGATGGAATTCACGTCTGGTAGACTACTCAAGTGTTTTCCAAAAACTTAACGTCAGTGTAGTTAAATTTCACAACAGACTGATCCTGTAAACAAATGTAAGGGTGCAGTATGTTTCACAAAAAAACAGTTAGCAATTTTGACAATATACAAACAATGACAGTATGGCATCTATGCATTGGAATGTGCTTCCAGCCCTATTTAAACCGAGAAAAACGATTGGTTCTGTTGGAATTTATCTTTATATCAATGTTAGAATTTAACTTTAACCCAATGTAAACTCAAATAAGTAATCTGACTCCAATTTGCGACCTTACCCAACTCCCACACATCCAACAATATGCGCGCTCGTTCTGCAATAGAAAGGTATCAGGAAGCCGGCATTTTCACACACGAGTGGATTTATTCCTAACACACAAATCTACAACTTGAGTTTGGGTCCCTCTCAATACAGCTCTCTTTGTCTTCGCTGTTCAGCATTAATTTATAGACACAATATGCAAATGACACAGAGACAAAGGCATCCTGGCATGATTCTATTGGCTATGTGTATGCTGCAGTTAACTTTAGCTTGCTTCTCTTGGTCTTTCTTCAAGTGGTGGCCCCTCCTGCTTGTGGCTGAAGGGTCCAGTTTCTTGTGCATCCCTTCCCCCTCGAGGTATCTGTCTGCGCCAGGCACCGACCTAAAACCTCCCAAACCTCACATTCTTTCACTTTCCTTTTCCAACTTCACCAGCCACACACTCAGCATTCCACAGAATAACAGTGACACAAGATGCAGGACATCGAATAAAACTAGCCAGGTTTAAACTCTTCCACTCCTTTATTCCCTCTCATGACCTCAGACAACTGAGGTCATCACTCGAACCCCTTATTTTATTGTTAAACACGAGCTAAAAATCAAACAACGAAAAATTAGTAACAACTATAAATCCATAGAAGGTGAGGTAAAGCTCAATAGAAAATTAGTAAAAAATTAAAAATCAATAGAAAATTAGCAAAACTTAAAAATCAATAGAAAATTAGTAAAACTTAAAAATCAATAGAAAATGTCATTCTAGTAGAAAATCCGTAGAAAATTTCATTTCCTCCTCATGGCCTCAGGTCGCTGAGGCCATCTACACATACTCACATCCCGGACTCCCGTAGGGCCACAGCTGTCCCCCCCCCCCCTCCTGGGGGTCCTTCTGAGGGATCATCATGTACTGGCCACCAGGAGGGAGTGGCCCCAACGTGCGTTCAATTGTCTTAACAGTTAATGATCTGATACATGGAATACAACAACATCCACATAACACCATAATAGCGGCAAACACAGCGATAGAAATCAGTACTTATGCAATCAAGCTTTTATATTTGCCAAAGATGTTTAACCAGTCAGAGTACCAACTGGTGTCCACACCTGAGTGCTCCTTCATTTTGTCACTTAACGTGCGCAGACCCTCCAATGCCTTGGTAAGGCGACCGTCAGGAGATGTATTGTTGGGAATCAGAGTACAACACTGATCCCCAAAAATACTACACACCCCTCCTCTTTCGGCTAACAACATATCTAAGCTTATTCTGTTCTGGAATGCCATAAGAGACGTGGCAGCCAATTGCTCATGCACTGCCTGGAGTGCTGAGGTGGTAAAATTCGCCAATCGTTGGACATTATAGTGGACATAATTAATCCGGTCCACATTTTTGTTTACTGTAACGAACAGGAAAAGGCTCTCCCATCCTGCCGCAATTTGATCCACCAATTTATACTCGTCAGGGATCCCTCTTGGAACTCCAATTGCATCTATATACGTGGGATCTCCTGCATTCAACCATTCTTGCATGTCCCTTCTCTTCCTGTTAAGGAAGGGGATTCTTCGTCATTGTCCAACACCTTCCCACTCCATTTTGGCCAGATCTAAGGCTGTCACACTAACTGGCATGATCAGCGTTACCAGGGCGCACTTACCTGAGGCATTGGTGGGAAGCCTATCGTACAGCACTTTCTCTCCACACCACAGCCAAACATCATCACGAGCGAGAGGGATTCCTACTGGCAAAGACACATTTTCATTACACCATGACTCCTGGATATTTCCAATCCCAGGACCCGTCCCATTTAACTTTTAGGCAGGTGAACTTTTGTTTTGCAACTTGGGTGTCAAAATTAGGCTTTCTTTTTTATTCCCACATCATTCCATGGGTGTGTCCAATTAAAATTGTACCCAAGTGTTCACCTGTGTCGGTTGTTTACATTTCAGATTTAGCAGTAGTTGTTGTGTCTATGTCAGCGTCTTACCATCATCTCGCTCTGCTCCATACCATACCATTCCATTACATGCTCCTTTCGCTCCATCACTTCTGTCATCCCGCATCCTATGTTCAAACGCAAACATCGTCCACACAAAGCACACGCCAGCAGGTAAAATAGTCAATAAGTTAAACATTTGCATCGTCATCGTCTTTGTTCAGACTCGAAAGTGTCTGACTTTGATCCAATTCATGCCATCTACACATTCCCTCTCTTGACCTGCCCGTCCGGGCGGTCAACCTCTAAGCTCAACCATGGCGGGCGCAACTGTGAGCTATGGTACCACTTTTGTCCTGTAGTTCCCAATTGGTCGGCGTGTCAGGTTCTAGCCAGAACTCTAAACTGTCCTTATCAGCGAGAATGAGTCCACCTCCGGGAAAGCACCCGGAGGTTGATGTACGGAGTGATGTCCGACTCCAGTGATGCTGAGTTCACTGAGTTCAAATATCTAACTGTGTTCCGAGATTACAAATTAAGCCTCGAGCTAACGCTCCAATTTTGACTGTTAATTGACAAATTTTAAAGCAACACAAATGAAATGCTTAAAATAAAAAAAAATCCCAAAACTATAATAACGCAGATACCGAATTAAACCTCTATTTTTCTTTTTTTTTTTTTTTTTTTTTATGGGAAGAAAAGGTGCTCTACAAGACATAGACAGCTCCAAGACCGCTGCAGTCTTCACCTCCTATTGTCTCATGATTGGCTCAATCCACCTACAGGCTGTGCCCACACTGATTCTGTCAACTGGGGGAGGGGGTAGAGACAGTAAAAACAATCGCGGAGCTGTGGAGCCGAGCCCCAAATCAGTCGGGCCCTGGGTCCACAACACCTCTAGCAGAGACACACACAGAACTACCATTTCCGAGCGACCCTTCCCTGGAAATTTTGAAATTTAGTAATGTCCCCAAAACCAAAGAATTTGTAGTCGGTGCTGAAATATGATCTCCCGATTGTGCAACAACTATGGGGTCTAGATCTCTAGTATGATGACGCTCATCAATATACAATGCGATTTGTGGCTCGGCGAAAGTAAACAATTCATACCATTTCCGCTGTCCAGGGACAAGGCACGCGTGCGAGGCAACGCCAGTAGACATAACAAATATATAATTCTAACGCAAGATGCACTCATGACTAAATTTGGATGAGTGCATTTTTGATAAATCAAATCATGTTTGTGATCACATGTACAATGTGATATGTCAATTGGTGAATTGAAAGGGTGGCGGTTGCTAAACCACTCAGACCAGAGCAAGAACAGGGCATACCCACCGCGGGAGGATGGGAACCAGGTTTCAGAGCTGCCCTCAAATGTTTCAGTTCAGTTTAGCCACTGGGAAGGAAGAGAGCACGACATATGCTCCCTCCGACGGATGTGCAGAGTCAAGTTCAGTCCCATCCGGGAATGCCACTCGAATTCCAGTGTTCGTTCAGTCAATGGCAGTGACTCAGGCACTCTTGAGAGTCCACATGGCTCAGTGGGGGTTGCGGAAGGAGCTCATAGCTCGCCCCAATATCCAGCACCATCGAAAACTTGTCCATCCACCGTCCCCGGAATGCTAGGACCTGCTAGTCCTCGAACGCTGAAGCTCCGCGGCCCCCTGTCATGGAATGGGGTACGAGCGGGTTTGTGTCAAGTGCGTTTGGAGTGGGTAACGGTGGCGCCCCCTGCGCTGGTGGAGCTCTTTGTGACAGATATGGCACCGGAGGATGGCACATTCCAGAAAGTGGCTCGGCATGGACAGCTCATCACCCAGTGACCCCACACCCCGCAGCCAGAGCACACCCCACTCACAATCCCTGTCCATAACCACCCGTACCTCTGTTACTGCAATCCCAACCTCGTTGACCGGCCTGCTATGGACAGCAGCCAGTCTGCTGTGGCGCTGCGTCACCCGAACCTTGCCCAGAAGCAGCAGAAGTGGAAGGAGCAGCTGCCTCCTTTTTTCTTATCTCTCTTGGCCTTCTAAACCTGCAAGTACAACAATTTTAGTCACGCTCCTTAATCCAATCCCATATTTTCCTTTTCTGATGTCGTGCAAAATTATGTACAAAATGTGTTCTACTTAGCCCGAGTAGCATTTCTCATTGATGGACTATTTCGCCTGATTTCTGCCACTGGGAGGGGCACGCCCTTGTGGACGGCCAACTGGAACAGCTGTGTAATGTCGACATTATTGGATGGGTCACTGCCGGAAGTCTCACTCCATTCATGTCTCGCCCTGGCCACATAGACCAGGCCTGTCTCCCTTTTCCCCACCTGAAAGACACAGCAACATCGACCCCAACGGGCCAGAAATATCTGATGCACGGCACAGCCAATCTCACCTGAGGTGTCCCCATTTAGCTGGTGACCATCATGCTGGTCAGCAGATCTGGCCTCGGCCTCAAGTGAGGACAGTTCCTCTTAAATAAATTTTGTCCCGCTTGTAACTCTGTATAAACCTCTTAGTCTGGTGTCTCCTTTGTAGGAGATTTCAACCAACGTGACCTTTTTACAACGTGTCAAATAAACCAATGTTGACCTTTCTGCTATCCTTACAGCTGTGAGAGCTGTTACTAACCCCTCCTTCCCCCTTGGGTAATTACGAATGTCTTATCTTCAAACTTCTTACAAGCACCCAGTATCCTGGCTTTACTAGATTACTGCCCCTGCTGGGAGACAGAAAGATCCTTGTCACTCTAAATTTGCGCCTGTCTTTTGTTTTCCTAACACTTTTCACATATGGTCAACTAAAGTTGCTTCAACATCTATTTCCCATTTGTTCTTAAATTTGAGGTATTCTCTAAGTTCTTCCAAACAGTGTTTTACAATGTCTTAGTCCTAAATACAATGAACTACGATACAATGGAAAATATCAGAATAACATTCATACATCCAACATGAGACACGTGCTTGAGACCACTTCAGGGTCAGTTTTGTCTGAAATATCTCCTCTACAACAACTTACCCTTGCGTTAAGTGAGTAATTTTCCATAAAAACAGTGCCACTAATTCGACATTAACTTCAAGTATCACTGCTGTGGTGCTGTATTATATGGAAAAGTCTAAACAATCCAAGAAAATTTTGCCCTATCCTGGACTGGGTGTGTGTTATCTAGTCGCGCATCCAATGTGAATATATCTTATATCTCCCTCCTTGTTGAGGAGAACCTCTGGGATGGTAGTGGTGAGGCGCTATTTGAAGCATTCTCTGGCCTTCTGGTCACACTGGTCACATGTCACCTCAAACCTGTGGACAGAACTGGACGAGTGGCACTTGCCAATGAGAATGAGAAGGGGTAAATTATCTTCCTTCCAAAACTTTCAGTTTTGCATAAATTTTGTGTAATAACGTCAATCAATCATTCACTTGATGCTTGAATTTAATTACTCCAATCTTTCTCCAAAAACAATTTCAAAATCAATACTCGGGAGTGCAATAGGGATTCAGGTTGATCAGGCCTGTCCACCCATCGCATCCTAAGTACTGTAAGGGCTTGCCGGTGACCTCAAACAATTTTCTGTCCTGAGGCCCGTCCCTACAACATTCACTCAAACCACATATGCATACAAACACTTTTCTTTCACACTGTCATTCACCAAACGATACTTTCCAATTCCACACAGAGACCCCTCCCTTGGCGCGTCCGCCTTGATTTCACTGAGATTTGTGCTGGCAGATCCATAATTTTGCCTTAATTTAGCCAGCGTATGCCAAAATTTACAACTGTGGGTCTCTGGATTTTCCCATTCACTCCCCGTGAAGTTGTTTCTCCTCTCCTGGACGCAGCTGACGAAACTGCACCTGTGACATCAAACAGCTCATAGATGCGAATGTTAGCAGTCTGGTATTTATGGAATGATGTCATATCCTCTAAAATTGTCATGTCAGCGTTCGCGTCGTACAGTCAAAAAAAAAACATCTGTCTTCCACCTTTGTCACATTTAATACACATCAGTTAATAAATCATCTACAAAACTATTTAGTCCAACTTTATATTTGGTAAACCAATCTCCAATGGCTAGATATTCCCCTTTCCAAAGATTTTCTTTCAACATGTTCATAGAATACTTCACTTAAAACTTATCCCAAAACCATAATCCCTTTGCTTAAAAAGTTAAATTTTAATAAGATTGTCGCCGCCCTGCTGTTCCTCAGGCATCCCCTGCATGTTTCAGTATTTAACTTGTGTTCTAATTCCCTGCTAATTTGTATTTATTGTTAGGTTGAATACATATATTTTATCCCGTACCTTACTACACTAGCACTGCAAAAAAAAATTGCTCCACAGTGCGACCCATGCTCGACCACATGAGAACACCTCAAGTAGAGGCAGATGCCTGAAGATTAGATCGTCAGCAACATCGAGGGGGGTGCCGAGACACACCTCTGAAACAAAAAGACTGTGACCTTCTTTCGAGAGCACCAAAAGGCATATCTTCCTTTTCAATCAGTTAACGACTGCCATTGATGCCTGTTTTTCCTCTTGTGTCTGAAATGTTTACATGTTCCTGCTGGTGCTTCCCCCCGGGGCCAGCATGGGCGTCTCCACACTCCCCTGCTGTTCTCCGCGCACCCTCTCTCTCATTATTCACAGCCTGTTCGATCAATTGTATGGTCGCTGGTGCCATCCTTGAATCGTTATCTTTTGCATCTCAAACCATTCTGCTCCCCCCCCCATTAATGGCGCCGTCGGATCGGGCGGCGGCTCAAACACATACTGTTGCGAGTCTGGCAACTGTGGATAAATGCCTCTCAGACATTCCGTCTTTTCTTCCGCTTTTTCAATCACTTCATCCTCTTTCTCTGACTTCCTCCCCCTACTTGGGAACGAGCATCTAACTTCAAAGAGCTGTTAACTCTTTGTTAGAGCACACTCATGATTTTACGATTACACCTATACTCATTGCCTTCTGTAAAATCTTTCTCACTCTTATTTTTTTTCCTTTAATTTTCCAAATTCACTGTAGCCTTACCAAAGCCACTCAACCAATCAAGGTATCAAATCACAAACTACAAAGTCAGGAACCACCTATGCTCTTGCAAAGTTTTCTCATGCTCTCAAAAGCTTCATTCAATTATGATTTCTTAACACCAATCTTTTTTCTTTGTGTCATTTCCATCTGTGCATTTCATTCCAGTTACTAATTACAGTTACCTTAATAGAAAGACCATCAACTAAAGTATGAAACATAAAATATTTATTTCTTCAATTCCTCCTTACAGCAGACCCTAATTCTTATCCTTTTCATTTGTTCAAGTCATCATCCTCCTTTCAATGGAACATTAATTGTTCCTTTCTCTTTTCTTATTGAACTTCCAATCTCTACACTGACACAATTTCTTCTCTTTTCTCTAGCTTTCTTTCTTTCTCTTTTCTTATTTCATCCCTACTTCATGTTTTTCTTCTCTTTTTTATGTTTCATTTTTATGAATTTATCCTTAATCTCCGTGCCACACCCGAGACCACTATCACACTTACTTTCCTTCGCCATCTTGAAATCCACTCGTGTGTGTCCCAACCACTTCTTACGCAGAACAATTTTAGCCTTCACATTCACACAGCTTCCACACAGACACGTAAATCCCAGATTTTAAACCGTGTCCCGATACGTAAATCCCAGATTTTATACCGTATCTTAACCACGAATAGTTCCAAACTATTCTAGTAGGTAAATCCCAGATTTCAGACCCTACTAACGTCCACACTGTAACACTTTTTATTATTTTTTTAACTATACTACTTTACTTTTGCGCCATTAATTATGCTAGAAGGTAAATCCCAGATTTTACACCCTAATAGCGTCCAACACTTTTACGCTTACTACGTTCCGCTCCTCCTTCCTCTTATAATTTAGCGTTGCCAATGTGCAGAATTTGAAAGGGTTCTGCTTACCTTGTTTCACTGTGGGCCCAAGAGGAAAGATGGTCGGATGTGTGGCTCTTTTATACTTTATCCTTTCTCAGGTCGTCACCTGGTGTGGACGTGCGAGACCCAGTCTCATGTGGTTTTTCTCGAAGTTCCAAACTTCTTTTACCTCTCATGCATCGCGTCGGCGTCACCATAATTGTTGGAATTTATCTTTATATCAATGTTAGAATTTAACTTTAACCCAATGTAAACTCAAATAAGTAATCTGACTCCAATTTGCGACCTTACCCAACTCCCACACATCCAACAATATGCGCGCTCGTTCTGCAATAGAAAGGTATCAGGAAGCCGGCATTTTCACACACGAGTGGATTTATTCCTAACACACAAATCTACAACTTGAGTTTGGGTCCCTCTCAATACAGCTCTCTTTGTCTTCGCTGTTCAGCATTAATTTATAGACACAATATGCAAATGACACAGAGACAAAGGCATCCTGGCATGATTCTATTGGCTATGTGTATGCTGCAGTTAACTTTAGCTTGCTTCTCTTGGTCTTTCTTCAAGTGGTGGCCCCTCCTGCTTGTGGCTGAAGGGTCCAGTTTCTTGTGCATCCCTTCCCCCTCGAGGTATCTGTCTGCGCCAGGCACCGACCTAAAACCTCCCAAACCTCACATTCTTTCACTTTCTTTTTCCAACTTCACCAGCCACACACTCAGCATTCCACAGAATAACAGTGACACAAGATGCAGGACATCGAATAAAACTAGCCAGGTTTAAACTCTTCCACTCCTTTAGTTCCTACATTTCGGTTCAATCTGAGTAAATCTGTCGGTTCACTCCTTAGGCTTGTTTCGTTGAGCACAAAGATACGGTACTTATTCTGTTTTATGAATGGCAACAAGTGACCATACAAGCTGGTTGTACGTATCTTATTATAGCAAAATATTTCGCAAATCTTGAGTCACTGTCAATTTTAAACAATCGGAAACTACGGCCAGTTGAGACGACTATATACGTCAGCAAATTAGGTCTTGGTCATTTGAAGCTTATGTTTTGTTTATTGATCATTGTCTTTCTATGAAGTCATAATTTGAGTTTGCGATGTCTTGCAAGCACGCCCATGATTGCTACTGACAAGGCCCCAGTGTGTTTAATCAGCCTTTTTGTCAGCAGGCCAAATTATCAGAGGAGAGAAAAAATGATATTGACTGATTACACTGCAAGTGTGTTTTGGCTAATAACTGTAAATTGAGAGTACTGAAATGGCACTAATGTGAGACAATCATTTTTTGTGACGGTATATGTATTGTATCTTAGAGACATTGTGTTTAATTCTTTTGTTGGTCTTCTACACCTCATTTGTGTTTGTGCTAGCGTCTTCATAAAGGGACACATTTATTTGGTCAGAGTTGGCAGTTTTGCGGGACTTGATTCACAACACATACCGACAATCAGGCCTAATTTGAGTTTATTTCCCTCTCTTGCGCTTAGTCAGCCAAGGCAATTTTTGAATGTCTTTGGAAGATTTTCCTGAGTAGGGTGTGTCAAAACTGATGTTTTTTCCCTCCCTGCTGTGACTTGCTAGCGGCTCTGAAAGCCGTCAGAGACAACAATCGTTAATGTTTAACATGTTCAAGATCTTTAAGATATTTAAGTGTGGTCAACATATCTTGGCTGAGCCACGAACTATATTGAGTACTTGTAATTTGTATCATATTTCTCACAAGTAATTTACCACAAAAAATAGCAAATAAATTAAGAGAAGCTTGCTACCACAATGCAGTTAACTGATAGCGTCTTTTTTTCCCCATTACTACTACATTTTTCTCCTTGCTGGTAAGTGTTGCCTCTCAGTTTATATACAATAACAGGCACCAGGTTTTGGGAAAATATATTGTGTGATGTGCAGTGTTGGTCATTGCAAGTGTACCATCCCTTCTTAGAAAAAAAAAAGCCAGGACCAGCATGGTTTTGTTGTGTTTCCATGGTGGTCATGCTGGTGTTACCAGCAAGAGCCAAAACAGCCGCATAAGCAAAACAAAAGTGCCAAGACAAGCTGAGCCAGTGGGGGTTAGGGTTGGGGTGGGTTAGCAAGGGAAATATTGTACGGGCCGTAAGAACACACAAGGCTTGTGTGGGGTCTCTCATTTTTTTCAAAATCGCTCAATATTGGTTTTGTTTTACTGTGCTATAGTGTACATCTTCCATTTATCCAAGCTGCGCTAATTGCACTAAATTGTGTGAAAAAAATCAAATAAAGCAGAGCTCCCACATGCTGTTGTTGCTGGTCTTATTTTCATGTCGCTCATCGCAGCTGCTCACACCATCACCAACTATAGTGAGGTTCTTTCCATTCCTGCAAACCAGATTCATCATGTGTCACCATCCAACCACTTATCCTGTACAGGATGGTGGGAGGAGGCTGGAGAGTATCCCTGCTGACTTCGGGCGAAAGACACACTCCACCCTGAATTGGTCGCCAGCCAGTCGCAGGGCACACAGACGCCATCACTGAGTGCGAACCGATCCCAGGCTGCCCACACACAAATCAGGGGGAGAATACCACTGCACCATCAGTGACTATAGTCTTCATATTATTTGTAATTTTCCCAGAAGCAATATAAAGTCATCCAATTCATGACATCAGAAACGACTTACTATGAATTATATTAGCCAGATTCAGCTCCAGAAATGCAAATCTGTCTTTTCACAGCCGTCACTGAATCTTGAATGTGTATATATATATTTTGAAGTTGATTCGTGACTCTAACTACGATCACTAACCAATATTTCAGAGTCGTTTATGAGGCTCTCAGTTTGGAATGTTTAGCAAGGCAGTCTGAGCCCCACCCCCGTATAGTGTGTGTGTATGTGAGTGCCTTGCAGGTTTGGTGTGTCGAAGACACCAGCAGCTGCAATTGATCTGACAAATTACAGCTATCGTAATTAGATAGCCCTTAACCCTTTCTGGGACTCTACGCCGGATCATCGACCTACTCCCTGTTTTGGTTCACTGCACGCCAGCTTTGCACTTGCTCCCTGAACGATTGCAGACAGCCCACGGGCATCTTTCAGTATAGCTGTTTGTTAAAATAATTTAATGACTCGTTGATCATAATCAGGGCAGCACGGTTGCCGACTGGTTAGCACGATAGCCTCACAGTGAGAAACAGCATCGGGCGTGGGTTCAATCCCGGCTCCGGCCATCCCGTGTGGAGTTTGCATGTTCTCCCCGTGCTCGCGTGGGTTTCCTCCATCTACTCCGGTTTCCTCCCACATTCCAAAAACATGCCTGACAGGCCGATTGAATACTCTAAATTGCCCCGAGGTATGAGTGTGAGCATGGATGGTTGTTCGTCTCTGTGTGCCCTGCAATTGGCTGGCAACCAGTTCAGGGTGTCCCCCGCCTACTGCCCGAAGATAGCTGCGATAGGCTTCAGCACCCCCCGCGACCCTAGTGAGGAGAAGCGGTACAGAAGATGGATGGATGGATGATCATAATCAGCTGTTATCCCTCTTGTCCACCACACCTCCAGAGCCTTACGACATCTTTTTCAGGGATGCCTTTGCTTATTCCAGCAAGACAATGCCAAGCTAAGTTCTGCATTATGTTACAATGTGGGTTTGTACTAAAAGAGCGCAAGTATGAGACTGACCAGGCTGCAGTCCAGACCTGTCTGGATGAAGTGTAAAATATGACAACGGAGACTGTTGAGCATTTAAAGTTGTACATCAAATAAGAGTGGCCAAGAACATAGAAAGCTTCACCAATTTGTGTCTTGAGTTCCCAAACGTTTACTGAATGTTGATGAGAGGATAGGTGATGTAACACTGTGTTAGACATGCTCCTGGCCAGGGGTTTTTGGAACGTTTTACAGGCATTAAAATAAAAATGAGTAAATAAAGAGAAAAAAGTTCATCATTTTTTATTTACGTGTCACACTTCATAAGAGCTGGGGTTTCAAGCCCACCTCAACACAATTTCCTTGCTGTCTCTAGCTGTCATGGTGGGTAACAAAAGCCATACTCAGTTGTATACGACAACAATGACAAAAAGACAGTGAGTTCAGCAAAGTTCAAAGCGAGAATTGAAAGTGTACAGTAGTGTGATTCTTGAACTTTTCTTTCAATGAATCATTTTGGAGGCATTCTCACTGGCTGGTCCTTTTGTAATGAATGTCACAAAAAAATCCAAGATAAAAGCAAACTGTGATACTGTTTATCCTTTGACTAACTGAATTTGTTGTTGTCTTCTCATGCATGATGACGATTCACCGTATTGTGTGAATTTAGAAGCACAGAAATTTTGATTACTAGACGACCTGTTCACATTTGGAGGTGTGAATAATGATCGGAAGTTTTCGTTCTGGACACAAATCTAGGGCAAAGCGCTGTCTCACTATGCACATGAGTGGAGTTTTCTTTCTGTTGTATCGTATGCCAGACTTGGGTGAAACGGGGCGTTTGCCGCTTTGTGCGCCATTGTGGAAGGGAGTCTAGTGTTTTCCCAGCCAATCCTCACGACATTGAGTACGCCATGCTTAAACACTGTGGAGACAAAACTTCATGCATGACAATGGCACATAAACGGACGCATCTGCCCTTTCGGATGCTGTAGTCAGTCGTGTGTGAATTGCAATCGGAAACTGCCTTGCACCTCCTGATGGTGTGGCCGTGTGTGACCTCCATTGATTACAATCAGTGAATTTGTTTCAACAATAATCCAGAGGGACGTCCCATATTTATGAATAAAATACCATGGCGCAAATGTCTGCCTGCGCCTCGATTAAATAACCAAAATCGTGTCATACCACCTCCGCCGCAAAATAGACCACACGTTAGTCAATGTAAAATTCCATATACTTCAAGTCACCGAACTGCAAGATGCGCTGGGGAGCACAGCAGCAATGCACAGTTAGGCGTAACATATCTACCAAATTCACAAACGCGCTGAAGACCAATTGCCAAGGCACAAAAATGACAAAAGGACCTGTTTTCTCGTGTAGATGATAGTCGGTCGCCAAATTATCAGGTGCGTCTGTGTGAGGCTGCTTTGTGCGCCGGCCCCAAATATGCTAGACTAGTGAAACGTGTCCCTTTCCATGACTAATGTTATGGGAATCTCATTCCAATTTAACACTTTTCTCTTTTACATCCTCTCAACTACTTGTCCAGATGCAAAATAGTTTGTGTTAAAGGCCGATCTTTCATCCGTGTGGCTGAATAGTCAAAAGTACACATATTCTCTCAGACCAAAAGTATGTATTTTATTCTTTTTTAATTGTGTAATTGAAAATAAAAGCTTTACCGACCTGACTTGAATGTAAACATTTGACGTAATATTGGGTGAAACAAATAGAAATACAACATAATCAACAGCATTTTGAAAATGATTAAAAAGTAAATATTTAAACAGTTTTCATTGAGACAGAGTAATTGTTTTCCCAGTACGCTTTCATTGCAGTGGATAGAATCTCCAGGATCTAAATGTCAACTGCCAAAGGCTGTCAAATCTTTCCTTCATTCTGTCATGAAGGCCTGTTGTTCCAACTTCACCACGCTGTTAGCTTGGTCACCTTGCCAGAAAAACTCATGCCTGCTGATACTATCATCCATTATGTTGCTGTAAAAGAGGGAGGGTAAGGAATTTCCCATGACCCACGGATCATTTTCATCCTGGACATGTTGACCGGGCGTGCTGGGTTCTGTTGACATGAGAAACATGTCAGCTAGCACCTGGGTGGCGAAAGCGGGTCGATAAAGACACCCTCATTATCAGTTCTGACAGAATGTCTGTCAGTCTGTCGGTGACGGACGCCCACATTGCTGATGAATGACGGGGGGTGATGCACAAACAGAACTGGGGTTTCGTCCGTCAGAACACACAAGGAACTGAAGGTGGCCTACTCGTGTCTCCGCTTACTTTACCAGCGCTGGAGGAAGAATGTTTGGTGTGCATTTTCCATTTGAAACAGTGGCACGATAAATACATTTGATAGTTTCTGTAAGACGCGTTTACAATATTATTACTTCGTGTTGCGTAAATTGTAACTGTAATCTAACAGTGTGGAATGGAATGGTTCACCTTCACCCTCAGTGGATAAGAGGATAAGTGATTAATTCAACCAGATGTCCTCTTTCCCCCAGCCACTACTTTGTCAGTTAGCAAACATTCTTCCATTGCACCTCTCTCGAGTCGGCCTTCTTGCAGTGTGTCTCTTTAACCATGCAACTCTCTCGATGTGAATGCCATCGCCGTGATTACCCTCAACACCAGAAGCAGCATTGTTATTGTCTTTAATCCAAACGTACATTGCATATTAATGAATTTCGTCCTCCGCATTTGACCCATCTTAAGCATGCGCTACTGTCGAGCAAGCGGCCCAAGACTGGAGAAGTCTTGCAGTTGTTCAATGGATCCAGAGTGGCAGGCAATGTTCTTAATTACTTGACTCGCAGCTGCCACAGTTCTCCATTTACAGTTAATGGTACTTGGTAAGGGGGAAAAAAAAAAGTTGTTGTTTTTTTCTCGTGGTTAAATTTTGACTTGGAAAATGACCATTTTGAAGATAATAATGGCAGAGGATCAAAATCGAAATGTTTTTGCACAAGACTTGAATGTTATCTGTACCGCTTGTCCTCAAAAAGGTCGCGGGGGTTGTGGAGCCTATCCCAGCTGTCGGGCAGTAAGCGGGGTACACCCTGAACTGGTTGCCAGCCAATCACAGGGCACACATAGAACAACCATCCACTCTCACACTCATACCTAGGAGCAATTTATCGTGTCCAATCAACCTGCCATGCGTGTTTTTGGAATGTGGGAGGGAACCGGAGTACTCGGAGGAAACTCACGCAGGCACGAGCAGAACATGCAAACTCCACATAGGAAGGCCGGAATCGAACCCTTGAATTTGTTTATTTTATTTTATTTATTTTGGCCATAAGGCCTTTGTTTTGTTACTTCCTGGAAGGAGTAATTCACCACCCTGACTTCTCTACTGTAGAGTTGCAATCCAAGGACGGGAAAGGACTCCATCACAAAGTTCTGAACAATTGTTTCAAAGGCATCATGCAGGTCCGAGTACTGTGACTTGCTACCTGACTAACCATTTGCTCCAGGAAATGACCTGAGTCTGAATCAACAGTAGTCGCCCATGGTAACTAACTACACAGTAAACACTGAATTCAACAGGAGAAAAACGCATGGTTGGGTAACAACATTCCACACAATCAAATCTCAAGTCAGAATTAAGCAACACAAATATTAATTACGTTTATTTTCATCAAGCAAAGCTACCGTCCACAATTCTCACTCTTAGAACACATGGTTTGATCAAAAAGCAAACTCAAGAAAGAAATGATTATTAAAGAATGTCTGTACACTGAGTGCATGTTTTTGTCAATGCAATTTTCCCCAGATCATTTTCCAAATTTAAAATGGATTTTCTGCTTGATGGCCCAGGTTTCCAACAAAAACAGACAAGATGACTGAGTGGTTTTATTGTCCAGGAAAATAATCACATCACATCTCACCTGTCTCTATGGCAATGCAATGGACAAAGAATAAACAGTAGACATTCCCCACTGTATTCTTACAACTCAACCTGCTAACACTATTAAATTGGTGGAAACTCTGCAGTCACGTGACATGAAAGACAGAAGCCTGCAGCAGGCTTTTAGCCAAACCAATGGTATCGTTTTCCAGCAGTGAGCCGTGACTGGTAACATAAAAAAAAAAAAAGTATAGAATTAGATGCAGTATGTAAAAAGTAAGAGTACTACTTTGTATTTTTTTACACTCACTTTCAAGATGAATCACCATTTACTCTATAAAATTCACAATTTCTTTATGCATAAAAGTATGAATAGTTGTCACTATAAAGCGACTGATGCCATTTTGTTTTTCTTGCAGTCAACCAGAGAGTGAATTGAAGGGTGGTGTGAATTTGTTGAGTCATCACTCTCGTAAATATTATATGAATTATAACTCAAAATGTTTTAAATAAAAAAATTAGACTGTCGTCTGTGGAAAATATGCCTGCATTTTTTCATTGTGATTATGATAAGCATTTTAGTAATTATATTGTTTTATTTTAGGATTTTTTCTTTCATAAGGAAACGTGTTGTTTTCATTTTGCACATCACTGTCCATTATGATCTTCAAAGCATTCTCCTCTCTTAAAGAGCACATTATTTTAAGGTTAGTCACATTTAGACTGAAACATAATATGCCGTTCTGCCTTATATGAATTTAGGAATGTAAAGTGACCGTGTCTGGCTTTGATTTGTTTCGACATATGTGTAAGGTCAAACACGTGTCAAACACAGCCTGTATGACCCTCTAAATATGTGTTTCTGAATGTCCACGCAGTGAAGCAATACAGCCTTGTGTGCCCTGACTAGTTAAGACAACGCTCTGGATTTCACATCTTCTTTGCTCATCCCGCAGCAAGAACTTCCATCTGGGAATCATTTAATCAATTTTTTTTTTTAAATTTAAAACTCAGTGTAGCACACCAAACCTCTCTGTACACAGAGCATCAAGTCTGTTTGCTCTTGCATGTGTGACCTGTTGCGATTGCCTTTGGTCCCATCTAAAATGATGGCCAAAATGTTTCAATGGCAATACTAATCATATTGCACTTTCAATGAATGGTGAATTTAAAAAATAATATATATATATATATATATATATATATATATATATATATATATATATATATATATATATATATATGATAAATGTATGGAAATCCATTAATGAATAAGAAATAAGTAACCTTATTTGTAAGATTTCAATAATAATAATTTTTTAAAAATGAATACATAGTGCAAATGAAATACTATAAAAATAAATACAACAAAATAAATAATCGTACTTAACAATATAAATTAATACAATAAAGATCAACAAAGTGTAAACTAGTCAACACTCAATTTTTCAACAGTACTTACATTGAACATTGCTTAGGACTCAGTAATACTTCTAAAAGGCCTGTAAGCAGTTGAATGGTCTGTTGAACAATAAACAAGACACTTTTGAACAGTCTGCAAAATCCTAAGTTAGCAAAAGGCATTATATGTACCGGTATGTTTAATTAGATAGACAGGTGTGGCAAATGTACGTAGTTGTCCTTGCCTGGGGTGCAAGCTTCATGGGTCCAAAATTTACAATACTGACTTCACTTGGCTGTGAATTATCACTTTCAAGTATCATAATACCAAATGCCACGTTTTAAGAACAGTTATGACCCTCCCCCAGACCTGGCAGCCATTAAAAAGCGAAGCGTTTTTAGCATTTAGCTTCAAAGCTGGTCAAATGAGAGTGTCGATCTCAACCACTGTACATAAATTTTTGTGGAGTTATTTCCCCCAGTAAGCTTCTACCCTTGAAAAAAAAGTTACACCAAGGTTATGATCTAATTTCCTTTTGCCAAATTAGAGATTTTAAATCTTGAAGAATCCATGTTTACAAGACAACAGTAGAATCTGCTGTGCTCTCTGCTTCTGCGTGCTTCTGCGTGAGTATAACTGCAAATCCTTGCTTGCATTGCTGAGTCAGCTCCCTGCTTGAATGACGTCAACACGTTGGAAGAATAAGAAAGATGTCTCTCCTATAATGCCGATTTCAGACTGAATCCGAACTGAATGTCACCGAGCAGCAACATTTCTAACAGGTCCACCCACTGGTTGCAACATGGAGCCGTGACGTCTCTGATATGACACATCCAGACCTCAGCCTGTTGTTTATCACACACTTCCTTCCCTTTGTCCTTGTTTATCAAAAGGTGACTGTTGCTGGGTGATTGAGGCAAACAACAGCACATGGGCAAAGCACCAGACTGCTACAATATCCCATAATGACAATGTGTTGTTTTTGAATAATGACAACCAGCAGTTGTATTTTTCTCCTCTTCCTGCCTCCACCATCAGGTCATCAATTATGTATCATTGAAAACATTGAAAAGCGCGTGGAGGAACAGAAATAATAGAGAATGAGGTGCAGAAAGCGTAAATGGCCTGTTGATGTCATTGCGGAGCAGAATTGGATCCGTTAAGTAACTGTTAAGTAGAACATCACCATCTCAATGACCATGACCAAAAACTCCATATTTTTTAGCACATCACCTCCTCATTGCAGTGTTCTGACTCGTTTCCAACAGTGACACCGGAGTGTAGTTTCCCCACCCCAAGCTTGCTTTGTCATCCGCATCAGAACGTTCCATTGTCCTATAATTCTCGAGAAGTGTCCAGACAGGAGCCAGTGATCTCAACCAGTTCTCTGTAATATAAGAGTTGTGTGAGATAAGCGGCACAGAAAATAAAAAGCACAATTTAATCGACAAGAAGCCACTCAAAAAGACCTTACGCATGTCATCCAACAGGGTGTGCCTCAGAGCTTTTTGTAAAGTGCTTTATGGGAGCGTCGTTTTGTTTCTCCCTTGCCACAACAACAATAGGTTCAGGGACGTATCTTTCTCCGTCCCTCAATGATAAAAAAGTAAATAAAGAAAGAAAGAAAAAAGAAAAGTATGTAGGGCTACTGTAGGCAAGTATACAACATGTAATACTTTTTCTGATTAGAGCACAAACTAAAGGATTATTAATCTCATACAGAAGCATCCAAAGTCCAAGTCCAGGTCGGAGATACAAAATCCATCAATGCTCTGGCATAGGTAATACTGTAACACTTTCATTTTATGCAAGTCTAGTCTGTGATTTTATAGACAGGACATTTCCGCCTGGAATTGCAATAAGAAAAGTGAGCACAAAGTCTCTTAAATCTCTTTTTAGTGCCTGACAAAATATTTTACAACTCACTGTGCATCCTCCATCAATATGGTAAATACCCAACAGATATGCGTGACACGTTTTTACCCTCAACATGGTTGTTATTGAACAGACGTAATTCCTTTTAGACCTTAGCGGCTAACAATAATACCACATTTACAATATCCATGTCAGAAAGTAATCAGAAAATAAACTTAAGTTTAGTGTTTAGCCTCCATCAGAAAGGTATTCAGTCCAGTAGTGCTCATCAATAGAGGGCGCTGGCAAATGTTACAAAAGGAGAGAGACACAATTCTTTGCGGCAGCACCACTTAAAGCAATTTGACACCAACATGGCTGGCATGCCACGTCAAGATTGAAAAAAATGGTGTAAAAAAATAATAAATAAATAAATAAACTAAATAAATAAAAAATAAAATTCTATCTATCTATATCTATCTATCTATCTATCTATCTATCTATCTATATATATATATATATATGTATATATATATATATATACATATATATTTTATAACATTATACCTTGACGATCCATCTGTCAACAAAATAAAATTATATATATATATATATATCATTATTATATATTTATTACATATTTTTGGTTATTTATATATATATATATATATATATATATATATATATACATTTTATTTTGTTGACAGATGGATCGTCAAGGTATAATATAATAAACAATTAATGACCATTTCTCCGTAATTTATTAGATAATGGGAAATTTGAAAGACTGAACAAAATCACTTGTGATTCATCACAAAAATCACAACAATTAGTATCTTTTTCATGTTATTATTATGCTCAGCATCAGCATTACTTGCCGTCTCGTGATAATGCCAGTTTGGAAAAGTGGACTCAAATTCATTTGAAACAGTGTTGTCCTTTCCTACATGGGACAGGAAGCACCTTTTTCAACTTTCAACCTGATGATGACATCCAACCAAAGGTGAGGGAAAGACGGCATAAAGTTTTGGAGATTTGACGTTCTGTGACATTCGCAGTTGGTCCTCGTGCAAGTCACACATATTGTGCACCGTTGGACGCTAAATTCCACTGCCAACAGCCAATAAAGTATAAACCGTGTCACCGTTAAATCCGACATAATTTCTGGTGACTGAGTGGCTCCCGCCTTTTATGTGAACTAGCCACATCCCATATGGTCAACATGTAGTCATAGTGTCCGCCCTGTCCAGCCAAGCTCCTAAAGCATATCTAGTTTTCTTTTCATATTCAATTCAGTGAAGTCACTGAAATATTTGGAGCCCGAGGAAAGTGGAAAAAAAATTAAATGCCTTTCTTAATTTGAATAGAATTTAAGAAAATATAATCATAAACAACTCATTAAAATGTTATATTTTGATTAAAATGTACATTCCTCCCTTGACGTTAAGGATACAGGAGGTGCAGATTTATTCCCCCTCTCGTTACACGTTGTGAAAAAAGATGACTACGACTAGAGGGAGAAAGATAATTGAATGAATATTAAGTGTTAAATACTATTGAGTGCCCCCGCACCTGGCTTAAATTCCACCAGACGCCATTGCATTTGACGTTGCTTAATATTATTGTGGGTGAAGTTTCCTGTATTGTAAATTGTATTGTAAATTGCACTGGATCATCATAAAGTACGTGATTGCAATTGAAGCCTCTGGATAATCAATTTCTACACGACTGCAAATGATATTCATGTAGGTTTTAAAATCTCAAGAGTGTGTGTCAATGTCATCATACAAATACTGTAAACATAATTGAAGTTCAGTGGGCATTTTAATGCATGTTGTTTACTTTCTCAATAATTCATCCTTGATGAAAACTAATGTTTCAAGCATCAGCATGTAACTACCTGAAGTAGAGCAGACTCTTGTGGCAAAACATGGAAACATACATGATTTGGAAAGTGGGCCTATGTCTTGACCTGATGAAACAAAAACACCCAAATAAATGTTGCGCACAAGTGCCAAATATTTTAAAATTGATATATTTCATCTTCACATGTCACTCCTTTCAAATGCATTTCAAAGCCAACTTGAATTTATAAGTGTATTCCTAAAATATATAATACAAATGTTTGTCAAATAAAAGGCCTAATCTGTACTACCGACACATATATTAAATCCCCCAGTATCACAAAAACGTGCTCGAAGAATAATCTGCCATTTAATCAAACTGAGACGTTTGAAAGCGCCAAAGATATATCCCAGAAATAGCAGCATTACACTCTTGAGGAACAAAACTAAGTTCCCCAGATAACTGCTGGTGTATTTCTCGCTCTAATTTGCATTTACAAAATTGTTACATCCTGCTCTCTTTACGCATAAACTCTCAGCAGGGTAACATGCTGCATAGTCGTTTTTCGTTGCCTTACGTGCACCTTTTTTAATGCATATAGAGTATTCTGCAAATGCACACTATCTCCTCCCCTACGCAATAAAGAGACATTTGTCACAAAGACTGTCCAAGCACAACTACATTTTAAAAGTAATAGCTTGCGTGAATGAACAAGCATTCTTGTGCATAGGCAATGAGACAAATTTAACGATTGATCCTTTGAAACATATTGGCATTCTCTGTAAAGAGACCAATAAGACTTCATTTTGCAAAGAGCCATGGGTGAACATAAACGCTGAGATTTCAGCTAATGTTAATTAAAGGTCACATTTAATCAGCAAAATGCAGCAATGAAAATGTTCTCATGAGCACGATGGAAGATTTTTTTTTTATGTTGTTTGACTCTCACTCTCTCCCTCTAGAGGGAGTCAGAGACTATAAATCTATGAAATGGCCTTCAAGGGCTCATGAGCTGAATCCTAAATAGCCATGGGTAGCAAAGAATATGGAATCCATGACTTGACTTTTATCCACCCATAAAAAGAAATCCCGGATCAAAAGCATAGAGAAAATAATCCACATGCATACTTTATAATGGCACATGACTGTTGCTATTTTCCATCTTTCTCCCATCTGTTACGCCACATCAACTTGCCAATAGGAGTAGGAAAGCGGAAACAAGAGATTAGCTAGTGAGAAATAAAGGCATATCTCACTGGACAACAAGGTAGCATATCTAATAGCTTTGATTTCATTATTTCCACTTCTATTCCCTTGTCTCTGTGCAGCCTCACTGTTTATCAATTCTCTCCACCCTCCTTCTATCAGTCGAGAGCCATGTATTGCCTCTATCCACAACGTTCATTGATTCAATTGGCCCTGCTTTGATGTTAATATGAGCGATCACTCTTTCTTAAACAGCATAATCTATGTTCTGACAGCCAACAGTGACACAAGCTTGTCCCGAGGGGCAGAAATCAATCACAAGTGATGTTCCAGGCACAAGCGAAGCACAAGGAGGTAGAATAACTGCAACACCTACACTGATGGCTCAGGCTTGTTCCGCCAGGCCAACACAATAAATGACACAAAGCTCCCACCCACCAGCCACCTTGAGTGAAATAAAGCGGATTGCAATTGTTCAGCAATCTCATGTGACAATATGAAAACACGTCCTACAAAGTGTTTTGAGAATTTCTTAGATTTAATGATATTACAAGGGAAGTGGAATGTCAACCATGTAGCATAATTCTGAGGAATAGAGATTAATTAATCAGAAATGTGGATTCCTGGGTTGGACAACATTCATATATATCAACATTAAAAAGATTGGTTTGGGGACACAAAAGACTTTCCCATGTGGCTGGTTTGTTTGCCCAGCCGTCACCCCAGCATGGAGACCTTTTGGGTGAAAGGGGTCATGCTTGTGTTTCTCAAACATGGTATCTTACCATCTGTACGACAATGAAAAATAAAACTACAGTTCTTTGGCATGTATATTAGCTTTTGTTAGAGTTTTCTATGTTGTGTTGTTAATTCCAATCGAATATTAATTCATAATTCCAATCGTACATGTCTTGTACATGTCTTGTTCAGTTAATGACTCATTTATTTGAGCGTTTCAGGTTAGTGATATGATACCTGCTATGCTGGCATTTTGACACAGTAGTGCCGGGGGCGGGCGGGGGGTTGCAAAAAATTGTCAGGTGTACCAAATGTCTATTTGAAAGTGAACATATTTTTTAAGGGAGGCGCATATTTGTACGGCACTAATGCTTATATATAGGTGGAGGAAAAGCTGTCTTATACCAGCAGTAGGATTTCTGCTTTTTTTTGTTTGTTTATTTTGGTGATTGGCAAACGTGGAGGTCAGCTAAAAAGACCCTCCTACACATTCCCGAACGCATGGAAGTACGCCATTGAGGCGTGTTCTGACCCTGTTGAATTCTGCTTGCTACAAATCGTCGCCTGTCCCAGGGAACTCCAGTTGTGCTACCGTTTGTGTTTCTTCCGAAGTGGACCTCGAGCTTCTGTGGGAGTTTCTTAGATCTCGACGATTAGAAGAACTACAAATCCTGCCACACCCACAAGGATAACATTGTTAATCTACTTATTCTGAGGGAGCTATTTATTTTCAATGACCTGGCCGAGACTTGGACTGGCGCCAATAAGGGCAGTGCCATGCTCCAACTATTACCACCCACATGTTCTTATTTGGACGTTCCAAGAACTTCAGGATTTTTCAAAACAATGTTAAATGCCAACGTTGCATATTCGCCACATCAACCGTTAGCTTTGATGGCACTTTCTTTGAAGTTGGCAGGGCTGTTCCTGTGTTCTCCACTGTCATTTACCATCCTCCCAAACCCAAAAAAAGTCTTTTTGAAAGACTTTTCAAATCATCTTGCCGAAATCATGCAGATACATGATCACATCTTGTTTATGGGGGATTTTAATATTCATGTTTGCTTTCCTGAAAAAAACATTGCCAAAGGACTTTTTAAGACTCATTGACTTATTCAGTTTAGTTCCTAATTTTAATTTGCAGTGTGTCTGGCCCCACTCACAAACAAGGACATTCTTTAAATCAGGTCCTTGCGATTGGTATATTGGTTTCAAATTTGAAAGTGTTGGACAATGTCATTTCCGATTATAGGACTGTACTCTTTCATGTTGCGTTTTCCTCTGCTGCTGTTAAATCTAATACTAATGTGTGCAGCCGTCATATTTTTAACCCCCTCACTGCTCAAAGGTTCTCCGACGCCTTTGTGTTCCCTCTTCAAACACAGAGAAACTCAGCTCTTGGTTTTATTCATCTCAGCCATAATATATTCTGTGGTTTCATTAAAAATTATGCGATCAACAGTAAGACCGGAGCCATGATTTAGTCAGAGAACTCGTCCACCTAAACAAGAATGCTGCAAAGCTGATCGTAGGTGGAAAAATTAAATGAAAAATGTTTCTTATCAAATCCTAAAAGACTGCTGGCGTTGTTACCAAAGCAAAGTGAAAGAGACCAAAAGGGAACACTTGTCAAATCTTATTCAGGCAAATCGACATAATCCACGCACTCTATTTAAAACTATTGATTATGCACTTAAGTCCCGTCAGACGATCTGCACAATAGATATTTGCAGTTTTTCACAGACAAGGTTGCTACAGCTAGTGCTCTTGTTTCGATCACCACATTTGACAGCTCTTTCCATGTTCCTTGTTTCGCAGTTTTGGATTCTTTGAAAGAGGTTTCCTTGTCATTTTTGGACGATGTGGTTTGGCAAATTAAGTCCTCCTTATGTCCTCCCTTCTTTAAGGTTTTCCAGGGCATTAGTGAATCCATCTGTCCATACATCCATATCTAATCCGCTTCTCCTCACAAGGATTGCGGGGTGTGCTAGTTCCTATCCCAGCTGTCTTTGGGCAGTCGCCGGGGTACACCCTTAACTGGTTGCCAGCCAATCGCAGGACACACGAAGATGAACAACCATCGGCGCTCACACTCATACGTAGGGACAATTTGTGTTGTGCGCAAGAAGAGGCAAAGGTTGAGGCGGGAAAATTTGTGGTTGCTTCGCTGTGATAATATACCTGGTCACAACACCCCAAGCATCGGGCAGCTCTTTGCCGAGGGGTTTTAAAAAGGGGAACCATTATGAAGATGTGAACATCAAAATGTGGATTCAAAGCACAGTCTTCTGTGACAGTCCTGGCACTTTCCTGACACACTTGATTTTGCATCACACAGCGTTATATCATACATTTGTGCTACATAAATGTGGCAGTTACATATAAAAATAACAATTCAACAAATTGTATTTGGAAAAAAAGACAGTTATGTGTTATTGCATGTAGTAATCAACTAATATTTAAACAGACACATTTTGCCTCCTCTGGTCAGAGTTGGCAGATGCCTGTATTTCACTTTACTGCTCCGTCTGGCGGTGCTCAATAAATGTAAGATGTCTGCATATTCTAAAGGATGAAGCAAATCCTACTTTTGTGCCTGAGCTCCTTCTACTCTCAGTGCAATTTATGGTTGTGGCTCTTTGGTTTGAAATTTACAAAAGACAAGCGTAACAAAAGAATAGCCGGACCACATGGCACATAGCAAAGATTCATTCAGGTCTGCTCTGATGAGAGCAAGCAGTTCACGCTGCTCGCTCATTAAGCTTCCAGCTGTGACATTATGGCTGAAATGTTAGAAGGACATGGCACCATCTCAAATTCTTACTGACCGCCTGGTACAGCTGGTACACAAAGTAGTAGTAAAAACGATGTCATTGTGTATTTTATCTGTAAAAAAAAAAAAATCATCAACGCATTCATGCGCTAACATTTCTATTAACCAGGGCATGCTTTTACACTCTACAGTCATTTAAACACAAGAACTGGCAGAACACACTAAGCGCACTCGGGTCAATAAGTCAATTCACGGAAAGGTAAAGTAGAATAAGTCACTGATTTATTTAACAGGGGCTTTGACATGGAGGTCAGGGGGTGAAATCCAGGAGATTGAACACTGATTCTTTAATTAAGTGGCGGGACAAGACACGCTCTCCTGATTTCTCAAACTTGATAGAACCCTCATGTGCATCTCAATGACAATCGCTCACTCTTCAGCTGGTTAAGGCCATCACTTGCCAAGTGATATTAGTGCCACTACAAGACAAGCAAATGCATCCTGCTTTTCCCTCCATGACTGGGTGAGCAAAGCAGCATTCAGTGACATCTCTTTTTTCATTAGCGATCTTTAATAGATTGGTCATTAGCTTGAGTTTGGGAAAATTGGCAAACACAAGGCTCTGAAATTGCACTGAGTGGAGGACAAAAATGAGCATGTTTCTGATGAATGCCAAGCACAAGGCCCTTGCAGAGAAAAATCGTTTGATTCTTCATATAGGGCTGCCGCCCAATTCTATTCTATTCTTCTATCTAGATAGCAGCAGGCTGGTTTTAAGATGGCATCAAACACTGCATTGAGAATTAAAACAACTGCATAATTGACTTGGAGACTTGTGCATTTATTTCTCAGGCGATTCGGAAAAAAATAGGCTCCGTTCCGCAGTATTGGTTGAGATGAAAGGAGTTAACAAATTCAAGGGTACAGTGTGTCATGCTGTCTGCAGGTGTCTGACGATGCCAAAGAGTCAAGGGGCAAGTCTTATACTATTCTTGAAAATTGGTGTTTATCGTATCCTAATTAACCACCTGTGGAGAGAGACAAGGTTGTCCTTGTCGCTTTTCAGTTGGGTCTCATTGTCTAGGAATTCAGAACTGACCTCCATTTTTACACTGCTAATTTATGTGCATGGGAATGGAGCACAAACCTACAGCCTGCAGACTTGCAGGTCACCCAAAGGTCACAAGTACAGCAAATATTAAATTCATTTAATACAAAGGTTTTAAACTCCTAACACAAAAACAAAGGGATGAGTGCGCAAACCAATATGAGAAATTTTCCATTTTGGAGTTGTGCCAGCTCAAGCGTGTCAAACACAATTAGACAGAGGACCAAAAACAAGGTGGTCTCCAAGTGCCCACTTCTCAACGGTTATCTGTGATCGCCCTGGCCATCTTTTGATCATCCACCTATGGAGATGTGCTTGCAACTTCCTCATAAGTATACTTTTAGTCTTTCGACATCATGCATGGACTCCGTTTCTGCTTCCACCATGTCAAAGACTTTGCGTCTCTTGCGCACCAATTTTAAAGGGAATGAGAGGTTTAAATGGCTGAGAAGCAAGTTGGCTGAGCCTACTCTCTTAACGGCGGAACCGCCTGTTTCGATCTGTGCCAAACTAAATGCCTCTGCAAAAATACCAAAACAAGGTCTAGCCTGCCCAAACATACTTGCAAGTAGAACCGTAACCAGCTTTTTTTTTGTTTGCGATCCTATCTTCATTTTAGAATCTGACATTTCAACCTTCAAAAAAAAGAAGCAAAACCACTTTGTACACAGTGAAACAAATTTTTCAACAACCAAAAAATCCTCAAGACGATGAATTTGTCCCATTAGACCCCCACATAAACACGCAGACATACCAACCCAGCCCTCAATCCCAGAGCATGAGCAATTGTCAGGCCCTGTGAAATAATTGTTGCTTTCAACACTAATGGAAAACGTGCGCATTCATTATTCAGTCCAAAAGATAAAGTGCTGCAAAGTGTCAGGGGACCTGTGACTTACTGCTGTGTGTGAACTAACCTAAGTCTTTAAAAGAAACAACACGGGTCCATTGAACACACTGTTCCTCTGTCCTGATCCCCAATATGACTTACTTTATATGTCCCCCCCTCTGGGCATCTGCACAGGCAGAGCAGCACCTCGCCGAAAACCCGAGACGCTATCACAGCTGTGGCGTGTTCAGACGGCTGCTGATGGGCGCATTGCGTCTTTGCAGACAGAATGACAGACGACCTGGGCTCTCTTGTGTCGCAGCAGCGCTTGACCACAGGCGGCCACGACGAGTGGAGAAAACCCAGCCCAACGTTACATCCCTCTGGGGGAGCGCTGTAGGTTTTTATGAGGAAACGTGGGGGTGGATTGTGGCGGGAGGGGAGGTTGCTCCAAAGTTTGCTGACCTGCAAGATAACACATGGCAAGAAACAGATAGGCTTGATATGCGAACATGCCCACACTTGCGCTGAGGGAAAGAGACACCAGAACCTGTTCTGCTGCTGCACACCGATCCAGTCCATACATGTATACTTCGAAAAGCCAACACACATCTGATGGAATTCTTGCAATGCACTTAAGCCTTATTCATTTCCCGTGTCTAGACACCAAGAGACTGCTGCTGTTATTTAGCAGCTTATTTAGTTACAAAGTGAGAGCAAAGCAACTCAATCAATATGAAGCGGAATTTGGGACGGCAGACACACCAAAAAACATGCCATGTGCCCAGTTACAATTTAGCTTTAGCGACCTTGTCTGTGCCACTTATTTAGCACGTCTTTTAAAGTGCCTTGCTATCTCCTTATCTGGGACGTGGACAGCGCAGACTCTCATTTGGTTTTAAGAAGCTCTCAAAATTAGATTGGGGAGAAAAGAAATCTACTGAAGGACTTACTTTTTTGTGAACTGGATTAAAAGAAAAAAAAAAAAGCACAATCAGCTGAAAAGTTAAGATTTCATCACAAAGATTTGAGGGCAATTATGCCAATGCATTTTTGCACCACCAAGGTTTTTTTCCATTTTTTTTATATATGTGAGCTGGAGCATATAGCTCAGCAGACTTTTGGCAATAGGCATATAGACAACCCACCATCCTTCTTTTCGTTTTTATTTAAATCATGTGTAAAAATGGTCTGGCCTTTCAATGCAGCAAATATTTTTTTTTTACAACCACAGTGGATCTTGGGATGAGTGGTCTGCAAGTGTTGGAGCAAAATAATTTCGTTGCGGACTTGTCGTGCCTTCATTTTATGGAGTGGCATAAAATAACATAATACCACACTTTGATTTTTATGCCGCTGTGCTATGCCTGTCCGCATTCTTGCTGACTGAGTTGAAGACAAGTCGCACGTTTGACATCACGTCGCAAGTTTGCTTGTCGTGGCGCCGACCAGCACAAAACATTTAGCGTATATGAAAGGGGGTGAGTCGACCAAAGGTGTCATAAGTATTCATATTCAATTCTCAAGTCGAAGTTTAGTTATTGGGATTTTAAAAGTCTTTAGTAGAAGCTGAATTAACAACTCCAGCTGTTTTCTTATTTAAAAGTATAAACGCAAAATTAATGCAAGTAGGATAAAATGCATTGAAGTCAATTAATACATTTTCTTTCTAATGTGCTCGTTTAGCCCTGATAGTCAAAACACACTCTTCTAAATAAATAAACTCATAACATTTGTCTGAAGTCTAACTAAGTCTCACACACACGACGCCGAGTTTTTGGAAGCCATTATTGGAATGGGTTTTGGTATTTTTACAGATACACGCAGTTTGACACAGTTAAAACAAGGTGTTTTGCGCCATTGTAGGCAAGAACACCATTGACTTGATTTGACGTCAATTTAAGCGGCTTCTCTTTCCATTTAGAATCAACACGAGAGACGCAGTCCTTGACAAGACAAAGTGTGTATACGTGAAACTGAAAGCTGACGTCCACGGGTGGATGATGGAATTTTGGTCTGAGAGATCAAAGATCTTTGAAGTGGGCCCTTGGAGATCGCCTTGACCAAGAGAATTGCTTAATGATCTTGGCACCAAGAGTCGACCATTTTTTTCTTTTTTTTTTTTCTGTGTGAATGGGGTTTCAGCATTTCAGACAATCAGTGAACATGAAAATTATAATAAATTATATAGTGTACCACTACACCATCAGTGACCAATATATATATATATATATATATATATATATATACACATGGTACACTCGCCCGAGTTGTGTGTGGGCAGCGTGGGTTCAGTTCCCACTCAGTGATGGTGTCTATGTCTGCCCTGTGACTGGCTGGCAACCTGTTCAGGGTGTAGTGTGCCTTCACCCGTAGTCAGCTGGGATAGGCTCCAGCACCCTCCCACGACCCTGTACTGGAGAATCAGTGTAATGACATGACATATATATATATATATATAATTCATTATACGTGCTTTTCATAGCGCAGTGACGATACACTATGGTAAAACTATAACATACAATGTGTGAAGTTTCTCCTAGTTAGGGTCAAATGTTATTTGGTTAAAAATTACTGGTTAATAAATCAATGCATCTATCTATTATTCATGTCGCCCATCCTCAAATATATCAAATTAATTACAATTAATTGTAAATTAATATACATGTTCACTTTGTCTATACCACACATTGCACATGAATATAGCCAAACAGTTTGTTGTAAGTTGTATTTTTAACCACTCGGTTTTTTGAGAGTACATTGGATCAAAACGGATACAGAACAGGGTGTCTCAAAAACCAATGTACACTTCCTTTTTTTCCATTATGTTTAGGGTGTCATTTAGTCTTGAGGCCATCAGCATTTGGCATCTTAGTTTCTACGGCCACTGACAAAAACACTAAGCGCATTAAGATGGCATTCATGCAAAACCAGGGAGGGAGGCAACGGATCTCAACGTCAACAAAATCTTGATTCAACGGATGCTTTGAAGAACAAGAACGCATTACCCATGCCAACTTCAGTTTATTGAAACACTTCAAGTACAAGATTATAAAGTTCAACAACCAAGGACATCTTTATCTTTATCTTTGTCTTACGGTACGGCCCTAGTATTTGGTGCCAGGCTGCTTTAGTGTCACTTGGTGAGCTATGGGCAATGGAATGATAGGATGAAACTGGAAGACCTAAAATGTTAACTGTTGATGGCCTCACATCTGCCTGATTTATACCTGAAATGACTTAGAAACATGAAAGTGTATAGTAGTGATTTTTGGGACACCTTATATCACTGACGTTAATTTATTTATTTTTAACTTTGGTAATTTCTTAACTTTTGTAGTTGAATCCATATTTATTTTACTAGTCCTTTTTACACACATGTCTGGATTATAAGTGAAGACAAATTTGAGAACGTTTGCCACCCTCAGAAATGGCATCATTATGCTTTTTTTTACTATGCGAATGTAAATCAAGTTTTTTTTAATCTGCCACGGTTCTGAAACTATGTTGATAAACTGGGTGGGACGGAGTTGAGACTATTGCTGAAAATTGCTGCTTTAAATTGAAAAGATTCAAAAGTAAGAAGACACATACACAGCGGATAGTGCACTTGCCCCACTCCTTCCAGCGCCCTCCTCCGCACGACCCTCCCACCAACCCGGGACTGAAGTCACGTGTCTCACCGCCTAGCTTCTCAACGAGCCAACACCGCCACAAATCATACTAAGCCAGCACCGGTTTGTTGGAGAGAGAGAGAGAGAGGGAGAAAAGCGAGCGAGAGGAAGATGAGAAGCAGCGAGGTGTTCACGGGCAGAGAGCCACTCCATCACCAGAGAGTAACGATAACGAGGGTTCAGTAGAGGACAGACATCCAAAATGTCCCCGCATAGAGGAGGCTTTTGATAAGCATCTGAGATGAGCGACACACCGCTTCGGAGTCTCGTTCTCAAGCATTCCGCCTGGCAGCCACTGGGCTCGGGGGGCGCGCAGGCTTTCGACCGCCCCAGCTAAGCTGCGGCTTGAATAGAAGTGGATCTTTTTTTTTTAATTTTTTTTATTCATTTTTTGTGTGATCTTCGCAATGAGGGTTCTGACATCCAACTTGTTCGCGCTGCTTTTCCTGGGCGCATTTGCGGGGGTTTTCTACGTGTGGAGCTCACTCGAGGACCGCTTGGAGCGACACAAACGGAGGTTCGCGGTGCCGGGTGCTGGGTCGTTCTTCCCCAAACTCCCCGTGGATGTTTCCGCTAAAACTTTCCGGACTCTGCTTGCTGTCCCGGCGGCACACAGAACCCAACTCAAGGCTCACAACATAAGCGAGAACAACGCGGAAAGTCGCCATGACCACGTGAATGGGAATCGGGCAATTCCACAGGAGGAGGCGATCAAGTTGGACCCCCCCGTGGAGGATGGCATATTTTGGAGTGCCTGGCTAGAGGATTTACTCCCGGTGGGCTTCACGGAGGAATACGCTCGGGATTGGCGAGACAGGGCGAGGGCAGCGCGTGTCGTGAAGCTGGAGCCAGGATGCGGCAGAGTATCCAATCAGCTCGCCACTTTCGCGGATGGCTCCAAAGCGTGTGTGCGCTACGGGATCAACGCGGATCAGGTGCAAGGTGAAACTTTGACCTATTACCTTGCTTGTTTGCTGGGCATCACCAACGTGCCCCCGCTGGTTCTATCCCAGCTGAACAGCTACAGTGAACAATGGGGGGCGGTCAGGACGCGCCTAGGTGGGCTACAATGGAGCGACCACGCTGTGGTTTCTCTCACCGAGTGGATCTCCAACCTGACCGGGGTGGTCACACCTGCTCCGCTACGCCAGGAGAGCAGAGGACTTCACCCCGAGCTCCTGAACAAGACCACGGCGGAGCTTGTGGATCTCATGCAGTGGAGCGACCTGATCATATTTGACTATATGACAGCCAACTTTGACCGGCTGGTGAGCAATCTGTTCAGCCTGCAGTGGGACGCCCGCGTCATGGAAAGGGACACCAACAATCTCCTGAAAACGCCGCGTGGGGACCTGGTTTTCATTGACAACGAAGCCGGGTTAGTGCACGGCTTCCGGGTGTTGAACATGTGGGAGCATTATCACCAGACGGTGCTGAGCTCCGTGTGCGTGTTCCGAAAGAGGACCGTGCAGCGTGTGACCGAGCTTCACAAGCGCAGAGACTCCAGGACAAGGCTGCTGCAGCTCTATAGAGACAGCGAGCCTTTGTCAGCCAAGTTGGGCTTCCTTTCAGATGAGCACGCCACTGTCCTCCAGGACAGGATAGACAGAGTATACAAACACATTCAGGACTGCAAAGAGAAGTACGGCCAGATATGAGCATCCATGATGGACTCTGTGGCCCAAATATGCAAAGCAGACAGCTTTGCCTCGATTATCCAACTGAACTACCTCTTATGGATAAAATGTGACGCCTACTTTATAAGTATTTGTGCCAGCTTTATCCCTGCTGATTTATCTCACACTATGAATCCCACATTGTCCACTTATGTGATTAGAATCATATGTAAAGATTATAATAGTGACCGCATGGGGTGACATATATCCCCTCAAACTCTATGTGTTTGGATTATTGCCGTATGGTCTTTAATCTCGATATGAGTCCCAAGCCTTACTGTTTACAGTTCACTAGTTAATACTTTATTTCTGTTAACATATGGTCGCTTTTATATAGAAAATTATTTTGCACAGTCAGTTGCCATACAGGCGGCATGACACTTGTATTTTCTTTTTATTCAGCCTGATAAGTGTAGCATTTCAATTGTACATGATGTAAATATTGCTCACCAACTTGTTTGGGCAAAGTCAGAGGTCCACTAATTTAATGTGCATTGTAACATTCCAAAATATCTTGTCCCTTTCCCATTTTTAAATATACACTAATTTATGTTAAAACACTGTGTGCTGCTTAACTGTTATTATGGTGCGTCAAATATTTAGCGGCCCTCACAAGCCACTGTGCTGATCATTACAGTGCTTTCATTGTGTTGTATAAATGTGTGGTACAGGCATGAATGTTCCCTCTGAGCCATCCTGTCAGCCAAAGGCACGCTACAACGTGAATATGCTAATCCTTTATAATCTTACCAGGAATTATGAAGGAGGAGACAAGTGATATCATTTGATACTTTTCAAAAGGATTTGCTGTTTTATAACTAAATTGAAATTAGTTCCCATCTCTGTCTTCCACCTGAATCAAGGGCTTCATTAAATACATTCGTCTAGTCAAAAAAAAAAAAAATAATCTCCCCTTGTGGGAGACTGTGCTGCTGAGTGGCTAATTAATGTTTTTTTTTCTCTCAGATAAGGGCTTTGTTTACTGTTTTTCAAAGATTAAATTTTGAACTGTGAAATGTATTCAAAGCACACGAGGGCCTGAAGGTCAACATTACTTCTTCAGGCTTTTTCACTCACACCGCAAGAGTTTTTTTATTTGACCATTTTAAAAAGGCTCATTCTTAATAGTTCCATAACAGATTGGATTTCTCTGATCTTCAGAGTGAAAACCAAAGATATATGTTTGGAAAGTCACATTTTCAGCCTCTCACTATCCCGCAGCTGGTTTCTTTTACTACTTCTGTATGTTCAGCCAACTCCAGGGCGCATCACTATTTGCACAGCTCGTGGGATGAGAGGTTTTGCGTATGTTATTCGAACAGCGACTTATCTGTCGTTTTTATGCTTGGGGCACATGCAAGCGATTTGTGGTTTTGCCTGGTAGGTCACAATGGCAGCGATGCAGTGTACAGGGCTAAGCAGGTATAACGTTTTCACCCAGCGCAACCACCTGCTTCAGCTGCTTAGTAGATCAATATGTGCGCTCACTGTGGGGAAAGGAGGTCATGCTAACGGGTTGGGCGCTGGTTCTACAGTTAATATGTCGACTTGAGTTTCATTGGAGGGAGTTGGTGGTGTGTTACGTGGACTGTGCGTACAGCTGGGCACCATCTAAGCTTGCTTGTTCATGCTGAACCCTGCAAAGAGATTTACGATGGGTTGCAGACAGCAGGGATTAAACACAATGTTGAACTGTGGTCGGCATGTGTAAACCAGACTCACAACCCTCCTGCTTTTTCTGCCTTTCATGATTTGCCTCACATCTTGTCCGTCGAGCTTTGCTTCTATTGTTCACATCACTGCCTACTTATTTGGTAAAACAACTAATGAGCAAAAAAAAAAAAGGTTATGATTTTTTTTTTTTTAAATAATGTGTCCACTTGGTATATCACATCTAGCCTTAAGTTTTTGTGCATGGCTCACACTTTCTACTTGGTTTGTTTTGGTTAACAATGCAAAGTTTTTCAAGTCTACACCCAATTTATTCTCTTCCACAGGCAACAAAATCCTGTGACACTGCAATGAATTAAACTTTTCCTATAGCTCCTGGCACTAAAGCAGTATGTGGTACTTAATTACACTCTCAGAAATGCCAGTGTGCTGTGGTTCTCGTCACATGTGGCACTTTTGTGTATGTGTGTGTGTGTGTATAAAGAACCACCGGCTCAGGCGGCCATGCAGCCTGAGGCCCGCAGCAGGCCCCAGTACAGATCTGCAGGTACTTCAACTGATCTTCCTCTTATTTGTGCACATTACAAACATTCCAGAGGAGCAGAGGGAGGATCATCTCCATGGACACGCACACGCACGCAGCAATTTCCCCGACAGGAAAATGAAACAGGAACCAGCTGTGTACACAGACTTTCTTTAATGTTGAAGGTTTGAACCCTGATCATTTTTCATCTCACGTTTTATTACTCCCGCCAAAATGTGATGATTGATTTTGATAACAGTTTTTTTTAACATTAATAATTACCAGCCTAACAGTATCTCAGGCATAAAAAAAATTAAACAAAAAGGACAGGTGAAAGAACGTGTTGGTGTTTTGCTATTAAATAAGTGACTAACTCAGGGTCCCCCCCCCCCAAAGTGGGCTCGCCATGTGTGAGTGGATAGACATAACTGGCATTCTTTCGAGGCTACATCGTGCAGGGGACTTCCTGCGCATGGCTGAATGATTTCATTATAAAACACAGCACATAGGAGGAGAGTCACTTAGTCACAGCTGAGTGGATACCGTCCATAAAGGGTCAATCGTGGGGGGTTGGGGCAACGACTGGAGGGGCTTTCACATTGTGGGCCGGACATTCAGGGGCTGGTGTGCCGAGAGAGCTGGCACAAAGCCTGACTGTGTTCAAACCAGGGGTACAAACATAAGGTCAGGGCCTTTGGGTTTGTTCCTCAAGAAAGAACAAAGTTGTAGTCAGTCAGGGAACAGAACAACACATTCCTTATCCGAACCCACCCACCCCTCAAAAAAAACAACCTTATATCTGAATTACAAATACGTGCCTGTCGTCTGTTGTCGTTTTATATCTGGAAACATTTCGGGTCCACATTTCATTACATCTAGAAAGTTTAAGACTGAGGTTGGAGAAGGACACACACAGATGTATTCATCAAATGCAAGAGCAGATTTATCGTTTTGTATTTTCTGCAGGTCACCAAGCAAAAGGAAAATGATTAAAGAATGCTGTGTAGGTGCAAAAACGGCTGTTGTCCAATATTTCAGTCATGCCAAGATTGCAGATTAAGGAAAAAGATTACTCCCTACTTATCATTCTTTCTTATATGAATGTTTTTTTTGTTATATCACATTTAAATAGGACTCCAAATTTCGTTTTTTTTTGTTTTTTTTTTAATTTGACAAGCAGCAAAGATGATGACTGATATTTCAACTCAATATAATCTTGCAGTATGTACAACTTGAATAAGTCAGCAATGTCACAAAAAGACTTGTTATTACCTCATTTGAGATTCTCTCTTTTATCCTCCATAATACGATCTACTTAATGGTAGTCTTTGCACAAAAATAAATCCTGATTAATTTCCACTTATAATTCCATCCTATTTGTTATGCTTCACGCTCTAAAGGCTGTCACCAAAATGTCTTTCAGATAGTATTTCTTTTTATTTATTTGGACGTAAACATTAAAACTCCTTCACACAGAGGAAATAATATCACAATATAAAATCAATTTTTACGCACAGTAAACGCCCTATAATTCTATAATGAATTAACTGGATTTATTCCCACGAGCACAAACACTGGGGATGCAAAAACCCTTTCAATGAGCACTTCATGAAAATTGTGAGTTTTGCTATTGTCACCTTATAAAACAGTTTCCACATATCCTTATCGGCAATCTCTGACATTCATGGTTCTAAATGAACAAATGGTAAATAGCTGTAGCATACTTGACATCCACTCTTTTTGAAATTGGGTGCAGTTCGATTCGATGAGGGCTACTGTGGACCAGAGTCGGGAGTGATAAGTGAGCCCCGGTAAATATTTCACTCATCGACATTTTTTTTTTCATTTAGCAATTATTTTCTTGTAAGCGGCAGCATGGTGGACGACTGGTTAACGCATCTGCAGGTTCAGGGTCCGAATACGAGCACTGGCCTTCCTGTGTGGAGTTTGCATGTTCTCATGTGCCTGTGCGGGTTTTTTTTTCCGGGTACTCTGGTTTCCTCCCCGATTCAAAAAACGTGCATGGTAGGTTAATTGAACACTCCAAATTGTCCCAAGGTGTGTTTGAGAGTGTGAATGTTTTTTAGGCTATGTGTGCCCTGCGATTGGCTGGCAACCAGGGTGTACCCCGCCTACTGCCCGAAGACCGTTGGGATAGGCTCCAGCGACCCTCGTGCAGATAAGCGGCTTGGATAATGGATGGATGGATGGACTTTCTTGTAATTTCACACTTGGTGGGTGAAGCAATTATTTCAATAAAATTCTAAAAATTCCCCCAAAACGCACACGCAACCACTGTCAATACAAAAAAAGGGAGTATGTTGTCACAAAATACTTTTGCTTTTTATTGTTGTTTATTTTGTTTAGTGCTTGTTTGTGTCATCCATAAAGTGCGAAATTTGTTTATTCATAAGAATATTTGTGTATGGTTAGAGCAAGTTTTTCACTTCATGAGATTTGATTGACATGCTTTGGTGTTGATATTTCCATGTTATGCTGCATAGCTGCAGCAAGGGTGTCACTTTCTAGAGCATGCTCATTTGCATGAGGTTCATCTCTATGTAAATGAGAATTAGTGTGCTTATGGAAATGACTCTTGAGTTTTCTTTTTCACTCTAGTTTTTCAAAAACATTCCACTGTGGATTTTGTGTAAAGACCGGCACCTGCCCATTTCTGAATGAGCATGATGCTGTTATCTCCGAGCAAATATGAATACTGTAGAGCACAAATGTCAAACTCAACACCCGGGGGGCAAATCCGGCGCACCACGAGCATTGACTTCACGCATCTTGCTAAAATACCTAAATTACAAATTGTCTTCACTTTTAGAAACATTGAGATACTGCAAGTATGTTTTGTTACCAATCCTCTTTTTAAAATCTATTTGAACAAGCAGTTTTTATTTGCCTCTGTTTTATAAACTAGTCATTCAGAAAATAATGAAAATTATTTTTGATTTTGAATTGGTTACTCACGTAAAATAAAATATTATGATGTAATGAAATAACATTCAGGGATTTAAAATAGGCTCTGTGTTACTTTGAAAGCTTGAAAGGGTAAGTTATGACAAACACCAAATGCAAAAAAAAAAAAAATGGTATCAAAGTGGCACAGTAAATAATGAACACGCCCCAAACTTGAATGTATACATACAATAATACTATGACAAAACATGTCCCAGCTAAGGCATGATTTGCACCA
Organism: Idiotropiscis lumnitzeri; assembly: GCF_059441095.1. Classification (NCBI taxonomy): domain Eukaryota; kingdom Metazoa; phylum Chordata; class Actinopteri; order Syngnathiformes; family Syngnathidae; genus Idiotropiscis; species Idiotropiscis lumnitzeri. Next base: position 16,049,921 of record NC_142396.1, on the reverse strand, counting down.
ATATCTTGTTTCTCTATCGCTGTTTCAAGAAGGCATGGCAGCATCTATACTTGGATACTTGGATCATGCCTCTTTCAAATAAGATACTGATTAGAATAGAATAGAATAGAATAGAAATCCCTTTATTGTCATTGTACTCAAGTGTGCAACGAGATTAGAGGGCTCCCCTCTCCAGTGCAATACAACAATAATACAGACAAATATATAAATTAGATAAATTAGAGACGAAATGTACAATATCTACCAAAAGAATTCACATCATAAACAGATTGATTAGCCATAAATGAAAGTGAATTTTACTGGACCATCCCCAAAAAATCAGATTTAGGCACGAAATTCGAATTCGGCCCTGAGACTTGCAGAGCAAATTGGCCTTAAAGGGCTAGTTTAGTTTTCAGGTTTTGCGCTTTGCTCAGTTTGCTGTGACAAAGTCATACAGGCTTTGTGCCAGACATGCCTGAAGTGCAGCGAGAATCAATACGTAGAAGGGCAAGAGGACGTGTGATGACAAAATTCTTCGACCCTGCTGAAAAAGCACATTCCCCCGGGCTGACTTGATCCCTTGCTGCTTCTCTTGCTCTGCCGGCTTCAGAGTGTAACCTATCCAAGGTGGTGCTCTTGAATTATAGCGTCCATTGACAGTGCGGGAACTCTGTAATTTGGTCATTTGTATGTAAATTGTGTGTTTGTGACACCATCATAGTCTGTTGTACTGCAGCTTTCCGTGCTTTACTTCCACACGGGAATGACGGAAGCTGTGAGAAGATGTCAGAAGAGTCAATCAGTCAGTAGATGGTTGACAAAGAGTATACAGAGAGAGAGAAGCGGAGAGCACTCAAGCATCCAGGGATGAGGACAGGCATTAAAGGTAGCTGCTATTTTGGGTTGGATCCAGGTGCTAGCCTCTCTCCCGCAGTATCAGTGGGAAAATGCGACCGCTCACCCGAGGCAAACAATAAGGGGCTTATGGCTGACTCTGTAGTTTCATTGTCATTTGAATAAGATTTGACATGCCTTGCTGATGGTGAGATGAGACCACCGAGTGAAGAATACACAAGACTGGGGGCAATCTGTCATAATTGTGGCATGATAATACAAATATAGCTTCATGAAGGTGATGTGAGTTGATGGATATTCAGTTTTGGCCTGAGTGCAAAAAGAGACCATAAACCAGAGTGGCTGAAGCCTACCAGTCTGGAGGGGAAAACAACGGAGACACTTTGTTTGTAAAGGTCAACAAGTTGGCTAGAAAATCCGATTCGTTCTCAAGTGATTCATTACCGCAGTAAATATCACGGTTAAAATGTCCCTTTGAAAATGATTTTCCCATTTTGAGTCAGAGAAAATAAAACACTGGGTGTTGTCTCTGAACCTTGAACAACAACTTTTTGGAAACTGCATCGTGTCCTTGATACCTCGGGCAGCTCCAACTTTCACTCCTCACCACTTTTGGTACAACATAAAAAGAAAGTGGTGACAGCAAAATGCCAAAGTCAAGGCTTCAAAGCACGCCCGCAGAGCAATAAATAACGTCACAGAAGCTGAATCCTATTCTTTTATGCACTCTATGGCCATTTGGAAGCTTCCATTTTCATCATTTCTCTGACCCAACAAACATGATTATGGAATACTTTTAGTTTTCGCACAGGTTCACTGTGTCAATGCATGGTGATTCTTTGAAATTTTTTTTTTTAGATACAAGCATCGTATGATGACTGAACTCAACTACTTCACAACGAGCCGCAGTTATGCTCGTAGTGCACGATTCTTCTTCTTCAAAAAAAAAGATGCTTGAGGATGTTCAATGCCACTCCCATTTGATGTTCACTGTCAAACTAAACACAACACAAAGAGAATTACATGTTGTGTATCTAACTCATTGGATTTGTCTTGCCCTCTTAGCGGAATGCTAACAAATAATGCAAAACTTCAAAGAAGCACTAATAAATACCACTGCCATGCTTTAATGGTGCAGTTTAAATTTGTCAAGGTGCTAGCGAGATTCAAGTGTGGCCTCATTTAAGTCTGGAACATATTTTATAGGTATTTCCATTCATACTATGGGGAAAAATAACTTCAGATTCAAGATTATTTAAGTTACATGTGTGGTCGTGGAACAAATTAAATGTGTATGTTCATAAGTTTCGAATGTTCTATAAAGCGCTTTGTTATAGCTGCAGCTGTTTTGAACGTGCTATATAAATAAAGATGCATTGTATTGTCTTGTTGGGCTAACGTTTTAGTGACCAGTCATGTTGTGATAGTAAAACAATCAAGAGTAGACTGATGGTATTAATGGTATTTGTGGGCGGGTGCGGGGATCTGGGTGCAAAAGCCAATTTCCTCTCTATTTTTTTAAGGGTGCTTGGAAGAGCGAGATAAATGACAATTTCAGCTATGGGACTGAAGCATTAGTCCAGGCCGACTTCTTTTTATTGTTATTTACGGTGATGCTCATTGCTTTTGGATAGGAACTTTGACCTGGATTGTATACCAAGCCTAGGAAGCCTAAAAAAAAAAACAACAACAACAATAAAAAAATGATAGGACCGGTTAAGATGAGCCTCACCAAGAGAGATTCTTCTTGCCCCACAGCATTAGCAAAGCGACAAAGAACTGGTTCATTTTATTGGAGAGGTCATAGCAGTGGTCATGTGAATTGAGACACACTTGGTCCTTTGTGAAGTCTTTTTCCATCCACAATACTGTAGTCTTATGACTTCCCCCACTTGACGAGCGAAGCACATAGTTGTTGTCACACGCTTTACTGACTTGTCTCAAAAAGGAAGTCTTCCGGCCTCTCTCACAGACAGACCCAGCTATTATGTCACACCTGCAGGGCAAGTCTAGTGTTTTACCACAACCTAGCAGTACCTCAAACAAAAGAAAACCAGAGTAGGTATAGCGACGCATTTCCTGACCTAAATCCTTGCGGCGACTCTACAGCCTTTGAGTACACAAAGAGCAAATCTAAATCCTTTCAACTTGTGTGCCTTCAACAAGGCAACACTGTGTCGCGTCTTAATTTAAGTTTCCACTATTTTTAACAATTTTATTTGGTCACATCTGATTTTCCTGTGTAAATATTTACTATATAATGCGCAGGAGGTAGGGGCTCAACCTTTAGGCAAGCTCCAATGACATCGACAAAATCAGTTTTGTTCGGAGACAAATGTTTTTATTTTGTCATTTCTAAAAGTGTCTTTGTAATGCAGCAGTTTCTTCAACTAGGCAATCATTTTTATCTGCTGTCCTTTTTTGCAATTTGAAACTGCCTCATATATTATCATTTATCTTTAAAAGGGGCTAAGACAGAGTTTTATTGAACACCTGGGGTGTGAAATATATGTCACTCGAAATGGCAAAATTCATTGCCATCCAGTGGGAAATGAAAAACTGCATTTACTGACTGTGTGCGTGTGTGTGTGTATTGGAAGGCAATGCCGAAAAAGTACAGCATGTTGACAAATAACTCTGATGGGCACTTCGCTTTTCATTTAATAGCATAGACCTTGTCATCTGCATGGCTTCATTCCAGACATTTTCATCTAGAAATGCGGTTAGCATTGAATGCTTTTTGCTATGTAAATGGTTGGGATACAACTTATTTACATCAATTAATTAAACAAATCAGTTGCTGGTAAAGATCCAGTACTTCTTGAAATGTCTTTTGCCCAGCATGACTGTGATGTAGAAAGTTATGCTTCAATGAATTTGGTGTGGAAGCGACAGCGAGGCCTGCCACTCATTGTGAATTGGTTCAGCTGGGTTTCTTTCCTTTCTTTAAGCAAAGAATCTAAATAAGGAGGAAAAACATGTTTGCCTTGTGCTATGTTAGTATCTTGGAAGTATAAGGAGGAATACTAGGCAAAGAATATGGTAAGTTGAAAAAGTTGAAGGATTAGACAAGGCCAAATAACTACAAGGAGATGTACATAGTTACAACAACACACTATGTCCTTCCAAAATAAACAAGGGTGCGCTTTTCTTTTAAGTGTCATAATGTGTTGATTTGACCTTGATGAACGAAACCAAGGAAGGCGACAAAATACCAACTGGCCTCAAACTGAGTCATGATTCAGTATAAGAGGGTTGTTTTCTTTCTAAAGTGCTGTTGGGACTTCAAACATAAGAGTGCATGTGATCTAATATTGGCTCCATATGAAAGCACCTGAATAAATTCTATTGTGATTTGGCGTCGCATACAGTCATGACAAGTATTAGGCCACCATTAAATTTGTTGTTTTTGCAATGCAATAATGACTCTCGATGGCTGCGGACGAGCTACATGAGAATTGCAGTTGATTGGTGGAGAAATATTTTTCTGTTCCTTGAACACAGTTGATGTGCTCTTGAGCAAGTCAGAGGGACTGGTGAACCTTTTTAGCCTTAGCAATGTGGGCGGTGTGGCATCATTAATGTTCAGAATATGCAATACTTTAATTAATTGAACTCATTTGAACATTTTTTCAATTCAACAAAAATATATTAGCTTCTAGTTAACTGTGAGAATGTTATCAGGTTTGAAGATCAGTATGTTATTCCTAAATGATGTCAGAAACTCTTCGAAAGGATTACCTATGTGTTAAAGGGCGAAAAGGATACGTTTGAACTGATCTGGAGACCTTTTATTTCATCCATCCATCCATCACTCAGCAGAGTCAAGGGACACATTATCAACACGTGCATGACATAGTGAAAGAGAACCATGAATGTGTCCCTCAGTGACGGAAACAAACGCAATGTTGTCACAACATACAGTTACAGACAGGGGCGGCATCTTGGGTGACTTTGGGCATGCTGATCATGTTGTGTAAAACTGAAAAAGTCAGGTCAGACACTGACCCCAGCCATGTTGTGTTTTTATGACCCCCTAGCCTTTTAAAACAAACTCCCTCCCAAGCACCAGCCTTAAATTCTCTGCACTTTTTTATTTTCCATACCTTGCTGCTACGTGCAGCCAACCACGCATCTTGTAATCTGTGTTTCCAATTTTAATTAGAAGTTCTAGGATAGTTCATCTCTGACTAATCCGTCTGACGAGCTGGATGTCAGCACGTTGCTTTTCATAGGTTTAAAGATGCCCAGCAACACCTCCCTTTTCACTTGTGCTGCAGCCCTTTATGCTTTCCAGGTGTTCCCATAATTCACAGCGCCCCAAATACCATAAGGACATTCCTGAACTTCAGAGGCACACCAGCAGATGAGGGTGTAGATTTATGGCGTGCTGATGGACAGTGCAAGGGGGAGTGCAGCATGGGTGAGAAAGAGCAAAGGGACACTTCAAAGATCAGGAAGGGTTGCTGCTGTTCTCCCCAATGCTTCTTTCAAAGATATATTCACAATTCTCACGCGCTCGGTGCCTTTGACAGCTGCAGTGTTCAATGAATCACTACTTTGCACACTTTCAATATCGGTTTCATTTTTTATCCACCATGACAAGCGCAGCAGGCAGCTCAAACGGTGCCCCATTTAAGATGTTTCTATCTTCCTCAAACACACGTAATTATCAAAGACAAGGTTTAGCTTTTCATTTCTCATGATTTCAAAGGTGACCCGTTGTGGATTGCCTCCAATTGTCTTTTATTGCACCTGGTTACAATATTCTCCCCACTTTGAAATGCCACCTCCTTCTTGAGATAGCCGGTGACTTTGATGGTAAAATCCAAGGTCATGTAGAAATGTGCATCTGGTTCCGTATGTGAGTAGATTTGCATTTGCATGTGTGCTGAGCATAACCCTGTGCGCTCAACATGCTCGTTTTATACTGCAGCAGCTCTTGCTTTGTGACAGTGATCGCTGTGCAGGGCCTGTCTTTTTTTTTCTGAGGTCTGCTTCTGATTTGGGTTGTATTGGTGTGACAAAAAACGACATATTTCATGGAATTGTGCTTAACAATGCCAGATAACACAAAAGCAGCGTAGATAGCACAAATATTATGGACACGAACACCTTGGTTGTTTTCAGCTCTGTCAAGCATTTCTTTCTGCGAGTAAGATGTGTGATGAATACCAAAATAAACATGATAAGACTTCAGTTTTGCTTTATTTTCCCATTGGTTGTCATCATTAAAGGGGCCATCCTGTTCCAATTCTGGAAGTTATTTCCAGGAACTAGGGCGAGCCAAAAGGCACTGTTTGATCATTTTCACTGCTCTCACCGAGGTTTAGCCTCCCAACTTGGCCAGTCAGTCATGAAAGCAAAAAGTATGTATTTTGTGTCACCTGCAACAATGACTTTTATAATCAATAGATGTACAATTATGATTGACCATATACTAATAGGATATTATATAGCATATGCATTTGGGAATCTTTTGACAGTTCACGGTAAAGCCTTGTTAGAACTTTTTTTTTGTTGTTGTTGTTGATTCTTCCTCTTCTTCTTCTAGGCAGTCATTGTGAAGCGGCGCGAAAGTGCAAAAGCCCAATTCCGGACCTGTGTGCTTGCCCTGGCGTGACACACAGGGAGTATAAATAGAGGCGGCCCACATATCATTGTGCCAGACAGAATGTGACATCTGCTGTGCAAAGTGTCTGAGAACCTCCTAACTCTTCTCCATTTCTCTTCCCTCCCCCCTCGCACCTTTTATTCTTCCCAGTGATCCCATTCCTGCTCTCCCCTTTCGCCCATTTGTCTCTTTTTGTTTTTCTAGTATTTCCTGCTCTTTCTCTCCATCTCATTCCATTCGTCTGCCTCCTTCTAATTGCCCCTTTTGCCCTCCCCCTTCACACTTACTGCCACACATCTGTTGCCATGTGTTGAGCGCAGTGGAAGGGACTCAATTCTTTTTCGGGCAACGAGGTCTTATTTCAAAACATACAGTGGGAAATAAAGAGGCAAGGGAGATGGAGGAATATGAATTGAGGGGGGGAAAAGGGTTGAGGTTAGTTGGTTAGTTGAAAGGATGCTATTGGGCTCGCCTCCAATGATTGAAATCCTGATTTCATATTTACATTTGTTAACAAATTCTTCCTCAGGGAGCCACACATGCATGCAAATACAAGTTAATCCCTTGGGATTAAGCCGTGTATTTGCGAGGCAATTTTGAAAAGGATTGCAACTCTGCGAGAGATAAAAGCAGTCATTGTGATTCTCTGCAGGTTATTCCTCAACCAAAGCCCATGCTAATGATTCCGCGCTACAATTCTCTGCTCTCACTCATCCTGTGCAAAATCAGGTTAACCTTTCTTTTCCTATTTTGTCTTATATTACTTCACTCAGTTGCATGACCTATTGCTTTTACACGGTGCATCCATACATAGGAACGACACCGAATGGATCGGTTAGGGCATTCTTCCATTTGCTACATACATTCAACCACTGCACTAGCTTTTGTTTTTCCCAGAAGCACACCACTTAATCTCATAATCTGCTTTCACTGTGACTCGTTTTGAATTCATTCAGAAGCAAGGGACAAAGAGTGGCAGACTGCAAGGCATGTACACAAGCACACCACATGCTCATGCACACTGCCTGAGTCACGATGGCAGCCAAATTAATGAGCATCTTAACAGTTATTACATTTTTTTTAATGATTCATCCTTCCTTCGTTCTTCATCTCTCCTTTCCTTTTCATCCTATGCTTTTCATAGCCCCCCCCCCCACTTCCTTTGACAGGTAGTTTTCCATTAATGTTTGCTGACACAGCGCTGTGTTCGTCCTCTGGCAGGCCAATCATTACTTTAAGAGTTGACAGTGAAGATTCACAGTAGGATAGTGTGCGAGAGGGAGGGGCTGTAGGAAGATGGCAGCCTGTCCAACTGTCAATCGGAGAAACGCCGCAGGTTATCTTTTCATCCTTTTGTTTGCTTGCAGACTGCTTTGCCGTCTGTGAAGATGAAATTCTATCTTCATCCTTTCACTCAGTGCCTTCCTGACTCGTCCATCCAACCCTTTTGCAAAACCTGTTCTTTCCTTATTCCTCTTCAAAGCTGTTCTTACGTTTTTCTTCTCTTCCATTTTTTCCTTGTCTTCACTCCCCCATGTGGCGATATAACAGCACATAAGCCAAAGATTCTCCTTTTTTGTCGGGAAAGGTTGATCGAGTGATCATTGAGTAAATGTCACCCACCTTTAAATCTCTAATTACCTCAGCGATGGAGCCAAATGCATTTGCAGTCACTCATCTTCCTCCAGCTCCAAGCTTAGGAGAGAAATAAGGGATACATTGCCCACTTTTAACTGGCAGGTGCAGTGGTACCTTGAGTCCAGTGCTAGACTTTAGACCATGGGACATGTTATGTTATTGTCAATGCTAAAATAAAGGGTGATTGATTTCAAAATTTCTTTGGGGACTGCGTTTCACATTTCTTTTCTAAACACAGCATTATCATGTATTTTTACGTTTTACTGGGTAGGCACTCAATGTTTTAAACGCCAACAAGCGCCATATAGACAAAAATAGAGTTACAATTATAGCAGTTTACCCATGTGTGCTGTCACATCTCTTAACCCTGCCGAACCAAACAACTACATTGTACTCTAAGACTAAACAAAAATTTGTTTTGCAGAATCGAACAAGTATGATTCACATTTTACTGCAGTGACCATATTCTCAATTGAAGCCAATCACAAGCTCATTCCGATGTCATCACAAACTTGACACTTATGTCCTCAAACATGTCTCTGCCCGTTGTTTCTTGTTAACTTGCAGCTAATATAGCTTTTAGCGGGCTTAAATGTGAGAATAAATTATAATAATGTATGAAAGAGTCCAACAGAAATAATGACATGAATAGCATCGTGACATCAACATGCATGTGTCTTGTCCTGTCCTACAATAGTCCACCAACACACAAGAAATATTTCCCCTTTGTTATGGTTTATTTTTTTGTAGCATTGTGTATGTGAACTATTAAAGTAATTCAAATGATTTATGTTTGGTGTATTGTTTTTTTTTTTTTTTTTTAGATTACTAATTAATTTCATCCATACATAATTTGGGTAAGAAATTCATTAAAGCTACCAAAAATTTGTGGGACCACTGGGGAGCCCAAAAAAAGTATTTTTAAGAGCGGAAGATGAGAAGGAAAGAAGCTGCTCTTGAAAAAGAACCAAAACTGTTACCAAAATCGGTACATCGGTGGCATTGTTGTTTATTATCAGGTCTGCAGATTCTACAAGAACACCTTCGCTGATGTCGGTCAACCAGAACTGGAGGATAGCGGCGACGAAGAAGATAACTAACTCTGTACACTTGATATGATTTGTCTCTCCCTTTGAAAGGTTGGGGACATGTGTTAAATTAAATTGCGATCAAGGGGTTGTTTAAATGATTGTCTGAAATGATCACTCACAGCTAACCACCGTCCACTGTGTCGCCATATCAACGTAGACTATCCTAAATAGAAAACATTAGCTATAACTTGGAACAAGAAATGAAACTGGAAAAAACATCTCACTTATTTCACAAAAAATGGAGATAGCTGCTGTTGCATTTGAAGTCATTATTTCTTCCTGACAAAGAAAAGAATAATATACACACATGCCTCAACCAGTTCATTTATACCTCTAATTTAGTTGTCCTTTTCTGCAACTGTGAGTATGATGAGTCCCAGACAACGAAGATTATGCCCCACAGGGACATCAGGGATTCAAACCCAGCTGACTTGAGTTTCCATCCTGTGAATGTTTCAAATCCACACCAGTGCCAGGATGCCAGACATCAGGGAGCATAGAGGAATATTGACCACATTTAGCGCGCTGCTGGGAGGGATCACGGGGGAAACACTGAATGTCATTACTCTAAAACACAAATGTCCTGTCTTGTGTCCTCAGCCATCCATAATGACTGGGCAGGAGTTCAGTCGAGGCAGAGAGTGCATGACAGTTGAAAAAAAATGACTTTGTGCATTTTTTTTTGCATATAACCTATTTTATGTTAACATGATTATTCGAATACTTATTTATATGAGTTTGGTTTGAATCTTTGCTATATAACGATCCATCCATCCACGTTTCTTTGCAAGGGAGCTTGAGACTATGTCAGCTGACTGGCTGAGACACACAGATCTCTTCAAGCTGGGCAGCACAGCACAAGTCTATTCCACGGCAGCCCCATCAATTTGCTTACTGTCACGATGCCAAATACCACAGTACCCCATCTGGAGTCCATGCCTCAGTGGGCTCAAACTATTTTGGCACCAATGGGCTGACCTACGCAATATTAGACAGGTGGTTATGATGATCCAGACCAGTGAATTCTACTTAAATGTCATTTTATTTCATCTTAAAACCCGGAGGACCACAGATAAGAGTCCCACTACCATCTTTAATCACTTCCACTAATCATGTAGGGTGATCCCCAGACACTCAATTTCTGCCTCTCTAAGAGAAGAGTCAACCATGAAAGCAACAGAAAACTGCTCGTTGTGAATCACTGCCCTACAATTAGTGGTGTAAGAGAGTTACCCTGATCACAGAGTGAGTAGAAGAGGAAGTTGGGATCAAACAAAATAGCCAGGGATGGTGCAATAAACGCCAAGACACTAAAGCAGTACAGAACATGAAAAGGAAGTGCAACTACAACAAAAGAATATATTTTTTTTGGGGGCCAATTACTTAAGTACGAATGTATCAGAAGATCAGATTCCAAGAAAAAAAGTTACAAAAAACGATTTAGAATATTTGGAAAAAAAGAAAGAAAAAAAATGATCTCATATGCGAATTTGCTTTTGCCTAACTGTAAATAATCATCGACTGCAGTTTTAAGTTGTAATATCACAATTCCCCACTAAATAGCAGACAAGGCTTAGTTGTGCTGCGTTATCTTCTTCCACCTTATACTACAACATGAGCGACCGAAGCCTAATAATTTTGGCGAATGTGGACGATATGTAGGACGTAGTACATCAGTAACATTCAAATTTTGATTGAATTGATTTTTGTGAAAAAATGCACACAATTAGTTCCTGCACTATAGTTGGTTTCTTGTTCAGCAATTTGGTACCTTCCTTGAACTGTAATTCTTATGCAAGAGAGCCCTTTGCACTGGGAAAAAAACAAATCACATTGTGTGGTTATTCTCCCAGTTCAGGGTGTCGCCTGCCTACTGCCCGAAGACAGCTGGGATAGGCTCCAGCGCCCCTGTGACCCTAGTGAGGAGAAGCGGTACAGATAATGGATGGATGGATGGTTAATATCTTATTTGCTTCAAACCCTTAGCTGTCGTGTTAGCATATCTGATTTTTAATACATGCATTGAAAAATGTATTATGAAAAATGAATGAGATGGAACACGTATTTTGTAAATATGCATATATTTTATCCATATTTAAAATGTAATTTTTGTCATACATCTGGTGAAGGAAGTCCGTAGTCCTGTGTGGACCCCGAGTAGCGCTGATGGAGAATTGTGATTCCCTTCAGCGTTTAACTTGCCCATCCCTTATTTACAGTATCACTGGAGAGGTAGGTGAGCTCCAAGACAGTAATGAGTTGATTTGCATGGAGCATGTGAAAACATCTCAGATGTATTCACACAGTAGGATGGATTGCGAAATAGGGCATGTGGAATAAATTTGAAATCAGACATTAAAGTTGCTTATAAAACATTATATCTAAGAACTCTAAAGCAAAGTTTTTTTTAATCGGCAGACTTTTTTAAGAATACTCAAAAGGGAATGAATAGATATTTTCTTTGGCATTCCTGTAAACTTTGGCACTATAAAGTTTTTGTACATATATGGATCTTTTTGACAGTTGTTGAGTTCACCGTTTTATAACTAGCCTACTGCATAAAAAGTAAGCTCATGTGTGTTTGGTAAACCATTTATTTGTGAAATAAACATTTTACTCTTGGAAAGTCTTTTCATTTCTCTGCTAATGTCAAGGACTTTATTATGCTGTTGCTCTTGACTGTTGTTTGGTGTTTAGTGGGTTGTATAATTTATTTATTTATTTTCTTAGAAACAAAGCATGATGACAATTTAACAATGTATTCATTTAACAATCAAGAGTCTCCGTGGCATGTGGAGGCAGCATAAACAGCCACAAAAGCCTGGCACCTCCTCCTCATGCAGGTCAGCAGCTTGGTCACACACTGCCGTGGAATCACAGCCCATGATTCCACCATTTCTCGTAAGTCAGCCGACATGGTTGTGTTAGTCACTCCGACATAAACAGCAGCACAAGTGGTAATTGGGGTTGAGATCAGGTCAATCCAGACCGACCACTCCCAAATTGTGGAGGTAAAGAGTTACTGTAGGTCTCCAAACTGTGGAGCTGTGAGATTGCCAATGGTCTTAGAATCTCGTCTCGACATCATTCTGCATAAAAAAAAAAAATTGTCTCCCAAGATGACAAGCCAGCATTTTTCCAGTGAGGGTGGTGCTACCTCACACTCCCTTCATCAAAAGATGTTCTTGAAGGTCTAAAACTTCTCTCTTCAAATATCGCAAAAATATTGATATTGCGATGTGCAACACCCATATTGCATCTTGCATGTTTTTCCAATGCAGCCCTACTTTAAATAAATCAGAGTTATCATGTATGGCATCTTTGAGTATCAATCCAGAATCTGGAGGCCGAGCCGAATATCCTCTTTTTTTGTAAATCATAATATGGTGACCCTATGCTACCAAATCAAAATGATGCAAATTTATCGATCAGGACATAATGGAGGAGTTTTCGATTCATCAGCACTGAGGGATAAGAGATTGATGACTAAGATAATAGATCGGAGAAATTGCATTGCCACTCAAATTGTGGAACAAGGTAACACCTCAAAATCATTTGACGAATGCAATGCAAGTTTTGAGGTGGTGAGCATTTGACATCATATTGTCATTTTTCTAAGACGGGGGTTGTGAATAGTTTTTAGAGTTCGAGGGGATAATATGGATTAGAGAAGGCGGATTCCTACAAACCAGACATTATATTGAGGGGTTTAGGAAGAAGAGCACACAACAACAATGGATTATTTTGTTAATAATCTTTATTGATCCATATGCTTTGGGTCCTATCCAAAAAAAAAATCTGTCTGCCTGCAACAAACGAATGGAGTCTCACTCCATTTAAAAGTGAAATGGGAGAAAAAGGCTTATGGTTCTGAGTGTTGAAGATTGGCAACAGATATGTGAGTTACAATGAAAGACTTCTAATTCTGCTCCATGGAGAGTGTTCTGCTGGAAACTTCTTGTTAGATTTTTTTTGTCACGCCAGCTCAAAAAACAAAAACAATCTCAAAACAAATCCATCTGCATGTTGGAGACAGTGTGGATGCACAGAGGCTCATGCAACAAATCATTTTCACATATTTTGGTCTTGCTCAGTATTGTTACCTTTTTGGCAGGAGGTCTATCATATTTTGCAACACACATTCCCAACAGAGTTTCCATTTAACTTTGTTTCTTATACTTAGGGGCTTTGCCACCAACATTTTTTTTTCTCCGATGATAAATCTGTTTCAAAACCTCTGTGCTGCCTGTGGGAAGGCCATGACAAGGAGATAGTTTAAATTAGAAAGGGTGACGATAGATGAATGGATTAACATCGTTTATGACATTTTAAAATGGAAAGGCTTACTTTTGCAATAAAATTACAACAAACTGTTTTTTTAAGAAAAAGGGAAGATGGATCAGGTTTATTACGCAGGTATGACCCTCTGTTGGTTAATGTTAGATTGACACTCGTTTATGTATTCATGTGTTCTTGTTTGAGGGAGTTTGAATTACTAAAACGTATCATTTTTGTAAAATTGGGGAAGGAATATTCATAGCTGTAAAGCAAGCTGTATTTAGATATTGTGAGTAACAAATGTGTGGACATGACTGCACTGTGCGGAGAGGTAGGGATGGTCATGGTGTAATGCAAAATGGTGGACGCGATGCATGGAAATGTTTAAGAAAGAGAATTGAAAGGAAAAAAAAACAGACAAAGAAAATAAGCAGGTTGTCTGGAAAATTGTGGTTGACCGTCGTGCACTCTGAGGCAGCCATGGCAAATTTTCACACCCTTGAGGAAAATGCTTCCTCTTATTTTTCGGATTTAGACTGACCAGCGCAAAACTGGTTCTTAGTTTCATGTTAATTTTTTTAAATCTACCTGCATGACACTCTGCAAGCTTGCGGCAACCCAAAGAGCATGCTTAAAGCGCACTGACCCATGTTTGTGTGTGGCTCTAGGTATGACGTAAAACCTGGTAATGTGTTTTAGCATATGTTAGCGTTCAGACGTCATCCGCCACAAAATGCGTCTGAACACATAAAACAATTCTGGTTCCAAAATGCTTTGGCGTTAGTCCAGAAATAGAAGCAGTTTATTGCACAACTCTGAGGTTGACAGATATGCAAGTTTTAGCTTTGCACAAAACACTATCGCATTGACACCACTCAAACCTGATCAGTCGGTGTGTAGCAACCATGAAGTTGGAAGATACTTGAATAATGAGAGTCAAATCTATCTGAAAATGACTCCAAATTCAGTCTGTGTGTTTTGATGGCCTTTGCCTTTCAAGGCATTTGCATGCAAATAACAAACCACATGAATGTTATACTTAAATCACATCACGGACTCATTTTGATCTGTTATGCAAAAAAAATAAAATAAAAATAAATTTAAAAAAAAACGTGGGGGAAAAAATATTACAATGGCATGCGATCGAACACTCTTTAAAAAGACCTTATCTTTTAGATTCAGTCGTTCTTATAATTATAAATATACTATCACTACAATATTTATAAATCCGTAGTACCTGTTTCTTTCACCTGATTTAAAAACAAACAAAATAAAAAAAAACTGATTTGAGATGCCAACTTTAAATTGCCTTTTGTCCTTGTGGTGATGAAGTACAGAAATGTGAAGAAAAAAATAATATAATAATAAAAGCATTACAGTTGAAAACTGACAAGTTGTGAAAAAACCCACAGCATCCACAAAGTGCTGATGAGAAAAAGCAGGAGCCAGGAAACTAACGTAGGTAATTGCAATTGGGGACAAAATAAAGAAACTAAATCACCCCAAGATAAATCCCATTATAAGACAAACAACGGCGCAAGAAGCAGTAAAACAAGTAAAAAATTATCCAGGTTTTGCATCTACTCTCCTTGCCAAATCTCACACTTCCAACTTTCATGTTTGTATTATTACACTGTTTCATGCTTCCTTGTGTGGTTTATATGTAAATGCAAGCAAGCGTGTGCCTCCTTTTGCCAAATGTCAGTTGAACTCAGATCAATTAATAGAGGAGTGTAAATAGTGCATGGATGGGTGCATGGATGGATACATCCAACAATTGGCTACTGTTTATTCTCCCAGCCATAAAGTATTTTATATATTGGTATACAGTTTCAATTTATCTCAACCACAATGAAATGGTTCGCCAGTGAGTTATGTGATTTTGCTATATTAAGATTAAATTTTACCCAACTATGATTCTTTGATACAACAACTCAAAGATGCATGAACTTGGGTCGCCATAGTGATGAAAATATTTACAGGCAATCATTAAATCGCTGTGACAAAGTTTCAGTGTATAAATTCACATGGCTTAGCAGTGTCAAATGTTGAGAGATATTTGATTTTTGTGGTGAAATATATTTTCGTTCAACCGCCATAAAAACATGACTTGTAGCTACCTCTCTTTGGAAGCAATCCTCTTCTCTTTGACAAGAATAGCAGCATTCTCCTCTCGGAGACTCTAATCTTCTTGGAACATTATTTATTGTTTTTCATGGCATGTCATTTAAATCAGAGCGAGGACAACAATTATTGGCCAAATATTGCTTGTGTGCAGATAGCAGTCTCTTCGGTGCGCTGCACATAGGACAGCTATATTGCCCATTTTTTTTTTTTTTTTTTTATGTCAGTGTTGGCTTCTAATGCTTTTCCATTGTCTCTTAGTGCTGCTTTATGAAGAGAAAGGGACAGAAGGCAAAAGCAGATCATATTGGGAAACTTTACATCATACATATCTTTAAAATGCACATTTACCAATCCAACCAAAAATAATTCTAGCTTCGGTAACCCATATATTTCTAGGCTTTGTAATGAGTAACGCATGTTGTTTGAATGTAATACAATTGTTATATCACAACTTGCCAAATTACCATGGGACACACCCTCTCTTTTTTTTTACATGTCTTAGTCACTTCTGTTTTGATGGGACTGATGAAAGTCACATAAACATCTTGACTTGACCTCATGCAGCAGACTGCTGTGCAATACTCACAAAGTGACTGAATTAGAATGACTGGTGTAATTATAAAACAAATTAGAAAAAAAAAAAAAAAAGATTGACCAACAAGGGTGAATTCAATTCACGCTCTTAAGAGAGATGACAGAATGAAGACTCGTGAGCTAACCTCTCTCCAACCAGTCCCAATGCCCAAATTCAAGCAAACTGATAATAATAATAATAATAATAATAATAATAATAATAATAAAAACAATAATAAAAATAAATATATAGATATGGAATTTCTTTCATTTTACTTGGTATAGCGAATAATTAGCACCGTTAATTAAATATAAATAAAGTTGTATTGTTTTTTATTAATAGTATCACTACATGTTTTTGTATATTCCATAAATTGAATAAAGTACGTTTTTTTATGCCACGTGATTATAATAACATGCTCAACTTGAAACTGATTTCGTTAGAAATCGATTTAAATTCACGCTATTACGATATGTTTAAACATATTTTTAATAACGCACGCGTACGTGTGTGACGTCTTACCGGAAGTTGGAAAACAAGGAAGTAAACTCTGCTCCCTCTGTAACCATCTTGCAATGTAAACTAGAAGTTTATTAGGCAGGTCAGTAATAGAATCTGAAGCACGTCGCCTAATCTTACCGGGGTCGATCTATAGCAAATACCTCAGCTGACTTATCTTAAACAAGCCCTTGTCAGAAAAGCCGAGGTGCCAGGTGGGGGCACGAAAACACCGATCGGTGAGTAAACTTAAAACTCTCGAGGAACGTGCGTGTTCGTGTAAGGAAGCACCCTGTTTGCAAATGTCACACATAATATCGTAATGGTATAAACGCTGGTAAAACAGAGACGACTTTCCTCCCATTCCAAAACATGTGTGCATATGTTGCCAGTTGAACGGCACCCTGAGTCAAACCCCAGTTTGGAACTATCACCCTCCCTCGTACAGGGACTTACATTGGCAGACGGGGAAAAAAAAAAAAAAAAAAAAAATATATATATATATATATATATATATATATATATATATATATATATATTAAATCATGAAAATAGCAACAGCAAAGAATATTCGTATTTATGGAAACAGAGAATTAAAAGAACTCACATCTTGCAATGAACAAATGGGAGGGAAATTTGCCATATATGATTGCAAAAGATTCTGAGCGTTGTGCATCGAGGTCGATGACCAGTGGCAGAAGATTCTCTGGGGGTGGCATGGCTCATTGGTAGAGTAGATCATAGTAGAGTGGTCGTTTCCCAACTGAGAGGTTGCGGGATCGATCCCTGCCATTGTGACTATGTCAAAGTATCCTCTTGAGCGAAATACTGAACCCCCAGCTGCTCCTGATGATATGCCATCAGCAGGTAGATGTGACAGCAGTGTGCTTTGAGAGCCTTAAAAGGTGGAACGGCGCTATACAAGTGAAAGACCATTTGCCGTAATATATAGGAGCAGTGCTTCTGATGTTGCAAACCACTAAAATATTATTTTATATGAAACATGCATGATTGAGCATGTACATTATTTTGGTGCATGTTATTAATTTGAATGGTCATCTGGTTAGCACGGCTGTCTCAGAGTTCAGAGGTGCTGGGTTTGATTCTGGCTCTGGCCTTCCTGTGTGGAGTTTGCATCTTCTCCCCGTGCCTGCGTGGGTTTTCTCCAGGTACTCTGGTTTCCTCCCACATTCCCAAAACATTAATGTTATGTTAATTGAACGTTCTAAATTGTCTCCAGGTGTGGTTGTGAGTGTGAATATTTGCTCATCTTTGTGTGTCCTGCGATTGGCTGGCAACTAGTCCAGGGTGTACCCCGCTTACTGCCCAAAAACATCTGGGATGGGTTCCAGCACACCCGCGACTCTCATGAGGAGAAGCGGTTTAGATAATGGATGGATGGATGTTAATTTGAGCGTGAATTCAGATATAGCTGTAACACAGAGGGTCCATTCCATTGTACATAGAACACTTGTACTATTAAACATTCGGTACGTACACACTAACATATTGCTTCATATAATTAATTTGAACCAAAATATAATAAAAATATATCAAAATAAATATATAATATATATAAAAATATAATACTGATCATCTTAACATTTTTATTATTATTATTATTTTTTAATCTGTCGTTAGTTTATTTGAAGCCCAAAAAAAACAACCAATAGTTGCAAGGAGCAACTTTCAATCACTAGTGTCAGTGTCACATTGTTATTAGCCTCTAGCTATGATGCTAGCTCCCTTTTTTTTTTTAAATGCTTGTTTTTAAGCAACACTGCCAGATGTCATAAAGCACAATGCATATTAAGTAGGGTTGAACGATTAATCAGCCAATTTTGGCCAATCGGCCAATATTTGCCGATTTTATTTAATTTTATGTGCTCTAACTTTACCTTTATGTTCTCTAACCATTTACAGCAGGTGTACTCAAGTGGCACTGATCTCATTGTTTGTTACATATAAAGCTATATAACCTTGAATCCCAAGATATAAAATTACTGAAATTTCGGTCATTCTATGGACCTGTCATTCAAAACAAAGCAAATCCTTATTCTTATGAGCAATGCTTAGGTTAGCAATGCAATTTGTGGTAGCAATTGACCGGAATGTCACTATTTTACACACAACTTAAAGTGACGGATTATTGAAAAAACAAGAAACAAAAATAAAGTGCAACATAAATCAAACAACTATAATATAATAAGGCTTAGGACAGATGGGTTGCAGGAGAGAAAACCACGCAGCATTATAAGGCTTTCTGATCATTTTGCTTTCCTATGTAGCTACAAGCAGCTTTTTATTTGAAGTATTTGCTTTGCTTGTCTTGCTTGATGTTCTCTGCAAATCATAACCGCACTGATAAAAATATTGAGAAATAAATACCTTGTGTATTTCTAAACACAGCATTGCAATATTTGTCAAGACAGAATGCTTTATGCTTCTCTTATACTGCAAACAATGTGTTGACTCTATTAGTGTGGGTTCTGGGATCAGCCTACTCAGCCAGCACTTAGTGTGAGTCAGTAAACAAAGCGTGTGTGTTTGCGCTCAAATTTTGTGACCTCCGATTTCCCTTCCTGTTTGCTGCCTTTGTAATATCATGTTTTTTGGTCACGTTTGTTTCTATTTCTGTTGGCTAATTCCATCCAGGTGATTCTGTTTCAGGAACACTATATATAAGGGAATTAGTCCTCTGTGTCTTGATATTTCCACTGGTGCAAATAATAAATCCACTCTTGAAGGTCATGGTTATTATCCTGTCATTTACCCAGTGTATCATCTCTAAGATGTTGTGATCTGTCACACCAGGTATACTGGCAGCATTCAGGGACCACCAAGGAGTCATGAGTCTGGAGGAGCTCCCACAGATGGATGGAACATGTGATGCATGTGAGCCTGACGAGGCTCAACCGGCCACACAAATGTGCCACACCTGCAGCTTTGCCTTCTGCTCTTTGCACGCTGACAGACACAGCTCCAGTACACATCATCAGCTCACTCCCTTTAACCAGGAGGGGACACACGGAAGTGGACACAACTCAGATGCATATTCCGCATCTGGAAGTGGGACCAAGAAGGAGGCGATGATGGGGTTGCCAAATGAACAGGATTTGATGAGGCAATCGGCGCTTGTGGATGAGACTGGCAATGATAGGAATGGCCGTGAATCCAAGAATCCGCCGCTGCAGCAGGGAGCCGAGTTAGGAGCCGAGGCTTCACAAGATGGGCAGAAGGACACATCTGCAACTGAGGCAGGGAAGAGAGACAATGTGTCAGTAGTTAGGCTCCGTTGCAAGGAGCATGGGCAGGAAGGCTCCCTCTACTGTAAACCTCATGAAAAGATCATCTGTGTCGTGTGTGCTATGCAGGGTGAGCACCAGGGACACGAGATAATCACCCTGTATGACGCTTACATCTGGCAGAAGGTGAGCCATGCACATGAGACATTACTGCTTAGAATGCAAGCGATAGCTGTTTCGGGTGAAACATCTCAATCTAAGTCACTGTCAGGAGCATCTTTCACATGATAGCCGGATGCCAAAATAGCCACAACACAGCAGTAACAGAATACCTCGCATTTAGCCGCGGGATCTAATTTTTATGACATTCGGCTTGTCCTGTCAGGGGTCACTCACGTGATTTGTTTGACACATGACCCGGGATATTGCGGCATCTTAGTGTGCTTTCACACTGCAATATGGCATCTCTCAAGCAATTAAGATCCATGCGACGACTGTGCCAGCATCTGGTGTGATGTATGAAGTGCTTATTGGAAAGCGAAATTTGTTTTCAATAAAATAAGTGACAAACCCGAGTGCACTGTCAGTGTTTCTCAGCATTACCGTCTTCTATTGTTGAATTCTGACTTTTTCACTGTGTCTTTCTAAAGTACCTCTGTACCGATAAAGAAATGATACCATGACAAATCCCGAAAACATTAGAAAAAAAATAAAGTAGTAATTGATGCCAAAACAAAACTTCCAACTTATAATTTTCATTGATTCAAAAAATATTGTGCATTAACAGAATATTAAAAAAATATCTGCATCATTCATTATTTTAATGAACTGCTATACTGTCTTCACATTATATTTTCCTAAATAATTCAATCAGTATAATTCGACCATAGCGTATTGTGGATTTCACTTTTTTTTCCACAGCTGTTGCTGGTGTTGTCTTTCTAGCCTTGCGCTACTGTTGTTGTGCGGAGCCAGAGGCTGATTAAAGTACGCTGCAGTTTACTGCAGTGAGCTCGGATGACCTTAGTTTTTTCCACATTCAAATACTGTGCATATTTTACAGGTTGACTAATAAATATATCAATGAAAGTGCACTTAATCCCTTTTTGGAGAGCTGTCCGCTACCTCCCGAACTGTGCACAAGTTTCTAAAACTGAAAGCATGTGGTATCATTTTGTTTTGTTTTTTTTGTGTATAGAGTTTGGTAATTTTTTAGCACTGGTATGTAACCATACAGTCTTGCCATACACACAGCCCACTTCTGTGTTCTCACCGCCAAAGGTTGAATATTCTCAGGAGCACACTGTGTCCTACATTTCTTAGTGGCATTTACACAGAACAGAACATTTGGGGAGGGGGGGACCTGTCCACTACAACAGAACTCCTAAAGGGGAAACCAACCCCAAAAAGTCTTTGCTATAATATGTTCTATGTGTCAGCGCTAGCACAATCATGGCATTCTGATAAACATTGTGATTGTGGAATACAAGTTGAGCAGCAAAATCCACCCGTGTTCAGTCAACTGAGTGTGCGTTTTGTCACTTTCTGTCGACTGAAAATTACATCACAGTTGCTCAGGTGAAGACCAATCATGGCTCACCTGTTTTCTGAAGCTGAGCTATGATTGGTCATTACCTGATTTAATTTTGTCAACAGCAAGTGGCAAAATGGCTTCCAGTGAGATGGGCAAAAACAGGTGGATTTTACTGCTTAACTTATGTTCCACAAATGCAATATTAACCAGAATGCCGTGTTTTGACTAGTGGGACTTCATAAAACGTATTTTTGTAAAGATTTTTTGGGCTTGACTTCCCCTTTAAAGTCACACATATTCATTGTAAAACACTGGTCGAGATCATAGTTTTTACTTTTTTTATTCATATATATACAGTTGAAGTCAAGTGAACCAAAATTGGTAGATGAACCAATATTATCAGAAATGAAATGCCTTAAAAGTCAAACCAACTAGATCCATCCAGTAATCTCCATTAAACATTTCTTGTTAAAAATGGCCCAGTGAGAGCAACGACACCTTTTAACAGGAAACTATACAGTCTAACACAGGAGCAGTCGGTGACCATCATGAAGAGTTATCGTATTGCTGCAAAATCGGTGTTGTCCTCTGGCCTGCGGGTAAGCCTCTGAAAAACTAAGTAGCTCACATTAGCTGCAGCACTTTCTCTTCCATCAGGGCCACATATGGATTGGCGCGAGACAAAGCGGGTCACTCACAGCCCAAGGCTGTATTATTTATGCTAAAACCTTTCAATCTTTTTATTCTCTTTCTTTGTATTTCTGTGAGAGAACCGCGGGAGTGGTTGTATGGAGTCCCTTTGCTTTGAGTTTTTGAATCTTTGCCCCTCAAGCATCACCGTACTTGCCACATTATACTGCTAAAACTATGCTCAAAACCATTCCAGCCGTTTGAACCTGAGTGATTACTTAATTGAGCTTCACATCATCTTAGTCTATGCTGATTGATAATAACGGCCATTTTTTTTTCTGTATATGCTGTAGAATCGGCAGGGATTTGACCTGCTAGACTGTACACGACAGATGGAAGAAAAGATCTCAAACAAGCAGTTGAATTCAGAGGTGAGTCCAAAGATCTCAATTAACAAAGTGACGACAAAAAAAGTTCTCTCTGGAGGATTTGCAGGTTGTGAACCTACTGTATTATTTCCTTTCAACATGCTGTTGCAATATGATGGCTAAGCGACATCATGCACGATAATGCTTTGGTCTGTTTTAACAACAAGAAAAATTTAAAAAAATTTTTTAGAGAATCATACTTAACGCGGGACACTGCACACATTTTTCTAGCACTATTTTGTGCGTACGCAGCATTGATAAGTACCGCTGCTGCACACTCAATCATCATTGCACTTTTTCCCTTCAAGCATTTTTTTTTTAATAGGTCATATACTTTGCACTGGAAGTTGCGTATGCATCTTTCAGACCCCGTTTTGTACGCATACCGCATTGATAAGTGAGACCCCAGAACTTGCCCGGACTCAGTTCATGCAGATATAGTTGCATCAGAGGCTTATTATGTGACTACTAACTTCAGCCTTCACTCGATGTCACTCTTTGACATTCACGATAAGGATAATTCTGACATTGTCTTCCTTAAAATTGAGAAGGACACGTCTAACCAGATTTCCTTTAGCTGTGGCTTAAACCCTTGTGGACCAAAATCAGTTAATTGAATCAAGGATTTAGTGCGGCGCGTGTTATGTATTTCAAATAGTGTTAAATACTTGCAGAACATTTCAAATAAATAATACATGGGATGCATGGACTAAACTTTTTGATATATTGCAGTGCCATGCTACACAAATAACATTATGAGTAATTACCACTGGGACAATTTACATATTTATTAATTACAACACAGCTATAAGGTATTCCTTGTCTCTTATTGGTCCCCGTCTAATAGTGATAGTGCTTCAACTGTTAGTGTCCCATTCTTATCGATATTTAATCTCATCAGAAAATAGAGAGAGGGCTCCCTTAGAGCAATTTATTGTTGCTTGTCAAGGTGATCGGTTCAGATTTTCTGACTTATCATAGGTGCTCAACTGATCGTTGTAGTGACGAATGCAATCTAAATACGAGTGGGATAGATCAACTGTGAGCAGAAAACGCCCCTGTCATGGAGCAATATCCTTGTTTTAAATTTGGTTATGCAACGTGGTTGTGGTTGCAGCTTTCAAAACCTGGAGCGTTGATAATGCTGCACCTTTCCCCTTCTGCACTCAATGTCCTTAAATGAGAACTTTACGGGAGTGGTATGGTTATAAAGCAGCGTGCTGTGTTTCTCAAGCTTGTTCTCCACTGCGTACCATTTTTTATTTGGCCATCATAAATCTGATAACCCTGATCAAGTGTTGTACATTCAGCCTGTTAATGAGCTACCCAGGTTATTTTGTGTTGCATTGCTTTTTGGTACCTCACCACCATAGACGGTAACACTATGATTTTTATTGTGGTACACATTTCATTAGTCAGCCATAGGAGATAATGTTGTGGAAAGAGGTCATAGTTTTAAAAAAACAACCACAACTTTGCAAAACGTGTTGTCATTATGATCACGGGACATATTTTGCAAATAAAAATTGACTGCCCGGGTAGTGAAATGCACAATGTCAAAGTGAGTGTCAAGGACAGGTATGGCTACCGTAGTCTCGAGCTGTCATCCATCATTGAGAGCATCTGTATCCCCGCCTCCTGCGGTACGTAGCGCCACGTTAACTGGGTCTGACCTCAGTGGAAGGAATGACGACACAGGAGCATTGTTAAGTGCCTGCAGAGATATGACCCAAAACAGTAGCATATTGTCGAAGGTTAATGTGAGGAACTGGCAGCTGGCACCATATCTGAATTTGCATCTTATCATACTGAAATATCAATTCTGCCCCTGAGACTGCCTTTACGTTAATCAGTCATCTGCTGTTCCCGTATGGGGGTGCAGTGACCACTTTCCTGCTTCCTCACGGGGCAATGCTAGAGATTTGTCAGCGTGTCCTCTCTGCACTCCCAAATGTCAGCGCTTGCATTATTATGCATGGCAGGCAAGCATCAGAGTGACGGCTTCTGGTTAAGGAAAGGTCTCTGTGTGAGAGAGCTAGTAAAAGAGCGACATAAGTTCCACAAGTTGTATTGTATTTAATGGCTTTCAGAGTTTGAGGAGGAAAAGAGGTGTCCGGGTTGAGATTAAATGACCATTGACTCTTTCAGACTTAACCTTGCTTAATTATCCACATAAAAG
This sequence comes from Idiotropiscis lumnitzeri, assembly GCF_059441095.1. Classification (NCBI taxonomy): domain Eukaryota; kingdom Metazoa; phylum Chordata; class Actinopteri; order Syngnathiformes; family Syngnathidae; genus Idiotropiscis; species Idiotropiscis lumnitzeri. Next base: position 16,025,248 of record NC_142396.1, on the reverse strand, counting down.
GGAATTTCACTTCTCAAAACACTTTTCAGCACATGCAAAGATGTGATGAATCGGGTTAATTGGTACAAAGATCTGTGTAGCCCTCTGTTTGTGTGCATTGGCTAAATGTGTCTTCTCTGCCTTGTAAAACCTTCAAGATCAGCAGACTTATAAAAGCTTGTCTTCTGGAGAAAAGGCTAGGACACAACCAGGACAGACCTGGAAAAAAAAATGGACTGTTTCTTTTTACATCAGTTGTTTGTAGTTTTTCCTCTCGTCTACTTTGTCCTTTCCTTTCCCCTCCCACTTTTCCTCTCTGCCCCCTTTTCCCATTGCGTCGTAAGTCTGTAGCCATGCCTCTGCTCACAGAATTTTAATTGGCTGACTCAGTATCATTCCCAAAGAGGGTGGCTTAGCTTGCTACTTGGGCTTCTGTCAAAAACAGTTCGAAAGTGTCAGCAAAAACTTTTTTCCGGGTAATCTGTCAGTTATTTTATTTATTTAATCGATGAATTGGATAAAAGAAAACATGTTTTAATTTCTACCCATTTATTGAAAAATAGGACATTATTTCAAATTGACAGCGCAGAAGATTCTCAAGATGAATCAGTTATGATTCACCTACTCGTTTGGGCCGTAACGTGTCAGAAAATGGACAAAAATATTCTTTGTTTTCCAATGTAAACACAAAAGATAGTCATTCTGCTTTCATGGAGAATTAGAGAAATTGGATAATATTTAGTGTTAACAGGATGAATTTCTGAGGGTTTGGACAATTTGAAATTAAACTATGGAGAGCAAATATGCAAATGATTAATCTCTTATTACAAATTTGCAATTAAATGATTAATTGTTGCACCTCCGGTTAATTTTATGTCCTGCAAAATTTCTTTAAAAATGCTCTTGTGATTTTATATTTCAACTGTATGACATATCTGAAAAACGGTAAGATTTGTTTTAAGTTGAAGTCGCAAAGTGTATTCTTACAAAAATTAAAAAGAAAAAAAAGTCGCAAAGTGTATTCTAACAAAAATTAAAAAGAAAAAAAACTTTAAAATAGTTTGGTGCTTTTATTATAAAAATATTTGATTGCAAAAATAGAAAAATAATGATTGTGAAACCCCAGGTCCAATGATAAATTATGAAAGAATAAAGTGCGTCTTTTGTTTTTTCTGCCATGTTTGTGGAGTGCATCACTGATTTTTTTTTTTTCTTTCCTGATTTCCTAATATTATGTATTATTGAAACAAGTAGGACCCAAGAGCAGGCACGGAAGAAGGCAAATTTATGTGATGAACGTTTATTGAATGTGCCAGGGGAGTTTGGAGAGATTTTCTGCAATGAGGTTCACAAGTGCGGGGTACTTGCTGGCAAGGGGTGAGGCGAGGTGAGGCGAGCAAAGCAGGAGTACAGGAAAGGATGCTGCTGCAGGAGGAATATAAAATACAGGTTGAGATCAAGGCAAGAGTGCGTGGATATGAGCTGTATGCGAGTGACTTTGTGACAGAGTGACACACAAACAGAGAGGAAGGGGCGGGGCAGCACCTGACACCTCTTGGCCGCGAAAACACCTTAAGCCAATCCTGGTGTAAAGGTCAGATGACAATAGTTTCCGCTCTTAATTAGTTACAAGCTGCTGGGCTGTTGTTTGACTGAAAAATAACCTCTATCGTAGCACATCGTGAGTGATAACCTGTTGTTGTGAGAAAGTTAGATTCGATAGTTTGGTGCCAAGACTGCGTGATGCTCTACTTTTGCCTGTGTGTGTTCTCATCACTCATCCCTTACTTTTACCATCTCTTATAAGCAGACTCTCCCGAGGCCTCGTTTTGTGACCTCAACTTGCCTGCAATGCAAATCAAGTTTTGCAAGCATGAATGCATCTTCCTTGCAAGCGCGACACGTTCTCAGGGAAATGCTTTGCCTAGATGTAAGTTAGTAGCTCACGTTGCTGCTCCCACAAAACAAAGAGCGGGGATCTCGCTTCAAGGCGTTTGAGGCCACAGGGAACCACTGAAAGGGCAAATAGATCGATGGGCGTCAAGGAGGTTGTGGTAGTGAAAGAACGTGTCGGATCATGACTCATAAGAGAATAAGGCTGGTCAGATTTATGTTAGAATTGCTGTTGTGGCTTTGTTAATGGGCGCAGCAGTGTTCAGTGGATTTATGTTCACTGCTTTCTTTCCACTTACATTCATAGAAAGTGAGAGGCTGAGTGGTTGTAAAGTCTGACCCCATACTTTACAAACTGCTTTTTTTTTTAGTAGTTTAACATTTTGAACATTGTCCACATACACATTTATGGTTATAAATATGAATAATTTAACCTTTTTTTTTTCGTCTTGGCATAGGAATCATGCATCTGTTTCACACAATAAAAAAACGCTCGTATTGGATTCACCCCAAGAGGCAAAATGACTGCTTTTAAGGCAATCAAATTCCAAAATTAATTGACCATGATGTGAAAGAATATAATATAGAATAGAGAGTTTAAACTTTGGAATTGGGAACTTTGAATTTTACCTTGGTGTATGCATAAGAGTAGTGAATAATTCAGCTTCTCCTAAGGTCTACAGATTGAATGAAAAAGTGATTAGTTATGAGTGAAAGAATTCCCGAACTGTTTTCAAGCAGTTACATTTAATTTGGGGAATACAATATATGATTCCACGAAAGTAATGGATCACAGCACAGTTGTCTTTGGGGATGCTCCATTAGGCTGCTCTACCAGGCCGAGCCAAGCGCACTCCCATAACAGACACGATGCAGCATATTGAGTAAAGAAAAGGAAGTGGGCACGTCTAAAAAAAAGTGGCACCAGCGCTACCGCAGCTTTTATAACCGTACCATCAAAGAAGTATCCAGGACATCAATGCTATTGAAGCATAAAGACAAAATGCTTCTACTTTCTAGGTAACGTTAAATACATCTCTGGTCTCATTCAGAATGACATGATGATGAAAATGATTATTCCTCACAGGTGGAAGCAAGATCAAATAGATAAAAGAAAGTAAGGTACATTTTCAAAGGGAAAGAGCCGGCCAAGCGACCAATGCACATTACAAGCAGAACTCGTGTGGTGGGTCTTTTCAGGTGTTTCATATCATGACATTTGGTTGGAAGAACTCTTGTTTATTTAGTTTAACGTAATGAGTCATAACTAAAGAGATCTGTGGCGGGGAACCAGAGGTAGATTAAAAGAGTATGGCAGTGAGCATTTAAAATTGCTTTGAAAGCCAAACAGATGGCCTGCTGTCGCGGAAAAGAGCCTCTGCGGTCTCCATCTACAGATGGGATGCATCAAGTTTACCTCCAGGGAATCTGCTTCAAACTATCAATTAGCCACAGCAACATAAAGACATTTTGGGGTTGGGAAATAATATTCACTTGTTGACGTCGCTCTCATTTCTCATATAATTTTTTTTTTCTTAATAAATATGCCGTAAATGTTTTTTTGTGTTCAAAGCCCCTATGATATATGCTACTTAAAATTTTAGAAGAGGTCTTGGATGTGTTGAAATCGCCTACAACAGAGTGTGTTTATTCCATGATTACCATTACCGCTTTCTCTGACAAACAACAGATCATTATAGCTGGTGGTGTTCAATGTTCCATTTTGGCAGTTCTGGTAAAACATTACAAGTGGGAACATTGTGTTTGTATAGATTGTGATGCATGTAGATTAATTAGTAAGCTAAAAAGAAACAATTATCACCCTTTCCTCGCCCCGTGAAGTGATTACCTTGCCTCATTACACTTGTTTGACTTATGGCAAAATGTGATTATATCATCTTATCAAATGTGCTGACCCCTTACTTGCTGAAGTCTTTGAAGTCCTCTGCATGCTGGTGAGGAGATGCTCGCCGGAGATCTATTACAGTGTTTATATCGCCGCAAACTAATTGCACTGAGGGGAACTCGAGCCCCATTTAGAGTTGTTTAACCTAGACTGAAAAGTGCAGCTATTAACATCCTTCATGTGACTGGGAATTTTATTATTCATTAGTTGCGTGACCTCAACCAATTTTATAGCATAGGTTATGGTTTATCTTTGTGATTTGTATGCAACTCTCACTTGACCCCCAAATTCAGGCTTCTAGCATTGTTCCTGCATTTAGCTAAATACCAATAATCTGGAGAATTTTATTTTTAATGAATCATATTCCACTTGAGGTTTTACTGTATACAAACCACACGTTGTAAGACGCTAACAGAAAGCTCTCAAATGAGCAAAAAGACTATATATCACGTTAAAAATCACATTAATGGGACGTTTGTAACACAGAAAAGATGATGTATAATTGTGTCATTACTTTGCCTGTGTGTCGCCGTTTCAATACGGTTACCGTATTTTCCGGACTATAAGCCCCTACTTTTTTCCAAGACTTTGAATCATGGAGCTAATACAACGATGTGGCTTTTATGTGGATTTTTCTTTCACCGGTAGGGGCGCTCTATAGTTCAGAAAATAGGCAAAATAAATCTTTTTTTTTTTTGCTCTCGGGTCTGTTCTGTTTTAATTAGCAAAGTAGTTGCCGTGTTAAAAGGCACTGTTTTAAGAATCTGTTTATGTACCTTTATGTGCATTCACAGTCCAAAATCGTTCCGTACATCCAGTAAACAACTGATTTTTTTTCAACATAGAAAACTGCGGCTTCTACTCTGCGGCTTGTATATAGGTTTTTTTTTTTTTTTTTGCCAAAAGGGAGTTGCTGCAGCTTATAGTCTGGAAATTTTAAATGTGGAGGATGGTACCGTACGCTCGAGCCTTGTAAACAGGTTCTTCTGAATGACTTAACGTTGACCTTAACCCGAATATTGCCTGCATGTTTCTTGACAAGAATTCATTTGATGCCGGCCCACAAGTCAAAGCATGGCATTTTGATTAATAATGCGTTTTTAGAATATGGATTACGAATTAAAATCCACCTGTTTTTAGCTATCTCAAGGGGTGGCCATTTTGCCACTTACTCTCAACTGAATACGACATGCCAGTTGCTCAGGCCTTAGATAAGTCATGGCAAAGTTTCAGAAAACAGGTGAGCCCTGATTGGTCTGAGCTCTGAGCAACTGGGCTGTTATTTTCAGTCGACAGAAGTGACAAAATGGCTGTCCCCTGAGATGGCAAAAAAAAAGGGTGGCTTTTGCTGCTTAACTCATATTCCACAAATGCAATTTTAATCATAAGGCCGTGTTTAAACAGGCACATAGACCATATTTGTGCAAAGGTTTCTTTGGGGTTGACTTCCCCTTTAAAGTTCAACATTAGATCCAACCATTGACTCTATAAATAATCCGACCTGGGACTGTCAAATGAGAATTAAATGAATGTTCTATAAGTAGTTGTTGATTTATTAATTAACGCTACTTGTCCGTCCTTTCAATTCTCACTCAGATGTCTGTGGTGGAAATGGAGGCATATGTGAGCAGTCAGTTTGATGCGCTTCGCCGATTGGTATATCTGGAAGAAAAGAGGACCCTACACCTTTTAGATCTCAAAGAAGCATTCCTGACGGCATCTGCTGCAGAGAAGATTGCAGAGATCAATGTCCAAACTGAGCGTCTCCAGGAAGAAGTGGCCAACATTACACACCAGCTATCCTTGTTGGACAAAGCAACAATTAGTCCTGTACTGGCAGCAGAGGTCCTCAAGGAAGCATCAGTACCAGGCCATAGATTAACGGTAACCTTTCCTCCGTCCTTCTTGCACTTCCCAGCCAATTAATGCTGTATCCCACTCCGAAAAGGATCTCAATCGGACAATTTGGAAAAATTAAGCTTGTGGTTTGCTATGAGATTTTTTTCCTTTTCTTTTATTTTTACTGCCAAATTAGAAGTAAATATCTGAAAATGTTCAGCTGGTCAAAAAACAAAGTTCATAATCATTTGAGAGCCACGTATGTCCCTTTGTTGAAAACATTTTAACACATCATGTTGTTGGTGCGCTACAAATTACTTGTTTAAAATTTACAATTGTCCACAACTGAATTAATTAGGTTTTACAATGTGGCAATCAATTATACAACCAATATCTCCCATGGCAGAAATGATAAGTGTGTGCGCCCTTGAGAACACAGACGTGCATGTGCAAATTTAAGCATGAGATGCAGCAGCACACATTAAATTAAATCCCTCACGCATTGGTTGTATTAATAAAGGACGGAAAGTATGGGACATCATGAAAAAAAAAATTTAATTGATTGTAATGCAAAAAACGGTAGACGGTCTAATGATCAAAAAGTCATGAATCAGTCTAAATTGATGCAATATTGCTGATTATTTGTTGTTTCTTGTTGTTTTGTTAATTTGAATAGTTTGGGCTTGAGAGAGCTTAAACATGGCAGAAGCAACAAATACACTTCTCTATCTTTATGACATGAAGGCAGACAGAATATGGAAATGCATTTTTTTTCAAATTTTGATTCATTGATGAATTCACAAAATAATCAATAAATTAATTGTTCATTAAAATAAGCGTGAGTTGCAGAAATTTATTGACCATTAATCCTGTTGCACTCCATTTTTTTAGATGCATCTCGGTTTTTTTTTTTCTTTAATTGAAAGTAAAGTTTCTGGACTTACACCCGTGAGCCAATCCATGATATTGGTACCTCCTTTAAGGGAATGTCCGAGTGATTATATCTATTTTTGATTTTTTTTTTTGTACGTCATGTGCTTGTAGGTGAAAAAGATAATGAAAAATGTTATTTTCAGTTTTGTTCGTTTCATGAGCAAAGTCAAAAACAGCAGTACCACAAATGTTAGCGCTACAGATTGAGCACTTGAATACAACTTATGGGAGGAGGGATCCCAGTCATCATGGGTCGACTGTTGTCAGCATGACAGCACAGCACAGCTCCTCAAACTGGTGCTTGCGGCGGCACACTAATCGTAAGTTGATGTAAATTAAATTAATCAGCTAAGTCAGGGATGGGAAAGTTACATGTTGAAAGGGGTAACAGTTTTTTTTGTCGGTGTTCCCGGGGGGGCTACATCTGACCTCGCAATTCCTATGCATGACAGAATGCATGTGCATGTTTAAAAGATCCAACCTTTAACAACAAAGTCTTTGAACAATCGAGTAATAACCGCATGCAATTAATTAATTAATTAATTAATTTATTTATTTCCTTCAGTGCCAAGGGCTCTTACTCATTTTTTTTTTATATTATTCAGGTACTGTTCTGTGTCCTGCATGTCATTCTAAATCCCCAAATGATTAGGCATTTTGCACGTTTTAATTTAGATCAACATAAGATGTCTCTCATCTAGTGGTGAATAGTGATATTACAATTTAAAACTATCCAGTGCACCCCTGTTAATGCTATTTGCAGGGATAGATTCTGGAGCCAGCCCATGGATAGTGAAAATGTGCATATATTTCCATATTTTTTTTGTAAACACAAGAAATTCTTCCAAAAATGCTCATTCCCCTTGTTTACACAAAAAAACAGAGGTTGGCAATCCCAGAGCGAACCTACCCCCGTTTTTGTTTTTTTTAAATATTGAAAAAAAAATGCAAACTTAAAATGGTGCAGTTTTCTTCTTGTACTAGTATTCTATATTTTATTTAAAATTAAAATAGATTTTGTTCAATAAAAAAATGTTTTCCCCCGATTTACCCAAAAAGGACAGTTTAGAGCTGTAATTTGTCTCTCTGTCTACCTACAACTGAGAATTTGCATCGAGCAATTTGCTGCTATATCACACTTCAACACTTCGCGAAGTTGCTGTAATGCAGACTTTCCATACGTTATTACGGTTGTTGCAATTATTTTTTTAGACTGTTTATACTGTCCGTACCATATTATGTTATCCATATCTTTCTCTCTCTCTCGGGCTCTCTCTCAAAATAATTAAAGTATTGTAAATGCTATTAAAACATGCCGAGGCATAGAGCATGTTTATTCAGATAGCCCTTGGAAAATTTTAAACTCTAGGATGGGTTTCTGAAAATGTTTATGTATTGGTTTTTGAAAAGTACCGTAACTGCAATAAAAAAAGCACGTTTGCCCTAACATGATAACTAAACTGCACATTTAAAATATTGATTTAAAAAAAACAAACTTTTTGATTATCATTATGGCCCTAATCGTGCAGTCTTAGGTCAACTTCAATGTCACATTTTCATGGCTAACAACCAGTCACAAGGTAATTCAAGTTCAAGAAGTCATGTGTTCTAACTTGGGCCTCTGTTGCACACTGCAACATTTAAGTTAATCGTTTTATAGACCCATCTCTGATGCAGTCCAGATGTGATCTTTGTGCAAATGGTCCTCTGGGTCCAAAGAGATTTCTGCAAGGAGTATTTAAAGTAATCCTTTGACTTTTACTCTTTTCCCCTGACAAATTATCTGTATTCATTCTATTCCAAGGCTAACCTTGGCTAAAACTGGGCAATAATCCTGTCTGCAAAATTAAAAAGAACACATTTTTGCCCCTGAGGTTAAATTGACATCTCTTTGATAATACTTAGCATGAACCAAAGATTGCCAATGGCTTTGTTGTAATTAAATAACACGTGTCCAACCAGAGATTAGGTCTATAAAGAAAAGCCTGTCAATAAGCAATTACCACACATGCCATTGGCTGCTAAGAATAAGCACTCCACACAAACATTTAGTATGGATCTATTGAATCGAAATTAACCACATTAACACATGCTATTACCGATATTGTATCTGGTTTATTTATTTCCATGCAGGTCAGTAGTTTGTCAGGACAGACGACTTCTGTTTGAACTTGTGCACTGAGCTTCATTGTTCCAGTGGCCCGACGTATATCCGCTTTCTTCCATCCGTTTAAAACTCAGTAACAGTTAATACGCTCCCACAGCTCTACTTTAAAAACGGAATAGCAAGCATTTACTGCCCAGTGGCAACAAATTAAAACAGTATATTGCTGTATTTGTCATAGGTTACCGTCAGCCAGGGTATCTTTAATGTACCGTACTTTTGACGATGCGGTGGGTTATGTAGACATCAGTAGTGGTTGAATTTCTGCCTTCTTGGGCTGAGTTCATTAATTGATTGCTGGTGGTTATTAGAGCTCAAACTTGCAACCAAAAGCTGCATTTGCGTTGTTCCCATTTAAGACGTAAAGTTAACTCCAATGGGGTTACTAATTTTACATTTGCCAAAAAACATCATAGTTCAAAAAATGTAAAAATGTCAAATCTAATTTCATAAAGGTAAATGGAGTGCATGCAGCGTTTAATCTACACAATGGGTCACGAACCTTTTTGAAAGTGAGAGTTACTTTCCAGGCTTTTTAGTTTGATACACACTTGTAAAATAAGAAATTTTCAGGAATTACTTTAATAATATTCAAATATATTGTCATATAATGCATTATATTCATTTAGGCGACACGGTGATCAACTGGTTAGCACGATGGCCTCACAGTGCAGAGGTTGTGGGTTCGATTCCGGCTCCGGCCTTCCTGTGTGGCGTTTGCATGTTTTTCCAGTGCCTGCGTGGGTTTTCTCTGGGTATTCCGGTTTCCCCCCCAAAAAATCCCCAAAATATCCATGGCAGGTTGACTGGACACTCTAAATTACCCCTAGGTATGTTTTGTTGTTCGTCCTGTTGTGAAATGCGCTATAAAAATAAAATTGTATTGCATTTTATGTGTGCCCTGCAATTGGCTGGCAACTAGTGCAGGGTGTACCCTGCCTACTATCCAAAGATAGCTGGGATACGCTACAGTGCCCCCCGCGACCCTCGTGAGGAGAAGCAGCTCAGATAATGGCTGGGTAGTCAATTATGAGAATACACTGATCATGATAAAGATTTTCACATTAATTAAGAAAAAGATTCCTAATAGGCAGCAGTCTCTTTATACATGCATGTGTTCACATTTTCACAAGGTAATTTCTGCAATATTTTTAGAAAAACAAAAATCTCCCATCACTGGTGAGCTACTTCTATAACAGTCCCGTGGCTTACCTGGTGCCCATGGCACCACTTTGGTGAATCCCGATCTAAACCATATGTGGTCCAAAGTGACTTTACCAAGCCTTACGTCTCCATTAGAGTTATCAGTGATTCATGCACAGCATTCCTGATTATCCTGTCCTTGCTTGAGGTAGAATAAGACATGGATCCCGCAGATCCTTAAAATAATCTTAAAACACACGGAATACATGAATCTAAAAATAAGGCCTTAATTTAATTGTCTTAAATCAATCATCAAGTCTTAAAATGTAAACACATGAGTCCGAGTTTATGGATACAAGTAATCTCAAATCTTAATTGCCAATTAAAAAAAACCCAAACTATTTAAACAATAGAAACAGCAAAACTGATTTTTACTGACGGTCTTCATTTAGCCGTGACTAACTGCAATTTAGCAAAGATGAAGCATGAATAAAATAACGACAGCGGAGTGACGCACTGATGACTGACGGACTGGGCCTTGACATGATGAATGACAGGCAACCTTACCCACCACTACATTTTACATGAATCCACTGAAAAGTTCTGCGGTAGTACTTGGGGATGTCGTTTTGGAAACAAAAATGAGCATGTGAATTAGCATTTGGGGAAAATGTGGATTCATCAATACTTAATATTTCCTCCCACAATTCAATTTCAATTCAATAAATCCTCTGAATTGATTCACCTTGTGGCCAGTGGGGGATGCTTAGCTTTTGATTCGCATCACTGTTCTATGGAAGAAAGTTTTGTTTGACCCACAACAAAAGCATACGGCAGCCTGAAGATAGCAGAGCCCCTTTTATTTTTAAATCTGACAATTAGAATCATTTAGGATTCCACTGAAAATTTTGCCCTTAGCCCCAAACAAACAACTGTATGTTTATCTGTAGGAATTAAAGAGTAGAAATAGTGCTTTATTTTTCAGCACACATCCTATTAGCTGCTTGAGAAAATAAGTTGATCCCAATTAAGAACTAATGGCAACTATAAAATCAAGCTGAATAAATACTGTCCACAGTTACACCCACATTAAATTTCTCACTCTCTTACATCAAAAAAGTGTTGCGTATGTTATGCAACTCAAAATACAGCAATGTCAAATATGTTGTACAGCTCATAAATGAAATCTTTTTGGGATGTTTACATATGACTTGGGGACTTTTACACAAACCCCACCGCACTCCCCATCAAACCATTTGACAAGATTTAAAACACATTAAATTTTCATCTTGACAAGACAGACGGCAAGTTGCTGCACGACACTTATCAGTTCTTTTAAGCGTTGCGCTTCCAACTACTCTGTGGCTGCAAAAAAAACGTCACTAAAACCCTTCTGGCCGCAGTCAAGGTCCAGCTCGGCAGTCCAATCAGTGCTGTGCGAGATACGAGTGCCAATGAAAGAAGCAATCTTGTACTCTTTAAATCATTGTGCCATTATTTTTGGGCCTTGCTCAGGATATCACTTTTACTTCAGGGATTTAAAGTCCCAATTAAATTAAAATGAAATGTAGAAAGCTCTTTATAAACTTACTTAAAAAACATGTTGGCTCCCATACAAAAGCAAGAAAAGTACATCAACACAGTGTAATGTCAATGCAGAACTTCACCATTTAGTTACCTCATCTTATTTATAGATGAGCATCAGTTGTCTAAATATATTCCAGGGATGTCTAAATTTTGCATTTTTTAGCAACCCATGACATGGAAAAAAAATATTAAAAAAATAAAAAAGGTTTGGGGGTTGCGACAACCACATCCCCCCACTGGTACCTACTACTACAAATAACAATTGGATTAATACAACACTTTTCTTGATATGCAAAAAAGAATAAAATTAAAAAAAATTATGTATAATGCCTCAGTTAACAAACATAAATCCACCTTCCGAAGAAAATAGTTTACACATCTTTAGCTCAGATGCTGTTCTGAATGTGGAGATGTGATTGCGCTGCAGCTCAGTCCAGGTGTGCATCCTTCAAGTGAGATACAAGGCTGTGAACCACCCCAAATCCTAAACTGTCTAACACATTCTTCCAATTTCCATTGTTTTCCATGAGAGTATATATTTTTAAATCTACATTTATAGTTGATTACTACAGCCTAAACCAAAGCACTCCAAGAGATGAGTGATGCAAGGCAGCTGCTGTGAGCAAAATGAGTTGAAAAATAACTAGAGAGTATCAATTTTGTACACGTGTTTGAATTAATTGCATGTCTTGTGTCCATTATTTGCCTATTTCGGCGGCAAATTTAGTTGTAGTACAATCCTGTGCCATTCAGTCCCGCTGACACAAAAAAAAGAAAAATACTAAATTGACTTAAATTAGGTTATTGATTAATCATTTTTGGTGCTGCATTGCAAATATTTTCTACAGTCTATTGTTGTTTTTAAATTTACAGAAATAGGCTAAAATGGGAAAATTGCCAAAAAGGCTCCTAAAAATAAATATATATAAAAAAGAGTAGAGCAATCCCTCTGATCGCAAAATGAGAGTGAGAATTAATGGGTCCGATCCACCAGCTGTGGCCCTAGTTAATTTGAATTATGTTGTTTACCTTGTACTTTATTACCCACTGCACCTGCACAATGACTTTTAGTATTTTTTTTATTCTTACTCTATTTTTGTCTTTCTCTGTGTTTGCAGCATGACTTTGAGGCCAGACCAAGGTAAGGATTCCACTTTGATCCATGTTCACCTTCTTTACGGCATGATACTTAAGTGTAAAACTATAGGCACTTGAAAAACTCTTCAGTAGTAATATGACAAGGAGTGCCATCTTTCTCAAATTATTTATTTATTTATTTAAAAAAGAAGTACTTCAAATGCCTCTAATGTAAAAGTACACTGCTTTTCTTGTGAATAATTTGCACTATTTAAGTTGAGTTTTTTTATTTTTGTCTGAAAATTGTTGACTAATGGAAGAAGGGGTTCTCTCGATTGTAGCTGTGGAGCGTACAACATCAAATTTGGCCGAATTTTGCTTTTATGGTTGAGTACTGACACGTATTTCACACAAAATTTTTTTAACTAATTAGTCACAAAAAATTCCATGATTAATCGTGATTAATCACATTTTTCAACTACTATTTTTTGAGAAGCTTGTAACAGATATTTACTTGAATAATATCTTGGAATTGATGCAAAATCACCAAACATGAAGTATATTTAATTCAAAGGCTGTTCTAATAGCTTTCTTTGATTCTTGAATACGATCTAAATGGAGACATCTTTACAGGCATTTTTCTTCGAAACATTTCTCAAAACTGCCCACGAGCGCCACACTCCAGCAGTGTTGGTTTGCAAGGCCCAACCTGAACACATTGTTTTGTTCTGAGACTTGCTGGAGATGTGCAGCTAATATGGCGCCATATTTGCAAAGTATGCAAATTATATTTGAAGTAAATCAAACTGAGTTAATTGAGTTAAAATATTTAACCGAGTTAAAACATCTTGGATTAATCACCTGAGTTAATGCTTTAATATAGACAGAACTAGTTAATATCTATTTGTAGCTCGGAGTTGAACATAAAAACGTACACATAAAAAAATGACACAGTTGCTCAGGTAACGAGCGAGCACAGCTCACCTGTTTTCTGAGTTTGGTCATGTGATGTTCGCAAGTCATAGTTCAAAGTAGTTGCTGAGAAAGTGTTGTCAGTGAATTCATGGAAATCGGTTTCATAGTCCTTGTTGCCATGCCAACCAAGGCAGATTTTTCCAATTATGTAATGGGTTAATATGGTATGCCAACATTTGAATAGCTTAGCTTTGTTATTTTCCTTTTGGGAAAAAAATGGTCCATCTCTTTAAAAAATTAAACAATATTTGTCAATTTAGGCACAGTTTTTTTCTTTTTTCATAAATATGCTGTATTAAAAATAAGTTCGTCAACTAAATCTCTTCGTACAGAATGGGTGTCAAACTCGCATAGGGTCCCAAAACTCAAAGCACACTTTAGGCGACAGGCTGAAGAGGATAAACATTTCATAAACAAAGTCAAACTTTTTTGAACATGGATATGTAGAAATGTACTCAGTTTCCCACCGGATTTAAAAGGCACTGTTTTCAGCACGGGCTTTTCTCTAGGCTATTGTCAGCTAGCTGCTACTGAATGACCTAACGTGCGATTGATCACCCGAAAGTGCGATAAGGCGGCTGTTGCGTTGCAGCTCTATGAGATTATGGGATATTCGTGTCCGAGTGTGTTAGCCAAACACCACTTGAGGCCGACTTAGAGTCGAGTTTATAATACAAGCACTTGGACAGATGTTTGGCTTTTTCTCCTTTACTTGCGCTTTTTTTTCTTCACACTTCTATCTTTAGACACATTTGTACAATGTTGTGGTTGCATAAATGCATATACATGCGTGCGTGCGTGTGTGTGAGTGCTTTCGAAAAAGGACAAAAAGAAACCAATGAGCAAGACATTTCACGCTAAGAGGCAGATTTATCAAACACTGTTATGCCAGCAACATTTCCGCAGCTAATGTGACACTTGGCGCTCTAATTTGAAAACAATTCACACCACTTCTGTTGTATTACTTAGCAGACTGATGCTAACACCACATAAAATCCTTGGAACACTACATTTCGTTGAAAACAGACTATGGCTAATCCTAAAAATGTGTTTTCCTGCATGTGAATTAGAATGACAATACTTAACTAGGCATTGATGCAAACCAACTGAGACGTCCGACTGCCTCGCAAACTCCGCCCCTCGAGCCACACGTGCCACTGCGCATGCATACGTTACGTCATCTAAACTTCTCAGGCAAGAACATGATACAAATGCTTACAAATTAGTCACTGGTAAAGGCACTTGCATAATAAAGATGAACATATTTTGCTTGGAGAAGAAATCACATTGTGGCCTTTTCTACAAGTTTAGTTTTTTTGTCAGGGCTGGTAGGACTGGTCTCCTGGATGTTTTAAGTCTACCTGCCGTAACACATTTGATTCAAATGATCAGAATGGTTATCCAGCTTCTGCAGACATTGCTGATTATGTGATTATTTGAATTAGGTGTGCCCACTCCTGCTCTACGAGTTGGTTACCCGGCAAGGCAATTAGTGTCTTTCATCTCTTTGAGGGTGATTGAATCGCTAGAAATGACAGTTTTACTGTCTCGGTGTGGAAGACGTAATGGCACTCCTGGGCTATGCAGAGGTGTGAAAATAGAGAAACTACTCCTGCAACCCAACTCCAGTTCATGTATGTCTTGTTTTGCCTTCTGCACAATTGATCTGTGGCAACATTTTTAAGCTTATGTTGGGTTTATTTTTGTTCGTAAGGAAAGGACACTTTTTTTCTTTTTTTATCTTGGTCTATGTCAGACTCTCCCAAACCTTTTCCATTCCCAGACTTGCGCTTATTGATCCGGCGCTGCGTGTCAAATAAGAAAGGTCCTTTGCACCTTCTGGTTGTCTGCCTGTGCTCTCTCCTCAAAGTGCACCTTCCCCCCCATAGAACAAAAAACGAGACCATACAGGCAATCAGCAGATCTTTCCTTTTTGTAGCGGAGCATATTCTCCCTGATCAGGAATACGCGTCAGCACCCCTGTCCCCCAACAAGATTAGTTTCTGATCGTGAATATACATGTTCATTAGTCCTGGTTTGTACTGGAACTCACATAAATGTAAAAGATAGTGGATAAGGAGGAGGGATGGCTGTTTGTTAAACGCACCTGTGCACTACACATCTCGCACTTAAAGTGCAAATGTGACATAACTCGCTCGGACGAGATTCTTTTTTGGTGCATGTGCAACTGGCTTAGTTGCACGTGTGAGATACGAAAGGCTCAGGTGTGTCACTAACTTGCACTGACAAGATACGTTAAGATGGCACACGACTTGCATATCTTGTGAGCCCAAGTTATTAATGATGCATGCTTGTTCAGCCAGTAGGATGAGCTCACAGTTTGGAGCAGATGGCAGCAAAGTTGGACCGAAGGGCGAGATCCAGCTGCCCTTGATCAAGGTTAACTGCTACATCTTACACACTCGCTGATATAATTACTCTCAAGCACCCAATATTGCACCAAATTGCAATTGAGCTGAATCTTTGGTAACTAGTGGAAATGAACTTTGCAGAGAAATCTCACAAGGGGAATGCTATCTCTCTTGAGTTATTTGCATTTCATGGCTTGACTGGGAGTGAGCATTTGACTAAATGTCCTTGATCAAATTATTGCAAAATGAATGAATAAATTATATTTTAAGTTATCAGAGAAAATCTCTCTGAATATTCTGATCTCCTTTTTAGATGCTAGTGATGTAGTGAGCCGAGTATTACACGTTGGAAATGTTGCCATACTGTAGAGCTCTGTATGTATGAATGTAAATAATCAACAGCACCTCTGCTGGTTGAAGCCGAGTAATGCCCTCAATTTTTTCCTAAATGCTTCAAGACACAATTAATTAGTAATAAATTCAAAATCAGCTAATTTATTTTCATGGTCTCTAGGTTTTACAGTATCATTAAGAGTATCTAATCGGGTTAAGAGAATAACAGTGAAAAGAGACATAATTCCAACATGGATTTTGTAAACAAAAGAAATGAGTGAAAATTGATTAGACAGCAGAAACACAATTCTTCTCTCTGAGCCCGATATCACTCCTATAGACAAAGCATTCCCCTCAGACTATAATCCTTATACACCCACACATCTTTACACCAGTTCCACATCAATACATTGCCTGCCAAAGTCTTCTGAATTTAAATCTCGCTTTTCTGCTCTCAGCTCATCCACCAGATTGTTGCCTTAATGAGATGCACTTTAATTTAAATTTAAATTTCATCCCTCTGCTTTAACCCCCACATCTCCCTTGCACTTCCTGACCCTCCCTTGTTTTTTTTACATAGGCTCTATATTGATGCACATCAAATACGTTTGTATGAACATTAGGAAGCTCAGTGGTCCTGAAAATGATTTTATTGTATTTTATGCTACTTTAAAGTTTGCTACATAAAAGAGAATCAATACACACTATGTAGAGTATGACTTTATATCCAATACACACCAAAAGGAGTCGAACAATTTCCGGGCTACAGTGCGCAACAGTCTATATCTTCAGGACTATGAGGCAGTATATAAGCCGTAGCAACTCCTTTTTTGTGGGAAAAACAAACAACAAAAAAGATATACAAACCGCACCAGGCTATAAGCCGCAGGTTTCTATGTTGAAAGAAAATTAGTTGTTTACTGCATGGACAGAAATATTTTGTTCTGTGAATGCACATAAAGGTACATAAACAGATTCTTAAAACAGTGCCTTTTAACACGGCAGCAACTTTGCTAATTAAAACAGAACAGACCCATGAGAAAAAAAAAATTATATTTATTTAGCGTATTTTCTGAAATATAGATCACCCCTACCAGTGAAAGAAAAATCCACAGAAAAGCCAACGTTGTATTAGGCGGATGGTTCAAAATGTAGGAAAAAAGTAGCAGCTTATAGCCCGGAAAATACGGTAATTCACTTAGTTGCCGACTTTAAATGAAATTTTATCCACAATATTTTACAAACAAAGGTTTGCTGGTGGAGTTTTCCTAAATTTTGCAATTCCCTACTTAAATGTATTTACTTCTTTAAAAGTAGGACTGCCAGGATTTTGAAACTACGAGAGCCGTCACTTTGACGAATTGCGCTCTGGCAATGATGATTAACGTGATGCTCGAGTGTCTAATAGAGGTATTTTGTTTTTTAAAATTCTTTTGAGAGTATCTTCTTAAATATTGCAAATTAAGTATGTCACATAAATGAATGAGAAACGGTTGGAGTACCTTTTGTCCCGTGCGGCGCTCATGCTGCGTGCGGGTCACCTGTTATAAAATCTATTCGTTTGGTGCCGAATGAAAGGAGATGCATGTTACAAACGACATTACTGCCCTTCACTTAGAAAAAGAACATTAAATCTAAAGTATGGCCCACAAAACTACTGCGTCCTGGGCGTACCCCAGAACTCTTTTTTTTCCATGGGGGAATTCTGTCACATAAGCTCATTATTTTATATACTTCGACTGTCTGCCATGTTCTGGCCACAATGTCGTGACGTTCACATGGCTGAGGCAAGGGAACTCACCACTTCTCAGACGAGCAATTCATCCTCAGTCGTCAATATTTTGAAGCAGATACAATGCTGACTCTATCAGCTTTTTCTTTTTTATAGATCACGGTGTCCAGCAGCGTTTCTCAATGCAGTCGCTGGTTGCAACGGAAACCCGGCGGCAACGTCTCTGCACAATGTGCATAAGATGAAGTAGAGCTGTCCAATTGACAGACACAGCTTAGTTAAAGTAATAATTACTCTTAACTATTTTTTATACAGTTTAATACCATAACATTGAACCTGGGGAATGAAATATTTTAAAAATGAGGAAAAGTCAAGAGGCCAGGAGCATCTTATATTTATATAAGCACAGTAATAAAACATCAAAGTTTGAAAGCCGTCAAAATGACTGCTCTCGTGGTCGTTATTATTGGAACTATCTAATAAAACCTGATGATTGAAATCAGAAGGCCACATGAATTATTTCATCTATGTAGGATACCATTGACATTTGTATGTCTGTACTCAGCGAACTACAGTCATTTACCATATCACACAAAGAAGAGAAGCAAATCGTAATTGTCTGCATTGAATTACCAAACGTTCTTAGTTCTTGTTTGACGTCATATAAAAAGTCGCTTGGTTTTATTTTCATGAATTTTACGTATTTTTTAAGTAAAACTATTGGTGCTTCAATGAAGAACACCACTAAACTCAATATTCCATCAAAGCTGCCTAAGATCAGTTGATCAGTCAGATCATCAGGAAAAAAAAAACAGTCCCTAATCCTTCTAGGTCGACTGTACTGTGTTACCAAGTTTGAAACTAATAATTAATTGGAATTTCTTTACCGCTATATGTGAATATTTAACTAAATTCCTATTCATTCATTTGTTTTGTATCAGTTGTATTGTGATGGTTTTAAATTAATGTAAAATAATTTCAAATTGTCATTGAAAGCAGATTCCAAGGCTAAACCATCCACCTTGTTGAACCGTTTTTTTGGCTTCCCTTTTTCATAGCGTCAATGCACACGGTCACCAAGGGGACAGCCCTGAGAGGGCATGCTCGTGGAGTCACTGGAGGACATCTCATCAAGATGTCTTTCTGAGTAGTCTGCCCTTCACATGGTCAAACGGATGAGCTTAGCAAGGCAGGGGCTCATGTTTGGAGGACATAACATACATAGAACTTAAAATAAAGCGAAGGCAAGGACCTGCATTTCCTCTTGAAAAGTAAAAGCTGCAAATAATGACATTACGTGCTCAAATAAATTAGTTCAAACACAGAAATGTTTGAATTGTGAGACACAAGCTGTTTCCACGCACAAATGAAACAATTGAAGCACTGCTTTGTGTTAAATACAAAATATCTCTGTCTGGTGGGGGGGTTACTCACTGCCTCAAATATAGAATCACAACTGAACAAGTATGACGGTACACATACGGCTTATGTGAGTCTGTATTTTTTCTTTTGGAATTAAAACGGCAACTGTCATCAGTGCTTTCATCCGCCATAGAAAATCATTCAAGCATTGTCTAAATCATCCTTAAGGTGCTTGAAGAGTACCGTCCTGAGTGTCTTAAGACACTCTGCATGGGGAGGTATGATGCTGTATATGCAACACCGTTTTCAACAGAGTTGCCTTCAAAGAATGCAACCTTAGAGAATCTGAAAAAGTCCCTCAATTAGTAAAATACAATACAATACAATTTTATTATTTTTTTGCACATTCAGAAGATTATAGTAACAAATTTTAGAGCAAATGTCATACAGCTTGTTTAAACTTTTTTTTTTTTTCGCAACTTATACACAATAATCAGATTCACCACTGACACTCTCACTTGATCACCATTTGTTGCAGAAACCAACACAATATTTGTTATTTTCCATTCTTGGTTGGCAGCAATGGTGCTAAATGGCTAACTCTCGCTGCCATGCCGCCACTGGCATGTATTAACAATGCCAATGCCAACAATGGATTTACAAGCGATGTTGTTATTATGCTGTCTGTTACCAATTATATGCATCACTGGCCGCGTCGACAATTGTGGGATTAATTGATTCACATACGGACATTTCTGCTGATTGCTAGCTCCCTCGCTGGCATCACTGTCCGGGAGCCGGTGGGCTTGTGCGTGCGTGCAAGGATTTCTTCCTCAAACTTCTTCCCATGATTGACAGCTGAGATCATGCCGGGTTGGAGAAACTCCGGTTCTCACTTTACTGTACGCCTGATTTTCTGCTTCAAAGTCAGACCATTTGATGCAGGTTACCCGAGGCAATTTTGAGCCATGTCTCCCATCTGGCCTGGGAATGTCTCAGGATCCCCTAGAAAAGATGGACAAAGTGACTTGGAAGAGGGAAATCTGGGCTTCCCTGCCTAAGCTGCTGTCCTATGACCCTACCCCTGAAAAGCAGAAGAAAATGGATAGATGGATAATAATTTGGTAGAATATGGAGTAACTGTCCTTGTTGTTTGAGGCCCACAATCATTTGTACCACTACCTGTGATGTGCTGTGTTGCTGCTTCATATTTCTTTTCGAGTATCTAGTAGTACAGTATAGGTTTATGCTTGGTCCCAATTGGTTGACTGTGTATAGGTTTAAGAGTATTTCTCATATTGACCTGCTCCCTGGACGGATAGAGAGAGCAAAGATAAGGGCTTAAGTGTCTGCAATGCATTCAAGGCTACAGTGTGGCAGAATCGGGTTACGGCTGTGTTTGGGTTGATGCACTCAAGTCTGTGGCGCCAATGAATAATGGATTGTTAATCCATGTGTGCAAAATACATCTCCCCCTGCCTATCCTTCCTTGCCTTTCCTCCTTGCTGTTGTGATACACAAGTTTATTTGTGTTTGTCCTCATTCCTGTAGTCAAGGTCACGATTGTGCATTTTTGCATTGAGCCTTACATTTTCAGAAATATTTTGCGGCTATTACTTAAAGCCTTATAAGAATGAATAATTCAATGACAAAATCAAATTAAAATATTCAATTGAATTCATATGTCTAAATATAACACTATACCATGGTCCAGTTAAAATTTAGGACAATTATTTGCTTATAAATGGGCAGGTGTAAGTGTAGCGTGGAGTCCGGGATGTGATCGTTGAGTCATGTTATAGTGAAGCACAGTGCAGCAGAGCATGCAAAGATTTGTTTGGTCCTTGTGAGGAGAAGAAGTTCATCTGTCTTGTTTGGCAGAGAACGTAGGTTAGCAAGATGGATCAACGGGAGCGGTGTTCGAAATCCCCATTGTCTGAGTCTGACTCACACGCCGGCTCGCCTCCTCCCCCCTCTTCCATGCTTCATAGAGTGCTGTCGCTCCGCCAGCAATTATCTCAGAAAAAAACTTTGTTGGGTTTGTGTAGTTTGGTGAAAAAGATGGCGTAGAGTTGCCCGAAACGAATGAAAATGACAAAAACTAAGAACATACTTGAGAGCGCAACACCAAGGCGGCCACTCGTGTCAGTACCATCTAGAAGAAGTCATTGACTCGACTAGTAATTCATTCGTTTTCTTTTTTGTGAAATCCCTTAAATTGAAGCTGTCAATCTGGACTTATTCACAGCCAACGCCATGATTAAACCAACTGAGTTATTCGTTTTTCTCTTCAGCTCATCTCCTCCTCCTCCTCCTTAAAATGAGGAAAGTCAGGGATTTCTTTTGCAATAAAGAAAGATACATCTTGTTGAGGTGCAGGATAACCAGGGGCAAAATGTCAGTTTTTACGTCCTTGGGGCATGTTGGCAATCAGTCATTTGATACTGCCGAGCGATTCTTTCAGACTGAGTGACTGCAGTGTGAAAAGGGTTTAACTGCCCCATCCCATTGTGAAAATTAATCCTCTTGTGAGTATTTAAGAAATTATTCAAGAGAGTGTTTCCTGCATTTCGTCTATCAGCAATTTAAAATAAAAAAAAAAAAAGCAGGAGTGCTTATATACAGATTGTGCTCTTCACGTTCTTGTCTTTGGGACTGACTGTACCCAAAAAGTAATTCGGTAATTTATTTGGCACACAGTTTTTTTTCATTATCATATAAAATTAAAATACCGATTAAACAGCATCAAGACATTTTTTTTAAAAGTGCATAACAGCATTGCTATGTTACTTGTTATGGCTGATGTTTCACGCCACATATTTTTAAATTAATTTTTTTTTATTCATTTTTATAGTACACTAACTGACTGGAATCTGCCTCCTAATCTTCATACAGTGTAGAAGCTTTCCTGCATTGCTCTTGCCCTTGCTTGCATTTTTTTTTTTTTAAGAAGCCAGAAGAAATAACTCTTTCATCCTCTCAAGAATCCTCTTATCGGTGGAACTGTACTTTTTTGATAGTTGGCTGTTGTCATTTGTCGACATTTTTCATTACCTCCTCACGATAACATGAGCACGACCTGCTAATTAGCACAAGATGGCTATTAGCAGCAAGACTAAAAGAGAGACAGTTCCCTTTTCCAATCACACATTTTTCAGAAAGAGGGCAGCAATGGAGACGAAAGTAAACCTCCTTGAAGTGTATGTGGCTGGAAATGGGCACTCAAGCAATGAACCCACTTAACTAATGTCTCAAAACAGTGAACAGGACAAATTAGTTAGCGCCACAAGTCTAGCTTGTGGAAATGGCAGGAAATGATCCAGCAGACTTCCTTGGAATTTGCAGGGAGCAAAGCGGAACAATATGAGACAGCAAACAACAGCCAGTCCTGAGCGGCAAAGAAATTAATGAGGAATTTTATTGGCCTGCACTGAATGTCTTGTCAACACCAAGAAGACAACAGCGGTGCACTCTTGTTGCAAAAAAAAATCAAATAAATAAAAGCAGGGGCAAACACTAAACTACTCAGAACTACTCACAGACATCCCAAAAAAAATAAAATTAGCTCCACTTCTACAAGACCCTCTCCGTACGGTAGAAGCAAGCACTCGTGTAAGGGATGGAAGGAAAACATTCCAACAAAAAATGCAGCAAGCTGCTACCTGCACAAAACGCTGCCCTGTTTTACGGATTACTCTCTCCTGGATTTCACTAACAAGATGAAGAACCTTGTCAATATTGGGATCCATTTTTACACCATATCCTCCCATTTTCTCACGCTTTAACCCTCCCTATCCTTCAACCCCGCCCATCCCAAAATGCACCCCACAGCCATCTACCAATGGCTGCCAAGCCTCCTTTTCACCCATGAAGAATCTTAACGGCAGTTCTGTCTGAGATGTGATTACAAGTGTCAGAAAGCTGCTTAAAGTAATGAGAAGAATAAAAAAAATACCGTATAGCTAAATTATAGCTTGAAACATGGCTGACAGCTTATCTAAAGATGTTGACATTTCATCTGTTGACTCAAAGAACTTGGTTATCTAAGATCATTTCAGTGTGTTCTTTGAATTACAAATAACCCCAAAAGTTCAAACAACCACTGTATGTATTAAAAAAGGTGTCAAAATGAGAAAACCTGCGCTAAATTTATGGAACTCATGCTGAAGTGATGAGGTGTCCTGGATGCTGTTTAAGCTTCTTGCATATTTTTTTTTCATGAATTTACTCATGATCTATTTCTAAAGTATGCTTTCAATATGTTTAACAGCATGTTAAAAGCATGTGAAAGGGGTAAAACGATCAATTTGATATACCGCTGACGTCAGGCAAAATTCTCCCAAATCCTCACTTTTCTGGAGACCCAAAGAATGGCGTGTGTTTCTAGCCATTTTCGACTCCTAACATTGGTTAATAATTTGTAGAAATTACTCCCTCATGTGTGTACTGACCAATCGTATAGATTTGTGATTCAATTTACCAAATGGTGATATAGGAGGTTTCCGCCTGACATCAGACACATATTATCTCTTGAGCGCAGATTCTCACCCATTGCTGGTGGGTCTAATCAAGGATTCTCAGTTCACAACACAAATGAAATGAGTTTTGTTCTTAAAACAGAAGTAGTTATTCTGATTCGTTTAGTGTTTCTCCTGCGGGGAGATGAACAGTAAATTCATATTATTTCTCCACTGGCCCTGATCCAGGAGTAGTAATTGTCAATCAGCTACACTTTAATGCTGACATCTAGCAGACTCAACAGCAGCTCTCTTAATTTTGCAAATTAGTACGATGGCATTTGGTTATATGATGTTGGTTGTCAGCCATTAAAATCGGAATCACATCTTTAATCACAATTATTGTGTAACTTAAAGACAATATGGGATTTGTATTCAGAGACCCGGTGCCTTTCATCGCTGTGACTGGATGACATTGCTAACATATTGCCTTCATAGTTAGAGTGTTCGCGGGTGGATTCTCCAACAGCTAGATTGCAATAATCATATTTTGATGAAAATCACCATAACTTGCCTGCCAACATGATACAAAAGGAACTCTACCAAGCAAGAAAAAAAGTATGAAAAGATTGAAATTGATCAAAGCAAAAAGGGTAGAAAGAGAGAAAAAACGGGGGGGGAAAAATTTCACCGTATACACTATAGCATAATTTCCTTCCCAATAAAAGTTCTTTCTTCCCAAAACCAGACTGTCAACTGGATATCAGCTGTTTAGGATTTTGAAAAAAAAAAAAAAAATCTTGGCTATAAGTATTGAAGACAAAAATGAAACAAAACACATTTCTGCTTGATAATGAACAACCCACTGGTTAAATTTTTAGATATTCATCATTTTATACTTTACATTTACACTGTGCATAGAAGCATACTGTTTTCCTTTCTGGAAACATTAGTGAGATTTTCGACTAATCTCTCCCCATAGATTTGGCCCGCTAAAATGACAGTATAAGTGTCGTTTGTTAAAAACTCATCAGTTGGAATCACATCCGTGTCAGGCTGTCAACATCAAAGTCTGAGGAGTCATTTACGTCCACTGCCTTTGAAAAGTAATCCGACGGCTCTCGGCAGCCTATATAGAGCGCGTCTTACACTTGCTAGCACTAGCCAGCGCTACTAGCATTGGAGCCGCTGCTAAACGCTAACAACAAGTGCCGTACAAGACAGTGTCAGTGTAATTAAGTTGTTTTTTTGCACACTTTATTAGTGATTGAATGCTATTTCAGGACGTTATCATGTTGTTGAAGTTGGTAGCAACAGTTTGTGGTGCCAAACAGAGTCTGAGCATTGATGTCCATATATTATTTGGTGAGGTGAGGTTTATTTTAAAGGTTGCCTTCTCAACACGTTGGCGGCACGTTACCGTCATGCGTAGCATAAACAATTGTTGCCGTGGTTAGCTTGACTTCTTCCTGGCAGTGTACGCGTAAATAAGCAGGTACTCCAGCAAATTGTAATTGAGGTACCCAAATTATTCGAGGAGTAATTTCAGCCCAAATTTCTTTTCTTTTCCCAACTTTGTGACATACAGTATAACCTGTGCAATGCAAATTTGAAAGAGAGTGTCGGTAAAAATAAACAGCGTAACCAATTTTATTCAAACTCAGAATCACATCTACCACTATTTAAAGTGCTTCTGATTAACTACAGAGCGACTTCAGTTGTTCTAGGATTTTTTTCGATGAGGTACAATAGAAGCCTGAAGGTTTTTATTTTTTTATTTATTCATTTGTTTATTTTTACCAGCACGTACTGCTATTAGGAATTGGTTTTGATTCTTTCCACCGTGACTAAGTCCCAAATAGAAGTAAAAAAAAAACAGACCCAAATAATTATTCTGCCTCCACCATGCCTCATTTGAACAATTTATTTTTACTTTCCCCACTGGAAAAGTTAAAAAAAAAATTATTTGAGTTGTACTTCATCAGTCAAATTAATGGTGGAAAGGTTGGTGGAATTCATATATATGGCGCTCAATTGTTTAATGTCACAAAAACCTGACGTTTGAACAGGGGTGTGTAGACTTTTTTGGGGCAGCATGACTCAGTGGTAGAGTGGACTTCTCCCAACTCAGGGGTTATGGGTTTAATTGTCAAAGTGGGCTTGACAAAAATACTGAAGCCCTCAGTGGCTCCCGATGCTGCGTCAGGAAGCAGACTAGCATCTTTTGCCATTTTATTTATTCACAGTGGGAATGTTGGGTTGCAAAGTCCAAGTCTAGAAATATGATTAAAAAGAAAAGGTGTATTCGAAAGTTTCTTTGCAATGGGGAAAAAGGAGGGGACAACAAAAGAGGCTTAGACCAAGAAAAAAAGGAATGGTACATATAAGAGACAATACCAGGTGACCGACTTGAAATATGGATTCACTGTGACAGATGATTCCCACGCACCAAGTGGTGCATTTTAGAAGCATGCTGCTAATATAGTTACATAAAAATATGCCTTCACATTGTTATATCGACAAAATACCCAAGTTTTTGTGTATTGCATCTTCCTTTTATATTCGTTATGTGGTGTCTGTTGCTTGTTGAACCATTATAAAAGTGGTCATATGCTGCTCGTAAGCAGAAAAAAAGCATGATCACTTTTAGTGATCTGGGTACCAACCACTGCGATTTGCACCAACTACAGGATGTGTGCGACTTTTTGGTCTTAACAAGTCACTGTTGCCTGGCATCGTGGGAAATATTAGCCCCTATCAGTGGCCGACCATACACTTCACTTCACTCTCACATTATCTCATCTAATATTGTATAGCATCATTGTATGTGTCAAATGTTGCCCTAGTTGGCATCCATTGCCGCCTGGTCATCCTGGAAGGGGGATTCCCCCATCTGTGGTCCCTTCTCAAGGTTTCTCACTTTTCCCCTAATGGGGTTTTGAGTTTTTCCTTGCCCTCCTGGGGGTTAAGATTGGGGATGTCGATTGTGGTTATGTAAAGCCCTTTGAGACTGTCTCTGATTAAGGGCTATACAAATAAAATTGACTTGACCTGACTTGACTTCACACCTGAGCCTTCATTGAAGTCCTAGTTAGTCCTACCTTAGTCCTACATAAATCCCCCTCATAATACCGTCATTTATGACACCCCGGCTGGAGAAATAATATAGAGACAAACACTTACACACTACTGAGTGTTGCACGACCCAGCTTCTTCTTGAAAGGTCCGTCTTGAAAATGACCTTACAGGTGTGTCTGCAATTAAATCCACACTTTTCCCTCCTTCGGCCATTATGGTTTAAACCAAGAATATATTTTGGATTTTTGAACGGTCACCAGTTACAACTGACGGTGTGTTGATTCCGCATAGCGCTGCCCCCTCACAAGTGAGTATCCAATCACAAAACGCGTTCATCGCCTTCAGCGTAAGGCCTGTGAGAAGGCTCACTGTAACTAAGTCGTGATCTGATTGGCTATCGCAACTGTCTATCAAATCTGAAAGTCCATTGATTTTGACAGAAGAAATGCCTGCACAATTGCTACTGAATGCCTCGCAAATTATAGTTCGCGCAAAAGGTATTGTGAATCTTGCCTGGCAACACGAGCGAGCAGAATTCTGATTGGATCAAAACTCTCACCTAAAAATACAACGCTAGGATATAATATGACATAAATGTGAAGAATATGATCATTTTTTTCTTGATTATGAAACAGAGAAGGCCTTGATGGTCCGCCACTGGCCTATAGTGAATGTTGATCATACCTGATTCTTCGTTTTTTGTTTAGCAGTCAGAGCTTGCAGAGCAGACTCTGCTGCAAGTTACTGCATGCATTCGCAGACATTGCTCCAAAATTTTAAAAAATAGCGTTGCAAAACCTTAATTGAATGCCCTGCTGTTGACACGCAATTATTTTGCTGCTCTAATAACAACACAAATATACATAGCAAGAATGCAGCACGCAAGAATTGCATCTTTTCCTCCATTTCCGGATTGGTGCTCTTTTCGCAGCCCTTGTCATTTCATCGAAATATATAGTTTACTTGCAAAAATTACAGTGTGATTATGAACGACACTAAGACGAAAAAATGAAGTCCGCTTTTGGTCCAATTAAAACAAGCCGACTGTCGAGCTTTTCTTGTGTGTGTGTATATAAATAAACCCTTAATGAAAGCACAGTTTTCAATTGGCGACGTTTAATTTTGCTCTGGAAACGAAACCAGTTCCTACGTTGCTAATCCGCGTCGCAATGGAAACTTTCTACGGCTGCTAGCTCCCCAGCTACAAGCCTCTTCAGACACGTTGCACAAAATAGTGAAATAATAAGTATTATATTGATTGAAATTGAAATGTAGAAATAATTATTCATTGATTTCAAAGCTTTGTGTTTATGCAACCCCCAAAACTCAACCACTCAAAACCACCATCAAACAGTCATGCCCATTCAGCCTTGCATGTTAAACACTCAAGTACAACAACCTTGTACGTAGCATGTGAAATTCAAACTTGTTGCATTGAAATTCCGCAACACCCACACCATTGCTGCCCTGCATCCATGCACGCATTCAAACTGTGAATAAACATTTACCTGTCCTGAAATCTATCGTATGTCCATCCATCCATTATCCAAACTGTTTATCCTCACAAGGGTTGCAGGTGTGCGGGACAACATACAAGCTGTCTTCGGGCAGTAGGCGAAGTACACTCAGAACTGTTTGCCAGCCAATCGCAGGGGACACAGATGAAGAACCATTCACGCACACATGCACCCAAATTGCATGTGAACAATTACACAGGTCAATTCGGGGGCGGAACAAATGAACAACATTAAATAAGTGTAACGAGATTAAAAGTGATACTATATACGGATACTATACACTGTTTAGTTATTCTGGGCTGACTATCTGGCTGACTAAATGTAAGTAACTTCAAGCATTACTGCAGTGTCTGCTGTTGGCATTTGTTTTCCTTATTTATTATTCTGTGATCATGACCCATTTCTGGATTGGGCCACATGGTGCAAAAAATAGGAGTTGTGTTATTTGAACCGTGCAGTGTAAGCCAGCCTTTGAGGAGTGTTTGTGAAGATATGAATATCAATACAACACACCATCAGATCTTTTGGATTATTATAAAGTGACGAGAATAATTTTCACAAATATTGAATACCCTTGATTAAAGCTGCAACTACTGAATATTTTGGTATTCAGATATCCTACTGAAAAATCGAATAAATGGCTATTAAAAACTAAACGAACACATTTACACTTAATAATAAACGGCCAAATGTTTATTTTTATATTTTTATATAATGAGCATTATATGCTTAAATTTAAACTGTGCCTAGCAGTACACTATTTTCCTCTCAAGAGGGATGAGCGCAGCTAAACGCTGGCAACAGGCACCTAATAATAATGTCGGCGTATTCAGTATTTTTTTTTTAAGCGTCCTATTGAACATGATGGCAATGAATGAAGCCCTAAATACTGTCTGGAAGAGAGCCAAGTCAGGCGTTATGCCGCGACAAGCTACAGGTGTTCCAACTTCACAATAAAAGCATACGTAGGCATTGATGTCCATATATTATTTGGTAACTAAGTATTATGTCAAAGTTGTTCTCCTTCCAAAATTGTTCTTCACTGAGCAGGCATAAAAAATGCACAAAAGTGCAAAAATATATATATATACAAAATTTAACCTAAGTACCCAAATTATTCAAGGACCCATTTCAGCCCAGCCCTTGATTTTTGTGCCCTTTCTCTTTCCCAAAGTCATCATGGAATGGCAATTTGGAATTTATGGGCGGTTAGAACATGCGGCAACAACCGTAATGAAATTAACTACACAGATAGGGACCGTCTCCGCAGCTCTGTTCTCTTCTCTCACACACATGCACATTACATTGAGTTGGAATCGAATTACAGGTCTGATCTCAGTTTGTTGAAGATAATGGCAGACTGAATCAAGGTGCAATGAATCAGTGCCTTATCAAGCCCCTCGCCCTAGGTTGGACGGAAATAGAAGATACACTTATTTACACACACACACACACCCACCCCCGCACACACACACAGTTGGCAGACAGCTCCCTTTCCGTCGCTCGTACAGTTGGACACAGCAACATCACAGCAAATGTTTGTTGACTCCGTGGGATGGGCCATCTCCCTCGCTCAGTCGTCCACAGTGTCCCGCTGCTCAGTTGTCACCCAAGTGAGGCGGAGAAAGCGTTTGTGAAGGTTTTCATGTTTAATTCAAGCAGCCCTTACCACAAGCCCTAACACAGTGTCTATATATAGTATTAGCTGAAGGGAAAGTGGAGATGGTTTGGATTTAATTACCCAAGGATTTGAATGTTATAAAATGTGTCTATTGTACACTGAGCAAAAGCTGTGTTTCTGGTCAGTCCCAGAATTGGTGCTGCATGAGAGTTTTCACCAGTAACTGTTGTATCATTTACTTAAGGTTATGTTGTGCAAAAACAGGCCAGTTCATTTTGCACATTATGGGAGGTTGATATAGTCACCCTCTTAAAATAATAACCTCAGTCCTATTTTGACAAAAAATAAATAAATACCGTATTTTTACAGCCAAAAGACGCGCCGTATCAAAGGGCGCAGTATCAGTTGAGGGTGCTATTTCTGTATTTGATACATAGATAGAACGCACCGTATCATTGGGCGCAAACAGAACCGAGCCACCAAGCAGTCGCGCTGGCTGCTCAGTCGCGCTAGCGTGTTTTTAAAATGGCAGCGGGAGTTCGGTGGTACTTTATTTTAGCTTTTAACAACGTGCTGAAGTTGTCCTCATCCAAAAATGAACCAAGTCCTTGTCTTCTGTATCCAAGGAGATAAACAGCTGGACACGTTCTCCACCAAACACGAGAGTCATTATCAGTCTGCCTCGCCGTCTCGTTGCCGCGCAGCCCCTCAGATGGGATGCCGACACAATGCCGGTGTGAGCAAGTCACTAATCAACAAACGATGTGCGGTCACGGTGTTACATCAAAACTAAAACTATCACCCCAAATCAACTGAATAGCATAAGAGTGTAGGCCCAGCAAAATTCCGCCTCCCAGCCTACCATACAATACCTTAGTTAACATGTATGCACACTAAAACAGAAGATAGCATGGCTAGTGTGGCTAACTGTTTTTAAAAAGGCAACAGGAGCAAAACTGAGTTTGGTTGTATTTTTTTGAACTATTTAACAATGTACTCACATTATTATTAATCAGTCATCATCCACTAATCCATCAAAATCGTCTTCTGTATCAGAAATAAACAGCTGGGCAAGTTCTCCCACAAACATGCCAGGTTCCCTCTCGTCATTGTCAGATTCCCCGTGTCGCTGCTGCGTGCGGCTCCTCATGATGCCGGTTTTTGCGAAAGCCCTAACAACAGAGCTAGCAGACACGTTTGCCCATATAGCGTCATTGGGGGCTGCTTTGCACTGGGGGCGTGCCTTTGCGTTGTCATTCACGCCCATCTCCCCTCTCACGTCCGCCTGCTGTCTTAGCCACGCCCGCCTTCTCTCGAAATAAGCAGTGTGCAGGCAGTTAATGTTCGCAGTCAGTCCAGCGGTGCACTTGGTCCACTTGGTCCACATAATGGGCGCTCCGCCTCAAAAGGCGCCCTGGCTTTTTTGGACCAGTTTCAGGACTTTAAAGTACGCCTTATGGCTGCGAAAATACAATAAATAAAGAAATTTTGCTTTAAACTCGTTCACAGGTCGCCATTTTGGAGCATTTTGACATTTTCAAGAACTACAGGATTTTGTGTTCAATGATTATATATATACTCTGAATGTACTAAATAAAAGTATAAACTCTCCTTTCTCGAGAAAAAAGTTTGATTGTGCCTTTTTCCATTCATTCTTCTGATTTAAAATCAGCAGAAGAAAAGAGGCTCCCATATTTCCACTTAATAATAAACGGCCACCTCGTTTTCATTTTTCCATCAACATTTTATCCTAAATTTTAAGCTGTGCCTTGCAGTGCACGCGCTTCCTCTCTCTAAACATTAATACGAATTTCAGATAAGTCTCTCCCTGAGAGTTTGCTCTATGAGACGAAGTGACTTCAGAAGCACTGTTGCGATTTTGCCTGTTCAAACAACACACTTGAGTAAGCTTGCTTTATAAAAACGTGATCAGTAGGAATGGCAACTGTGTCAAGCTTTCAGCAACAAAGTGCGCAGAGTCATGTCATCATCCATGCCGCTTATCCAATACGGGAGGTGCTGGAGCCTGACTACGGCGCACTACACCCTGAACTGGTCGCCAGCTTGTCGCAGGGCACACACAGACACCGTCACTGAGTGTGAACCGATCCCACGCTGCCCGCACACAAGTCAGGCGAGTGTACCACTACACCATCAGTGACTGTGCAGTCATTTAGATCTATTAACTTGAGCGCCGGCAGCTTTGCTATCTCACCTCGCGATGCTAGCATCACACAATGCAGTGTCAGCGTGATTACGTCTATTTATTATTATTTTTCACTTACTGTTACCACATTAATAAAAAAGAAAATACCTATACTTGCTGTGATGTTTACATGCCTGCCTTTCTGTACAAATTCCCATTTATATTATAGCACTCCTTTTTACATTGATTTTACTGCAGAATAATTGTTATATCTTTCAATTGATTGTGGTAAAAAAATAAAATAAAATCACGCAGAGTCTTTTATTCCAAAGTGTTATTAACAATGACACAGAGGAGTAATGGGTGTGCCAATAATTCATTTATCAATAAGTTGTGAGTTGTTCAAATCTGGAGCCTGTGTTTTGTTTAGCTCGTCTCCCTCGAGTGTCGCGTTTGGACGCGAAGGGCTATTTTTTTGGTATGGCAGAAGGCTTTTCCTAAAAGGAAGTCTGTTTGTTATTGAGCTCTGTTTCACAGGAACTTTTTCTTCTTTTTGTCCTCCTTGCCATGTGTGCCTCTGAAGTCCCTCCGCGACTGAGGAGGGTTCAGAAAGGGAAGGAGTATGTCTCATTTCAGAAAATGGTGTAAACGGCGTTTTAATTTCAAAGCCCCTCCAGTGCAATCCTGTTTCTGTGGTAACATGTCGGGGAACCTGGTCGTTTTGCTGAATAAGATGGCGCCGGCAATTTACTGTTTGAGAAGGGGCTGTGAGAAAGAGGCAACAGGGGGTAGGGCTGCCAGCCTGCCAAGTGTGTATGCACTGCTGTGACCAGTCGGCCCTCATAATGGTCGCTTGGCCCTGTGACAAAGGTAGTTAGGTAGTCACGTCAGCCTAAAATTGGTCTCCCAAAGTAACTCTGAAACGATGGTACCTTTTGGTGGGATGGTAAAAAAGGGTTGGTGGGAATATTGGAGTCACAGGCGATTGGGCAGAGCCCATATACGTACATATACGGTACATAAAATACAATCTGCCCAGATGATATCACACAATGGGCGTTGGCAAAGTCTGCACAGAAGTAAAATGAAGAGTGGAGACAATGTCCTGTTGGTGCTCACTATTCATTAATTCTAAGCTAAAGCTGTGTGTTCTCAAAAGAACCGATAAAGCTTTATCTCCCCAATGTATTTTCTCTGACTCGCATTTGGACATGAAATTTCAACTTCAAGAAATATTGCAAACTGCACAACGGAATTTTCAATGTAAGTCCCTTTGCTTGCTTTAAATATATAATTTATTGTAAAGACAGATTTTGCTCGACTTGCAAAAATCATTGATTACCTGACCAGGGAGTTGTATAATGAAGTATGATAAATGGAACTTGTGCTTTAGTACTGCGATGAGTAGCTGCTCAGGGCATGGCAACCCTCTTGCTTACTCCTCTGGGCAGTAATTTTAGGATAACAAGAACCGACTCATATTCAAATTATTTTTTGCCAAAAACCACAACTTTATTATTAATGGTCTTGACTGCATAAAGTGTTATAATAGAATACTTAAAATTATGAATTTGTCGGTCACTGCTAATGATTTTGTATGTGTATGTAGACTGTTGTGCCTTGTTTACAGTCTTTAAAACTAGACTGGAACCTTTGGTTATGAATGTACAATGCCGGTGTTTGCAAATCGATGTATGTTTCTTATTGAAATGAATGGAAATGCTGCTATTCCATTTTATACCCTCAACAAAGTCATTGCTTTGTTTATATGGTTAAAATGAAAACTGTACAACAGGAATGGACGACTTAAATGATTAAAAGAGCACCGATTTTTCATTAGTGCTACTGAGGTGGCACATAGTTCAATGAAGATGTTTGACAAAAATACAGTTTACAATAAAGAATAAAATAAAAAGATGAGTATGGAAGACGTCACAGTGCTTTAAATGAACCGGTCAAAAACGTCCAATATGAATGTATTTGGGGTTGCTTGATGTGACTAACTATTCTTTGGTTATGCAACAGGGTTCTAAAAGAACTTTTGCACTGGTACGAAAAACTTTTTCAGTTGTTTGATTCGCACAGAATTTGGTAGAACCTTTTTGTGGGGCGGTACAGCATCACCATATTCGCTGATGCATAGTTGTCTTAATTGCCATACCATTGTTTCATAATAAGACGCAGCCACCCACATGCCAGCCAATGTTAAGACAAAAATACATAATACAGAGTACAGACATTTTATGTTTGACAACATTGAACCATATTTACAAATTAACATGTGCCATGATGCCGTAGTGATTTTTGCGCGCAGTATGCAAAGCACAGCACCAATGCTCATCCATAATGAAACGGAGAGCTCAGTCTCATTCATTTGGCTTTACTTTTTATTTTTTACCTGCCCACACTGGGCAATTTCCAACCCTGTGCGACACTAATATTCATTGCTGCCTTATAAATGGAAGTAGGAAATTATCATTTAGCTGCCAACTGAAAGGAACAAGATTGGATTCTGACCCCGGTGGCTCAATTATGTAAGGATGTTTGCATGTATTCTTCAGTTTGGAGACGTGATTCGAGAAAATACATTGATTTTTCAAAATTTTGCAGCCTCATTTAAAGGAAAACATATTAATCATTCAAAACTGACAGGGTTAGACGGTTATTTTTGGCTTTACATGGATTTTAAAGCGCCTTGTATAACTTCATGCCAAAACAGATTGGAGAAAAATAGTTTTAAAATCTAAAAAAAAAAAAAGAAAAAAGAAAAGTCAGCGAACGTTCTGACCCAAACAATATTTGCAAGTGACCGTGGTTAGTTTTAGACGTTCTACTGTCAATCATTAGTATGGTTTCAAAAGTATTGTATTGCATGCGTTAATAGATCACAGCCTATTTGACAACAACTGCACGGTGTTACATGGCTTAATAATTTTACAGCCGATCAAAGTGGACGTGTTGAGAAATATCTGTCACGTGAGGAGCAGAATTTGGACCAGCAAAAAGTCTATCTGCAAAAATACTAAATAACGACAGAGACGCATAACACAAAAATGCCAAGTAACTACTGGAGGCTGGATACAGAAGACATGCAAGAAAGCTTGACGGTCTGACAAGTGACAAGGTGTCACTGAGCCCACTCAAGCTTGAATACTCAGAGACATCAGGCCAAGCCCAATCCTTTATGACACACGAAAGATGACAACCGAAGTACCATAAGAACTGACAACAGATAGTTTAGACATGTTTCATGAAAGAACGGGTTTAGAAGGCTAAAATGCTAATGCCAGATGAGTTATTGGTGACTATCCAAATGTATAACACAGGCTACCACTTAAACACGGACTATATAACGACATTTAAAAGAAGAAAAAAAAAAGAACTGGTACCTAAGAAAAATTTTAAAATTTGCACCTTCATCTATACAAGAAGCAGATGTTCAATGTGGAATTTTCTCAGGACACATACTTTGCAAAAATATCAAGTGTTCAATATGCTTATTTTGACCCAGATTGGTTTGAGAGTTCCGCAGTTCTTGGATAAGCTCTCCATTGTCCTGTGTGGATACAAGAGTTGTTGACGCACCAAATGAGCCAATGTAAGATTGAGGTCAAATGGCATTATCATAATGTCTCTGCATTAATTTGTCTCTTCACTTTGATTAACAGGAGGTATCCGTGTTTAAATGGATTGGGAATTCATTCATTTAGTGCTAACATAATTATCCAACTCTTCACACCTGCTGCAGCACAGAAACCTGTGTGATCCTTGACCATCCGCTCAATCTTAAATCGGACATCGCTGACCTTTCTGCCCAGCTGCTCAGTCCGTATGCAGGTATCCTCAGGATACTGCATGCGTCACGAACAGAGTGGGCTGCACGCGAACCTTTTGAAGGAGTCGTTTGTGCTGCCCTCCCTCACCACGCAATGCCATGTATGAGCATTTGGCGGATGAGATTTATTTATTCTCAGTAGTTGTACTTTGCCGCAATGAGTAAGCTTCAGAACACACAAAGGGTCATATTAAACAGCCGCCAGTGCTTTGTCCCTGCCATGATGCATTGCCTTTTTGTTTCGCCTCATCTCTTCCCTGCCTCCATGAGCTGATTAAGTCTCAATAACAGCCTGGAAACACCACAGGGTGTTGTATTGTTTTTCAGGGGGAAGAATGTTCCCAGTGAGTAGTCAGGCTCGAGCAGCGAGTCTGAACGGAACAAGCTGTCATTGTTTATTACTCAGCCAGGTAAAAATATAGATCACGTGAACGTTGACTCCCTTTTTTGGTCATTTGCAGGCATTAAGAAATCACGTTATTTCAATGATATTTGTATTGTATACACAAATTAATTGTTGAAGAGCACCTGATCTTTTTTTTTTCAATAATATAATTCATACAGAGACATTTTCTTTACTTTTTCTGACATATCTATGTGATAATCATTAAAATTCAGGACAAATGTTAGAAATGAGGGCGTCCTTATCACAAGCGCCCAAGTTAGGGGGCAGTCTACTCAAAAAGAGTAAAAAAAAATATATAGTTGTAGAACCGCTGAAGAACTCCTGATTTGGAAATGAACAATACATATTTATATATATGTCATATATTCAAAAGTCACCTTGGCTGCCCTCGTTCTTCCTGCGCCTACTACATCACACTCCTTACTTGCTTGACATCTCTCCGCCCCATTCAATCCAACTTAGTCCATTTAAATATGTAGGACGCCAATTAAAACAGATTTCTATCAAATTTTAAGCACAGTACAAAATACACAATTTTGCTCTGTCTCTTGATACGGTCACCTGTCATCCTTTTCACGTGGTAATTTTGTCAAACACATCACCAATACAGTGACACACCATATTTTTACGACCGTAGGGCGCACCGTATTAAAGAGTATTAAAACATAACTTAGTGCACACTAAAACATGAGCGAGCATGTTTTTAAAAAGACAGCGGGAGCAAAACTGAGTTTGGTTGTACTTTATTGTTGTATTTGATGTACTCATGTTATTTTTTTGATCATTCCTCATGTACAAATCCTTAAAAAAATGGTTAGTATCACCTATCCAAATATTTTTTGTTTGAGTGATTTTCCGCCAATAAGCAGAAGACATCGATTTGATCTATCAGTGGATGATAAAATGAGCAGAGTTGGGCTCACAATTTTAAAAAGTACTTTGAGAGAACAGTTGTTTTGTGTCGGACGGCAATGTGATGGATGTTGGTGCAGAAACCTGCAAATTCTTGTACTGCACTTCTTCAACATTTAATCATTATGGCCTCTTTGTAGTAAAACTATGGAGGGGAAACTGTGATGGACATCCCACATGGGTGCTTCATCATTCTCTCACCTGAGTCTTATCATCAACACAGTTATTTCCTGACAGCATGGGAGCTCTACTCTTCTTTTCCCTCACATTTCTTGTCATTAGGATACATACAATATATAGCACAATTTCTGCTGAGGTGCTGGAAAGATAAGATGTGGAATCCGAGACTCGTGTTTTGAAATGCTCCTCAGTCACGCTTGTCTGAGATGGAAGGCAGACAAAATCAAATAAATATGTCCTTATAATTAGACACAATAGTGTTCGCATTATGGCCTACTGTTTTGGTTTTTTTTTTCACTTTTTTGGGGAGGAATTCTTTTCCACTAGCCAGTGAGTTACGGTATATATATATATTTATATATAAAACAAAATCTCCCATACAATTTATTGTTCATTCTCTGTTATCTCTTTTCCATGGTTGCTGCAAAGCTATTATGTTGAATCACCCAGGAGAAGTGATGGGTTTTACTTCATTAAATTGTGGCAGAGTGCGCCACTTCACTCAAGAAAAATGGTACGACTTGTCCTCGTGGGCTCTGTCAATAACCATTAAGGATCTTCTCTCATTCGACCAAACCTCATAGCCCATGGGGCTTGAGAACAGCCCTGCCACCTTATATGATGGAATACACATAGATGGAATCCCAACTGTGTGGAAATGCAAATGGCACTATTTATTCTTCCTTGCAAGTGATTGCCACAATTGCTGTATTATACACAGCCTCGTCCTCATTCAAGCTATATTGGGTTAATCAACCTCAAGTAACCTTGTCTCCAGTCTCCAGGGCCATATGGGAAAAAAAGTTTGCACAGCCCTGCCACCACTATGCTTCAATGTAGGTATGACTGGTGGTGAACAGTGTTGTGTTTGCGCTTTGTGGAAGTGCGGCCAAAAAGATCCGCCTTGGTTTCAAAACCAGACCATAGCAGAATCTCCCAAACTCATGTGGGAAAATGTGTTACAGTCCAATGAAACCAGGCTTTGAATATGTTTGGACATAATTCCAAATCATTAAGAAAAAACTGAATTGCAGCATAAGCCTTCTAAAACAACTGAACTTTATTTGGTGTTAATCAGCGATGGTGGCAGGTTTTGAAAACACAGTGAGCAGTTTGCCGTGACTTTGTTTGCCACTTCACTTTTGACAATGGACAGTACTAGAACTTTTTCATGGCAGTGATTCAGATCTCTTTACCTAATCTCACCCCATCCTCGGGCCACGGTCACACCAAGGGGAAGAGGCAATGATCGGTCCTGATCAATAATACATAGACTGCATTAATGCTTATGAATAAGTCATGGGAGTAGAGAACCCAGGTGACAGGAATGACACACCCATTTGCACAGACTCACACTCGCACGGCCAAATGATCTTTTATTACAGGGCTTGGAAGATGAATGAACGAGAGGAGAAGGAGAGCAAATACTTTACAATACTTTAACTTTGCACTCCAGAATGTATCAAGCACTTGCTGACATTTTGTTGCATGTCAAGGCTCCTCTCTGTCCTTTTTTCAGTCACCACCCTTTTTCTCTCAAGGCCTTTTTTCCCCTGTGGGTGGAATGAATAAGTTATTGTGTCCTCACTCTCACTAAAGACTGGCTTTATATAACAAGTCCATTTGGTTGATGCCATGCTTTTTCGACCATACCATGTATTTGTATGTTAACATGTATATCCGCCACCGGATTCCATCTCAGGCAGGAGCAGGCTCCATTGAACACTTTTATGTGCATCGAACAAAGGCCTGAGCAGCCTGTGTGATGCTGGAGCCAAATTTGAATACTCATTGAAATTAGTTGAAAGTACAGATGAGAGGACACGTGGTACTGTTGCCAAGAATTTAGAATGGGAACATCACTATTGAATAATTAATCTTGTGAATGTACACCGAAATGAGATGGGAGAAACTATAGCAACTGCTGTATGTGGGTGTATGTCATCAGTTGTGCTGCCTGGCTGGCTGGTTTGCTTGTTGCATTGCCAAGATGCATGTGTCTGTGGAGTTGCTGCGTGCTGCGCTGTTTTTAAAATACACAAGTATTATACAAGCGTTTTGGGGAAATATAGTTTGTTCTGGCTAGTGAGAAGCCCTGTGGTGAGTTTTGAGTGGTGTCTCCCCAGGAAATGCACGGACTGAGTGAAATCAGCGCTTTGTTTCTATGAGCACAAATATCCAGGGAGCAGTGTTCAAAATGATCATTGGCTTATATCAAAGATGTTTCTTTTCCCTTCTCCTCGACGCTCTCGCTGCTCCCCGCAAGGGTTGAAAAAAAAAGTGATGCGGTGAAAGTAAAAGAATGTTGCGCTGCTTCATGATGACAGCCGCTGTGAATGATGGAAATATGTCCTTGGAGGAGAGATACGAGGTGAGGTCAGACAACGCAATCATGCGGCCACACAACACAAAAACCATCAGGTTTTCCTTGATTCCATCAATTTGTTGCTTGAAAAGAAACCATTCCTCAAAAAAAAAGTATTAATTTCTCGCGTAATGGCTTACAAAATTAAAGACATGGTCTTGCCCAGATTTTTGGCAATCATAGCATTAATCTTTGCCAGTTCTGCGAGTCATAAACGTTTGCCTCCACATGCTTACAGTTAACAACATTGAAGGCTAGGCAATAAAAAAATTAAAAAAAATCACAAGTGCTGGGTCTCCTAAGTGTCTCCAATTATCAAGTATGAGACGTGTCACAGTTTATAGTCCGGAGATTCAACATATCTAATACTCATACAGCAATTCCAGAGTTGTCAGCCAAATTGTGTATTACGAGGTCACATATCATACTTAGAAAGTCTTGGTTTGCACAACGCCAGTATAGTGGGCGTTTAGTGAAGGTTTCTCTTTCACTCCATGGCTCCTCTGCTGACAAAGAGATCTTAAACTTGTTCCTCTGTTCTCAGTGGTTTTGTTCTGGATGTGCGTGTGCGTGCTTGTGATTGCGGGTATGATTTAGCTTTGGGCACAGTTATGGAGGAAAAGCTTTTTTTTTTCCTGATATTTGCCATTTGATCATCACACTCATACATTTTTCATCAGGTCAAAAATGACTGAATATTAGCACGCTAGGAGGAATGTGAATTTAGCTCAAAGCCAGAATGTAGGCAAAAGTAAGTCAAATATGCTGATAATAAATTTGCTTTAATCATATATATATATATATATATATATATATATATATTAAAATAATTCTTGTCCCAAAAATGAGCATCCTTTCCTTGAACAAAATTCCCATCTCTGCTTAATAAATGTGATAAACATTGTGTTTTAGAACAAAGATTTCAGTCACTGCATACGCCACATGATTATATTGATTGCCATGTCTCTCAAATAATTATGTCAATTTAAAATTGCTTTTGAGTGGAGGTTTTTCATTTTATCGGCTGTTGTGTTGATACTGTATGTGTTTGATTGTTGCTGTCGAGCAGGATCCTCGCATCAGCAAAACTGTCCCTTTTCAGGCAACCCTCCCAATGGATGATTTTCTGCTTCAAGTGTTGATTGATTGAAACTGATTACATCTCACAAAGGTTTATTATATTTCATAATATGTGCGAGCGATGGAAGGTCTGCGTTGTCATTAAAGGGAAAAAAAGTGTGATTTATTCTTTCTGTGTTGCTTTCAGGCTACCAGTGCCAAGAGCAGACCCGGTGGACCCGCCGGACTTTGAAGACAGTGGTTCTGGACCTTCCATGGAACACGCCCCATAATAGTCGCCTTACTGTTTATTAATTTGGGCTTCAATCCACTTTTAGCCTCATTCTGCTCTTAAGTCTCCCTTTCCTCAAATGGCAATGAAGTGACCTTGAAGCCACTCGTGACCGCTCTAGGAGGTTGTCACATCATTTCCCCGCTCAAAAATTTGACTTTTTCTCAACCATTAACTTCGCTTAATGGAAACACTGCAGTTCTCTGTAATCGATTACAATCTGGCCCAATTTCCACTGCCAGTTGGATCCAGGGCTCGCGTGTGTGCCGGAGGACTCCGAGGGGGAGATTGGGTATGTTAAGCTTAGCAGACGTCAGAAATTGGACATTTCTTCAATACTGGGATTTTTACTTTCAGTTTTTCCCATTTTAGAGACAGGAGTTGTGAAAGCTATTTTGTATTTGGTTGTGATTTAAAAAAAAAAAAAAAAAAAAGGGCATTCTGCTTCTTTTCATACTCTTGTCTTTTCCACTTCCCCGCCTCCTGGTCCTTTGAATGTTTAATTTCCTTGTACCAATTTACTGAACTAATCACTGACTCTCAGATTTATAGACAAACACTGTCAGGACCAACAGCTGGAGTATTTTGAGTCCCATTGATTTAGAGGTTTTTGAGTTTGTGTTGGGTGAAAATCAAACTGTAATTTAAATTCTTCGAAAAGAGCGCTTACTCAGTGTCCCCTCACTGTCTGTGTTAGTCATAAAATGAAACACACACAATCTGTGATAAATTGACATTGTGACAAATTTACGCACTTTCCACCTTGACCTGCTCAAGCACGGCTTTCATTCACCATGCACCGCAGCAGATTTTTTTATGTGATTGTTTCTCTTGTCATAAATTTTCTGTGAAAGATGGTGATAGGTGGGTCAGATATGCCAACATGGCAACACTCCCCGAACAGTGCGGTCAAGGTGCAACAACATTCTTTTTAACAAAATGGAGGATCTTAATTCTCAATCCAATGTTTGTTTTTTGTTTTTTTATATTTGTCTCATTTTGTGTTGAATCTATAAATAAACACTTTCAGATTTGATTTGAAGGATGACATCTGTATTTTCTTTGTAAGAATATTGTGAATTGTTTATTTATTTTTCTGAAAACTTTGCAAGCAGGTGAGGATGGTTGGGGACAAGAATGTAGATATAATCTTACAACAAGTTCTACTTTGACTTTATCACAGTTCAAAGATGCAAAATCAGCAAATTGGAGTTGGAATAGGAGGTACTGGACCAAAGGGTGGGGATGGAGTCGGTACTCTCCCTAGAGTGCAGACGCTTTATGTCTACAAACTCGTGCTGAGAAATTATTCAATATCAATATATTACCATTGACACCTGATCAATATCTTTAAATTGCCGTGAATAGGACATTGATTAAAACAAATTACATTTGGATACAAACTCCTAATCCGGCATTCTGCGTGCTGTAGTCAGAGGCGCCAGCATGACGTTAGATTTGTGCCGCCAATTACAAGCACTGAAGAGGAAATCTGCACAAAAGCGGGTTTACGACTAGAAATAATGAATGGTATTTTTCTCTTGAAATTTGTGTGTTGTTTAATTTTATCTTTAATCAATTTAATTGTTTTTTAATGGGTAATAAAATCATTAACAACTAACATAGACTAATATGAAATGCGTACATTGTCATTCGCCCAGCACTACTAAGGCTATTATTCCATTTGATAAAGTACGACCGTGAACTTCCTGAATATAAGCAGCACATTCATTCTTTGCCAAGAGAAGGCAACACACTGGACCACTGCGACGCCACACTGTAAAACTCGGTCTGATACCGGTTTGCTGGGCTTGTGTGACCATTGTTTAATCCACGTAATCCCAACACACAGGCACAGATGCAAATGTGCAAAGCCGGCTATAAAAACTGTTAAGACATGGACTGATATAGCAAAGCTGGCACGACAGCAATGTTTGGACCGCACTGACTGAGGAGTCTTTAAAACTTTAGCTGGCAGCCGGGACAAATACATGGACATGTGACATTTGTTTTTTTTTATAGTAATGGTTCACTTGCAAACTCACTCAACTTAGAAAAGCCAAAGAGGTCGTCTGTAGAAGCAGGGATATGGCACTGTAACAAATAAATTAAAAAAAAAAAAAAAGCTGAAACCAGTTGCCAAAGGAAATATTGAAAATAAGATGTGAAGAAAGGCTGAAAAAAAAAAAAACAGTTTACCGCTAACGACTCTCCATGTGGATTTG
The DNA here is from genome assembly GCF_059441095.1 of Idiotropiscis lumnitzeri. Lineage (NCBI taxonomy): Eukaryota > Metazoa > Chordata > Actinopteri > Syngnathiformes > Syngnathidae > Idiotropiscis > Idiotropiscis lumnitzeri. The sequence continues at coordinate 15,981,860 of NC_142396.1, read as the reverse complement.
CCTGTCACAAACCACAGGAGACCATCCCATGAAGAAGAGAAAAATGTTTCCATTAAGATTAACACCAAAATGGCGTCAGCTGTCGGAAAGTCGGGACACGGCGTCTCTTTGGCGTAGTGCGCAACGTCAGAAAGTCTGAGCCATTGATGGGCCGTCTGGTGGGGGAGTGTTGTTCCGATTCAACCTGTACTATCGGGTCGGTCTGTCTGTGCCGATATGAATCCGTGCATTGGTCAAGAACGGGAAGTGATGAAAGCGGACAAACGGTGAAATTTTAAGCTATAACAACTGAATCAACTTTGCTCATTTAAATCAAATGAACAAAACGGCTGCCTGGACAGACGGGCACAAAGACGAATTAATCACTCCTCCAATAAAGGTCGCCGTTATTGAACATCACCGTCAAAGGCTACGCAGTGACTATCACCGCCGATGGCATGGAGGGGTACTTCTTCTCACGCATGCGCAGAAGGTCCGGAGTAGTCAGCGTCTCCGTCGGCTTTTGCGGTGTGTTCTTCTGTCATTTTCTGGTCCGACATGCCGACTTTTAGACCAACGTGACTCTTGGTCACAGCAGCCAATTAGATTGGTGTGTAGAGGCCTTTAGACGCTAACTAACTGCACTACACGACTCCCACCCGGCATTGCACATTACAATTTCCGTTGCTTTTCCACTCCATCAGGTGCGCGGCTGAATGGGGGCGGGATCATCTGAACTATGCAAGCTTGCACTACACAATTCACACTCGCAGCAGCAAGTTCCGTCCACTGTTTTTGGGGAGAATCCAAATCTGAATTTCTGTTGCACAATATGGCGATGTTTCAAAATATAGCCCATTAAATGCACAAAAGCTTTCATACATTGTATAAAACTCATATTTTCTGTCTTACAACAATATTGATTTACAATTTCATATGTACAATGGATTAAATGGTGCAATAGGGATTTCCCAAGCGCCACACAAAGCTCGCGGCCAGCGCTCATTCATTTTGAATGAAGAGCTCACGCTCATTTATTTGGCTGCCTCTCTGAGTCAACGGCTCATCTTCTTCACTTTGCGGCATCTGAAGCCCTCCGGCAGCCATCCCAAGCCGGCATCCCCGAGGCGGGTCCACGATCAGTCGTGGCAAGCCTCTGCTCTGCTACTGAAGACCTCTTATTCAAGTGAATGGGACCCCGTGAGCAAGCGGTGCGTGCACTTGCTATATTTTTTTGTGGTTCGACAACCTTCTCTTCCCCCAGAATGGACATCAAATGGATCAATCACATCCATCAAACAGTTCATAGTTCAGGCCCGCCTGACTGAGGGTTTAGTGTTATTGATGTTCAATAATGTGTTAAAAAGTAAGAATGACGTCATAAGATGGCACTTCATTAATACCACCAAGGAAATAGTTTAACAAAAAGAAAAAAAATAAGGTGCTTAGAAACTGTGTGGGTGGAGTCAAATGTTTAGGGCCATCCTATGTTCAGCCACGCCTTGAACTGTGCTCCGCAGCCAGGGGCTACTTGGCCCCAGACGGCCGCCGCTTTTGAACTACGTCTGAGATGGTTCTGAAAACCGGTTCCATAGTAACCGCTCGGCCCTAAAAAAGTGTTACGAAAAAGCGAACATTCCGCCCAAGCAAGGCCGTCTCGGTGTGGAACTAATGTCTTTTCTCGACAGAAAAGAGAGATCTAGACGGATGTAAGAGATGTCCTGACAATACATTTCTTGAAACATTAAATTTTTTCAGTCACTAAGTTTCCATTAAAGTTTTTCCCAATATAAAAGCGATATTTTTACAATTATTTATTTATTTTTTATTTTTAATTATTAACGACTGGCTTATATAAAGCCATCTGACTATCTGTTATTTTGCAACCTTTATCTCTCTGACCTTGTTTCTAACGTAATAAAATGACAACATTCATCTCTGAAGCATTTTCAATATTGGAGGTGATGGAGCCATCTCACGCCACTCCATCAGCGTTCACAAGGTTCATGACTGGCTGCTTTCCATGCCTGTGTTGTGCAATCACATAATGAGATTTGATTCATAGTATGATATAAAAATGTCCATCATGCCTTATAACTCAACTTTAGTGTTAAATTGTTATTCTGACGTGCGTTGGGTATTGGGTTAGCACTGTTGCTAGCATCTGAGTGTCATCCCACCGGAACTCCCTTCACTGTCGATTACCTTCGGTAAAACGCTATAAATCCAGCTGGGTGAGAATATGATTGAGAATCATTTTCAACATAGCAATTTTAATTTCCTAGGCCAACGCAACCCTAAAAGAAGGTTCGACAGTGTTCTGTTCTTATGGAACCGTAACCCAAATTTGCACGTAATTCAAAACTTATACAGTTATCACTTAATTACGCTAATGAGGTCGTCAAGTCACAATTTAAGCAAATATTGGATGAAAAACTTTTAGGCCATAAAAAAAATAAAACAAAACAAATTTGAAATGAAGTTACTTCGGCAATGTACTGGGATGCGTTCTAGTGCTGCTGGGTGACATTCCTGCACCGTTACAAACCTTGAAATGTCTTTAACTGATTAAGTATGTTTTAATATTCTCCATAGTCTATGATTGTCAGCATGGCTGTGGCTGAAATGATTTGGTTTATGTGTGAGAGGGAGCCACATCGAGTGACTCATAGTTCATCCTTTTGCTTATGTCGCTGAGTCCACCGCCATCAGAGAAACAATGACAAACCTGCGGATGGGGGGGTGTTGGGGGGGAACTATCTGCCTGTTGTCTCTGAGGAAATGGAGAGGAGAAGATGTCTGATCTCGTTTAACCTGGGAGACCACGGGTTCCCTTTTTTTTCCCACACCCAATTACACCTGCTCTTCCAGCTTCAAATCACACAGGGACGAATACACGCTCACACAAATAAACACAATCCGAGGACTTCTGCTTCCTGCTGTTTTTTTTTTTTTTTTGTGTATTGACACAAATTAATTGGTTCATGGATTGTGGGGTTCAATTAGCTACGTGACAGGCTTACTTGAAATGGTGTCGCTTTGATTGTTCCTTTTAAAAATACATTTTAACGTTACAAGTTTGCATTGTTGGAACGCCAACCCCACCCTGCTACCCCCCACATCCCACCATGACATGCAGTAATGATGCTGTTCGTTACTTGCATGTAACAACTGGCAGAAATGGGAGATTTTTCACTCCTAACACATTGCCCCCTGATTCAAATGTGTGTGTGTGTGTGCTTAGGTATTTGTGTGAATGTACATTACACTGTGAAAAATGACACACATTTGCTGAGGCCCACACCTCCGCCCTGACTCAGATTGCATGTTCTTGTTTCATTCGAGAGATTGAATTGCTTGTCTCACAGTAAATGCACTTTCTTATTCACCAAAGACCTCCCCCACCACCCTCCCCCCATCACACACACATACAAACGTGGCCTCTACACATGCAAACATACACGAACAAGGCAAAGTAGCCATCACTCAAGGGAGAGTGCTATGGATTTTCACATTTCCCACAGTTACTTTCGATTTAACTACTGACTACAACCGAACACGGTACTTGCAGTACTTTTATACTCATAATGTCGAATGCTGAGCTGCCCTCAAATTAAATGTGACATATCCAATTTTCTAAACAGCATGAATCTTATTTTTTTTTTTTAATCAGATGCTGTCGGGCCAAAACGTCCTGTCACAAGTAAATTACAATTTTTCTCTCAAATTTTGTCTATTGGTCAGTTCACACGGCTGGGTTGTTATTATTATTATTACTATTTACATTATTTATATTGTTATTTATTTGTTCTATTATTATTATTTATATTATTTATATTATTTATATTATTTATATTATTATTATTATTATTATTATTGAACAATCTAAGCTAAGGGGTTGAAAATGGCTTGCAATGTTAATGGTTGAGCAACGATGCTGTTTTGGGATCTCCTGATATTTTGGATGCCCAAGCATTCTACCCAATGCCAGCGATATCAATTTTGTTGCAAACAGTCATGTGAAATTTGATGCAACTTCTACGCTACTAAGATACAGAATTTATCACAAATTCTGTATTTGGATGAGAATGAGACAAGAGAGACCTTCTCCAGCTCACTTTGCGATGTTGGTTGCGCGTCTTCCCATGAGAGTCTTAAGGAAAGGCAATGACAAATATAATCAAATGTATTCTTTGACATTCTGAAATTTCTATGAAATTTGTGACTGTGGAAGGAAAAAAACTTGTTTTATTCTCATTATTTTTTCCGGCTATTACTTGCTCATATATTGGCCAGTTTGTATTGATGGCTCCATTGGCCAGTTTGCGAGCCATATTTTGCCGTGCGCATTCGATGCACTCGCACTTGTGGGATTATTATGGGCTGATATTTGTGCCACTAGAAACTGAATATTTGAATTGAAGACTGGATATTTGAATTGAAGACTGAATATTTGAATTGAAGACTGAATATTTGAATTGAAGACTGGATATTTGAATTAAAAACGGAATTATTGAATTGAAAACTGAATTATTGAATTATTAATTATTCAAATATCCAGTCTTCAATTCAAATATCCAGTCTTCAATTCAAATATTCAGTCTTCAATTCAAATATCCAGTCTTCAATTCAAATATCCAGTCTTCAATTCAAATATTCAGTCTTCAATTCAAATATCCAGTCTTCAATTCAAGTATTCAGTCTTCAATTCAAATATCCAGTCTTCAATTCAAATATTCAGTCTTCAATTCAAATATCCAGTCTTCAATTCAAATATTCAGTCTTCAATTCAAATATCCAGTCTTCAATTCAAATATCCAGTCTTCAATTCAAATATTCAGTCTTCAATTCAAATATCCAGTCTTCAATTCAAATATTCAGTCTTCAATTCAAATATTCAGTTTCTAGTGGCACAAATATCAGCCCATAGATTATGCTTTTCCCCATATGCGTGAGCAAGATGAGCATTTTGACAGAAGCACGGGTGAGTGCAACTGATTTTGAAAATGAAACATTTTCAGACTTTGATCAGGTCTTCAACTCAACTCAACTTTAGTCATAAACCACTTTGAAAACAACAACACTGAACCAATGTTGTCCACAAATAAAATCGAACATAAGCGGCTTGAATAATGGATCAAACTTAAAGCAGTTAAACAGAAAGCCGAGGCAGCGTAATGAGCAGCCGTTGGTTCACTGTGCTGAGAAAACCAAGGAGGATAGACACAACTTTTAACTTAAAGTGAATGAACAATTGTTTTTTTGTTTTTAAATATAAGATCAACAGTTTTTATTTGTTAAATTCACAATGTGTATAACTGAACTCTTTCTTGTCTAGAAGCAAAATGATTTTAAAAGCCCTGCTGTATTGAAATTTCAGAAGAAAATCAAATTAATTAAATTGTCTTTGAAAAAAAATGTCATGTGCGTCTCTTTCAAGAGAGCATGAGACCAGCTCCCAGCACACAGCCCTACGTTTGACAGACAGTGTTTGAGTTTCAGTTTTGGTATTCGATATGTACAACCGAGGCTGAATATATGAATTTTGACATGGAAACATTGATGCGAAACCACTTATTTCGAGCTTTGGCATAGGATGATATAAGACGATGGGGCCGAACCATTTTTTAATTCATTTTTTACTCTGGAGCGATGGGACCCCAGACTGCTAACAACTGTTTCCTATATAAGTTATGGAGCTGTTCTGTGGTCCCCTCGTTGTCTATATTTTAGTGTGAAGAACGCTGTTGAAAAAGTGTCATTCATACATTGGCTGCTCATAGGCTTTCCTGTGATGGAGACTGTGGAGCATCCCTGAGTGACTGACTTGACAGCCAGAATCAGTCAGGGGCGGCAGGTACAGACAGCAGCCTGGCTTATGAACAATGACTGGGTGGGGCCCAGGCAGCCTCAGAAGCCATTTATCCTGACGACAGCCTCGATCTTACATCCTCAGGTCAGCAACGACTCTCCCGGGCCGCCCTCTCTAACCTCTGTGGAGTATTTTCTTGCCTGACCATCCGACTTGGACAAGTATGAATTACGGAGGGGAAACAAAGAGGGCTGAAGATGTGCGTGAGTGATGCATGATCACAGTCTATAATGGCTGGTGTAAACTGGTCCCATGCAAGGTATTAGAGATAGAGGATCACAATGGTGTGGCTGCTGAGGGATGGAACTGCAACGGTTTGTTTCCTCTAGCTGATAATGGAACGTGCCTCTGAATCCTAATGAACATGCCGTCTAGATAACACCTCACGCTGTTGCTTGTGGGAGCTAAAGCACATTACATTTTCACCGTCATATTTGTGATGAATTGCCTTCACAACAAAGAGAAATGGAGAGATGTGGGAGGAAAAGTAAAGTATTCTCAGGCTCCCTTTCCCAATATCTTTGCCTAAAGCAACTTGGAAGCAAACACAAGCTTGATATTAAAAAGAAATATTTCCTGGCACAAATGTGTCAACATGAGGACGACTCCTTAAAAAAGACTATTCAAAGTTCTTGTATCCCTTCAGGGAAATGAATGACAGATTTCACATTGTCAACCTTGTCTGATGCACTCAACGTTTCCCTCCTTGCACATGATGCAGCTTATCATTCACACGGTGTACACAGTTTGTCCCTTTCTGTCTTCTTCCGAGCTTGTTCGTTGCGTTTACGACACAGCTTTGTGTGTGAGGCAGCAGTCGCATTCCCTGACCTGGCCTGAGGAGAGGGAAAGGCGCATCTGTCTGGTCATGCCCCAAGCCGGGAGATTAAAAGCATGGATTCTTTATTTGATAAAAGAGCTGATACTCGCAATTTTATCAGGGACGGTGTCTTTTGTCGAGCTCGCGCCGCTGGCCTTGCTAGACCACACTGCATTAATATGATGAAAATGCTCTCTCTTGCATGCTCGGCGGAGTTGGCCTGTAGTGTCGCCATGACCTTTACATGACAGCAGGACGACTCACTTAATTGTTCCGTTTGCGCCTCTATCATCATAGACAAGGTGGTGAAACGCTTTCACTATGCATGATTGGCACATCAACGTGCATACGCCATTAAACGCTTACTGTGTCACAAATAAAGCTCGACCAACATGTAGCTCCCATTCATCATGTTCTTACAAAAGTCTAAAGACGCTGCTGAGGAAATGATCTTGAATAAATCAAAGAACGCTTTTGAAGGATAAACTGCTGAAATCAGTTGCTCATTTATTCCAACACACCATTGTACTATTAGTCGCAGAATTCTCTGTCACTATAAATCATACCGATTGAGCTGGAGTTGATCAAAGTAGAAATTTATCATATTGCATGCGGGCCTTGACACTTCCTGTTACTGTCAAGATGAATGGACAAAATAAGTGAGAATGTTACGAGGAATAGGTGTCATAACGCACATTAATTGCTCACAGCTGCAGCTGTCATGCAAATGTGCCCCCTAGGGACGGTGAGCGGCATAGGTCTGACTTCAAAGATTTGATGTTTGAGTTCTGTCTGTAACAGTAAGAATAGCAGTGGCACACCTGACTTTATTTTTTAATGAGCATCGTGACAGTACTACTGTGAATTACACGTTAACACGGGGGTTTCGTTGTAGGTAAAAGTCTGCAATGTAGAGAAACCGTTTCAGCATTTTACCCCTCCCACACACTTTAAATGACATGCTTAGAGTCATTAAAGCATGCTTTTAATAAAAAACAAATAAATGTGTGTCTTAGATGTTCCTTTAAGAGGCGGGTCCTGCCCTGGTGGGTTTGCGTGTGGACGAGATCTGGCCGACGGCATCTTCAGCTTGAGTGTGCTTCTTGTGTTTTATTATTCTGTCGTTGTTCAATAAATAGATGAGAAGTGGGCCTCTCCCATAGGACTACAGGAGATAAAAAAATAAATAAAATAAAACGATTACATAACAATTTGCGATAATTGTAGGGTTTCAATGAGGAATCAGGATATAGCTGAGAAACACCTGTCTCTGTTCTCGTCACCATCGTTTGCCGCCAGTGATGGCAAAAAGAGATGATGAACACATCATTAATAAAAAAGTGGAATATCCAGAGAGGGATTTGTTTTTTATCTGTGTTGAGTGTTGATGTGAATATACTTTGCATTTAATCACTTTCATTGACATAATGGCTTCATCGCATATCATGGTGAGAATGACACTACATGTTTTTGCAGAGATTAACTTCTTGTTAACTTTCGTGCCAGTTTGAAAAGAATTTTAAAAAGCGAGATGTAGATAGATTTGAAGCCTGTTGAAATATGCATTCCTTCGTTAGCTTTAGCATTGTTTTAGCATTAGCATTCCGAGTCCACTGAGTTTGCAAATGCCTTCTTTGTGGTTAGCTTTGAGTTTTCTGACAGGTGATTAAATTGTACAGTGTGGGTTGGGATTTAAAATGAAGACTTGTAAAGGCACACAGTGTATGCCCTATTTAAGGCAAGGAGAATGAATACATTCTTATTTCTCCAAGCTTAGCCCCACAGGAACTTCTAAATCCCCTTAATAGACATCAAATCCTAAATTCCTCCTAAGGCACCGACTTTATAAATGTCCTGGAAGACGGTGATCCAAAGACTAAAAACCTGGTGATTTTTAATGGTCCAACCCTGAGAGACTTCAATTTATGAGGCAAAACTAAAAGCAGACACTTACACAAACGTAAACTTGATTTTCAAATTTTGAGCTTAAACACTGTCGTAAAACAGGGCACCGCGGGGGTCCATTTTTGTACCCCAAAGTACAACTTTTTGTGATGTGCCATACAGGTTTCACAATTGAATCCTTGGGTACACATAATTACAGCTATACTAATAAAGTTGTATTGCATTGTATTGTATTTATGGTTAGAAACCGGACCAGGGCTGGGCACTTAACCCTTTTTTTGCCAGTCACTCCCCCGCCCTCCAGCCGCAATCTCGGTAGCCTTCCGGCCTAAACTTTCAGGCCTTATTGATAAAAATTGTCACCGTCCGATCCCATCGAGCGACCGAAGCAGGAACGGACAACAGGCGCTTTCGACACGATAGGAGGCAATTTTTTGTTGTTTGTCCATTTGTCCTTGACCACATCACACGCACAAGGGCCAGATGGTGGGCCGGACTGAAATCCACCTCCGATCTTGATTAATTGAGCCCTTTTTTAAAATTTTTCACCTCCCACCCCTCTCTCCAAAAATGGACATCCAGGCTGCCCAGCTCTGGAAAATACCATGTTTGTAATTGCTAGACTTACGTGAATACCTTTAAAAAAAAACATTGTAAGGAAACCAGTTTAAAGAAATGAATGATTGACAATAATTTGTAAAATACATGCTTAAAAATGCAAATCTGTGATAAATATCAAATGCAAAGTTTAAGCGTTTGAGATTTTGTTGTGTAGTTTGAAAAAAAAAATGCTGGCTGGTTTGGAAAATCTGACTGCGGCAACATTTTATTACAGCAGCAAAGCATTCACAGATGCGTCTGATTGACACTGTCTGCTGACAGCCAATTATAGCAGTGTTCTAGTCTATTTGCCCTCCCACTAACCTCAAGTCTCCGGCCACCACAACAAACCCCAATGGACATCCCGCCCTATCCTTTCTAGGCTGAACCAGTCAGTTGCACGTTCGTTCACGTCTGGGGGACCCTTGAAAATTCAGAGGCTGGATGCTCACGCCAACAAGCAGTCAGGTACACCGAGAAAGACAGTTGCCCTCTTTTTGTCCTGATTACAATTTGCCTTACTTTGTTTCCCTGACATTGTAGGGTAAATACAATTCTGAAATATGACTCCAAAGAAGAGATGGATCATGTACTCAATGTGTTGTGTTACTATTCAAAATCAATTACCAGTCTAGACAAGGTAATATTTGGACTTAAAGGAAAGATGAAAGGGAAATGCAGTTGTGGCTTCTAACAGTAAGAGCATGAATTTATTCCCCAACAAAAGGAAGCCCTTTATGTCCTTGCATCTCTGCAACCCCCTGCAGCTCTTGGGGGGGACTACTTCCCCATGATGCAATTCCTTCAGGGGAAAAAAATGAATTTATGTAGATGGGATGGGGTAGAGATTAGACACACGTTAAAAATGCACACATTCTAGAAAAAGGAAAAAAAAATACAGATCATCACATCTCACAATTTGAAATCTTCAGGAATTGAATGAATTACAGCTTTGAAGATGCTCGCCACACCTTTGCCATCGCTGCACCTCCCGCTTTCTACTTATATATTACTTGTCCCCTCCTTAGTGCTTTTTGGGAGGGAGATTTTTTTTTTTTTTTTTTACATCAAGAGGCAACAAGTGTACATCCTCTGGTAGCATTGAAACCCCCCAGTTGTTGTTGTTCTACATGACCAATATGGAGGTTACATTTTTTTAAAATATACTTTTCAAGAATTGCCAAATTAGACAAACTGGCACACTAATGGATTAAATGTCTTCATATGTGTAGCTCATGTAAACCTATGCCCTAAGATTGTGACATTTCTCGACTGTTACTGTCTTTCCCAACAAGGTAATGTCCAAACTAGTTGACAACAAGTGGATTGAGAAGACCAGAACTGGGCAGTCCATTCTAGGGGCGGAATGGTCCGGCCCTCCAGCCCAATACCACAATTATAACGCCAATTGTGCGTACTGAATTGCATTGGGCACGTTCGTGGAGAAGAAAGAAGAAGAATGACATGAACGAGACCAATAAGACCAATATAAGCCTATAACAAGGTAAGCGCATTCGAATAGTAAATTAGCCAGCTATGCATCCATCCATTATCTGTACCGCTTCTCCTCACAAGGGTCGCTGGAGTCTATTAGCCAGCTAATGATGTTTAAATAAACCTCTGCCGTTAGCATCTCTCCCGCGGCGGCGTTATGCCGACAATTTTTATGAATAAGGCCGGGGGTGTCGAGGCTGGAACGGTACAGAGATTGCGGCCCAAAGGCGGGGGACTAACCGGCAAAAAAGGGTCAATTGCCCAGCTCTGGAGATGACTATGTTTCAATTTTAGCTCGGCACGGTCTCACAGTGTACAGAAGGACAGTGAAGTGAGAGCTGTCCCAAGGTAGTTAGAAATGTTTCGGAGTGGCCTTGTGATGTTTACCTCTGGGCAGAATCTCAAACGCTCTGCAAACACGTGCATGTGCAATTTCTTTGAAACAGTTCTCACCGTCCTCTGTGATGCATATCTACAGCCACAAAGGGCGGGCTTTTAAAATCCGTGTAATCATCTCAAAGGTGGCTATTCTATCTCCATTACCATGGACGTGCATGGCAGATAAATTTGTGCGCGCGTGTGTGCATGTGTGTGTGGTTACATTCATAAGAAATGATGTGCTTCTTTCCGTAAGCGAGCATCTCGTTACTCAGATATTCTGCATCTCACGGCCGAGCTACAAAGAATATTTTCTTCATGAAAGCTTTTCTAGCAGTGAGAGGAATAATGAGCGGATACAAAACTTATAGTCATGGCTTTTCCAGTTTTGCTGACGATGAACCTAAATGAACCCAGTTAGGGTTAAAAAATTATGGAAAATTATCAAATTGCGATTTTCTTTCCCTAAGAATTAGATTGCGATTTGATTTGCGATTTTCTTCGTATTTTTCAACAATTAATGTTTGTTATAACAAACAATATCAGATCTATTATACATTATAGAAAACTAAGGTAACAGCAAATAAAGTATTTATTAATATGAAAGACAGGTTATCTGCAACAATTAGAGGTTTAAACTTACGAAATATTTGAACGTGCAGTTTGGCAAACGTTACCATGACAACAAAATTCTGCCACACAGGTGTGGTGTAACATGAACACAGGTCTGATTGGTTGTATTGGATCGGCAGATATTTTGTATTTCATTTCATCCGAAATTGGTGATTGGTTGTAATGTCGTAATTTGCTAATCGATCAATGATATCATTGATTGGATCTATGAAATAGGAAATTACAGCAAACACAATCTTGTTCACTCCAGCGACGTTCAATGTTGTTGTTGTTAATAATCTAAGGTTTCTCAACATATGCAGTTGGTTTTTCTTTTCAAATTTTTTTGCAAAAAAATTAATTATTTTACTTTTTTTGGGGGGTGGTGGCATGAGTTGATCAGATTTTTTTCCAACCAATTGGTCCCAATCCAATGCAAATAGCAGGTGTACACTGTACAGTAAACAAAAATGTTGGATAGATTGGTCCATTTTATGATCGGATTTGTGATCATCTTTTAAAACTGGGTGATGGGCTCCAAATTCCTGATTGTATTAAGCGTAGTGCTGTATATTAGTAGTGTACTTTATGTCATTGAAGGCAAGAATTCCTTCCATGCTACTTCAGGTTGAATGTCTTCTGTGTGTCCTTTTTAATGTTCTCAGTTAGCTGAATAGAATATAATTTAGTTTTTTAAATGGTGACAAATCCTGAGGGTTGGAAGTAAATATATTAGAGACTTTTTCATTTTATTTCAATCTGTGGCTGTGAAACACAAATTAACTAAAATCATTGTGTCTTTCTATTTTGGGCTTCCAAGTTTGTCTCTAGTTGTTTTTTTCCCTGCTAAACTAATTTCCTCGCATACTAAATGGCTCCAGCTCACCCATGATGCTGAATGGCATGTGCAGACAAGAAAATTAGTGAATGGTTCATTTTGATTTATTTATTTTTTTTGTGGAAAAAAAAAAACGACAGAACATATAATACAACGTAGGCCTGTTTAAATTATAATCTTGTAATTTTGTCAGTGATTTTTTTTGTGCAGGCATTTCAAAAGCAACCCATTTGTGTAAGAGGCTTAAGTTAGATCATCATTTTACACAGTTTAGAGACTGCAATTTCTATTCATAATGTTACCAATTACAATAATTTAAAATGCAATACGTACATATGTAACAGTATGCATTTACTGTACTATATTTTCTTGTATTTTCTATATGCTCATCTCTGCACCTCATGCTCGGGATTTATAGTATACACTAAACTTAGGGGAAATTGGATTTAACTATTAAAATAGTTGTTATTAAAGGTGCAGCCACGACCGTTGATTGTCCCTATAATGAAAGGTCATGCTCAGCATGTGCCCTGGCTCAGTTGCCTCAAGCCATGCTATTTAATGAGATTTTCTCAATTTCATTAGCCACAGGAAAGCAAGACGGGCCCCGTTCCTTTCACTCCCAGCTGACATTAAAGACACTGGCTGTGTTTCCTGAAGGCATCACCGTAATGAGATGCACTTGATCAAATGTCAACAACAGCCTGATTTCAGTCATTTTCAAAAACACTTCAAGTCCGTAAATTTGAACGTATCGGCACAAAGGAAGTCAATATGTTGCAATGCTCGTACATTTGCCAGAATGCTAGACCTGACCCTGGCAGTGTGTAGAGAACCACCTCCCCTCCTTTGAGGATTAGAAACCACAAAGCCATGCTCATTCCATGCTCACATTTCATCGCTCTCGACAGCAGGCTGGAAACCCCCATCGGCCCAGACACACCAGGGGGAGGATGGGAATACCCTGCCGAAACTTGTCATTTCATTCCCTTCTTTGTGGCCTGCATCCAAAGGGTTCATTTTCTGCATGCATATAAAACAGCCATACAACAGACAAAAACTGAGAGATATCTAAAAATAATGGGTTGATTGTTTTGTTGTTAATTTCTTTCAACATATCTGGGAATGGAGCAATCAAAAAGTAATGAAACGTATTCCGCTTGCATTACTTTAATATTACGGCACTTTGATTACATTACTAACTACATTTTTTAATCGGTTACTAGTAATTATAATCGGTTACTAGTAATTATATCTACGTACGTATCCATTTAACAGTCAGATTCACCGGACCACAAAAAATTGGTAGATCAGGTTGGGGTGGGTGGCACCATCTGACTTCTAAGATGAGGGCACCCAAGGCCCTGGGTGGCACCTAAAAAAATTTTTAAAAATAAATTAAATAAAATTTTTAAAAAATGCACTGGGTGTAGGGCTGCTCGATTATGAAAACATTAATCAAGATTATTTTGGTAATAATTGAAATCACGATTTTTCCAAATAATAATAATTTTTTCCATACAAATGAAGTACATGTTTAATCGTAAAAATAAATAAATAATAAAAAAAAATTCAAATATGTGATTTTAAAATTTAAAAAATGAGTACATATATGATCATGCCAATTTTTTTAATTATTGAGTGTAGTTATCATAATTGAATTCCGATTACTTGCACAGCGCTAACTGGGTGGAAGCACCTCATTTGACGACCCCAACGAGGATATGCTGCAAGTAGACTGCCATGCTCACAAATTTCCCATACAACAAAGCCCACTTGATGAAACGAAAACATGGTTGTTTCTGTTTTTTTCCACATGCTTTCGAAACCATTTTTCCTCATTAGGGTTGCGGGTCAGCTGGAGCCTATCTCAGTTGATGTTAGACAAATGGAGGGTTCCACTGGCCTGGGCTTGACTCAATCGATTACAGGGCTTGACTGACATAATTTTGTGCCTTTTTTTTCCCCAATCCTTTCTGCTGCTGTTTTAACAGATTTCATCCTAACTGATATACCCTGTTTTTTTTGCATCTTTCCAAGTTGTCTTGGTCCACTTGTTTGTGATGGAGTTGGGATGGCAGCGCTCAACAACTGTCAGAAAATTTACCCTTTGATTCTCTTTAACGGATCCCAAACTGACAACCGTTTTTATATAAGAAATCCAATATACAACGTTATCTGCTGGATAAATGACTCAAACATTGCAATCACTAGGTACTTGTCAGATTATTAAATTAAGTGCTACATGTGTTCTAGGTAAAAAAATGATTGAAAAGAGATTTTTAATCTCAAATATTTTTCAGCTGGTTAAATAAAGGAATAATACTAAAATGAGATTTAGATTCATTCGATTGACAGACATCATTGGGTGATGCTGTTCTGCTTAATATGTATTTTCTTGCGTTTCTTTATATTTGCACCACATTTTATATTTTGATGAGTCTGTAAATGAAGCTGAGTTGATTAAAAACAGAATAGCAAAGCATTTGCCTCTGGCAAATTGTGTTATTAAAAAAAGTGTTTAATATTTGAACATCAACCCACCTTGTGCCATTTTTCTGTCGTCTACCCCGGCAGCAGTGGCCACTGAGCTGGTTTGTCATGAGGATCAAAGGCTCTGCTCTCCTCTCTCATTCAGTTCGCTTTATTGGGCCAGCCCCCCTCGCCTCTACCCCCTTGTGTGGCTACTTTAGTTCGAGATCGGCGCAGCAGGGCGAGAGTTCTACCTACCATGTGGCGTTACTGCTTGTTATCCCGAAGCCTTGCGGATCCTTCCGGTTCCGACTGAGCTGTCTAACCCCTCACTGTGCTGACTCTTTAACTCTTCTGAGCACAACTTCCTCCTGCCAAAGTCACTCACCATCTCCAAGCAGTCTCTTTTCCAATGTTTCCGCTCATCCTATCCTCCCCTGTGCTTCCGTTTCTTCAACTCTTTCTCACCCCACCATAATCCAGTTTGCCGTGCCCTTGACGAAACTCTTGATTCCATAAAGTTTTTGCTCCTTGTTCTCCCTTCGCACACACAAACACATCAAAAGCACATTTTGATTTGAAGCTTTCTCTTGTTTCTAACGAGTCAATTTTCTCAAGTGTTGTCTCTTGCTTCTTTTATTCCAATTCACACTTTAATCAAAACTGTCAATCACTTGCTCAAGCTATGCACAACCCCATTGCCCCGTGCTACCATCTCAAATGACTGCTTTTGTACTTTCAAGGTTACTTTCAATGGCACTAACTTTGGTCTTTTTTTTAATTTATTTATCTCACAGCCTCGAGCGCTGAGCAGTTGAATGAAAAATCCAGAACTAGGCCAGGGCATGGCAAGCAGGCAGGCGGGCAGCGGAGGATTGGCCCATAAAATCACCTGCTTTACTCTCGATGCCGGTGTACTAAACAAGTCAGCCTGCAGGTGTTAGCGGTAAACCGAGCCACAATGGGCGCCAGAAAACGAATCAACCTGGATGTGAGCATCTCTTACTACATCCCCCATCCAATTCCAATGTGAATTGTTTTTTTTTTTTTTTTTTGCTCCTCGTCATTTTCAGAGCTGCATACTGCACTTGGTCACCAGTGCAGATGACAGTTTTGTTGGTTGCTAATGAGCTTGTTGAGAACTCTGTTTTCTTGTGTCATAACTTAATTTGAAGTGATTCAGTTCACTTGAGTCACTTGCGTTGTTGTCGAATCATCTTGAATAGCCTTTCTATTCTTCCCAAAAGCGGGCCACAGGATGATGCTCTTAGTACTGCAGTCTCACGATTCCTTTTCATTCTGTCGGAAGGTTTTGAATTGTTTGTCGTGGTGATTCAGGAACCAACTAGCGCGATATGCAAAGTACTTTCTCTGAGTGGGTTATAATGTAACTTTGACACTCATAAAATATGTATTTAATGAATTCTTCATTTTTTCATAGCATGCTTCTGTTTTACTCGTGCACGTCTACCTGTCTTTTTAAATTCCTCCCATCTACTGTCCCTTTTAATCTTCTTTTCTAAAGCGCTTTGTGACATAATTGAAAGAAGAGTTTATAATGTAACATCTTCCAATCTGTACATCATTTTGTCCGGATCCATTAAGATAGTAATTGTTGATGCTTTAAGCGTCTCTCACTCAAATTGTTTTTGGCCTGAGCCTTTGAAATCCCAAATCAATATCAGTTCGTGTGACACACAAGCACACGCAAACACACACACGCGCGCACGTTGTGGAGTGTTTCCATGCCCTTCTAATTCTATTGGCGATGTCTTTCTGGTTTCATCAGCTTTGACAGCGACTGCCAAAGGAAGTGGATGTTGATCGCTAATCTGAATAATTAAGTTTGTGTGTTTGCATTCTAAGTGGAAAACATTTCAGTGATTTCTGTCATATTTTTTGTGTGCTCAGCTCAGTATGTTTCTAACCAACGTTGACAGGGTGGGCAGAGATAAACTTGAAAACAAGTGCATTACGTCATATGCGCACTGCCACTTAGTCAAGTGTGGATGTTAGGTCACTGGTAGGATGCAAATTGTGCAGGTTCACCTCAACTATTGTAAGGTCGTTCTTGAACGATTCGTTCAAAAAGAAAGAATTTTTCGGTGAACGTGAGGGAATGGATCACTTCCTAAAGTGATTCGTTCTTTTCCAGGTCATTTGAGCTCAGGAACGGGCATTTTGTCAATCATCGCAAATGAACAAGCAACCAGCATCAGATGGATGAGGGATTTTACTGAAAATACTACTACGCTATTGATGTTCACGGAATCAGTGAGGTAATTTCCTGTTTACGAACGATTCGTCGAGTGAACGTGACGTCATTTCCCGTTCACGTAAGATTCTGTGAAAGAAAGTGATGCCATTTCCCAACCACGAACGATTCAGTAAGTGAATGTGATGTCATTTCCGGTTCACGAATGAATCGGTGAGAAAACGTGAGGTCATTTCCCGTGTACGAATGATTCAGTGGATGAACGTGATGTCATTTCCTGTTCATAAACAATTCAGTAACTGAACACTATGTCATTTCTTGTTCACGAATGATTCAGTGCGTGAATGTGATTTAATTTCCGGTTCACCAACTATTCAGTGAACGAATCCTTTGAACGATTCTTTGTGATGAACTGATTCTAAAGATTCAGTTCACATAAAAGAACTGTCATGCCCATCACTAACCTGAACAAGTATTCAACCAGTGTCTGTAGAAACTCACAGAATCTTTTCGGTTGTAGCCTTACATAAGGAACCTCTGCCCAAGTGCCACTATTTGATGGATTGGAAGTAAGCCTACGGAGTCTTCTTCCTGTTTTTCACTCTCTGTTGCTGCGTGGCTCCCACGCTCCCTGGAACCTGAACAAAGATGTCCTTTACATCAGAAGGTGGGCTATTAAATGTAAGATGAATGTAAGGAGTCTCGCTCGAGTGAGTGAAACTTCCATTTCCTGGCCTCTTGGGGCCTCGGCATTTCACAGTTCCCCCAGTGCAGTGTGACGTGACAAGGACATGACACCTTGAAGCGCTCATGACTTGCATTACTGCCATCTCCTGCCTCATTTCATCCTCTCATTAGATAAATTGATGGAGCCGCAGTGGCTACAGTTATTGCCAAGGTTATAGAATGGCTATTTGTAGCAATACGTACTATTATATGATATGGTAAAGGAATAACTTTTGTATTAATTGCAATTGGAAAAAAAAACACCCTCTGTCATTTTAACAATGCTACAATGAACACATAAAAAATGTTGTTGACAAAATAAAATCATGGACTACCATATTTTGTTTTTAAGAATGATGAACCAACAAGGGATCCTGAGGGTTGGAAAGTTCTATGTATGCCATAGCAACTCAAACCAAAAACCAATTTGCCTATCCATCGTTTTAAAATCACTTGAATGGGTCTTTCTTTTTTTTTTTTTGCAGTGCAACACTCCTCTAGTTTCATGCATGACAATTTTGCATTTATTTTACCATAATCTTCATCTTCTTTAACTACTGCTGGCCCAGGATTTCTACGCAGTACTCTACTTCGTATTCCTGCTTTTTTTTCTTATCTTGAAATTTTAATACTTCTTTCAACGTTATCTTCCTCCGCAGCCATTTGCTTGGCCTCTGGCTTTCTCACACATTCTCCTTCCTGGCTGCTTCGCGAGTGATGTTTTTGGCACAGCCACCCACACAGGTTGTCTTTGCAACTTCTGTTATGAGACAAACAGTATAGCCTTATACTTCTCACGGCATCTCAAGCACAATTTGTCTCCTTCTCAATACTCCTACTCAGCAACGGGCAATGTCATGCTAGGCTGTCGCGCTTCACCAGTATATTTTTAAACGTGGCCTCTAATTGGGGCTTTCGCATTAGAGTTTAATGTTCCTCTAATGAGTCAATTTGTTGGCAAGCATGTGATTAGGACTTTGCTGTTTATAGCAGCCCTAACTTAATGGATGGGCATCACTTAACAGTGTTCCGGTTCAAATGTAGCCTTGTCAATTTGTGCTTTTACTCCACAGTTTGGTTGTATGGGTTGTCCTTTTGACATCTTGTAGTGGAACTGTTTTTCCAAATGTTGTGTTCCATTCATCCATTTAATATTCCACTTAGCTGATGAAAGGCGGATTATAGCATGGACAGATCGCCAATTAGTTGTGCCCTGATTTTAAATAACACATGATCATCAGATATGTGAACACTTACGCAACCAATGGCTGGACCATAGGTAACCATTTGTGAGGAGATAAATTGACTGTGAAGATATTTGACCGCAGTCCCAGTGAGGATAAGCGATATGGACAATGGATGAATGGCATTGGTAAACATTATGGAGAAAGTTTTTATCTGACTGGGTCTCCCGAGTGAATCGGATCTGTCTTTCTTTGGACCCAATGTTCTGCACTTGTACACTGCTGTTTCATAACTGTGGGACAAATTTACATATGAACCACATCCACACACAGTTTCTCCACCATGACTCGATCAGCTAGGAACGGTGGTCCCAGCATCATGCGCATCGACAACGTATGGACACCCTGCGACTTGCACTGTTCGATCTTGCCAAAGGCTTCCCCACCAAAATGTGTTCTGCAAGTACGATCACTTAAAATGTAGCAGCGCGTTCCCTTCTAAGCTTGCAAGTTTGCTAATGAGCGATGCCTTCATCCAATCAGCAATGAGTCTCATCTCTCCACTAGTACCTCTTCCGGTAGGTTAATGTTGTTTGTAGGCATGTGACGATATCCAAATGTGATGATACAATATTATTACAATATGAAACTTGCGATATGATGATTATCACAATATTTTGGGGAGGTTACCGCTATTAAAAAAAATAAATAAATAAAATAAATGTAAAAAAGCTCACAATATTGAGGGAGAATGATATATAGTGCCCTGCAACTGGCTGGAGTTCGGTTCAGTTTGGAGGCGGTTTTGAGGGTGACATACGCAGACACACAAAAAGATGTAGGCTTCTCCAGTCATTTTCTTCTCATGTGTTGCTATTGGCTCAGCGGCGCAATGTATCATGGGCTATGTAGTTCACATTGCTGCGTTTGGCTGAAGTGGGTCAAAAGTAAGGCTTAATATTGTAACATTACAACGATGATATTGAAATATTACAGTTATTCCTACATTCCTCTATTGAGTTTTTTTTCGTTTTGTTTTTGTGCTTTTTCATTTGCATTTTTTTTTATTTTTGGTTATTTTGTTTAGTTATGCGTTAGTGTTTTTTAATTTGCCGGTGTTTTCTTTTTGTGTTTTCTCTTTCAATTTGGTCTTGTTTATGTTTTTGTTGATTAATTAGTTTTTAGAATTGTTGTTGTTCAAATTTGTTGTTGTGTTTATATGTTTTGAATTTTGTTTAGCTTCATGTTTTTGGTTTTTCCCATTTTCTGTTGCGTTTAGTCATTTGTTTTTGTGTTTTTTAATTTGCTGTGTTATTTGGTTTTGTTGCTTTTGTCTATTTACATTTGCTGTGGTGTTTAGTTATATTGTTGTTTTGTTTTGCACTTCCGAGCCACCATGAGTTTCCTGTCACAAGCTAACAACATGATGATGAATTGAAGGCAAAGTTTGGTCCTCCCCCCCTAAACATTTTAGTTGGGGATTTTGACTTTGGACGTTTCACCGTATTAAGTGACACCTCTGTTCTGCAAGAAGTTTCTTATTCCCTTTTATCGAAGAGCTTTCCTTTACTTTTACACTTGTCAGTTGATTTATTTATTTTTTGTGCTGAACAGACTTGCCTCCGCCATCATTACCTCTGGCAATCATTAAAATATTCAGATCTGCCAACCACAGTGTTTTTAAGAGTGGTTACAAAACACACGATCAGCATCCATCAAAATGAAATACACGAGACCCTCTGGACAATGTAGCCCTGCAGATAACCCTGCCCATCACATACACATTTTAAAAACCACACCTGCTGTATCCTCATGAGTCTGTCTGCCTTGTAGGAGAAATCAAGCATGTGTTCCTTTATTTATTTATTTATTTCGTGTGGCAGGCAGACGAAAAAGATCTTCATGGCATGACATGACCATCCCAGGGACTTTGGGACCGCATGAGTCTGGCTTGATAAAGCAGCATTAAAGGAAGAATGTGAGCTGGAGAAGTCTGATATTGGGCCTATGCCTCCAGGTGAGCACGATATCAAATGGAGCTGTTTGTTTGAAGCCAGGCTGCCTGCCTGCCTGCCTGCACACAGCTGTGGTTCAGTGATAAAAGGGGGAACTTTAATAGGTGAGGTCTCTTGGGTTTCCATCACGTGCTCTGTTTCACGATTGGTCATCACAGCTTTAGCTGGGGAAAGGGGCACGAAGCCGCCTCACTGTCAGGTACACCTCCACCATCCAATTAGATCCATCCATCCATTATCCAATCTGCTTTTCCTCACAAGGGTCGCAGGTGTGCAAGAGACCATCCCAGCCATCTGCGGGCATTTGGTCAATTGCAAAAGAAACAAAATTCTGCATTGATAAACAGTGTTGGGGAAGTTACTTCCATGATGTAATATATTACCTATTACGAGTTATTTGCATTTGAAAGTGTTTCTTTTCCATATTACTGTCTGTCTAGAGCAGAGGTGTCAAACTCATTTTTGTGGATGGGCCAGATCATACTTATGGTTGCCCTCAGAGGGCCGTTATGACGTTACCGCGTACCGAAACAAACTGATGGGTTAGCGAGTTTTGAAATCAGAAGCCAGGAAATAATTGTTTGTTCAACAATTTATTTTAAAGGGGGAGTATTGCTAACAAATGAACGACAATATCTCAGATCTCAATGTTGTTAAAAGTGAAATAAATGTGTTAGAAACAGGAAGTTGACACACATGATTTCCCCTTTGCGGGCCACATAAAATCAGGTCGCGCACCAGATCTGGCCCCCGGGCCTTGAGTTTGACACCTGTGGTCAAGAGAAATGCGGTCATCAAGTCACACAAAAGTTAGTTAGTTTTTTTTTTTTAAATCAAGTATTCATTCATTTATCATGATTTCGAGACTTTAAAAGGAAAGCGCAAAATTTGCAACCATACTAGTAACGTCAACTTGCATTGAGAATATTTAACTGCATACTGTGGGCTGCAATTTTAAATGTATGGACTCTATGGTGGGAGATTATTTTCTTTGATCAATCCGTCCCTCCATTATCCAAACCACATATCCTCACGAGGGTTGCGGGCTTTCTTTCAAGGACCCCAAGTTCTGCGAATGTGCATTGTGCAGTGGAAGATTACTACACAGTTCAGTTGATTATGCCCGAATCCTGACCTATTTGATGTCTGTTTGAAAGAGTTCCCAGGTGAAAACCAATGATGACCGACAAAGAACATGAAGGCTTTTCTTACTTTGCAAAACACATTTGAAACTGTGTTATAACTTGTGATGAACCAGAACAACAAACAAGTTATTGGAAGCAGACATATTTGTTGTTTACATTCACCTTGAACGCATTTAGGTTGAAACTGGGACAGTCCGAGTCCTACCTTCCTCGAATGCAGCATACCTGACTGAGAAGCAAAGGTTTGCGAATGTTTTCGAACAGTGAATGAATGTTGGCTTTTCATTCTGGTTTGTTCAAGGTCACAACCAGTCTCGCCAACAGTTTTAATGGTCACAAACAGTTTTTCTTGTCGCTATGGAATTTGGAACCTGTTCAAAATTTCTTCTGTGGAATTAAAAATTGTGGTTTGGAAAATTCCGAATATTTGTGCATTTCTGTTGATACACACAATGCAACACGGTTTAGTCGATAAGAACAATGCACCATACTCTATTGCTTCTGCCAATGATTTGTCACGGATTTGGTAACAGATCATGACATGATTAGAAAATAAAGCTTGCAGAAAATCATGACCCGAAGTTGTTGTGTGGGGTAATATTCCAACCACGACATGATGAAAACTAAATCAACTTTTCATGTTACTGTGTGGACTGTGAATGTCGAAGAGGTGGAGTGAAGAGAGTGGAACTGGCATGTTCGGAATGGAAGCTAACCAAGACCAAAGTTCTTTGTAGTAAGCAGATATGGGCATTTTTTTTTTTGCCGGTCAGTCCCTGCCCTCCTGCCTCGGTCTCAGTACCGTTTCAGCCGCGACCCTCGTGCCTTATTCTTAAAGATTGTGGGCCCCTGACTTTGATGTTTTGTTTTGTTTTCTACATATTTTTGGCTTTAATCAGCTTGCATCATTATCTATATAAACGCAGTAAAAAAAAAAAAAAAAAACAACTCCGCTCTCTTCGGAATAACCCCAAGTTCAATGCTTTTCAATGAGCGGAGAGTTTTTCACCGACTTGACCACCATTGAAGTTTGATTTTGTGAATTTTGTCTGAGCCTAAGCCCAGAATTCTCAATTACTAACCAGTTATCCACTTAAGTCAGGGAGAGGTTGTTTGGACAACTACTTTGAAAGCAAGAGGAATCCCTGCATGTTAATTTCATCATGTAAAATATTTGAGGCAAGGCAAGGCAGTTTTATTTATATAGCAAATTTCATATACAAGACTACTCAATATGCTTCACACTAGCAGGGGCACAACACCTACAATTACAAACAGAGCAGTTAAGAACATTCAAAAGCAAAGCAAAGAAAACAAAAGTAGCTTACAAAAATTACTATAAATGTACATGACAACATTAAACACATAAAAGAAAACTTGAAAAAACATTTCAAACAAACTAAAGAAACATAAGTGTTTTACTAAAATATTCTATAATATAGAAAGAAAAAAAATAATTGTTTGGAGGACCTTCATCAAAGGTTGGAGAAAAAAAGCAAAGTTTTTAATGTGGACTTAAAAGCATTTACACTCGGGGCTGACTTCACTTCTGTTGGCATCTTATTCCATTTGTGTGCAGCATAGCGGCATTCCAGCTTCAACAGTTTTACTTTGGACTCTGGGTTACACTAACTAACCTGAGATTGTAGAGAGAGCCCTACTAGGCTTGTATTCAATCAGGATTTCTTGAATGTATCCAGGGCCTAAACCATTCAGTGATTTGTGGACCAGTAGCAGAATTTTAAAATCTAAACTCAATTGGGAGCCAGTGTAAAGCATTTAATTTCTAACTGTAATCTATTTTTTCTACTCCTGTATCAGACTAGTTATATTTCTGTGTACGAAAATGTAATGCTGGTACATGTTACTCCCCAAGACGAGGGAATCTTATTGAGATTGTGCTTATTAATGTTTGAAAATCATGTTGTATCATGTTCAGGCGCACAAAATGTCTCCACTGTTGGTAAAGCATAAGCATTGGTGAAAATATTCGCGAAATGAAATTTGGGGGAAAAAAATCTATTTAATACGCTTTCATGTGTCCGTTTGCATAGCGACACAGAAGCACCTTCTCGGAAGGGTCGCTGGCGGTCCGGAGCCGAACCGCAGTTTGGCAACCGCCATCCCAGAAGGCCGACCCCTGCAGCCCGGCTTGCTGTCTCCGCCTCCGAACAACAACCAGGAGCGACCTCAGCTCGCCAGCGTCTACCCCGAAGACCCGTCCACGTTCAAGCCTGCCCCTTCTCCACAACCCGAGCGCCATTACTTCCACTCAACGCGAACTTCTCCACGAAATGCCAAAAATGTTGTCTTTAACTCGGACGGTGATAAAGTAGTTCCAGTTCTAAAGTCCAACAGGCGGTGGTAGAAAGCGTCGCCGAGGAAGTTTTTCACCCCCAGTTTTTGGCCAGAAAGCTCAAGTCTGGGGGGAAAGGAACGCGTATGATGTGGATCTGGTACATTCTACTCGGCTCGAGAACAGTTGGTAAGTTGTTTTTTTTAAAAACTTCAACGTAAATTAATGGCGTGTGTGATGCGCTGGGGGGTCTCAGGGAGCAAAGAGGAGGGGGCGATGTGGTGTATGTATCTCTCCGCCGACCAGCTAAAGCACTTTTTATGCCCCCCGAAAGAATGCATTCTGATTCGGATTCTGAATATGCGTCTTCGGCGTCAACACAACCAAGTGTGGAATATTGTGGAGAAGTTGTGGTGCCCTCGTTTATGAGCGACAAGCGTGTTGCTAAAACCAACCCTCCGCGCTTGCCCATTGCTCCATCCTGTGTGCAACGAGGGGAGCTCCTCGCTGAGCGGTGAGCTCACTGTCAAACTGTTCCCCGGGCGGGCCGTGGCAGCCGGGCCCCTGCAGAGCTCACGTTGGCGGCTTCACCGCGGCTCATAACGGAACACTTGCCACATGACTCCTCGACTGCTTTTGAGCTGTTTTTGCATTCAGTAGCGGTGGTAAAAGATGTACCAGCTGTGTATTACAATAGTAGAGGGGAAACAACGTAATCCATAGAGACGGATTTAACTACCAAGTGATGAAGTACAAACTCTGAAAAGTAATCCCGCGTTTAATGGCGACGGGAAACCAACGCGGAACGTGAAAAACCGCGAAGTAGAGGTTGACGTTATTATTATTATTATCATTATTATAAAATTTGATTTGGGGATTATTTATCCCTCCATTACACCACCGTGAACAGTTCTACCACGTCGTTGGAAGAGTGGCTGTTACAAATGAAAGCGGAGCAAGGATGAAGTCTCCATCATAGACGTCATGATCTCAGCGAGCATGACGTCACTCACAAACCACAAGGTATGTTTTAACGTAAACAAACAAACTAGGGGTGTCATGATCCAACTTTTTTCAATTACGATACCAATATTGCGGCCAAGAGTAATGTCCGATACTGATATCGTCCGGTATGATATGAGCACGAATTATATATGCTGTAATTAATTTCTTTGGTATGGATTATTAGAAGAGACTTGATCAATTTATACTATTAAAACTGAATAACAATAGTAAGCGACCAGTTTATTCCCAACATTTGGGTCACAAAAATTCAACCTCAAACATGAGAATGTTCTGCACTTGAATAAAATAAATGTAAAGTAAATATAAAATGTGTTTTTATTTATTTTCAAGAAGCACTGTCACTGGAAATATTCATGACATAAGTGTCCCTTTGCACAATAACATCAACATGGAACTTGGGATAAAATAGAACTTGGCATTCTAGTTAACGTAAGTCATTTTTAGGATCAAAATGAAAACTTTAACGTAGTTATTAGTGAAAGTTCCGTCATAATGATCCGCTTTCAGATTTGTAGATAATATTCCTCACAGAGCCTGCAGCTTGGTATTTATTCTTCATTTTATATTTATAAAGTTAAATTTGTAGTGTGTCAAGTATTTCGAAGGTTGGGACCCATGTGTTCTGCTGCTTTGCGTAGTGTCGCAGATGAGATCACGAGACAAAATTAATTGACTGACAAAATACCTGCTCTGTGGTTTCTTGATGTATTGTCTGAAAGATAAAAATTAGGGTGGCAGCACAAAAGAAATTTATTCTGTTCACTAACTGGGTGTTTCTTGTTTAATCAGTCAGTTTGTGATCCATTAGTGCTAACAGCACGCACGCACACGCACTCACACACAGACACGCACACACGGACACACATCCAAAGGATTAATTTGCAGCCAATTATGACTAGACCACGTATTTGGGTCATTTCTCCCATTGAAAAGAGAAACAGAAAGACTGTGTCATGGTTGGACTGTGTCCTTGCATGTCTTTGGAATTGGAATTGTGTTTGACTGGATGAAGAGCTTCCAGAGAATAACGGTTATTTGGCTGTGAAGCATGGCGTGGTCAGCTGGTTTGAGTGGGCAAGTCATCTTGTATGCCCTGATACCATTACATTACTCATGCTTTATGCTGTTGGCCATATATGCATGTTTTTTACCTTTTAGGATCTTACCAACTCTTACGGGCTATTCTGTTGGACTTGTTCCGTTAATCCATCATCTTGGGCTCATTCTGATGCAAATTCCATTATGTAAAAATGCAGTTGGTGGGGGTCCTGCGTTTTGTCTGATTCATTGATTCATTGACAAAATAACTGACAGATTAAAATGATTAATGCTACCTTTTCCTTTTTAACTGTACTTTTACCTTCATTGTTGGATACTAAAATCGTGTGCACTCAATCAATTTTGGATTACAGTACTAATTAACAAATTCTAGCGACTTTTCACCGCACTTCCAATACTTCTTGTTGGGTCTGGCAGGCGGGTGAAGCAACCTAAATATTCTCAGTGGGGCAGTTCCAAACAAACTTCAATTTAAACTGAAATTTAGCATGTCTTGTTTTAAAAACAAAAGACATAAAAGCTTCAACAGCTTTTGTGCATCTTCACTTGAGTAGCTGTGGCCTTATTCCGTTATGAACAAGGCTGGGGAGGACAGAAAAAACTGGATGTTGCTGTGAAAACCATCCTCCATCAAACACAAATTGTTACATATTCCAACAAACTTCCAATCCAAAACACCATTTTATAGGTAATGTGCAGAAGCGGCCCAATGTGCTGGATGAAGGCTGCAGTTTCTCAGGAGGCATGGATTTTAAATCCCACCACTCCATATGGTGTTGTCTTCTGTTGTTCAAAATGTGTCCAAAGTTAAGACAAGTTTCTTGAGTGTAATAACCGTATGTTTGTATTTTGTCCTGTCGCTGCCATAAGGTATGTGGACCCCTCAAAGTTGTTCCTAATATTTTTAACTTTCACGCTAATCTGTACTGTCAATTGAAGGGGTACCTGCAATGTGGATTCAGTACGAGACTGGTGAAACAAGGCACATTTGTCCAATGTGAAGTCAGTGATTTATGAAAGAATCATTTCTCATGTGCCACAGATTATGAGTAGCCAATTCTTAACAATTCTAAACTGCAATATTTTTTAAGAGTAAGACTTTCAGAGAGTTCAACAAAATGCAATCTAATGTTTACTCAGACAAGACTACGGGATAGCAGAGGATGGTTTCGATCCATCGACCTCTGGGTTATGGGCCCAGCACACTTCCGCTGCGCCACTCTGCTGCTGCTCAAGTTTGGCTTTAGTCCGTACTTTGTTGTAGCTTAAGAATCATTCGGTCCAGACCCTATCTCAACTGGATGGTTCTGGTTTTCTTTGAAGCCGTTTCACCTGTGATCTGAGCAGGAATTATTACGTCATGAACAAGCATAGGTAGGACAGCACAAACCTGCATGTTGCTGTGAAAACAAGTCCTCCAGTACAGGTGCAACCACACGAGTTGTTACATCTTCCAACATTCCAATCGCAAGTAACATGGCTGCCAGGATGGCTGAGTGGTCTAAGGCGCCGCGTTCAGGACCCAGTCTCCCCAGGAGGCCTGGGTTCGAATCTCGAATTTCCCCATTGTGGGACTTATAAAGGGAATATTATTATTATTATTATTATTATTATACATGAAGAGTGACTGAGCGGTCCAAGGGGTTGCATTTTGGCTCGAATCTCTCTGAATCATGGGTTCAAATCCCACCCCAACCTCAACTCGGGAGACAATGGTGCCGTCTGCAGTTGTCTAAGAATTGTCTCTAGTTTAGACCATGTTCTTGAGTGCAATTAAGGTCTGTTTCTATTTAGTCCTGTTGCATTCATAAGGTATGTGGACCCATCAAAGTTCTTCCTAAGCGATGAATTTCTTTAACTTTCACGTTAATCTGGACTGAATATTTAAGGAGAAACTACCATGCGGATTCAAACAAGACTAGTGAAACAAGGCACATGTCCATCTAATGTGAGGTTAGTGATTTAAGGAAGGATCCTTTTTCATGTGCCACAGATTATGAGTTGACAATTTTTAACTTCAAAATACAGTTCAACATAATGCTAAGTAAAATTTTATGCTAATTAAGACCAATCACCGAATAGCAGAGGATGGTTTCGATCCATCGGCCTCTGGGTTATGGGCCCAGCACGCTTCCACTGCGCCACTCTGCTGCTGTTTATGTCATGCTTTAGTCTGTACTCTGCAGTCACTCAAAAAGGATTTGGACGAATATCTAACTTTCACGCTATGGACTGTCAATTTAAGGAGAAACTACTGTGTGGATTTTGAACAAGACGAGAGAAACGATGTACATCTCTCCAATGTGAAGTCAGTGGTTTAAAGAAGGGTCATTTTTTTTAAGTGCAACACTTAAAATGAGTGCAACATAAAGTTAAATAAAACATCATGCACATTCAGATCAATCACTGGGTAGCAGAGGATGGTTTCGATCCATCGACTTCTGGGTTATGGGCCCAGCACGCTTCCGCTGGGCCACTCTGCTGCTGCTCAAGTTTGGCTTTAGTCCGTACTTTGTTGTAGTTTAAGAATCATTCGGTCCAGACCCTATCTCAACTGGATGGTTCTGGTTTTCTTTGAAGCCGTTTCACCTGTGATCTGAGCAGGAATTATTACGTCATGAACAAGCATAGGTAGGACAGCACAAACCTGCATGTTGCTGTGAAAACAAGTCCTCCAGTACAGGTGCAACCACACGAGTTGTTACATCTTCCAACATTCCAATCGCAAGTAACATTATACATGAAGAGTGACCGAGCGGTCCAAGGGGTTGCATTTTGGCTCGAATCTCTCTGAATCATGGGTTCAAATCCCACCCCAACCTCAACTCGGGAGACAATGGTGCCGTCTGCAGTTGTCTAAGAATTGTCTCTAGTTTAGACCATGTTCTTGAGTGCAATTAAGGTCTGTTTCTATTTAGTCCTGTTGCATTCATAAGGTATGTGGACCCATCAAAGTTCTTCCCAAGCGATGAATTTCTTTAACTTTCACGTTAATCTGGACTGAATATTTAAGGAGAAACTACCATGCGGATTCAAACAAGACTAGTGAAACGAGGCACATGTCCATCTAATGTGAGGTTAGTGATTTAAGGAAGGATCCTTTTTCATGTGCCACAGATTATGAGTTGACAATTTTTAACTTCAAAATATAGTTCAACATAATGCTAAGTAAAATTCTATGCTCATTAAGACCAATCACCGAATAGCAGAGGATGGTTTTGATCCATCGGCCTCTGGGTTATGGGCCCAGCACGCTTCCGCTGCGCCACTCTGCTGCTGTTCATGTCATGCTTTAGTCTGTACTCTGAAGTCACTCAAAAAGGATTTGGACGAATAACTTTCACGCTATGGACTGTCAATTTAAGGAGAAACTACTGTGTGGACTTTGAACGAGACGAGAGAAACGATGTACATATCTCCAATGTGAAGTCAGTGGTTTAAAGAAGGGTCATTTTTTTTAAGTGCAACACTTAAAATGAGTGCAACATAAAGTTAAATAAAATACCATGCACATTCAGATCAATCACTGGGTAGCAGAGGATGGTTTCGATCCATCGACTTCTGGGTTATGGGCCCAGCACACTTCCACTGCGCCACTCTGCTGCTGCTCATGTCCGGCTTTAGTCCGTACTTTGTTGTATCTTAAGAATAATTCGGTCCAGACCCTATCTCAACTGGCTGGACCTGGTTTCCTTTGAAGCCGTTTCACCTGCGATCTGAGCAGGAATTATTACGTCATGAACAAGCATAGGTAGGACAGCACAAACCTGCATGTTGCTGTGAAAACAAGTCCTCCAGTACAGGTGCAACCACACGAGTTGTTACATCTTCCAACATTCCAATCGCAAGTAACATTATACATGAAGAGTGACCAAGCGGTCAGAGGGGTTGCATTTTGGCTCGAATCTCTCTGAATCATGGGTTCAAATCCCACCCCGACCTCAACTCGGGAGACAATGGTGCCGTCTGCAGTTGTCTAAGAATTGTCTCTAGTTTAGACCATGTTCTTGAGTGCAATTAAGGTCTGTTTCTATTTAGTCCTGTTGCATTCATAAGGTATGTGGACCCATCAAAGTTCTTCCTAAGCGATGAATTTCTTTAACTTTCACGTTAATCTGGACTGAATATTTAAGGAGAAACTACCATGCGGATTCAAACAAGATAAGTGAAACGAGGCACATGTCCATCTAATGTGAGGCTAGTGATTTAAGGAAGGATCCTTTTCCATGTGCCACAGATTAGGAGTTGACAATTTTTAACTTCACAATATAGTTCAACATAATGCTAAGTCAATTTTTACGCTCATTAAGACCAAACACCGAATAGCAGAGGATGGTTTCGATCCATCGGCCTCTGGGTTATGGGCCCAGCACGCTTCCGCTGCGCCACTCTGCTGCTGTTTATGTCATGCTTTAGTCTGTACTCTGCAGTCACTCAAAAAGGATTTGGACGAATATCTAACTTTCACGCTATGGACTGTCAATTTAAGGAGAAACTACTGTGTGGATTTTGAACGAGACGAGAGAAACGATGTACATAGCTCCAATGTGAAGTCAGTGGTTTAAAGAAGGGTCATTTTTTTTAAGTGCAACACTTAAAATGAGTGCAACATGAAGTTAAATAAAACATCATGCACATTCAGATCAATCACTGGGTAGCAGAGGATGGTTTCGATCCATCGACTTCTGGGTTATGGGCCCAGCACGCTTCCGCTGCGCCACTCTGCTGCTAGTCAAGTCTTGCTTTAGTCCGTACTTTGTTGTAGCTTAAGAATCATTCGGTCCAGACCCTATCAACTGGCTGGATCTGGTTTTCTTTGAAGCCGTTTCACCTGCGATCTGAGCAGGAATTATTACGTCATGAACAAGCATAGGTAGGACAGCACAAACCTGCATGTTGCTGTGAAAACAAGTCCTCCAGTACAGGTGCAACCACACGAGTTGTTACATCTTCCAACATTCCAATCGCAAGTAACATTATACATGAAGAGTGACCAAGCGGTCAGACGGGTTGCATTTTGGCTCGAATCTCTCTGAATCATGGATTCAAATCCCACCCCGACCTCAACTCGGGAGACAATGGTGCCGTCTGCAGTTGTCTAAGAATTGTCTCTAGTTTAGACCATGTTCTTGAGTGCAATTAAGGTCTGTTTCTATTTAGTCCTGTTGCATTCATAAGGTATGTGGACCCATCAAAGTTCTTCCCAAGCGATGAATTTCTTTAAATTTCACGTTAATCTGAACTGAATATTTAAGGAGAAACTACCATGCGGATTCAAACAAGACTAGTGAAACGAGGCACATGTCCATCTAATGTGAGGTTAGTGATTTAAGGAAGGATCCTTTTCCATGTGCCACAGATTATGAGTTGACAATTTTTAACTTCAAAATATAGTTCAACATAATGCTAAGTAAAATTTTATGCTCATTAAGACCAATCATCGAATAGCAGAGGATGGTTTCGATCCATCGGCCTCTGGGTTATGGGCCCAGCACGCTTCCGCTGCGCCACTCTGCTGGTAGTCAAGTCTTGCTTTAGTCTGTACTTTGTTGTAGCTTAAGAATCATTCGGTCCAGACCCTATCAACTGGCTGGATCTGGTTTTCTTTGAAGCCGTTTCACCTGCGATCTGAGCAGGAATTATTACGTCATGAACAAGCATAGGTAGGACAGCACAAACCTGCATGTTGCTGTGAAAACAAGTCCTCCAGTACAGGTGCAACCACACGAGTTGTTACATTTTCCAACATTCCAATCGCAAGTAACATTATACATGAAGAGTGACCAAGCGGTCCAAGGGGTTGCATTTTGGCTCGAATCTCTCTGAATCATGGGTTCAAATCCCACCCCGATCTCAACTCGGGAGACAATGGTGCCGTCTGCAGTTGTCTAAGAATTGTCTCTAGTTTAGACCATGTTCTTGAGTGCAATTAAGGTCTGTTTCTATTTAGTCCTGTTGCATTCATAAGGTATGTGGACCCATCAAAGTTCTTCCTAAGCGATGAATTTCTTTAACTTTCACGTTAATCTGGACTGAATATTTAAGGAGAAACTACCATGCGGATTCAAATAAGACTAGTGAAATGAGGCACATGTCCATCTAATGTGAGGCTAGTGATTTAAGGAAGGATCCGTTTCCATGTGCCACAGATTATGAGTTGACAATTTTTAACTTCAAAATATAGTTCAACATAATGCTAAGTAAAATTCTATGCTCATTAAGACCAATCACCGAATAGCAGAGGATGGTTTTGATCCATCGGCCTCTGGGTTATGGGCCCAGCACGCTTCCGCTGCGCCACTCTGCTGCTGTTCATGTCATGCTTTAGTCTGTACTCTGAAGTCACTCAAAAAGGATTTGGACGAATAACTTTCACGCTATGGACTGTCAATTTAAGGAGAAACTACTGTGTGGACTTTGAACGAGACGAGAGAAACGATGTACATATCTCCAATGTGAAGTCAGTGGTTTAAAGAAGGGTCATTTTTTTTAAGTGCAACACTTAAAATGAGTGCAACATAAAGTTAAATAAAACATCATGCACATTCAGATCAATCACTGGGTAGCAGAGGATGGTTTCGATCCATCGACTTCTGGGTTATGGGCCCAGCACGCTTCCACTGCGCCACTCTGCTGCTGCTCAAGTTTGGCTTTAGTCCGTACTTTGTTGTATCTTAAGAATCATTCGGTCCAGACCCTATCTCAACTGGATGGTTCTGGTTTTCTTTGAAGCCGTTTCACCTGTGATCTGAGCAGGAATTATTCCGTCATGAACAAGCATAGGTAGGACAGCACAAACCTGCATGTTGCTGTGAAAACAAGTCCTCCAGTACAGGTGCAACCACACGAGTTGTTACATCTTCCAACATTCCAATCACAAGTAACATTTTACATGAAGTGTGACCAAGCGGTCCAAGGGGTTGCATTTTGGCTCGAATCTCTCTGAATCATGGGTTCAAATCCCACCCCCGACCTCAACTCGGGAGACAATGGTGCCGTCTGCAGTTGTCTAAGAATTGTCTCTAGTTTAGACCATGTTCTTGAGTGCAATTAAGGTCTGTTTCTATTTAGTCCTGTTGCATTCATAAGGTATGTGGACCCATCAAAGTTCTTCCCAAGCGATGAATTTCTTTAACTTTCACGTTAATCTGGACTGAATATTTAAGGAGAAACTACCATGCGGATTCAAATAAAACTAGTGAAACGAGGCACATGTCCATCTAATGTGAGGCTAGTGATTTAAGGAATGATCCTTTTCCCTGTGCCACAGATTATGAGTTGACAATTTTTAACTTCAAAATATAGTTCAACATAATGCTAAGTCAAATTTTATGCTCATTCATTCATAGCTTATCAGCCCATCTTTCCACCCAGCGAATGGCAGTATCGGTGGCATCTCGTAGGTCTTCTTCTGAGCACCTTGGGCCTGCTGGGCAGTGTCGAAGCAGATGGTCGAGGGTTTGGATGGCTTCGCCACACTCGCATCTTGCTGAGTCGGCGAATCCCCATCGCTGCAGGTTGTCTCCCGTCTTGGCAACCTGAGAGCGCGCTCGATTGAGCGCGACCCAATGTTTCCTTGGTAGGTCTGAACCACGGGGTAGGTGTTCAGAAGGGCTAGGTACACTGATGTTCTGGTACTCGTAGCTCTCCTGCCACCTGGTGTTACGGTAGTTCGTAGGTGTCCTTGCACCAAGTTCTCTAACGGTGTTGAAGCCACGTCGTGAAGGCAGTCTTGCTTCGATCTCCTGGTGACCGAACAGAGGGTGACGATGGTCGTCCAGCTGCTTCTGACGTTCGATTTTACTAATTGTCTCCCTGCGGATGACAGGAGGGTCTATTCCTGATAGAGAGTACAAAGCCGGGAGTGGTGTTGGCTTTAAAGTGCCTGTGATAACACGGCAGCACTTATTCAGTTCAGCATCGACCTTGGAAGCGTGACTTGAACGTGCCCAGACTGGTGCACAATATTCAGCGGTGGAAAAACACAGTGCTAAAGATGATATGCGCAAAGTGTCTGCATTTGCACCCCACTTAGTGTTGGCTAAGATGCTGACTAAGTTGTTGCGAGACGATAACTTTTTTCGCAGCTTGGACACATGTTCGCAAAATGTTAGCGATCTATCCAGAGTCACGCCAAGGTATACTGGGAATTTGGTTTTCTTCAGGGGGACCCCGTCCCATTTGATGTTAAGCTCTCGCTTAGCGAGATAGTTCTTTAAGTGGAATGCGCAAGATTGGGTTTTACCGGGGTTGGCGTTTAGAAAATTGTCCCTGTAATATTGTGAAAGTTGTGACAAAGCAGATGTCAGTCGCTCTTCAACAACTTCGAAGGTGTTCGCCTGTGTGGCAATGCAAAGGTCGTCGGCGTATATGAAACGTCTGATGTTCCGGAACTCTGGCTGGTCATTTGTGTACAAATTGAAGAGCGCAGGTGCAAGCACAGAACCCTGGGGCAAGCCATTTTTCTGATCACGCCATCTACTTTGTTTTCCACTCATCTCGACGAAGAAACGGCGGTGTTTCAGGAGAGACTCAATAATCTGAACGATGTTCTTGTTCTTCATGACTTTCGCCACTTTAATCATTAGTCTCCCGTGGTTGATTGTATCGTAAGCGGCGGAAAGATCGACAAAAACTGCCCCAGTGATCTTACCCTCCTGGAAGCCATCTTCAATTTACTGTACCAAGTTTAGTACTTGGCCACAGCAGGATCTTCCAGCTCTGAATCCGGCTTGGTCACGAGAGAGGTGTTCCTCAACCGTCGGAGTTATTCGTGAAAGTATCAGACGTTCATAAACCTTGAACAGGATGCATAGCAGACTAATAGGCCTGTAGCTCGATGGGAGAGATGGATCCTTCTCTGGTTTCAATAAGGCAGATACCTTTGCCTTACGCCAGATCTTCGGTATAGTCTTGGTGGCTGCGCAGTTGTTGTAGATGGTGCGTAACCACTCTTGCGTCTTGTCACCAAAGTGTAGGATCATATCAGGAGATAACCCATCAAGACCACACGCTTTGCCAAGCTTAACATGCTTAATTGCATTAATGAGTTCATCTGGGGTGAATGGGAAGAACTCCTCTGTGCAATTCTCCATCGTCAGACGCATATCAGTTTGCATAGCCTTTAGGTATGAGCGTTCACGGGTGCATGGTTTCCCATTCAATAGTAACTGTGTTGCTACCTGGTTTGGTGTTACTTGCGCACACCGCTGCTCAGGTTGCGAGTTACTATTAAGCTTGTTGATGGTCTTCCAAGCTTTTTTGCTATTATGCGTCATATTGATTGATGTCACAAGATTTTCCCATCGTTCTTTCCTTGCCTCCCCTAAGGAAGTTAGTAGGGATTCACCGAGGTTGATGGTCTCAGCGGCGAACGGGTCATTTTCGTATGCTCTAGTATATTGAGCATAGAGTTGTTTTGATGCATCATCAAGTCCAGGGACATACTGCTTAAAGTATCCTCTTGGGATCTGTTTCTTTGCTGTACTCCACACCAGAGAGGTGAAAGCATCGTAGTGTGAGGGTTCAGCTGGAATTACATCAATTTGGGAATCGAGATCTTGCGTGAGTCCCTGCCAGTTGGCTCTACCGTAGTTGAACCTCATCAGTGGTTTCGACTCGATAGGTTTAACCACTGGCGAGAGTTCAAGGACAAGCGGTCGATGTTGAGACCTGGGGACTGGCTTACCAGGGGATTTCTTAAATATGTTCTGGTATCTTGACGACACAAAGGCGAGGTCGGTGTTGTACCCTCTTTTCCACCTTGCGCTATGGAAGGATGGTTTATCCTTAGCTGAGTGGAGGAGAGAGAGATCGTTTGCCAGCGCCCACTCTTCAATTCTCTCACCGTCTGAGTTGTTAGAGGGGTAGCCCCAGGTGGTATTGTGACTGTTGAAGTCTCCTATAACAACACACACCTTGTCATCAAGGTTCGTATTGGGTCATCAAAAGGGTGTCGGTGGAGGCTTATACACAGAGAAAACTCTGATCGAGTCAGTCTCCAGCATCAAGACCTCAACTCCGTTGATTGAGAGGTTGTCACTTCTTTTTACAAGCGAACAGTCACGCACAAAAATTGCGCTACCGTGGGTCTGGCTTTCTTGAAAAATAACAAGGTGCATCCCATTTATCTTTGCTGGGGTTGCCGCCTTGTGCGTTTCTTGGATGCAGACAATGTCGGCATCCATCTGGGAAATCAGTTCAGCCTTTGCAAGGGACATGCCCTCCGCGTTGAAGCTGATAATTTTTAGCTTCGACATCTCAGCGGTCGAGGGTCGATCCTTTTACCACCGCTGGATTTTTGGATGGAATGAGATTGTAGCAATCGGTCTCCGGTTAAGGATTACGAGGGACACCACGGGAAGGTTTGCTACTTGTACTTGTACTTGTTGCTACTTATGCTCATTAAGACCAATCACCGAATAGCAGAGGATGGTTTCGATCCATCGGCCTCTGGGTTATGGGCCCAGCACGCTTCCGCTGCGCCACTCTGCTGCTGTTCATGTCATGCTTTAGTCTGTACTCTGCAGTCACTCAAAAAGGATTTGGACGAATATCTAACTTTCACGCTATGGACTGTCAATTTAAGGAGAAACTACTGTGTGGATTTTGATCGAGACGAGAGAAACGATGTACATATCTCCAATGTGAAGTCAGTGGTTTAAAGAAGGGTCATTTTTTTAAGTGCAACACTTAAAATGAGTGCAACATAAAGTTAAATAAAATATCATGCACATTCAGATCAATCACTGGGTAGCAGAGGATGGTTTCAATCCATCGACTTCTGGGTTATGGGCCCAGCACGCTTCCACTGCGCCACTCTGCTGCTGCTCAATTTTTGCTTACGTCCGTACTTTGTTGTATCTTAAGAATCATTCGGTCCAGACCCTATCTCAACTGGATGGTTCTGGTTTTCTTTGAAGCCGTTTCACCTGTGATCTGAGCAGGAATTATTACGTCATGAACAAGCATAGGTAGGACAGCACAAACATGCATGTTGCTGTGAAAACAAGTCCTCCAGTACAGGTGCAACCACACGAGTTGTTACATCTTCCAACATTCCAATCGCAAGTCACATTATAGATGAAGAGTGACCGAGCGGTCCAAGGGGTTGCGTTTTGGCTCGAATCTTTCTGAATCATGGGTTCAAATCCCACCCCGACCTCAACTCGGGAGACAATGGTGCCGTCTGCAGTTGTCTAAGAATTGTCTCTAGTTTAGACCATGTTCTTGAGTGCAATTAAGGTCTGTTTCTATTTAGTCCTGTTGCATTCATAAGGTATGTGGACCCATCAAAGTTTTTCCTAAGCGATGAATTTCTTTAACTTTCACGTTAATCTGGACTGAATATTTAAGGAGAAACTACCATGCGGATTCAAACAAGATAAGTGAAACGAGGCACATGTCCATCTAATGTGAGGCGAGTGATTTAAGGAAGGATCCTTTTCCATGTGCCACAGATTAGGAGTTGACAATTTTTAACTTCAAAATATAGTTCAAAATAATGCTAAGTCAATTTTTACGCTCATTAAGACCAATCACCGAATAGCAGAGGATGGTTTCGATCCATCGGCCTCTGGGTTATGGGCCCAGCACGCTTCCACTGCGCCACTCTGCTGCTGCTCAAGCTTGGCTTTAGTCCGTACTTTGTTGTATCTTAAGAATCATTCGGTCCAGACCCTATCTCAACTGGATGGTTCTGGTTTTCTTTGAAGCCGTTTCACCTGTGATCTGAGCAGGAATTATTACGTCATGAACAAGCATAGGTAGGACAGCACAAACCTGCATGTTGCTGAGAAAACAAGTCCTCCAGTACAGGTGCAACCACACGAGTTGTTACATCTTCCAACATTCCAATCACAAGTAACATTTTACATGAAGTGTGACCAAGCGGTCCAAGGGGTTGCATTTTGGCTCGAATCTCTCTGAATCATGGGTTCAAATCCCACCCCGACCTCAACTCGGGAGACAATGGTGCCGTCTGCAGTTGTCTAAGAATTGTCTCTAGTTTAGACCATGTTCTTGAGTGCAATTAAGGTCTGTTTCTATTTAGTCCTGTTGCATTCATAAGGTATGTGGACCCATCAAAGTTCTTCCCAAGCGATGAATTTCTTTAACTTTCACGTTAATCTGGACTGAATATTTAAGGAGAAACTACCATGCGGATTCAAACAAGACTAGTGAAACGAGGCACATGTACATCTAATGTGAGGTTAGTGATTTAAGGAAGGATCCTTTTCCATGTGCCACAGATTATGAGTTGACAATTTTTAACTTCAAAATATAGTTCAACATAATGCTAAGTAAAACTTTATGCTCATTAAGACCAATCACCGAATAGCAGAGGATGGTTTCGATCCATCGGCCTCTGGGTTATGGGCCCAGCACGCTTCCACTGCGCCACTCTGCTGCTGTTGACGTCATGCTTTAGTCTGTACTCTGCAGTCACTCAAAAAGGATTTGGACGAATAACTTTCACGCCATGGACTGTCAATTTAAGGAGAAACTACTGTGTGGATTTTGAACGAGACGAGAGAAACGATGTACATATCTCCAATGTGAAGTCAGTGGTTTAAAAAAGGGTCATTTTTTTTAAGTGCAACATAAAGTTAGATAAAATATCATGCACA
Organism: Idiotropiscis lumnitzeri; assembly: GCF_059441095.1. Classification (NCBI taxonomy): domain Eukaryota; kingdom Metazoa; phylum Chordata; class Actinopteri; order Syngnathiformes; family Syngnathidae; genus Idiotropiscis; species Idiotropiscis lumnitzeri. Next base: position 15,942,595 of record NC_142396.1, on the reverse strand, counting down.
TTCAGATCAATCACTGGGTAGCAGAGGATGGTTTCGATCCATCGACTTCAGGGTTATGGGCCCAGCACGCTTCCACTGCGCCACTCTGCTGCTGCTCAAGTTTTGCTTTAGTCCGTACTTTGTTGTAGCTTAAGAATGATTCGGTCCAGACCCTATCAACTGGCTGGATCTGGTTTTCTTTGAAGCCGTTTCACCTGTGATCTGAGCAGGATTTTTTACGTTATGAACATGGCTGGGTAGGACATCACAAACCTGGATGTTTCTGTGAAAACAATTCTGCCATTCATTCGTACTCACGAGTTGTAACATTTTCCAACTACCTTCCATTCCACAGCAACACCATCCATAGTGTGGCCGAGCGGTCCAAGCTGTTGAATTTAGGCTTCAGTTTCTCTGCTGTTGAAGGTTCAAATACCACCACTGCTTCTTTCGGTGCTACTGTCCTTTGTTATTTCTGATTTCATCCTATATGCAGCAAGGTCAACAGAAGCTCAATAACTATCCTGGTCATTTGAATCAGGTGCACTGCAGCAGTGTGAGATGGAAAACAGGCACCCCATCCAGTAGTGATGTGCATGACTGTCCTCTATGTTAACTGAATCATTAGATATTAGATATTTGTGACCAATTTGTTTGTGGCTCTGCATTTTGCCATGCAAAAATCAGCCCATTAGTTGTTTTGTGTTTCAGTGGGTTCGTTTGAGGGCCAAGATACAAATTTTACGTAAGCAGAGTTGCACAACCACTTATTTTGAGCCTTGGATGCTCCAGTCTTGCTTAGGAATTGTGATTTTACTATAGATACATTCAATATACTAAACCTTTGTAGATGCAAATACCACAAAACCAAGGAACTCATGTTGATTTCCAGTACATTTGCACAAAAATGCCAAACCAAGACATTGTGTCTTTGTCTTTGGGAGGCCTAGTACAATCTAGAATCTAGATTGTAGATTCTATATTCTAGTTTTTCAATCCTGTTCCTCAAGGGCCGGTGTCCTGCGTGTTTTCCATTGCACTCTGCTACAACACACCCTATTTAAATGATCAGGATCGTTATCCAGCTTCTGCAGACCTTGCTGAATTTCTAATTATGAGGTGGAGCTTGTTTTATTCTTACTACACCACATTAGCTCCGGTTTGCTCTGCTTAAATGCTTTGGTTTCTGCACTTTATCTTCATTAAACTTGTACTTTATGTGAGAAGAAGGACACTGCATTTATCCCCTGTGTTGTTTTTGCTGCCCAGGCAGAGTGACAGCTGGTCAGCCTGCTGTCCCTATCATCAGCAGTCATTTTCTATTTTGTTGTTGTCTCATAGACACCATGGCAGGCACCTTAGCTGCTGACAGTCTATTTTAGACTGCTATTTGGGAAAAGCAGCCAGTGTCATTCCACTCAAACTGTACGTTTAATAAGATAAAATTTCATAAATATTTAACATAGGGGTGGGTGATTGTGTCTTAAAATATAATTTGTTGATGGAATAGATCAATTTGATAGCCAATGTTAAAAAAATATGACTTATTTTGTTTGGCTGCATAAATGGAGCCTGGAGTTAAAAAGTCTTAAGCATTTCCTGACAGAGTTTGAATCAGGGCGAGAAGACTGAACATTTGTCAAGGAAAAGGGGGAGACTAGATTACACACAGGTGGACTCTATTCATCATCAGTCATTTAGGTCACCATTGGATCATTCTGAACTTAGCGAACGAGTGAGTTGGCTGCACTGACGGGGCTGAATAATATCGCACATCCCACATTAAAATCAATTTAAAAATATATTAATTACATTACACTTCACAATTGTCGCACTTGGTATTGATTTATCACAAACAATTCCAACTTTTACGTTTTGGACATTCCTTTAATGTAAACAAAAAAAGACTGACAATAATATATCCATTCATCCATCCATCATCTTTACCGCTTGTCCTCAATAGGGTCGCGGGGGGTGCTGGAGCCTATCCCAGCTATCTTTGGGCAGTAGGCGGGGGACACCCTGAACTGGTTGCCAGCCAATTGCAGAATTATATATATATATAGGGCACCGTGCATCGAGCGGCTGTTTTGTTGGGACTCCAGAGGCACCAGCAGCTTCAAATACCTGCTTGCTACTCTTCAGTGGGTTTTGAACAGCTGCTCTCTAATACAATGTACAAAGTATTTGCCCCATTGAAGTTCCCCTTAATACGCTTTTATGCTCTTTGAGTCACACATATTATGAACAAATGATCTTGAAACACTCAATGTTTTCATTACTTTCACAAGACATTGGCCTGTTCTGTCCTTTTCATCAGCAAGATGCATAAAAACTGCAACTTGCTTAACAATGTGGAACAAACTGATTCAGTATTTTCTCTTAAATAAAAAAAACACATTGGAAACTGCACAAATTTGTCCATTTCATTTCTTTAAATAGACAGAAGAAACAAAATGTGCAATACTTTATTGTATTTAATTCTAATTCACAAGTTGTGTAAAAGTAGCTTGACATCCCAAAGACTGTAACCAGAACTTTGTTTGCAAACAAAAATACATCACACACTTTCCAACAGGTTGTCATAAACACATATTTCATTGTAATTCTAACTCTGCTTGATTGTAATGCACAATGATATTGTCTTGGTCATCATATAGAAGAAAACCTTGCGGTAAATATTGACACATTTGTAAATTCTTGACCAGCATGTTGTCTGTACAGCCTATGATGGGGTCAAAATCAGTCAAGCAGGTAAACATCACATTTCACCGTCATGGGGTTCTCATCCGTACCGCGTCCGCTTTGGGTGAGGAGCTCATCTGCCCTGAAGGAACAGCACAGCAACTGATTATGATCGATTATGATAGATTCCTCCTTGAATGACCTCTGCGGGCAGTAACATTTTCTTCACTGCGCCTGTACACACTCAAACATTTATTAAAATGGGCAGGTGTGGACATGAATAGATAGAACAGTTTTAATTAAAGGTTGAAGTAGAAATCAAAATTTACACAGGGTGAAATGCATGTGGTATTCTTACTGTTTGGCCTATGAAAATGAAAATACAGTGCCATTTTCATTCAAATTTGTTGTATTTCATAAAAGTATCCGCGCTCGAGAATGCAAACAAAATGGTCTTATACGCGTCAATTGTGGGCATTGGTAGCTGCACACGCGGTTTCAGGGTTCACATCATTACTCATTTCATGCATGCGCATTTGTCCACGCGATCCTGTCGGTTAACATGCTGCCATGAGCATTTATTATCTAACTGGTGACTCCATAAAACCCCCAAAATAAACAGATCTCTTTTGTTGTTTTTGTAATGCTGGATGGTAATATCGCTTCTCGAAGCAGACGTCCTTCCACCGGTATCTCCATCTTTCTAATTGAAATGTAAAGCAATATTAAGATAGCCAGATGGTCGAAAACTCTTGCCGTTAACAAACATTACAACAGACACAGGAGCTTTTTTTGTTCTCTTTCACAAGGCAGGCATTTGGATTATTCATGCGCATGCATGCATCGGGGATGCGTGGACAACTGCATATGCATGGAACACATTTTGACGCGAACCCTTACATATAGTATGAATGCAACTGCAGCACATCTACGGTCCACGTGCAGTCTTAAGCCGTCTGCGATTGCGCAGTGCGGAAGGAATGAATCAGCCTTTATGTGTTCTGTCCACTCAGACTGAAAACCGGTGATAAAATCACCTCTATGCCCTGTATATCATTGTTGGTATAAGGGGACACCAAAATCTCTACAAAAGACTGTGACATCATGGATGCCCAGACTATTGAGAATAGAAGACCATTGAAAGCTTGAGTGGCCACAATGAGGTCAAACATGCTCATGTATGTTTTTCTTTATTCATAATTATCAAAATACAAAAAGAAATTCACAATAGCATATAAATTATGTATGTGTATGAATGATTATTGATAAATTTAAGTGGATAAACTAAAAATTTTGAATATATTATTAAAAAAGTAAAAAAAAAAAAAAAAAAGAAGCAAGTACAGTGGACCCATGTTACTTCAGAGAAAATCTATAATTGATATCTATTAAAATGCATTGGCAGAATATAAAAATTATCAATGAATTCACAATTAAATCCAATAAATTATTCTAGAAGTTGTGGCAAACATTAACTATGTACTTTCCACAAAAAATGGGTGGGGGAAACAAAACCCTGAAAAAAAAATACATAAAGGGACACTCGCCTGATCTTAACATTGGCACTTATGTAATAGGTTTGCCTGTAAAATGACATCAGAAGTAAAATAGTAGCTTGAACTTTTACCCGAACTTGGACCGTCAATTTAAGGGGTACCTACAATGTGGATTTAGAACGAGACTGGTGAACCAAGGTACATTTCTCCAATGTGAAGTCAGTGACTTATGGAGGGGTGGAACTGTCCCACAGATAATGATTTGACAATTCTTTACTTCAACATATTTTTTTCAGAGCAAAACTTTAAATGAGTTCAACACAATGGTAAACGCAGGTTTATGCTCATGAAGACCGAACTCTGGATAGCAGAGGATGGTTTCGATCCATCGGCCTCTGGGTTATGGGCCCAGCACGCTTCCGCTGCGCCACTCTGCTGCCATGTGTGTTCATCTGTTTGCTGTACTCTGTTGTCGCTCAAGAAGGATTTGGTCCCGTCTATCTCAAATGGATGGTTCTGGTTGTCTTTGAAGCCACTTCATCTGTGATCTGAGCAGGTTTTATTGGGGTTTTGAACAAGGCTGAGTAGGACAGCACAAACCTGGATGTTGCTGTGAAAACAGTCCTCCAATTTAGGAAGAACCACACGGGTTGTTGCATTTTCCCAAAAACGTGCATTACAATGCGTCGGTAGTGCGGCGGAGCAGTCCATGCTGCTAGATTTAGGCTCCAGACTCTTTGGAGGTGTAGGATCAAATCCCTTCACTGCCACTTCAAACCACAGGCTGCTACCCACGAGTTGATATTTGTCTTTAGTTGAGACAATGTTCTTGAGTGAAATTAAGGTCTTTTTCTATTTTGTCCTGTTGCTGCCATACGGTATGTGAACCCATCACAGTTCTTCCTTAGAAATGAATATCTTTAAATTTCACGCTAATCTGCACTGTCAATTTAAGGGGTACCGACAATGCGAATTGAGAATAAGACAGTGAAACGAGGCACATATATTCAATGTTATGTCAGTGACTTGTCTGGTCATTTCCCATGTGCCACAGATTATGAGTAGACAATTCTTAACTGAAACATTTGTTTCAAGTGTAATACATTAAAATAGTTCAATACAATGCTTAAGAAAAGTTGATGATCATAATGAACAATCGCCAGATAGCAGAGGATGGTTTTGATCCATCGACCTCTGGGTTATGGGCCCAGCACGCTTCCGCTGCGCCACTCTGCTAGTACCTGTATGTTGCTTTCTTCTGTACTCAGTTGCCGCTCAAGAAGGATTCGGTCCCAACTCTATTTCAACTGGATAGCTCTGGTTGTCTGAAGCCGTCTCCCCTGTGATCTGAGCAGAATTTATGACGCTATGAACAAGTCTGGGTAGGACAGCACAAACCTGGATGTTGCGAGTTCTCCAGTTGTAACATTTTAAAACAAACTTACATTCAAATTGCTGTATAGGTAGTGTGGCCGAGTGGTCTAAAGTGCTGGATTAAGGCTCCAGTCTCTCCGGAGGCGTGGGTTCAAATCCCATCACTGCCACATCTGTGGTCCCAGGGTTCGCGGTTAACTTTAAAAACTGCTTACCCATCGGGCAAGTGCCACTAAAATTTGCCTTGCCCGACCGACTTGGCCAAGTGACAATTTTTGTTCTCTAAGAATAAAATGTTTATGGTTGTAAAATGTGCGGCACAAATGTAAATAAACATATAATCTGATAAGCATAAATTAATCTTGTTTTCATCATCAACCATGAAACCCTACTCACAACAGCATGTATCATCCTGTGCAGTTATTGAAAATGTTAATTGTAGTTTTAATAATTAACAAATCTGCATGTTAAATTGGGAAAATGATATTACGGCAATCCAGATTATCATTTTTATGTTCAGGAGAGCCTATTAATTGAGGAATCACATGAGTAAATTATGAGTGTGGGAAATTTGTGTATTCCTCTAAGACCAGTGCCTTTGGTGCTGCCTCCACAAGTTTCATAGCAAAAACAGAACACAGTCACTGACACTATGTCAAGGTCACATCATGGAGCTAATGAATTAACAGCCAATAATCAAATATTACTCCCTTCCTTACTCACAACTGAATTGTCTACTGAAAAATATTCGAGCTGTTTTAATCATGTCAGAGGAATCCGACATGAATCCGAAATGTTCGGATTTGAACGAACTCGTCGCCACTTGTAAACATGCGCAGAAGGTAAGAAAACATCCGGCTGTCAATTTTCGGCCGAAATATCGTAGGTTTTTGTTGTGTTTTTCAAACTTCAAATGAGGATGCGACTACAGCGAGTTCCAATACTGCGGGATTTATTGACGTTCACTTTAACTCGACATTCACTGAACTAACTGATCCCCGTAGCGCCCGCCCATTGCCCCCGATAAGGCCAATGGACCATACCACAACATAAGGGGTGTCTGGGTTAAACCATCACCATACAGTGCACACAAACAGATCACACCACAGTTTTTGTCGAAATTAAAGATATTTGGCTGCTTTAAAAAATGTTTGCCCGGTCGGGCAAGTTGCCCATAATTTTACCTTGCCCGTGGCCAAATTTCACTTGCCCCGGGCAATCGGGAAGCGGTTAACCGCGAACCCTGGGTCCTTTTCCCTGTTGTTCAACCTTTGTCTCAAGTTTACACACTGTTCTTGAGTGAAATTAAGGTGTGTTTCTATTTTGTCCTGTTGCTGTCATCACGTATGTGAACCCATCACAGTTCTTCCTTAGTAATGAATATCTTTAAATTTCACGCTAATCTGCACTGCCAATTTAAGGAGAAACTACCATGCGGATTCAAACAAGACTAGTGAAACGAGGCACTTGTCTATCTAATGTGAGGTTAGTGATTTAAGGAAGGATCCTTTTCAATGTTATGTCAGTGACTTGTAAGGTCATTTCCCATGTGCCACAGATGAGTAGACAATTCTAAAATGAAACATTTTTTTTGAGTGTAACACTTTAAAATAGTTCAAAACAATGTTAAAGGCAAGTTGATGATCATAATGAAGAATAGCCAGATAGCAGAGGATGGTTTCGATCCATCGACCTCTGGGTTATGGGCCCAGCACGCTTCCGCTGTGCCACTCTGCTAGTACCGGTATGCTGCTTTATTCTGTACTCAGTTGCCGCTCAAGAAGGATTCGGTCCCGACCCTATTTCAACTGGATAGCTCTGGTTGTCTGAAGCCGTCTCCCCTGTGATCTGAGCAGAATTTATGACGCTATGAACAAGTCTGGGTAGGACAGCACAAACCTGGGTGTTGCGAGCTCTCCAGTTGTAACATTTTAAAACAAACTTACATTCGAACTGCTGTATAGGTAGTGTGGCCGAGCGGTCTAAGGTGCTGGATTAAGGCTCCAGTCTCTCCGGAGGTGTGGGTTCAAATCCCATCACAGCCACATTTATGGCATCTGTGGTCCTTTTCCCTGTTGTTCAACCTTTGTCTCAAGTTTAGACAATGTTCTTGAGTGAAATTAAGGTCTGTTTGTATTTTGTTCTGTTGCTGTCATAACGTATGTGAACCCATCACAGTTCTTCCTTAGTAATGAATATCTTTAAATTTCACGCTAATCTGCACTGTCAATTTAAGGAGAAACTACCATGCGGATTCAAACAAGACTAGTGAAACGAGGCACTTGTCTATCTAATGTGAGGTTAGTGATTTAAGGAAGGATCCTTTTCAATTTTATGTCAGTGACTTGTCAGGTCATTTCCCATGTGCCACAGATGAGTAGACAATTCTAAACTGAAACATTTTTTTGAGTGTAACACTTTAAAATAGTTCAAAACAATGTTAAATGAAAGTTGATGATCAATGATTAATTGACAATCGACAGATAGCAGAGGATGGTTTCGATCCATCGACCTCTGGGTTATGGGCCCAGCACGCTTCCGCTGCGCCACTCTGCTAGTACCGGTATGTTGCTTTAGTCTGTACTCAGTTTCTGCTCAAGAAGAATTCGGTCCCGACCCTATTTCAACTGGATGGCTCTGGTTGTCTAAAGCCGTCTCACCTGTGATTTTAGCAGAATTTATTATGCTAGGAACAAGCCTGGGTAGGACTGTTTGTATTTTGTCCTGTTGCTGTCGTAAGGTATGTGGACACAGTTCCTCCTAAGCGATGAATATCTTTCACACTAATCTGGACTGTCAATTTAAGGAGAAGCTACCATGTGGATTCCGAACGAGACTAGTGAAATGAGGCACACATCTCCAAGGTGAGGTCAGTGATTTAAGGAAGGGTCATTTCCCATGTGCCACAGATTATGAGTCAACAATTCTTAACTTAAACATCTATGTTTTTTTTAAGACTAACACTTCAAAAGATCTCCAATTCAGGTGCCACCACAATTTTTTTTTTCCAACATTCTATTCCATCACTGAGCCACATCAGTTACATTTTACAAAAAACGTCCATTCCAAACACGTCCATAGCAACCCATGCTATGGTGCTGTGGATTTTCAGGAACAAAGCAAGCATTTTCTGCTCTTTCTGTCCTTCATTTTCAAACCCAAAAATTGAGTGATGACAAAAACGCTGTCAGCACAGTATTAATTTTGAGGAGACAAATTCACTTTAACCTCGCATCGTAGTCGGAGATGCTCAATGGATTCAGGTAGAAATATAATTTTCTGTGACCTCATAGCTCTGACTGTCATTACCAGAAGAACAAATTCACCACATATTACTCTCATGACATTTCTCAGCCTATTAGTCTTTGCTCATCACGTCACTTCTGTGTTTGAGTTGGCCTTTTCCAGAGAGCACATAGATGATAATCATAAGAGATTGACCTTTAGTTACAGCATCATCTGCCAGAGAACTCTGTTCAAACCCTGTCTAGAAGCATCTCCCTTTTTAATCCAAGACCTTCATTTGCTTGCATAAGTACTGACAAATGAAAGACTGACATAATTATTAAGAAAATACACATTATGCTCATAGTCTCTTTGTTGCACTTCCGTTTTTTATGGGTTTTGCTCTCTCTTGCTATTGATTCTTCTTTTCCCATTGCAGGCTTGCTTTGTATTTGGGTTTAGTAGATGTACAAAGTAGTTAATTTCTTGTGATTTCCAACCTCTGCTGTGACTCTGTGGGCTGGCTAGACAAATGGGAGTCAATTAATTTCCAGTTTGTAGCCTAGAAGACAGACAAAGGCGGGCTATTTTGTCTTATTTATTGCATCACTTTTTTGTGCCATTTTTTCTTCTCTCTCTCTTTCAACATACCAAGTATATTCCTATGATTATTCATCCTTCATTTAAGATGCTCAACAGAATTAAAGGGGAAGGCTTTTTTTGATCATGTAGCATAATTGGTCGTGAAAAATAATTTTATGAATAATGTAAAGAAGCATTTACCCATTGAGGAATGAATACATAATAAAAGTGCAATAATTAGATCACAGACCAATCTATCAATTTTCAATGCTGCTTATCCTGTTCAGAGTTGCGAGGTGCTTAAGTTTATCCCACCTGACTTAGGGCGAAAGGTGAACTACACTTTCAACTGGCAACTCTCCTTCACAGAGTCGAGACGAACAGACATTTACACTCACATACACACCGCCACTGAACCCAAGCTGCTTGCATACGTCAGGCAATCTTCAGTGATTAGGCTGATCTAATGTCATCTCTGAATATCTCCAAGACAACTCAGTGGTGTGTATGACCTCCATGTTCTTTTATGCACTCACTACATTGCTTTGGCATGTTCAGGATGGCAGATGGCCTCCCGGGGCAAGATCAAGGAATCAAGTCAGCTCTTGGACTGTCTGTGGTGCAACATGGCCGCAGTGAATACAATGATATAAGATGTCCCAGAGCTGATAGATTGGGCTGCAGTTTCATCAGAAGCCTTCATTATCCAGAAATGCTGACACACTCTTGTCTCACTCTTGACTCACTCTGGAGGCATTGTCTTGTACCAGAACCAACTCACTGCACCAGCAAATGTGTAGTTATTGATTTCTGATGAGTATCTGTTCCAAATTGTCCGTTTTTCCTCACTGGCTTGTTTAATTGGTAGCTTCGACTCCATTCTTCAGGCGTGCTAATATGGCTGGGTGGGTTTTCGAGCGATTCACCCAATAGGTCTGAGAATCGCATCTCTTTAGCTAATAGCAGTTAATGTACTTCAGGCCAGGACCTGGAAGTGTGGCCCTCCTAGGACACGCCTCATATAACCATCACCGACCCACTGCCAAATAGCTCATATTGTAGGATCTTGCAGGCAAAAGAACATTCTCCACAGCATCACTAGATTCTCTCATTTCCAATATGTTCATTTTGAAACTGCTCACACCTATGGAGAGAGACAAACCGTCATGGCCACAGAGCATATGGATGTTCCATTTATTAAGAGCTAAACTACCTGAGCAGAGCTGCAGGTATTTTTTCATGCTACCAGTAGTGCAATTCAAAGGAACCAGCCAGAAAGCACAAAGAGAGAGAAGATTTGTGTCACAACCAACTGCAAAACCATTTCTAAACCTTTATAGGGGATTGAATGTCTTTCAAATTGTCTTCCACAGTCCAAGTCATTTGCGCAACAGGAGAGAATGAGTCACAATCGTTATTGCTTCAAACTGGATAGGTGACCTGGAGTTACTTGTTTCTACAAAATGCCATAATGGTTACATGTTGGGGCCATTTGTTTTAAACTTGGAAAAGGAAGGAACTCTTTCCATATGAGTCCATTTTATAATGTATAATACTTTAGTCCATGTCGTCTTGTGTTATGTTGTTCTTACCCTATGTGCTGATTTGTAGAATTTATTTTAAACGCCACTCATATAATTTCCCAGGGCGATTACAGAAACTGTCATGTGGTTGGTCTCTGCAATGGTATCCAAGAAATACCTCTAAATGAGAAATTACTTTGGAGTTCATAATTATACACATTTCTGGAAACTGATATTATGCATTTTAAGTATTTATTACAACCTAAACTGATTATGCTTGCTGTGAAGTGCTCAGCGTACAATATTTAACTCCTTATTGTTCCTTTTTTCATCAGTTTTAAAAGTAACATATCAAAACTGAACCTTCATCATAATTAAAATTGATTGTCTTTATTACCCAAGCCCGAACATGGAATTTCAACAGAGATTTGGGTGGACAGCCATATTGCAGAAAATCCCGAATAGTAATTCCATACAACATCATGCCAATCTGTGTGAGAAAAAAAAATCAAGAAAAAGCTAATCGTGGCAATGGGAAACCCTGTGTCTGTTAGCGGCAGAAAATGGCTGGGAAAGGCCTTGTGCACACATTCGTCACTTTAGTGTCTCTTTGCATGCATGGCTTCCTCATTTTAAATTTGACCCTCATTAAGGCCAGACCCGATCTGTTGCTTTGTGAATCCTTTTGCCTGTGTGCCTCTGTTGGGTAGCTTTAATTGGTGAAGGCCAGCTTTACAATGGTGCTGCTTACTTTACTGCAGGCTTCAGTGAGTTTAAGGAACAGAATGGAGAATCTTTTGCATTTATGCGCACATGCACACACAGCCACACACACGCTCACTGAGACAGCAAAATCACCTCCTGCTGCTCCACAGAGCCTGATTATGTCTCCAGCCCATTGACAGTAGTGTATAATTTAAAAGTGTGCTCTTAATCTTAGAACTTGTGAACGCTTGGTATTGTTATTCAGAGATTGGTTATGAACATCCTCTCATTTGCCATTTCTCTCAAAACTTTACATTAACAATGGTAATGACATTTTTACTGACCCAATTCACCTTCCAAGTTTCTTTTTCGATGTAAATTGTCCATTAAACCTGGTTGGAAAATGGTATATTACATGTCCAACTCATTCAATTTCTGTTGAGATTCAGGTCGAGGAACAGACTGAGAAATTCATTTTCACTTTATGTTATTGAAATCAATTTTGTTAACATACCTTATTGCCAGAGACATGGCTGCAGTAGAATTGTATGTCTTCCATTTGCATCACGATTTTTGATGGATGTGTTGGATTTTTTGTGGACAACTGAGGTTCAAGTTCACAAAGAATGAACTGCAACCACTAATAGCACCATCATTTGCACCCGCTGTTTGCTCCGTCTTATCATCCTATTCAACAAAGGATATTGTGCTAATGATAAACCAACACAAACCCGCTCCATAGAGTTTGGCAGTGTCATGCCGTGGCAGAACAATGGCAATTGTGAAGAGAAAGATGATCATTTCAGAACATGAGTTTGTGGTCCTAAACAAGGAGTTGAGAAAACTGTTATCGATTCGTCACCAAAACACCTCCAGGGCTTGTTGAGGAAGGACGTCTTCATCCAAAATCGACGCCCACTCGCACTGCAACGTTGTAAGCGATGGCAGATGCGAATGTATTCGACTTATCGTAAGAATTCTAGACGCTGTTTGCCTGTTAATTTGTCAGCTAATTCCCGCCTTGGGCAGCTGTTACTTTTAACACCAGCGCAACGACTACTGTTAGCCGTGGTGGGAAGACATCCATGCCCGACTGCCGGTTTTATATTTTCACAGATGGGCAAGAATAGTGATGTGCATTTCAATTTTGGAGGTGATCGATCCTCATTTTAGACAATAGAACTGTCAAATCAAGCAATATTGCAATGCCTGCTGTGACGTAGACAGCTGAGACAGAAAAAATAAGAAGCCAAGCTACAAAAGGGGGGGCATGCCAATTCGTCGTACATCTAATCCCCAAAGAAATTCTTAAATAACAACAGAGTCTTTTGGGGGGGAGAATTTTTGTACTGATGTCATTTTTACCTGCATACCTATTCTGTATGTACCAATGTTCAGCCGGATCAAGTGTCACTTTCACCAAGTACAATGCAAACAATCTATTTTAAATTGCTCATTATTTTGACAGCATTTGTTTTCCATTGTTGAGCGAAACAGTCCATTTTACTTTAAGTTGACAGCTGACTGCACGCTCCATGTGCAATAAACTGATGATGGAACACACACAGTAAATTTTCTTATTTTTTCTTTTGTTCTTATTTTACTCTAAAAAGACTATATTAGATCCCCGTAAACAGAGTATTTGAGAGTAAAATATTCAGCGTAAAATTCTTCCAAAAAATTTCACGCAGGATTTTACTGAATATTTTACTTAGAAATTTTGCTCTGTCTACCAGGACCAAATAATTTTTTTAGAGTAAAATATACTCTCCAAAATTTACTGTGCAGGAGCAGACTTCATTTTAGGTTTGCTGCAGGTGGATAATTTAAGTTAGGCTTTGGGGTTGATTCTTCTTGGGATGCACAGGATGTGAATGCAGCACATGACCCAAAAAAAAATCACAGGCAGTTAACGAAGATTCGTAATAATTTGTAAAAGTTTAAAATCAACAAATCAAATAGAGTTCCAAAACACAGGTGCAGAATTCACCCCCCTCAAAGAAAAAATACATGCATATTGTCACAGTGCATGTAAAACCGCATGCAAAAATAGTCAGTGTAAGGATGAAAAAGGTCAAAGTAAGCCAAGCCCATTATTTTTAATAAACAAATTACAGAGAAAAACTTCCCTTTGAGGAGGTAACAATGTAATGAAAATCAAATTAACAGCTCCGATTGCCAGCTACTTGATAGGTGGAAGCATCAAAGAATGCCGTCTGTTTTTAAGGGTAGCTAATCGGTCTGTTGTGACTCAGTGCAATCGAGGCTAATGACATGACTTTGGCTCACAACACACGAACTGTATGCTCCAAAATACCTTTCAAGTCACAAAGATGGCATTTTGGTGCACGCTGTATCTGCCTGGATGGTTTAAGGAAAACATTAAATAATAGATAATGAATGTAATATTAAAGTTGATAAATTTAATATTAAAGTAGTAGCCTACAACATATCGGTGAAAGGCTAATTTGGCTTCTATTTATCTCTTGGCTCGCTCCACTCTCTAATAAATATGTTTCTAAATAAAATGTTACGTATTATAAGTCTTCTATGATGCACCTTGTTTCATATTTCATATCTGTATTGAGATTGATATGATTCCTGGACTTTTTGCATCACTAATGGGTTTATTCTGTGAACTTTCCAGAAGATGTTGCCTTCCTTGTTGCTCTCTCAACTCATGTCCGGATTTCGAGGATTAATATTGGTCCGTTATTGTTTTTTTATTGACAATATCTAGTGAATAAGCTGAGCTCCTTATTCATAGTGCAAATTTGTGTATTGAGTTCATTTTCTAAACCCGTTGATCCTCATACAAATTGCAAGGATGCATCAACTAATTTGTACTACTGGCAGTGATTACTTACTTTCTGGAGAAACCTTCTTTGGTCCATCCTTCATGTTCTATTTTTTTTCTCTTTCCTACTTTTAATTCTCTTGTGTGCTAAGGCAAGCCTTAAGGCCTCTTTATACTCTTTATATACTTTATATGTATTATATCATATGTATATGATGCCATCTCCAGCTTTTATAAACATGACCAAATGGAAGCCAACTCCTGGCATGACCTTTCCACAGCCGTAGGTTTGAAATCGTTGGCAAAGTGAAAGGTTTTGAGGGACAAATTCACCGCAGCGACACCCCCCAACTTGGCGTGAAACTGCACTTTTCAAAACAACGCGTGTGGGTGCACGAGAAGGCAATTGACGCATGACATTAACGCATGACATTGACGCGTGACATTGACGCAGTGACGTACGCACGGACTTTGGACGCGGAAGGATAAAGAAGCCTTTAGTGTTATGGACCAGTGCAAGCAAACTCGCAAGGAAATCATGGACTGGACTACAGTTAAATTAGGATGTTCTCTTTTGGATAATGACGCACAAGTGCTCTTTACCTCGTACTATAAATGAATGAGGCCCATAGATTTTTGATCATATTTAAGGAAAAAATTATAATCCATCCCCCAGATTCTTTAACCTACACTACTGCGATACTTTGTGTGATTCAGACGCTCATAGAGGCCTGTACCACTGCAAGCAAGGTAGCAAAGAAAACATGGGCTGGCGTTGTTGTAATTAAGAATGGTCTCAATATGATTAAGTGGAATGGATTATAAAGCGGCACACATCAAGGGTCGTCGTAAAGAAAAGGGGAAATGCTTCAGTGCAAGATGATGTGTCAATTTCTCGCCACTTTATACTTTTTGGTACTTTGTTGTTCCAAATGAATATTTAAAAAAAAATTGTGCAACCATATTTTTTAGTTTTGCATAATAACATTTTCGGGATGCTTCAGCCTGCTGCAATGGACCTGACAACGATATATAGATGACATGCTTTCCGTTATTTCCATTGAAATTATCCTTGTGAGCGTTTCATTGTTCTCATTCATGGAGTTGAGTGGTTAACTGTAGAGGGGGGCACGTTTATGAACCCCACTAGTAAAGCCCTTCAAGTAGTGCGGCTTGAAACCTGTTGATTTTCTTGACATTCAAGAATACGGTGGGTCAAGTGTGCAACGAGCCAGAAGATGGTTTTGCTGAGCTTAGTATTGACATTGTTCAAGAATCATGTGACACATAATCATTTTTGGCCCTCTCTCAAACACACTCGCACAACACACAAATATCCTTCTGTGCTTTCTCTCAGGCCTCCAACCAACTGTCCAATTATCTTGATGCCTCTCAAACAGCTGACCCTTTGTAGTCCTTTAACAGGGTTCCGTGTAAATGGCAAAGGTTGTTTCCGGCTGATGGAATTATAATTATACCTCTTATTAGGGTTTCCTTTCAATCAAGTGTGTTGTTTCCCTTGTGTGTGGATGATGAAAACTTTTTTTTTTTTGCTACGCTCTTACTGTCATGCATATGCCTACATCCTCAAGAGTCAGGTCTTGAAGCAATTGGGTCACAGGCAGCGGTCAGAGCACTCTCACAACATTTTGAAAGGGCAAATTGTTTTGCTCAGATAACAAAACTAAGATATGCTGTTCTATTCACGTAACTGAATTTTCCATGTTGCTAGTTTATGATTTAATGATTGAACAGATTGTTAAACTTTATTTTCAATCATATACTGTATGTTTTCTTTATTTGTTGGGCCGTATGATAAGTTGAGTGATTAAGAAGTACAGTCCACATTTATGTTTCTGTTTCATGAAAGTGATATGTCGTAAGTGGTAAGGCCAAGATTTGTTTGCATTATTGTTGTAATATGCACTTTTCATTTGTTACTGAATTACAGTATTGTATATGCTTAAACCACAATTGTATGGCAGAATTATGTTATGGTGCAGGAGTACAATATTGCATGTCAAATGATTTAACATGTTTCTACCTGCAATTACAGAAAATTGTCTTTCATATTGTTTTATTTGTCTTTAACATACTATCATATAATGCATAATAGATCTAATGTTGTTTGTTGTAATAAAGATAATTGCACGTTGAAAATACGTTAAAAGGGAACCTTGAAAAAAAATTGTAATAGAAATTCTGAGGGAAAAAATGTGCAGATTGTTTTTCTAAATCAGCCCTACTTTTGATTCATGGAGATCAGTAGCTGGGTTCGCATGGAGACTTTTTTTGTCATTCCAGTTGAAATTATTCCGACTGAAGATCTATGGTCAACTGTTTACATATGACTTGATCTATTCCGATCTGCCGTTTACATATACCACCATATGAATCAGAGCAGACACATGGAGATCGATGTAAACGTCACACGATTTGTCAAGATGACGTTAATTTGTCTGTTTAGCAGATGATTGTACAAAACAATATGAAACAAAATATCAAAAGAAACACCAGGAAAACAGGACATGACAAAAACTTGTCATGAGTTGATAAAACAAAAGCAACATGTGGCACAGACGGCATGACAGACACTTGACAGTAAACAATGAGCTTGACCAGGACTGAAAGGAAGAAACAAGGAGCCGGAGGGAGCTGATTGGCCAACACTAGGGAATGGGCCTACAAGCACAGGTAGAAACAATTAGCTTAATGAGTCATACAAAGAAACACAAGAAACTAAATGCTCAACCAAAAGCGACCAAAACAGATCATAACAATTTGTTTCTACAGTGTTTGTGACTGTCACTCCCTGAGACAATGCTAATTTGCCCTTAGCAGTTGAATGATATTGTACATTGACTTTAGCATGAGCGCCGACCATATTTTTAAAACTGGACATTATTTGTATTTAATTATACTAGTGTAACTCTTGTTGTCGTTTTTAGTTTTACATTTAACTCCAACTGGGATGTCATTGAACAGCTGAAAAGACACTTTGGGACAGCAGAATCTCACGCTGCAGGCTTGCCACCCAAGCAACGTGGTGCATTCAGGCGCATTTTAAATCAGAACTTGCACACACACCAAGCTGTTCTGCACATTAATCATATTTCTCCAATTGTAACTTTTTAAAGATTTAGAGAAGCTAAAATCGATATCCCGATTAAATGTTGATTAATCGTCCGGCCCTAGCTCCATGTAAGCCCGGCTATTATGACGTTTTGAGGTCAAGGCTTCCCCACTTGTTTTAGGGTTAATTTTGACGTACTCTTATGTAAGGAAAGGCTTACTCTTGCATATTTTTTTCAATTGGAGTTAGTTATGCCAATAGGTCACTAATAGCTTCAAGGCCAAAATCTCTTGGCAGCATTCACAGCTCCAGAGTCTTTTAAGTGCAATGAAGCTGGTGAGCCATGCACCCATTTTCAGCAGAGCAGCATAACACTATCCCCTGGTCAGTGCGACACTCATTATTGCTTGCTCCGTGGTGTCACATCTCAGCCAAAAGGCCATGTTTCACATTTATGACCATTAAGCACAGTAAAATGTCCCAGACAATGCTCCATCTTATTTAAAAACTAAAGTCAGCGCATAAATATGTGCCTTGTTCTGTATTGTGTCTAAGATTTTTAATATTATCACCACTTTTTACAGAATTAATATTAATAACAATATTCAATCTTGATTGTGGGATTGACTATCACATAAATGCAAATGAAATCCACTTAGCAGGTAAATTTATTTCTGGAATGGTCGTCAGTCTCTGTTTCTTGTGTCTGCTTTTTCAGAGAGCCAGCTGCTTCCAGGGAATAACTTCACTACAGAGTGCAACATCCCTGGAAATTTCATGTGTGGAGATGGCAAGTGTGTCCCGGGAGGTTGGCAATGTGATGGATTGCCCGATTGCTTTGACAAGAGTGACGAGAAAGGCTGCCGTAAGTCTTTCTTTGATTGAACATGGTTTTGGCAATTATGGCCCTCAAGCAAGGAATACTTGCTAGCATTTGTATTATACCAAATTTTGAACATGTAGTGGTTAATTGCCAACACAATTGTCAAAATAAGTACACAAATAACCAACCAACGTTTCATGTTTGTTGCTCAAGCAGCACAGTGAGTTGAGTTTTGAGCTCTGAGATATTCTGTTTCAAGTATGTTTTCTCCAGGTAGTCAAGCATCTTCCCCAAAAGTCCAAAACACGTATGCTAAATTTGTGGATGACTTGTCTGTGTCACTTTGTCAGCACTGCCGTTGATTTACAATCTGTTTAGGGTACACCCACTCTTTCTCCCTTTTGAAAATGGATGAGCTATTTTTTTTAATAACTATCATTTGACAGCCTGTGGAGTTTGTATCCACTTCCTGAATTTGCTTTGGATTTTCACAAAGGTTGTTCAGAATCCACCTACAGATCAAAAACCAATATGCATAATGATGACTGAACTAGCCCTCGGATGGGAATATGGCTGAATATGAGTGAGTCTCTCCTATGTGTCAGATCCAGGTATTCTGTCCAGGGTTTATATTATCTCTTGAATAGAATCTCCTGGGATAGGCTCCAGATCCTTCCAAACCTGCACGTGCCAGGCAGTATAGTGTATGGATCCCTCCACGTAGTACACAAGAGCCATATGACCCCCAAAACCAAAGCCCTCTGCACAGATCAGCTTATTCGTGAATAGTGACTTGTGATCAGGATGACTGGCCTCACAAAATGGAACCTTGAATGCTATATTGTTGTGCTTTACAAACTATCATTTTTTTCACCGCTCTTTACATGTTAATTGTATCTGAGCAACTAACGCCTGAGTCTTGCAGTATATTGTTCGAGGTTTAACAATTCACTAAGTCACCATTTTGGTACGGTTCTTGGTTTTGTGCTCATGGTGTTCGGTTTGGTTTGGTATACATTGACTCTTGGAAAAATTATTATAGTTTTACATGAAAGTGTATACTCACAGCATTATGCTTAATTATTATTCTCTAAGTTGTAAAACGACTACTCTACCACTGAAGCACGCCGCACCCGAATAAAAAATATAATAAAAGCTCAAATTATTAAATCAGTTTTAAATTATGCACAGAGTAGGATGTGTCATAATTCATAGATAAGATAGACTACAGTAATGATTGTTTATTATTACTCTCTACTCAATGATAATTCTGAGAAAAAACTCATGCATGAAGTAACGTTTGCAACTGTTCATTCACGGGACATGAATATACGCAATTGCCATCTTTTTTTTCTTTAAACACCACCACACTGGATTTCAAATGAAACAAACTGGATGCCTTAATTGCAGACTTTAATTTGAGCGGATTTACAGTACTACACCCAAATCATGCAATGGCTGGAGTAATTATAACTGTTAGTCTGTCAAATTGCCTCCCAGTTTTTTTCGACGGGGGCCTGTTAGCTGCATGCCGTAAAAATGGACGCCAACGTAACCATGCACACCGGCATCTTGGGGTTAGCCAGGGATAAAAAAAAAAAAATCAAAAGGACCTACGGTTTTGACGGTTTAAAAAAAATATCTATTTATACTCATACTTAAGAGGAGGAATTAACACTGTTGATAAAGGCTATTTATTTTATTTGTTTAAATAACAAAGAATGAAGCCTGATTCTCAAGCTTCGAAATGTTTTAATAACATTTATTTATAAAATAACATGTATTTATAGCACGTAGTTCAACAGTGTTCTGAGTGATTCATACAAGGTGATTAGGAATAAGTTCAAAATAAGTCTGTGACGGTCATGTCACAGAAAGTATATGAAGCCATTAATACTCTGCTGAATGACAAAGCAAGTCGATTAAATATTGCTACTAAACATCTTTCAGAACATCGGTTCGTATGATGTTCGCTCGTCCGTCACATTAATCACGGGAAATTGTTCCTTTTGCATTCAATAACATTTGAAATAAAAGAAATGTCAATTTCCTCTAATTTTCCGAATCCTTTAACAGAGGTCAAAAGGACCACATACTCACAGCGTACCAAATGACAGGGTGAGACAAAATAGATTCTGACAGAGGAGTGAAGAAGTAAAGCTGACTGAGCCTTCTGGGCCTCCGAGCCAGGATTAGCCTCTTTGTCCTTGTCTGTAGGGCGTAAGATGGCAAAAAGGGGAAAAATGAAAATTATAGGCAGCCAGGGTGAATGGGCCTGACTCGAAATGCAAAGAGAACAAATCAATAGGTGACACAAATGGTGTTAGTTGAGACTGACAAAACCAATTATTTAGGTTTCAAAGAAATTGCTGTTCTCAACTGGGACATTTTTTCATTGAAACTCACTCACAAATAACCCATAATTGTAGTGTATTTTCAGGATTTATTTTCCTTGTAAAACAAAAATGGTAACGTACTGTGACGATATAATTCACCATTATGCAGAATCAGTGTCTGACTTGCACAGCATTACTTTCAACAACATTTGTATTCTGTGACAAGAGACAAATGTTACGTCCATAGCCTGTCTTTACATGAATAAGCAATGACAATGAGGTGCAGAGAAGGCGCTCAACCGGGAGAAATACAAATGCAATAACCATTATAAAAAGTTTACCACTTTTCTCTGTGGCATAGGATCAATTGATCCAGAGCCTGACACAATGCTTGCGACACGTGATATAGAGCATATATATCGACACCTGAAGAAGGAGATATATACTGTCTGCAAAAGCTCGTGTCACATAAACCAGTTAGTCTCAAAGGTGCCACCGCTCTCTTATTTATCTACTTAACAGAATAACACGGCTCCCCCCATTACTCAGCACACTGATTGTAAAAGTCAATACGATTTTTAAGTCAAGTGCTATACTCCAGAGAGGACACAAGGACAGTGTATTGGAGGCTCTCGTACAGACTACTATTTAGTTAATTAATACTTTATAGCAAGGAACGGTAGCAGCTTTTCATCACAGTAATGAAGTGCAAGTCGAATCCCCTTTATTGGATTACAAAGAATTGTGTTATTGCTCTTTGCCGAAATAACATCTTCATAGTCATTTTATTTTGGTGAGAAAACAACTGTTAAATTGTTATCAACAGCAAACCAGTGTTCTATGGGACGTGTTGAAATAACTCAAATTTGAGAGATTGATTGTTTGTTGGTTGGACTTAATATTTTGTGTGTGTGTGTCATCTTCTGATAACAGTAACCACAATCAAAACAACAAAGACACATTGAGCTTATTATTTGTGGCATGGATGAAAATGGGTCTGCTTGGTCACATAGTCCTTTGAATTATTACTGATATTCAGTATAGCTAGTGCACCTTGTTTGGTAATCAGCAATGCACTGTGCATTACGGCTGGGCGATTAATCAAAATTTAAATTGCGGAAACATTATAATCGAAGAAAAATATTCACGTGCAGAATGCCACAGTGCATTTGCAAGTTCCCGACGTTGTGAAATATTCTGAGTGCTATGCCATGTTGTTAGCTTGTAGCAAGCTTGTAGCAAACGTGATTATGCCGTCCTGAGCGTGCTTTAAAGGGAAAGTCAACCCAAAAAAATGATTTGCCAGAATATGGTCTATGCAGTCCCACTATACAAAACATGGCATTCTGGTTAATATTGCGTTTGTGGAATATGTGCTCTTTCTCAGTAAATGATGTCTGTTTGTATTATTTGTGTGTAAAGACTAAATAAATGCTATAAATGCAATAAAAACATGCCTAAAGAGTGATTCACAAAAATATTGCTATTTCACAAATTTCAGTTTTGCCGGGGATGGTCCGGAATCTGAACTTCTGCGATGAAGGAGGAATAACTGTCCACATTTTTCATTTAACATTATTAGTCTATTCTACTGTGCACCCAAATTAGTAAAGTATGATTTTATACCTTAAGTGGTACAACAAATACATAATAATTATTCCTGAATTTTTAAGTGGAAATAAAAGGTTTACAATGAATGGCACATGGGCATAATATTTCATATACGTTTGTATTCTTTTAAAATTTCAGTGTGAAAAAACTCCTGACCTTCTTGCTAACATCCCGAGTCAGATACTTTGAATGATTTTCCACCAAAGTTAGAGATGTTGAAATCCTGTTTTACTCAACCTCTGTGCACTTTTCTTTTGTGCTCGTCTCTTCAGTTCCTCCACAGCATGCCTCAACCCCCCACCCCACCTTCCCACTGTCAATAATGCATGCCCACCACGACCAAGCCTACCTGTACCAAACAAGTTATTCTTCTCTCTGGGGAGATGAGGAAAGAAAGAGAAGAAGGGCATGAAGGTGCATATTGGGAAAGGGCAAAACACAAAGTACGCAAGTACGCTAGCAGATTCCACCTGACATGAATTCTGAAGTATGTGCATGTATAGCAGAGTAAACTAAAAATGTGTTCTAGTTTATGTCAGCGCGTGTTGCTGCTCTACCTGGCAGGGATTTTAAAAATTCATTGGCAACTGTGAAAAGGCACACTAATTAAAAGATCTCAAAATTATATTAACTGCATGCGCTTTTGATTTTCTTAACACAGTATAGTGTATTTAATTGGATATAGTTCCCATGTTGCTAATTATATTGCCTTGTGGAAGAGTCTGTCTGCCATTCATATACTGTGTGTATTCGATATAAAGTCGTGCCCAGTGGCATCGAGATTCAATTCTCTCCTTGGTCCGTTCCGGGTTGATATGGCGTGTTTACGCTTGAGTGGTTAATTTCTGGATCTTTCGCAATCCCAAAACATTTACGATGAGTCTATTGAAGACAGTCTGTATAAATTGATGCAGATTCAGGGTGAAACAAAAAATGATTTGAATCGGAAAATTGTTTGTGATTTAAAAGATGCATCTTTGCCACTTGAAGTTATTCAAAGATACGTATAGAAAAAAAAATTTTCTTTGTTTGTTTTTTTTCTTGGAGATGTCACATATACAGTACTGACGCTAAATTCATTCATGTCTGTTAAATGTCAAGCTTTTTGCATCCTACTCTCCTGCACTGAGCTGTACCATATTGAATCGAATCATAATCCCACTGAATCAAATTGAATCGTTCCACTTGAAAATGTAACTGTCCTTGAATCATATTGCACCCCAAGTATTGAGATACATATCGAATATGTTATTGGAGAGATGCGCACCCAGATGCTGTTCTGTCTCAGTGTGTCGACTCAGTAATTGACTGGTGATCTGCACAGGGTGTACGCTCTTTAAATCTCTAAAAGTGAGTTTACTATGATGGACGCCATAGAAAATGGTAACATGATAAATGTGTGTGTGCAAGCGCAAGCTCCACTATGAAACTGTCTCCTCCAGCTGAGCGTTCCACTGTAATCCTGTCTCATACCGTGCTTGTGATAGTTTCACCTCAGGAATCTGCTTGACTGCGGCTTCTTTCGTATTCATTTGAGCTGTACCCATCAACATTCAAACCAAGTTTGGAACTTGCCCAACACCCTGCTCTCTCATCGTAAACAACTTCTGTAGAAGGAGGAAAAAGAACATTTGGCACAGAGCTTTAAAAGTTCAAATGATGAAAGATGGTAATGCGAGAAGACGATAGGCTGTCATACTCTGTGAGCATTTTGCAGATTGCCAAAAGTGAAATAGGCCATCTTCTTGATTAGAACTACTGTTTTTCCACGTTTTCTGCTGAAACTGCTTAGTGCTTGCTGTAATAATATTGGTTCTGTTGTTCTAAATCCCACTCAGCTCATAGCCTTGCATCCTCAAATGCATTTAAGCGCTTAAGCCCCATCCTCTTGCTGTCTCTCCCACCCACAAATTTCTCTTGGTGAGCTTGCCCTTCATGCGACTTTTGAGTTAATTGGGAACACAAACACTAGGTCAGATAAATCTAGTCAGCAGCAGAAGTGCGAATGAGGATGTAGATGAGACGGGAAGTGAATGAGGGAACTTGCAGCAATCACCGAGCAGTCTCTCCTAAGAACATTATTGCCGTGCATTCTCCTGAACGCAACAATGTCTTTTGAGGGAAAGACAGAAGGAAAATAGAAAATTACAATCAGAAAGTCGGGTGAACCTTAGTATACAAGTAAATGTTGTGTCTTTTCCAATTATTTTTCCATATAGCTGAGAACCATGTCTCTTTCCTCCTTGGACTCCAATGGGCATGATATACCATTCCTAATGAGCTTTGGGTGGTTATGAGTGTGCTGTCCAGGTAAACAAAGGCTTCACAGAGTACATAAAGAGAGATTGGACTCATGCCCGGAGCCCTCCCTTGTTCTACGGATTACTTTTCATCTTGGAGACGGGCGCTCCCCATGCTGTTGCGCTGCCTAGCCCCTTCTGCTTTGCCAAATATATTTGTGCTGCTTGAAAGAGCCTACAACTCTGCCCACAACATTGTTGTTTACTGAAAATATTACGCCCCTGGCATTTCAGCTGTGACTATTTCGATATTCAAAGACTTTTATTGTCTAAATTTCTTTATATCCAGGACGTAAAGAGAATCACAGTACAATTTCCGTCGCTCACTAGTAAGAAGTAACTGTATACAAAATTAAAAGTAATTGTTTATTTCTGATCAATTATTGTTGAAGTGCGCTTTCAGAATCTTGTCTTTTTCAGTCTGCAATAAACTACTACAAATAGCTGCCAGTAAATTATATTTCTAATATTGATATTATAAATTGTTTGTTTCCTGGCGGCATGGTCGCCCGACTGGTTAGCACGATGGCCTCACAGTGAGAGACAGAAGCGGTCGTGGGTTTGATCCCGGCTCCGGCCTTCCTGTGTGTAGTTTGCATGTGCTCCCCGTGCCTGCTATGGTTTCCTCCCACATTCCGAAAACATGCATGGCAGGTCGATTGGACACTCTAAATTGCCCCTAGGTATGAGTGTGAGTGCAGATGGTTGTTCATCTATGTGTGCTATGCAATTGGGTGGCAAACAGTTCAGGGTGTCCCCCGCCTACTACCCAAAGATAGCTGGGATAGGCTCCAGCACCCCCCGCGACCCTAGTGAGGAGAAGCGGTGCAGATAATGGATGGATGGATAGTATCTTTCCTATTAACCACTGCCCATTAAGTGATGTACAGTTGCGTAACACAGTTCATATTATTAAAAGTAATAATCGCTACTTATTTTATTATCTACACATCACATAATACAGTGAACCCCCACGGAACTTCCGCCTACACACACTCAGACAGTTGCACCTACACCCTTACAACAACCTTCTGCCGCAGAGTTTGTAGTTGCAATTGACAGTAATCAATAAAAAGAAACACTTTATTACAATAAATATTATACATACTGTACACAGTATTTTGCCAAGGAAAATAAGGAAAGAAATCTCAAGACTTGGAGGATATAGGTGAATTAGGGAAAGGCAGCTATTTATAATGAATAAAAAATAAAATGCCACGTTATTTCATTGGAGTAGCGGCGTCTGTATGCCACACAGCTAGGTGGCAGTGCTGCTCCTTTTATTCATCGGGGGAGGCTCTGAGTTGTGTGGCGTTCCGTTGTTGGAGTGTACACCAACAGCAGCAGTTGACCAAATATTATGACGTCTGAAGTTGGACTAAAAGTGGAGGTAATATTCACGCTATCATCACTTGGGCTGTCAGGATAACACATTTTTCAAGATTAATTAGTTCCGAGACTCGATCTTGATAAATGGCAGTATTGTATTTTTTAATGGCACTGATATAGTGATGATTTGAGAGTATAAAAAATTTAAGTACATTCTTTTTATTTGCAATTGTCTTTCTGTTCTCAAGAATATTGAATGTTTGGATTAAAATGTATAGAACAATGAGTTAGCTAAAAATAACTCAGGCTCTGTTAACGCAAACACACATACTATCTTTATTGGTTCAGACTATCCTCTTTTCCTCTTTCACCTTGTTGAACAAGTCTGGAATGGCTGTTTTAGGAAATCCACAAAATGCCACTGGTGCAGCAAGCTATGAGAGAGAATGCAATTGGCATGCTGGCTGCAGGAATATCCAACAAAGGCATTGCTTGTGAATTCAATGTTTATTTCTGTAGCATAAGGCGTTGCCAAAATCTTTTCAGGAAACTTGGCAGCCCATCCTCAATACCGCAGACCACATTTAACCACACCATCCAGGAGTTGCATGTCTCGTATCTTCACTTCAAAGATAGTTTGAGACCAGCCACCCGGACAGCTGCTGCAACATGCATAAGCACTGAATTCCTGTACAAACTGTCAGATGCCATCTCAGGGAAGCTCATCTGCATGCTCGTCGTCCTCGTCAGGGTCTCAACCTGACAGCAGTTTAGCTTCGTAACTGATGTCAGTGGGCAAATTCTCACATTCAATGGTGTCTGACACTTTGGATAGCGGTTCTCTTCACGCATAAATCCCGGTTTTCACAGTACAGACTGATTGCAGACAAGTGTGTATCGTGTGATGTGGGTCAGTGGTTTGCTCATGTCAATATCGTGGCTTGAGTGGCTGCGGAGTTATGATATTGGGAGGCGTGTGTCATTGGCAAAAGACTCAGGAGTGTTTTACTCGCGGCATTTTGAATGTACAGAAACACCATGACAAGATCCTTTCCTCCACAACATCAATCCCCTCATGTTGCAACATGATAATGCACAGCCACTTGTTGAAAGGATCTGTACACAATTGGTGTCAAGTATGGCAACTTTTTAAGCATCAACTGGGTCTCTATCTGACTGAAAATAGCTTGTCATTAAATGTGTTCACAGTTGTTCTGTCCTACTATTTTAAGTTAAATCATGTCATCTTTACAAGGTGATAGCTCCTCCAGTCAAAACTGCGTTGTGCAGCAAAGTGCATAAACTGGCTTTTGAATTTGAATCTGCTCCCCCATGTTCTCGCAATACATTGATGTTAATATGCCGTCGATGTTAATGGAGCCCATACCTGGAAGCTCAGAACATCCCAGTTCTTGAATGGCCAGCATATTGAGCACGTTTAAGATGCTCTGGTTTGGTGTATACGGCTATATGTTTCAATTCCAGTGATGAGAGAGGTTTTGCTCTGTGTGAGGCAAATGGCAATAACTTCAGACACATTCGTCCCCCCTGATTTACCCAATACAGTAAAACTGCACATTTTATAAATATCTTTTATTGTGTGCAGCCTACCAGCACGCCTGTGCAATAATCACTGTGCAATAATATTTTCTCATCAGCATCCTGATATGCCACACCTGCGAGGTAGCTTGATTATCTCAACAAAGGAGAAGTCCTCGCTAACACAGATTTTAACGAGATTAGATTGAATGAGTGTTACCACTAGATTAGTTGACATTCTTTTAGAGAAATAGGTGTTTTGCGAATTCACATCTTTTCTTTCAGTTCATGAAAAATGGGAGGGAGAATAAAAGTGGTTCATTTATATTTTTGATAAAGATAAAAGTAGAATACATATCTTAAATTCATGAAAACAAGTTTGTTTTTCTGTTGTTTTTTTTTTTAATCAATCACCTTCTTACTGTCATATATGATCTGTTTGTTTAGGTTTGGTTCGGATGACATCTGGAATTGATCCAGCCTGTTCTTGGAGACAAGACCTGTTCTCTTTGTCTTAGCCCTGTATTTTTTTTTCCACTCCCATCGTTGGTGTATTGTGCTCAGATTTGCTGCTTCCCTCATCATACTTTAAAGAGGGCGTAGGTTTTGTATTCTTTGCACTTATGAACGATTCTTGTACGGATGATGTTTTTTGATCCAAACAGAATGCTTAAGGAACCTGTTTTTACACATCTTCGGCCATTCCACTTTCATTTGCATCATCTGCTTTTCTTGCTGGTCTTGTCAGTGTTTTTTTTTTTTTTTGTTACTTTGCATATTTTTGTGTTGAGGATTTGATTAATGGGATGAATATGTCTCTGTTGACATCAATAAATCTGAATTTCACAGTAGAAGCTCAATATCTTTGAGTGGCACAACAACAGCCCTTTGTTCCGCAGTTCATGAATGAATGTGATGAATTTGCACACGCTCGTCCTCCAGATTAGAAACATTGCAGTTTATATTTAGATGGAAACAATTAAGTCACCATTTGAAAAGATTGATAACCCTTTTTACAAACCACGTGGCGTGCAAACCAGTGGGCATCTGTTTACTTAAAAAACAAAAGACTGGTGTGTAAAATATTCAATGAATAACTCCCACGTGATCATGAACATTTGAGAATGTCTTTGATCTTATGTTTGAAACAAAGCACTCACTACAAGGTCACATTTGGAGTTGCCCTATATACTATGTTCTCATGAAATAATAAATAATGACGTTGTCTTGGGTTCCTTCGTGATCCCTTGAATGAGCTCTTAGGGTCATTTTTCCCGGCTTGGCACCAGTGGGAACGTTCACCACTGCTCCATCTTGTCTCCATTTGAGGATAATCGTTGCAGTCCTCAAGCTTTAGGAATGGCTTTGTAACACTTACCAAATTGATAGATGTCAATGACTTCATTCCTCACTGTTCTTGAAATTCTTTGGCACATGACATTTTGTTGCAGCTTTTTGCGATTTCTTTGTCACATAGGTTCTGTTTAAGTGATTACTTGATTGAGCATGTCTGGAGTAATCAAGCTTGGGTAATCAGCCATGATTTAACAAAAGTGGCTAGTACTTTTTCACACTTTTAGCTTTGAATACCCCCTCGTCCTCTAATAAATAAAATCATACAATTTTATTTCTACTTGGATCATCTTTTCTGACAGTTTATTTGTTTGATGGTGTTAATCAAAGTTAAATTAAAGTGAGGAAGCCATGCAAAAAGAATTTGAGTCCATAAGAGTGTAAATTCATATGCGTTCTAGCGATGTGTTGTGGTTAGTTGCCTTATTGATGCCTTCTAATTGTGATAAATTAATGGATTTTCTTTTTCTTTCTCTGCCCAAAGACTAATGTGTGATTTTACTTTGTTTCCTCCCACCTATCACTCCTCAGCTAAAGTCAAGTCCAAATGTGCACCTACGTTCTTTGCCTGTGCCAATGGGGTCCACTGCATCATTGGACGTTTCCAGTGTAATGGCTTCAGTGACTGCCCTGACGGGAGTGACGAGGAAAACTGCAGTAAGTCTCCCACAACAAACAATAAATGAGTGGCACGTGTCTGCGGCTATGGCATAGAATCCATGACAACATGGAAATGTTCCCATCATAACATTTTGTTCCACAAATATATTGTTCGCTAATAGTTGACATACATGACAAGATCCTTGAAGTAGAAATGCAACCCTTGATTTCTTTTAATTAGCAGGTTGGCATCTTGTAGTGTAGGCACCACCAACTGTGTGTGAAGGTGAGGGTGAAAGGCAGAACTACTGCAGAGTGCTTCAGATCAAGGAATTCTCAGGCATTTACTGTATGTGATAATGATAAAATTTTAGCTTTCTTAAATGCAGAGGACTTAAATCTGGAAAATATGAGCTCAGTTCTTTTATACAAAATGTATCTGGATAAGAGACAAAAGACCAACAAATGCAAACTGGAAATGTGTTTATTTAAGATATTGAGATTTTTTATGTTTAAAAGTAATTTGGGCTTCTGCGTGTGAGGGATGCAACCATGTACTTGTTGGTGAGTTTAACTTAATAGCATGAGGAATTTCCCAAACTGACATGGAATTGGCACTGTTCCACAGCCTCCTAGTAGAAAAAAAACAACTGGGGAAAAAAAAACAACGCATGTCTTTAACGTCAGCACCAACACAAAAAATATGTGCAATAATAACATGGAACAGAATACAACAGAAAATAATATTAAGGTGTTGGGGTTTTCTTCAGGAGCAACCAGGGTGGATTGGATTAGAAATGAACCCATCAGAGGGACAGCCAAGGTTAGATGTTTTGGGGAAATAAAGTTAGAGCCAGGTTCAGACATTTCCAGAGGAGAAATAGCGAGTATATTGGTTGAAGGGTGATGAGTTTGGAGCTGCCCGTAAAGAGAGTGGGAGGAATACAACCTAAGAGAAGGTCGATGGTTGTAGTGAGGGGAGACATGAGGACTTTGATGGAAAAGAATAACAGGCTGTGACGAGACAAGCCCAAAAGAAAAGAAATAGAACAGAAATGCTGTGTTGTTATTCTATGTTGTGCAGAACGACAGATACAACAAAATTAGGGAAAACAGATTTTTTTTTTCTTCGCTAATGGGCCCGACTTAATTATGTTTTCTATTTTTCCTTGAGCCGCCTTTAATGGAATTCCCCAGATCTACTTCCACGCACTGTAATTAATTTGATTAACACATAATGTCTTCTGTGAAGGTTTTCTTTTAAAATTCCATTCTGCTGATTCAATTAAGTTTATATACACCCCGTTCACACCATAAGTTATTTCAAGGTACTTTTAGAGCAGTTCCTCCATAACAAATCCAACTAAATTAGTAAAAGAGATGCGGTGAACCATAGACTAATTGTCCTTGAATTGCAGCGCCGTTTTAATTTTGCTCTTCTAACACTATACACAGACATGTTTGCCCTCAGAACCTGCACTGAAAGGTTTGGAGAGACCTGAAGGCATTGCTTCCCATTATGCGAGCTCAGCATATGTAAATCATTGACTTTAATGTTTTAAAGACTACATGAGCTATATTTAATTAAAATACAACAGAAAATGATTTTTGAGCCTGTATATAAAGTAAAGTGAGCCAAAGCCATATTAATATGTTCAGTAATCCTTCGTTCTCCTCTGCACTCGAACCTCTGGACTGTTTGAGTATGATTGCCTCGGGATGACAACAAAGTTAAAATAATGCAACCTGGCAGTCGCTAAAATATGAAGTGTTTTTTTTGCGCAATGGTATTCTTTTTTATCATGAGCATACAATGACTGATTGTGTTCCTTCTTTTATTTACAGCAGGTAACCCCTTGGTGTGCTCTGAGGCCCGCTTCAAGTGTCGAAACGGCCGCTGTGTGGACCGCAGCTTTTTGTGTAACGGCCAGGACAACTGTCAGGATAACAGTGACGAGGAGCTCTGCCTGAGTACAGCAGGTAAGACAAGCCCAAATAACAGCTTGCCTCATATTTTAGGGCTCAGCAACACACATACGCCGCTGTGTTTCTGTCCATTCAACGGTTCCCAACATTTCCACATAAAACTCAGGCTTTGTTTTCCGTGTGTAGTGTTTGAAAAGCATCTTGTTGCACCGAAAGCAACAACGATCTTGATCTGTAACACCGCCAATACATGTGTGACTAGCATCAGTCCAAAAGCTGCCACACGTTAAAGCAAATCCTGATTTCTTTACTTTAACAATGGCTGTTTGAATGCTCGGAAATAAGTATTACTTGGGCCTTGTTACGCCAATCATGTGAATAACTTTACTGCACAATGAGAAAAAATAAAAAAAAATAACAGTATGCAGACCTAATACAAATTTCATATTTATCCTGGTTGAATATGATGATTGCAAACTTGAGTGTCATCTATTATGAAAACATCACAATTGTTAACAAAAACATTATATTTTGGGGAAGGGCATTTTCTTGCTTCTTTGTTTAAGTATTGAATGATTAGTGCACATTGCAAAAGATTTAGGAGGCAGTGATGGCTTGCAGATATAATATTTAAATATTCTATTTATTATTCACATTTAACAAGACAGATGGTGTGGCTCAAAATGTCAATCTTGTGTTGTTTGAGGCATGATTTGGGTGATACATTTTTCAGTCTGCTTCTTTAAAATGTGGGCCTTACTTGATAGTGCACTCAATGCAAGCGGCTAAGATTTCATTCTTCTATTGAGGAGGATTCTCTTTTTGACACCATTCATCCACAATATTATGACCACTTGCACAATAGAATACAAGGGCTGAATCAAATATTCCCCCTTTTCAGATGACAATAATGTTCAATTTTGATTGATGTCGGCAGATCGAAGTTTATTGCCTACTAAAGGCAGAATATTTGTATTGGAGTGCAAATGTTGTAGCTGGTCGCTTTACGGTATATTCGTATCACAAATATCACTGAGTGAGCCCTCTTGTATACAAAGTTTTATTCTCTGTCAGCCTCCCATCTGGCCTGGCCAGCTGCTGTCTACGGCTTCCGTCAATACTTGAGGCACGCTTTCAAGGCTGTCAATGCCTGACCATCCTCATGTTGGTGTTTTGGTCTCACTGAGATTTTTCCATTGGGAGTGAAGTTATTAACTCATTTAATCCCAGAAATTTTCACAAGAGGAAACCCCTCAATTCCAGCTAAGGCTAAGACGTATACATACGTCTTTGGGAGGCAGGGATTATGTTTTTCAAAATTTTTTATGGATTGAATGAGCTAAAAAGGAACAAAAAGGAATAACATGGATTGATGGCCTTAAGTAATAATGTTCAAGCATCTATAGCTCACAATTTATGCTGAGATGGGCAGAATGAGTATTTATTTGACCAAGAGGGGCTGTAATCCTGTTGCTGCCTGCCGAACGCCCTGAGATGTCTTTAATGTTCTGTATTCAGGAGACGTTCATTCCCACGTCGAGAGCGTTCTTTCTCTTGACTTTGCTGTCATGCTTTTTCATTCTTTTTTTTCCACCTCATGAAATGAGTGCAACTGTCAAGCTAGATAACTTACGGCTTCATTTAAAGCATTTACATGTATATTTTAATGTTTCAGAATGGTGGTTTAAAGCTTCTCACTTCTTCTGGTTGAGTTGTCACAGACACATTTCTTGCTGCTCTTTTCACCTCTCGGTTAAAAAAACAACAATGGAAGGTAAATTATGTGATAATAACGCTGCAATACAATACAACTTTATTTATATAAGCAAATGTGGCTTTCATAGGTTTCAGGTATTGTCTGACAAAATATACAAAACTGTCAATTATCTCACACTCACTTTTCTCGCTCTTATCTGCGTGCTCTAAAATGTAGACTATGTACTTGGAATGGCCATACATATACTGTATGTTGTAGTCAATTGTCCTTCGGTGTGCTCACGAGATAAAGGCAAAGAGACAAAGGATGTTCAGTTCTGAAGTAATATAAACACATACAATATTGATTTTAAAAAAATCTATAATTTATCCGCTTTGCAAAAGTAGGGGATTTGAGAGCTGCGACTGACAGATTTGGTTGGATTGTTGTGTTTCCGCAATGCTGCTCTGTCTGTTGCTCCATCGCATAATTGGATGCTTGAAAAGGTGTGTAGTCCGCTTCTCCGATTAGAATATGCTCGAAGTGGTGTTGACCTTTAAAACTTTTCTTTACGTTATCATTCATTTAGTTTTACTTTAAGACCTGTGACTTACTGCGTCACTGCAATTTGGTTCCATGTATGTCTACACACACACACACACACACCCCCGCACACCCACGCACTCCCATACACACTTTATAATGAGTACAGAGCTGCAGGTGACAGATAAGGCATACAATATCCGCCATAAGCCACCTGCGTTTCCTTCCACACTTCTCTTCCCCTACCTTTACTTGGGTCCATGTCCCTCCCCACCCTACTAATGACTACTTGCTGCCTTGTGTCCTCACTGGGTCTGGGTCTATTCATGGAAATTACAGCCAGAGATCAGCCCTATGCCCCTCATAGGAGACTTTCCAATACTGTACCCAGCAGCATGTTACAATTAGTTATACTGCAGCATTCGTTTATGCCTTTGGTGTTTTAATTTTCTATTAGAGTGCCCTTTTAAACTTGTTGGTACATGCACAACAGCCTGACACTCACACATTCTCACTTTATTCATTGTGTAATGTGTAATTGAATTTTTGCAGCGGCAGAGAGATACAAGTGCAGCGCTGTGTCCAATCTTCCAAAAATGCGATATTGCAATCCCAGAACAGGGAGAGAGTGAGATCAAGTGCCTTTAACAGAAATGAGGAATGGAAAACGCCCCGCAGGAAAATGCTCATCATGAGCATAACAGAACATCGTCACATGTAGTGATGAATAACAATGCAGGAAGATAGAGGTAAGTAAATACACAAGCAGGCAGAAAAAGATGTGGATTTTGCGATAAACTTGAGAGGATGAAAACAACCTCCATCTCAAATCAAACCCCGATGGTGAGCCATGGAAATATGGGAACAGAAATGGTGTGAAAAGTAGTTTTGCAATATTCTCTTTGCTTTTGCCATCTGCTCACAGGCTTCGTCTTCAAGGCTGAAGGGATTGTTGTTTAAACAGAGCTGCTCAGCACATGGGGGGCCTCTACTGTGACGAGCGAAACACTGGCACATTAAACTTACAGCGTATATTTAATTTAGGTTGCCCTAAAATCACATGAGAGTCTCAATTTACACAAACTGTAAGTACAACAAGCATGTCAGATTATGTGATGACTTGTGCGGACATTGCAATAGTGATGAAATGTCACACAAAGTCACTTCAAGGAGGCTTCGTCTTGGCTGTCTTTTTAAGGGACGTTGATTTGAGAGAGATGCCGCAGAAAAACTGGCTCGCGTGAGTGTGAACAAAGATGAGAGGACACAAGCTTTAACATTTGACAAACTCACAAAGCTCATGTTTTCAATCGGAAATATAATTTACATGGGCATAAGAATCACACACTTTGTATGCAACATTCGTCGCAAAGTCATTTCTTCCCCCGATTACTATCTGGTATTGTTTAGTGTTTAAGACAACAACAACTAAACAACAATTAAGCAATATCACATAAGCGGGATTGATGTTGTCCTCAACAAACCTTTTTAAACTGATTCAGTTTCTAGTGTGCTCATTGTTTTTGAAAGTAAAAACAGATGTTCGCATGTGTTTTATTTGGATTAAACAAAAGATAATCTGTCTGCTTTCATGAAGGACTACAGAAATCAGAGAATAATTACTGTTGAGAAGCTGAAATCAGACAATTTGGACAATTTCAAGCTAAACAATGGCTATAAACAATTATTCAAATGATGTTGATTCCTTTGAAAATTGATTTAGATTCATCCATTTTGCTACCTCTACTTCTTGTGTTTGTTCGTCATTGCATGGAGCTAATGCTGGTGTGTGTGTGTTTTTTTAATGTGCTATTTGCAGTGTGCACGTAAAGTGCATGTTGGATGGGCTTCACTTTAAATGTACACGTAATTTAGTTTGGCAATCGGGCTTGCGTTGTATATCCAGTTGAAGGGTACACAATAGATGTTAATGGTAATTGCATAAATACAAACAAATAAATAATAATAATGATAATAAAAAAAGAGCTGCAGAACACGTCTGTTGCACTAAAGTAAATCTGTTCCTCTCACGCTTTTAAAGTGGTTGTGATACTGTGTCATTGCATTTGTTTTTTTTTCTTGGAAAACAGTTTTCATCTGATTTCAATAACCCACTGAACACTGAATTAGGGCATCATGTGTTTCCTACTTAGTGAGATTTAAGGGAAGCCTTTGTTTACATAATACCCAGTAAATTATGCAGTGTGTAAATTCTGTAATACTTAGTTGTTTGTGAATTTTTAAGACCAATAGCCTTGTGTAAAATACATGGTTTATACATTTACTATACTGCTTATCCTCTTCACCGTCGTAGCTGAGCAAAAGCCCATTCCAGATAACTTTTTTTTTTTAACTCCCTTTTTTTAAACTATATTTCAGGAGCATCAGTAAGTAATTGCAGTGTTAGTGTTAGGCTGTGGAGAAGGTGTCACAGGGTTAGGTTTAACCAAAAAAGGACGCTTTTGTATTTTCACGACCATAAGGCGCACCTAAAAGTACCAAATTTTCTCCAAAATGTATGGGGCGCCTTATAATGGGGAGCCCCTTATGTGTGAACCAAGTTCCAAAAATCTGGACATGTCGTGTAACTTTCATGAGCGCTTTGCTGGACTGACTGGGGCTATGAATGGTATGAGAGATACATGTTTTGTGTTAATTTTATTTCTTTGTTCCTTGTTTTGGTTGTTTCATTGTTATTGCTAGTATGTTGTTCAGTTGATGTTGGGTGATAGCTTTGGGTTTGGTGTAAAACCATGACCGTAAATAGTGTGGTACCAGCACCGTGAAGTGACTGCTTGCACTGCTGTTTGAGTTTTCACAAAAGTTGACATCATATCTGAGCGGCCGCATAGCAGGAGACTGACTGACTGACAATGCCAACCGACAATGAACAGAGCGAACCTGCAATGTTGTGTTCGATGGCGAACTTGCCGTGCTGTTTGTTTTCGGGACTTTGATGGATTTGTGGATGAGGACTGACAGATAAATAACGTGAATGCATCGTTAAATACTTCAATAAAGTACAACCAAATTCAGTTTTACTCCCGCTGCCTTTTTAAAAAACTCTAAAAATGTTTAAGTGTGCATGCATGCTAAGTTAATACTTTGTGCCCTATGTATGTTAAATACAGAAATAGCACCCTATAGTTGTTAAAATTATGGTACATGGCAGACAGTCTGACGTGAAGATTCATTCACCATTAATGTCAAAATATTGGCAAATGGCATTACCCTTGACATGGATTGCTTTGCTAAAAAATAGGCAATGAGACAAATATGCAAAGGAAGTGTCAGGAAGTGAGCATTTTTGTTTCTATACATTTTAATGTTAGTGTTTGTTTTCTCATATTATTGTGAGTAACAAACTTGCCCAAAAGCTCTTATCACATCTTCCATTACCGCAACACTATTATCAGTCATAACCTTCCGATCCAACTGAGAGGTCAAATCCCTCATTTTACACTCGGAGGAATGCTTGTCTCTTGTGAAGAGTAATCTGCAGCCTTCAGAGAGTCATCCTCGGGAAGTCTAACGCTACGTTCAGACTGAACGTGAAATATCACTTCCCCCCGCTTGGCTTGCGCCCCTTTGTTCGTGGGGGAACGACAGCGGAAGTTGTTTCATGCAGAAGAGGGGCTTTTCCTTCACCTCCGACAGAAAAAAATAAATCAATTGAACATTCCTGTGGTTGTTGTGCCAAAACTTGGTTGACAGTTCAACAGCTGCACATAAGTCACTATTTCTCACCAGCTACACCAACTCCCTTGCTCACCACACGGTTAGAGACAATTGGATTGAAGGATGAAAATCCATTTCCAGCAGTGCTCAGTCTGTCATTTTTTTAAAAAAAGTGTCTCATCATTCCTCAATCGGCAGCAAATTCTGTCTGACAGAATGCAGACCTCTTTAATATATCAAATATTATATAGAGTATTAAAGTACAATAGAAATACACCAAATAAATAATGTACAATGTGGCGCAGTATATATAATATATTAAATGAAAAAAAAGTTAGCATTTTTTTTTCTTGGTCCCCACCCCACCAAGTCCCAATTACCCAATATTTGAACGACATGCACGTGACATGTCGTTCAAATGTATGTCAGCACCCTCGCACGTCAACAACAATTTTCCGGTCATAACACCACGGGACTATTCATCTTAAGGCACCCAAGGGAGTAACAGCGACACATTGTTGGCTTCACCGCACTGTTTGTGTGTGTGTGTTTGGTCATGTGTGTTCAATGTGCTGCTGTGTACACGTTGTAGTAACATTATCCACAACAACAAGATGCCACTGCAATTTCACATTTTCAAATGCCAGCTAATGAGCCAATAAGCAAATTTGGGGTTGCTTGTTAAACGCGTCACTCGCGCCGTCCAGTACACATTTTGTTGATGCGCACATTGACTATATGTGCACCGTTAGAAATACTCAACTCATATTCCGTCTGACCGTACCTTAAGACTTATACACTACATCTGCTGTTTTGCATAAGCACAGTGGTTTCAACAATCCATCCATACATTTTACTCAGCAAATAATTAACATGGGGCTGTATATACACTTCAGCTAACAACATGCAGTATTTCAGATTTCAAATTACCATTGCCCGTAAATTAGACATTGATACGTTGCCAGTCTGATGTATGGAAAGAATGTCAGCGTAATTTACTGGCCCCCAGCCTTGATTCACTCATGGTATCCCTTAGCTTGCTAATAACATCTCATACTGCCATTCCCCACGCACTGATTGCTGCCAGAGTACAGCTCCAAATAATATAGGCGCACTAGATTAAGATGTTAATGTGCAGTTTTTTGTAGCGTAAAACTGTATGTCACTGAAACGGTCGAATAATGCCCTTCATCTGCGGCACTCTTGAGAGCTGGCAGAGTGAAAAGATGTGGGAGGGAGTGTGAAATGCTGTAAGAGAATGTAATGGCTGGAGACTGAAGTGTGGGAGTCCGATGTTTAGTGTGAGCCAATTCCTACAGGAGGTCACAAATGTCACCACTACCAATGGATTCAAACTCGTGAAATGATTCTGAAAGCGTGTTTACAAACTTGTGTAGATACAATTCAGTTTATCTGCAAAACAGAGAAGATGACCTTATTAGATGCTGCTGATATGGTACAGCTCGAATAGCATTTTAAATTTTAAACATATAGCATCCATAATGTCACTATCCATCAGCTCATGTGGAGTCCACATTACTACTATATGGATTTGAGTGCAAAATGTGTTGCCAGCTGTTATTGTCAAGACAAAGGTGCACTTTTCTTCCTTTTAAACTTTCTCATCTCTCACTTTCCAAGAATTTTAGTGTCCGTCTTTTAAGAGCGCGTGTTCTTGAAGTCATTGTTGAAACAGGTTGTGGCCACACCAACGTGTAATGGGTCCACATGGATCACTCCATATCTTTATCTTTCTAGTCAACTGTCAGTTGTCAAGTCTGTCTAAATCAACATCCTTTCCTTCCTCAACGTATGCTGTCGTCATGGTGATGGTTGGTCAAGTGAGGAATTTCACTGTGAACAAAAGCTTCCCTGTTGCTTTTGCTTAGTGCCGCACGAAGAGAGATTGTGGGCTTTTACCTGCATGTGTGTTTGCGGACTGAACCTGTCGAGAAAAAAACGGGGCCTCTGAGAGTCGCATACACGATCGACGGCCATGATTCGCAAGGGATCGGTACCAGGCTGGTTCGCGAATAGCGAAAACCTGCGTATGGTTGACAGCCAACATAAATGCATTTAATTCAATAATTCGTGAGTAAGTCGGGATAAAACACCAATAAGCCTTTTCCGCAAATAAATAAATAAATGAAAATAAAAAATGGGGTTGGCACCCACCACTCCCTCTCCTCAAAATTAAAAATGTTTAGAAATACTAAAATAGAGGACAAAAAAAACCAGGCACTACAAGAAATGCAATATTGTCTTTCCATTTATCCTTGCATTTTGTGTTCAGATACATTTACCTTTCACGTTATGTTATGCTACAACGCCTACTCAGAAACCAATATCCACGAAAGCAAATCAAATTGGCAAATGTCCTGAAGTATGTGTAATCAACACTGGGATCAATTTTCCTAATATAGCACTCACAAATTCTGTGTCTACCATGTGCGTAATTATTCAACATTTTGATGACTTAATAGGTAATTAAGCACTTTGCAATCAAGGTTTCTACACAATAAGTATTTATTTGTCGGGTTCTTAATCCAGAATGAGACCCCACATAATCCGCACATGAATTTTAAGGGGCAGTGGCCCTTAATAATGGGCAACATTTAGGAATAAACTCCAGTCTACCTAAGTGATGCATTAGGTGTCACTCATCTCTCGCTGTAATGGGCCAGGTTATTTTCTGCTCCATGACAATTCCGTAAGTGTGCATTCACCCGCAAAACCATTTAGCTGAAGTTGTTGCCGACAGACCGTAGCAATTGTAAATCTGAGCTATAATTCAGACCACACCATGTCCTGTTTGTGTATTAATCTGGGAAATGCTAAAAGAATCGGGACAACTGTGCCCAGGATGGAAAAGGAGGCACGTCGGAGACTATAAGAGACACAAATGTGAATGGATGAAGGGTTTGCAAACCAGAAAATGTAAGAGAAAAAGAAAAAAACGAGTCTGAGAAAAATTCAGAGCAAGATAAAAGTTGATGGAGATGAGGGATTAAGGAAAGAGACAAAGCTATTGGAGGAAAACGTATAACCCTATGGATTCAGTGTATGGAACGACAGAATCACAGGGGTGGATAAAGAACAGGATGATAGAGGTGGTAGATTAGGAGAAGGGTCATGGCAGCATGCAGAGAAAAATAGCTGAAGAAGAAAATAGTGAAAGTAGGCAGAGTATTGTGATTATTTGCTAAAATGGGAATGTATAAA
This sequence comes from Idiotropiscis lumnitzeri, assembly GCF_059441095.1. NCBI lineage: Eukaryota > Metazoa > Chordata > Actinopteri > Syngnathiformes > Syngnathidae > Idiotropiscis > Idiotropiscis lumnitzeri. Next base: position 15,902,200 of record NC_142396.1, on the reverse strand, counting down.
TGCAGGAGAGTGACAAGCATGGCTGGATTTAAGTTGAGCCTCTGTAGTGAGGTGGAACTGAAACACAGCAAAGCAGAAAAAAAGTATAAAATAAAGAAAAAATAAAGAGAAGAAAGCGAAAGAAAAAAGGGTTTTAGCTGGTTCCTTTTGAACCTTCGAGTGATTTAATTCATTGTAATTACGAGCGGTGCTTGAGTCGTTTCCTCGCCTTCTTCTTTTCCTGGAGTGAAATCTCTGTTTCTGTGACTCATCCCTCATATGGAACTTGAACCTTGCAAATTCTGCCAGGGTTGGCTTTTAATTTGCATACTCCCGATTTCTGCCATGATGTCTCTTTGCAACCACACTAAACCACGACACTGTGTGAGTGAGTCAGTCATCGACTCTTCTGTACTGTAGTCAGTTTGATCTGGAGTTTTCATGCACAGTTTTCCTACTTTCATGTCCAACGTATGTGCAGATTCTTTCTTTGACAACTACTGTTTATAACACAGTATTGTTTAGAATAATTATTTTGGGCATTGTCCTTTGTTATTGGAGGGGCTGAACGGCAATAATATACTTCAGAAATAGATTGTGATGTGAAATAAATACAAATGTGTGTGTCAGACCTCAACAGCCATTTATTATTCAATAACCTCCTGTTTAGTGGCATCAGATGAATATCGCTCGCATCTTGTGAAAGCCTTGTACCTCCCAATTCAGTCACTTTTCCGGAGGCCTCAAAAACAACAAACATGTTCAATCATTAAAATAACATCGTCTAGTAGAGTAGGCCGTTTTCTACACTTTGGATTAGTCAATAATTGGAAAATAAATAAAAATGACAAATAGTATAGTCTTGTGGACTAACCAATATGTCATGTCATTATCCACACCGCTTATCCTTTATAGGGTCGCGGGAGGGTGCTGGAGCCTATTCCAGCTGACTATGGGCGAAAGGCGCATTACACCCTGAACTGGTCGCCAGCCAGTCACAGAGCAGAGACTAACCAATAGTATAGTATAAATATGAAATTGACCAAATACTGACCTTGGTTACACACAAAGCCAAAAGGTGATTTCGATAATGGCATACTAAGCTGTGTTTTCATTATTTGTATTCATTCATTTTTAATTCATCATTTTTAAATACACGTGGAGTAATTTTTGACTTCCAAATGTATACTGGCACCAGTATTAACAGTGTTGTGCTGTTCATGTGGTAATTTGACCGAGATTCCCACGTTTCCGTCGTGTGTAGGCTTGAGCGGCTCCCTGGAGTGCAGCCAGCACTCTGGGGGCCTGACTTAGAGGAATCTCACCCTGGTGGTCGAACCAAGCGTTAAAAAACTTGCTCTCGACTACACACCTCAAAAAATTGGAAATGGAATAGGAGAAAAAAAGACAGGAGGTGTGAAAAACCACACGAAACTACTACTATGTGGTAATTTCAAATGGCACGATTGAGCCAGTGTAGACTTCTGCTTTCAAAATAAACTGTTCTGTGTCCTTGCTTTGCGTTGCTTTTACCAACTGAGCTACAAGACAATTTCTGTTGCGACCACTCACGCTGACTGAATGACGAGACCAAGTGGGTTCATTCCTGAGGGATGGGTTTTGAGTGATGCTTTATAGCTACTGGTGTCACAAAGACACAGTATCCCCTGGCAGTTTACTGGGAAGCTTTTGCATTAAAATTCATAGAAGTAGGATCAAAATGTGGAGCTGTGCTTTCCTTCACATGCACTATTTTCTCGGTGGGTGAAAGTAGTACAGTGATTTACGAATTTACGAGAGCTTTATGCAACAAAGATAAGAAAATTTTTGAATTTTACAAAGTATGTTTCACACCGTGATTTTAATAACTGTTTTTAACACAGAATTTATTTAAGTGCAACAAGTTCTGTCAATCGCCAAACAGCTGCACATTTACCTGAAAAATAGATGTTTCTTTTGTTAGTGCATGTGGTTTATTGTGTACGTTATTTGCTAATATATACTGTAATCTGGTTAAATGGACAAAATATAAGGGGCAGTTGTAGAAAGAAGCACTTCTCCAAAGCTTGGCGTTAGAATGCTGTATTGTATCTGACTCAAACTGGAGCAGAATGAAAAGTCGCAACAAAGACCTGGAAGACTCCTGGAAAATAATGTCTAGAAATTTGGGAAAGCTGAACCTAACTTTGCTTGAGCTTCGAAACACAAATTTATGGCTGAACATTAGTCCCCAGGATTTTTCATATAACTGGCCAGGTTCCAAAGGAGCAACAGAGCCTCAGATCATCACTTTGCCCCGAGCATGTTTAATCGTTTGTATGATGTTGTTTTTCCTAAATGCTGTCTCACATTTATGTCAGACTTATGCTCATCTTCAGAAAACAGGTGAACCCTGATTGACCGTTAGGTGAGCCCAGAGCAACTGTTATGTCATTTTAAGTCGATAAAACTGACGGAATGGCCACCCCCTGAGATAACTAAAATCGTATTTGTTTTGCTGCTTAATTCATATTCCACCAACGCACTATTAATCAGAATGCCATGTTTAGACTAGTGAAGGCACGTAGAAAAAATATTAGTAAAAATGATTTTTGGTTTGGCTTCACCTTTAAGTGTTTTTTTTGATTGAACAGGTCTGGGGGTAATTTCGCTTGAGTGTGGTCAGCCAAAATGAACATGGGTTTCCAGAAATGTGTTTACCACGAGCTAGTTAATGAATTAACGAGAGTGTCGCTTACCGTATTTTCACGAGAAAATGGACAGGACGCCTTAAGAGGCGGAGCGCCCTTTGTGTGGACTGGGTTACAAAATCTGTTGATGTTCTGTGACTTTCATGAGCACATTTCCTGCCAATACGCTGCTTATATAGAGGAAAGGCGAATACGACTGACGACAGCATGCGCTCATTAAAGGGTGACGCGAAAGAAGACGCAAAAGGCATGCCCTCAGTAGGTGCCGATATGTAGAGCTGGTACGAGCATTGTGCAAAACATTGCTTTGGCTGAGGAACTCTAAGAATGGCACGCCCGAAGAGACATCCCTATGAAGCACAGTTTAAACTATCAGTTATGCGGACGGACATGGGAATCGAGCAGTCATGAGAGAATTCAATATCAACGAATCCATGGTTCACAAGTGGAGAAAGCAGGAAGACAAGCTTCGCCAAGTCAAGAACACGAAACTTGACTTTCTGTGGAAATAAGGCGAGGTGGCCCGAGTTGGAAGACCAACTCGAGTAATGGGAGAAGCGTCTCTACAGGCACCTTTCGACAGAGGGCAATAACGCTTGCAAAAGAAATGAAAATCGAACATTTTCAAAGAGGTCCGTTTTGGTACGTTCGTTTCGTCTATTTATCCGGGCAAAGACAACTGCTCTCTTTTGATCTGTGACTCCATGCCGGCCCATCTCAAAGCCGCTGTTAAAAAACAAATGAAGCGAACGAACTCAGAGTTTGCCATCATACCGGGAGCCCTGACAAAGGAACTCCAATCGCTGGACATCAGTGTAAACAGGGCGGTCAAAGTTAAGTTGCCTGCTGCGTGGGAGTGATGGATGACAGATGACAAACACAGCTTTACTAAGAATGGGAGGCAGCTCAAGGTGAGCAATGCTCACATTTTGTGAGTGGATTGTGGAGGTATTGACCAGCCTGTCTGCTTGCACCTTTGTTCGAGCTTTCGCAAAAGCTGGCATCATATCTGACAATGATGAGAAGAAACCTGGCGTGTTTGATGGAGAACTTGCCCAGCTGTTCGATTCGGATGCAGATGAGAACTTTGATGGATTTGTCGATAAGCACTGATCAAAAAATATTATATAAAAAAAATTATGCTACTCGAAGTGTCAGCACACTTTTCTTAAGAAAAAGTATAACTTCTTAAAGCTAAAATCGAAAAATAAAATACAGTATATGCAAAAACACAAGTCCTCTGGGCAATTGCTTTTTAAAGGCTGTATTCTATACAAACTTAGGTTAGTTATTATCCTGATACCGTGCACGTAATTGCATCACCGTCCTTTGCCAAGATTCCGCTGTGTGACTTGATCAGCCTACCCGCATTTTATCACTGCAACTCCCTGAAGCCACAGATGCTGCATTGTCGGAAGCCGCATCATTAATCCAACTGGCCCAAAGTGGAATCACTTGCACAGTGTGCCACACTTTCATGTTTGAATGCTAGATCATCTAGGATTTCCCTGGGAAGACATTGTAATGCAAGGGCTCTCCGAGTCAGCATCCAGCCAGTTTTATAGGTTTCCCTGCTCCAACACACCTGATTGAAATCATCAGATCATCAGCATCCCGTTAGCAATCCCTCATTCGAATTAGGTGCATTTGGAGAGAGGGAAACGTCTGCAAAGTAAAACAGGCTGGGTAGGAGCTCCTGAGGATCGGATTTGCAGACCCCTGCTGTAACGTTACATGGATGTTGCTGAATTTTGCACTCCTGGATATCCGGATAAGCTCCTGAATATATGTACGTCATTTTAAATTCTCAGAGACCAAACGGATGTGTTTTTATATGTGGGACCGTGAGATGAAACTCTGAAAATTGAAATAGCTGTCAATGTTAACATCAACCTTTGCTGCCTACAACTGACCAAATCCAACATTTGCTGTCTGATCCATGAACAGAGGCCCCTGCTCAGACAAAAGGACACAAAAACATTGTGGATGCATAATCAGGCTTGCAGTGATGAAACAAAATAAAATGATGGGCAATAAACTCAAGGCTGTGGGTGAACGGCTCATGACTCCCACAATAGAGGAATGGACCGCATTATTGTGACTGATGGGAGAGACAAATTTTATTAAAACAAACAAAATGATGAAAACTTTGTTAAAAGCATGTTTTTGTGCAAATTATGCAACAAGAAGTTTGCATCCCACAAAAGCACTACAGCCATCCGAATCTATAGATATGAAAAATAAGCAAGGTAGCAGCACATTTCATGTAGCTTATGCGGATGTCACATAAAACAAAACAAGGATGTCTGCACATTGTGCTCAAACTCTTGCTACGTTTTCACCCATTTTTTTCAATTGATGTGATTCAAAATATGAAAACATTTATGGATTAAATTGATTAATCATCATCAACTCACTCAGTTCAACATGAATCCATGCCAGATCAACAACTGACCAACCTACTCAGCTACTACAGCTCTACTTCTTATCACTCGACAGACACATCCCTATCCTGTGTCGCTGAGGGAAGATGTGAGTAGCATAAAGCAACTTGGTGGGTGTTGTTGTGTTGTTTAACTTTGATAAAAGACTCAGGGGCTTCATTCTCTTCCCCCAGCATGACCGGGCCTATTGTTAAAAGAGAGCAATTACATGGTGGAATGGACACTGGGGTCTTGCTCTACTTTGTTACTAGGATGGAGAATAAAGCAGAACAGAAGGCTGGGATTGGATGCTGGAAATGATATTTGAAATATATGCACTTAGTAGTGTTGGGAATCACATGTTAAAACATTTGATGACAGAAGACTTGCTTCTGAACTTTCTTTTTTCAGAGTCCAGATATTCTGGCAGAACCTGCATAGACCTGTTTCTATCATATGTGTTTAGGAAGTTGCTGCGTCGCAGATAAACCTTGATCAGGAACTCATTTTGGCCTGTGGACTTGGATCTTCTGCCTTTACTAGATTTTAATGCTTAAATAAACCTATGCGGTGGTTAGGACACAAGGCAATGTGTGTTGTATTTCAAGTGAGCTCCAAAATTATCATCACAATTATATGTTCTATATAGCCCCACTAGTCTAAACCAGTTATCAACAACTGCCAGGCCGCGGGCCGCGCTGATGAAAGAAAAAAAACCTGGAGTTGACGCATGTCAAGATGCTAATTGCCTCGGTCGCGTTACGCTAATATGAAACCTACAAGCGTAAAAACCACACCACGTATGAAGCCCGCACTGCAAAAGTCTTCTTGACATGGATGTGCAGTATCCTTTATGATAAAGCTCAGTGGACCTTTAAAACTCAACACAGTCTGTTCCAGGAGGCTGTTAAACCTTTGATTTGGTCAAATGAATTTTTCTCACTCCCCTGTTGCAACAATAAAATGTGTAGCGTACCTTTGGTGGATACGGCTTTCCGTGATAAGTTCTCATAACCATTTAATCATCGCCATCTTCCTCTTTGGCTTATCACCACTGATACCCTTGTGAGAGGGCATGCACACTTAAAAAGTCCTAGGAAACATTTTGAAATATACATATTTGGAGGCAATGGAGCATTTGAGGTCAGATGATGCTGATCCGCTTTGTCTCCTCTATCTCACCATTTTTTGGGGAGTGTTTTTGGTTTTTCTTTGACTTTTAAATAATACTCCCTTTGAAATGTTATCTTAAATTCTATGTTGTTCGTCCACTGTGCAGTTCAAGTTTCAAAATGAGCCACCATATATCCTAACAAAAACCTTGAATGTAACACTTATTTTTGCTCCCATTTTTCAAAAATTGAACTCAAAGGTCTAAGACTTTTTCGCTGTATAATAAACTCGCATTTCTTTCAAATGTTATTTCACAAATCTGTCAAATCTGTGGTCATGAGCACCTTTACCAAGATCCATACAACCTCACAGATTAGACAGCAGGATTATTGCACAGGTGTGCCTTGGGCTGCCCACAATAAAAGCATGGTGAATGTCCACTTGAGCTGTTACCCGTGACGTGAATATGAATTGCTCAACCACATCCTATTTAATAGTGTTGTTGTTCATTTCTGACCATGCAGTTTGTGTAATCTTTGCAGTTGATACACACTTCTGAAAATACAGAATTTCCTCAAATTACCTTTAATTGCATGTTATTATTACCGTCATTTCTTGAGTATAACACACCCTCGTGTATTATAGGCAACTTGAAAATCCTGCAACCAATATTAGGTGTTTCCGCACGGATGTTTGTAGCACTGTTCAGGCAACCAAAATATTAATTATGCCCATTCTTTTGCCCAAACCTTTTTTTAATTATTATTTTGAGATAAAATAAATTTTATTTGTTTGAATATTGTTTCCATTTATATCTTTTTTTTTTTCGTTCCCACCCTAAAATAATAATCGTGATTTGAATTATTTTTAAAAATAATTGTGATTAATTTTTTTTTCCAGATTTGAGCAGCCCTAGGCATGCCAGCTACACATGTGGGTCTTGTGGGCTACCTGGCGTCCTTGGGCACCATTTTAGGGGTTTCGTGTCTATTTCTATCCACAAAACCAAAAAGTCGGAATTCTGATTATCTGGTGCCATTGCGAAATGCCAAATTCAGGTTCCAATATTTCCACATGTAGTTAGTGTTACCTTTTCCGTTTTCCTTTAGTTGTCTGTCCCACCATATCTACCTCTTTGCTACTCAGGTTTCCAGATGTGTCTGTGACTCCTGCTTGTCATCTTGCCTGCCGCTTACTTAGTGTGTGTTGCTACCGGCAGCAATTCAATCCCATTGCTGCACATGTGCTAAGACCCGAAATAGATCCGATATCTTATCTAGTGGCCATCTCAGTCACATCTAAGCGTTTTACTCTGTTGGCATCTGGATCAGGCACATCTGAGCTTGATATGCACTGTCAGGCTATCTTCCAGTAACCTTTGAGTCCAAAAGAAAGTTGCCATGGTGACTGTACCCATTAGACATGATAGGACGAGCCAGTTGTCAAAGCCTAAATGATCCTTTGCAACATTTTCTCCTTCATCCATTCCAACCCCGCTCTTCAAATGAAAGTTGTTTTGGGGCATGGGGTGTCCTTAAAAAAAATGAAACCCCCACTCCTCGGATTTGGAACATTTCAACCCCCAACACACATTCCGGTTGCCAACTGCCTTGCTCAAAATTCTGACTGGCCAAACCAGACCTAAACTCTATTGAGCATTTGTGGGGTATCCTCAAACGGAAGGTGGATGACAACTACGTCAAACATCCACCAGCTCCATAGCATTGGAGGAGTAGAAGAATGGTATTTGTTGATTTTGCTTCTACTGGCTTTTTAGGCATATAAGACAGTAGTGATCAAAGCATGTTCAGAATGCATCGTGTGTGTTGTCAAACCTCCAATTGTTGTTAAACCTCTGTGGTTAGGCAACAATTCTATTTAACAATGCATGTGTGGTTCGGCTTCAGATATATGAAAGCCATGTTTTTATTTTCCGAGCAGCTATGCTGCATTTATTGCACATACTGTATAAATGGTCACAATTCTACTAGTAAAATATATGTTGTTTATGCTTTGTATGCTTCAACTTCTCACACACAACAACACCTCCTAAATGCATGTGAGCATGTTCTTTAACATCTTTTGTGGCTCTCCACCCGATGCCAAATTCATCTATTAATCCATTCTATACTCCCCCCACCTTCTATCCTCCGGTCGACCACAATAAGCTTTGACTAAGTGTTATGGTGCTTCCGATTGGAGCAAGCAATGAAGCGAACAAGTTATTACAGGACAGGCAAAATAGAGGTCCCATGAAGCATGACAACCCCCTTTTGCACACATTAAAGTATAAACCAGCAGTCACGATATACTGCATACTCAAGGCATTATCCTACACGAACACACTCTATGAGAAGTAAATCATTATTTCTCTTTCTATAATAATGAAAACAGGCATTTAGTACGTAGCAGGCCACAGCAGCAGAGAGATGAATATTAACTCAGTACTAGAGTAGCGCTGTCACTGAATGATTAACATAAGCAAGGCATTTGTGTGTCCTATGACAGCAATTTTCAGTTAGTCATAGTTAATTTTTCATGAACCTTTTGGTTGATAGTTCATATGACAATTACAACTCATATCAGAGGACATCATGGGTGGTCACATTTAATCCATCCACCAAGTCATTTTTTTAAACCACTTAGGTGATTCAGGAGTCTCGTAGTGGCAGTGGCAGTGTGAATCAAAACGGAGCATTGTTGTTTTTGTAAACGCTTAATTGTTCATACATATATATATATATATATATATTAGACGTAAATGTCAATTCTATTTGCCGGTTAAAATATACCTGTACAATGTTTGTTTCACAAGCCATTCATTTAAGTTGTCACACATGTTTGTTCTGTAAAATATAGCAGATAAACTAAGCACATTTCAAGTGTAATATTGATTTTAGGTGAGCTGAGAGGAGGATGATCCTCAATTGCTGCTATTCTACAAATCATATTGTAATGATATTTTGGAAATGTTATCCACAGTACATTGTGGACATACATTATGAAAGCAATGCACTGATGCACATACGGGATGCAATCATTGGATTGCATAGGAACCATCTGTGTTCTTTTCAATCTTTTTTTTTTTTTTAGTAAATATTACAGTAGGGATTGAGAAAGCTTGGCAAACCATTCATAAACATCGTTCTCGTCCAAATCTCAAAATGGAAATCCAGCAGGTGTTCATTTTCTTGCATCTAAGATTTTAAAATGTTCACTGTTGTTGGAGTTCGAAAAATGTATCTCATTTTAGTTGTGTGCATAAAGCGGACTTAATAGCAATTGTTGATTTCAAGGCTGGGGACTCAAACAGCAACAACAAATGTCACATATTCGTGGGCGAATGTTTTTGTGTATGGAATTAGTTTTTTAGTTAGCAGGATGCAAATTAATAAGGACTCAATGGCCAAAAGGTGAAATCATATTTGCCACCTTCACCCAGAATCTATCCAAATATTCTGTACGATATACTGCATACTCAAGGCATTATCCTACACGAACACACTCTATGAGAAGTAAATCATTATTTCTCTTTCTATAATAATGAAAACAGGCATTTAGTACGTAGCAGGTCACAGCAGCAGAGAGATGAATATTAACTCAGTACTAGAGTAGCGCTGTCACTGAATGATTAACATAAGCAAGGCATTTGTGTGTCCTATGACAGCAATTTTCAGTTAGTCATAGTTAATTTTTCATGAACCTTTTGGTTGATAGTTCATATGACAATTACAACTCATATCAGAGGACATCATGGGTGGTCACATTTAATCCATCCACCAAGTCATTTTTTTAAACCACTTAGGTGATTCAGGAGTCTCGTAGTGGCAGTGGCAGTGTGAATCAAAACGGAGCATTGTTGTTTTTGTAAACGCTTAATTGTTCATACATATATATATATATATATATATTAGACGTAAATGTCAATTCTATTTGCCGGTTAAAATATACCTGTACAATGTTTGTTTCACAAGCCATTCATTTAAGTTGTCACACATGTTTGTTCTGTAAAATATAGCAGATAAACTAAGCACATTTCAAGTGTAATATTGATTTTAGGTGAGCTGAGAGGAGGATGATCCTCAATTGCTGCTATTCTACAAATCATATTGTAATGATATTTTGGAAATGTTATCCACAGTACATTGTGGACATACATTATGAAAGCAATGCACTGATGCACATACGGGATGCAATCATTGGATTGCATAGGAACCATCTGTGTTCTTTTCAATCTTTTTTTTTTTTTTAGTAAATATTACAGTAGGGATTGAGAAAGCTTGGCAAACCATTCATAAACATCGTTCTCGTCCAAATCTCAAAATGGAAATCCAGCAGGTGTTCATTTTCTTGCATCTAAGATTTTAAAATGTTCACTGTTGTTGGAGTTCGAAAAATGTATCTCATTTTAGTTGTGTGCATAAAGCGGACTTAATAGCAATTGTTGATTTCAAGGCTGGGGACTCAAACAGCAACAACAAATGTCACATATTCGTGGGCGAATGTTTTTGTGTATGGAATTAGTTTTTTAGTTAGCAGGATGCAAATTAATAAGGACTCAATGGCCAAAAGGTGAAATCATATTTGCCACCTTCACCCAGAATCTATCCAAATATTCTGTACGATATACTGCATACTCAAGGCATTATCCTACACGAACACACTCTATGAGAAGTAAATCATTATTTCTCTTTCTATAATAATGAAAACAGGCATTTAGTACGTAGCAGGTCACAGCAGCAGAGAGATGAATATTAACTCAGTACTAGAGTAGCGCTGTCACTGAATGATTAACATAAGCAAGGCATTTGTGTGTCCTATGACAGCAATTTTCAGTTAGTCATAGTTAATTTTTCATGAACCTTTTGGTTGATAGTTCATATGACAATTACAACTCATATCAGAGGACATCATGGGTGGTCACATTTAATCCATCCACCAAGTCATTTTTTTAAACCACTTAGGTGATTCAGGAGTCTCGTAGTGGCAGTGGCAGTGTGAATCAAAACGGAGCATTGTTGTTTTTGTAAACGCTTAATTGTTCATACATATATATATATATATATATATTAGACGTAAATGTCAATTCTATTTGCCGGTTAAAATATACCTGTACAATGTTTGTTTCACAAGCCATTCATTTAAGTTGTCACACATGTTTGTTCTGTAAAATATAGCAGATAAACTAAGCACATTTCAAGTGTAATATTGATTTTAGGTGAGCTGAGAGGAGGATGATCCTCAATTGCTGCTATTCTACAAATCATATTGTAATGATATTTTGGAAATGTTATCCACAGTACATTGTGGACATACATTATGAAAGCAATGCACTGATGCACATACGGGATGCAATCATTGGATTGCATAGGAACCATCTGTGTTCTTTTCAATCTTTTTTTTTTTTTTAGTAAATATTACAGTAGGGATTGAGAAAGCTTGGCAAACCATTCATAAACATCGTTCTCGTCCAAATCTCAAAATGGAAATCCAGCAGGTGTTCATTTTCTTGCATCTAAGATTTTAAAATGTTCACTGTTGTTGGAGTTCGAAAAATGTATCTCATTTTAGTTGTGTGCATAAAGCGGACTTAATAGCAATTGTTGATTTCAAGGCTGGGGACTCAAACAGCAACAACAAATGTCACATATTCGTGGGCGAATGTTTTTGTGTATGGAATTAGTTTTTTAGTTAGCAGGATGCAAATTAATAAGGACTCAATGGCCAAAAGGTGAAATCATATTTGCCACCTTCACCCAGAATCTATCCAAATATTCTGTACGTGTTTGTCCTTGGCACGTCCACACGAATTAGCTCTCTACAACTATTAGAAAAAAAAAGAATCATTAACCGTGACCAATGAACAGCTCAAATGCTCAGACTGACGTTACCCAACATCTTGTGTCTTTTGTTGTTTTTAGCCGATTATAGAATACTCCAGATAGTGTGTGTAGCTGCATGATATGGGATATAACTGTTAGTCTAGTATATGGGATGGACTGCAAGCTAATTGCACAATTGAACTATTAGAGCTGTGTGCTTCCAGATGGCGTGGGCTACCCCCCAACTCTTTTTAAAATTGCAGTTTGTACGTGTATAGAAATGTGTGATATGTCTGCCCCCTAGTGGTTCTCTTCTCTTCTCGTCTCTTCTCTTCTTTTTTTCTCCTCTCGTCTCATCTCATACAGGATGTAATATTCTTAGCCTGCCAAGTCGGTCTCTGCTCCTACATCTTATTATATCACACAGAAGCGAACATAACTGCGGCAGCCGAACTGCCAAATGAGCCAGCGGCCCTCCACCTGTAATTAGCATCACACAAAGTGACTGTGCAATGAGGGGACGTGTAGTTGTGACATACTTCTATCAGCCGTTGACAGACTCGGATTAGCAAAGCCTGGAAAACTGGAGCCGAGGGATGAAAACTAATTTCGCCCTTCACATTGGAGTCCTTTTAAAGGAAGGGTTTCATTAAAGTGAAATCGGTCTTCAGCGTGCTGGAGGAATATGCTAAAAGTAGTGGATATTTCCATATGCACTTTTTCTGAGGTGGTTTGAGTGTGGCAATTAAAAGTATGTATATGAAGTTTATTATTATCCCAAATTTATTTAATTAAATTTTGCTCTCTCGTTCATTTTAATTGCGTGCAACCTGGCAATTGTTGGCTTGCATGCGTGGATACGTACTTTAGCAAATGTGGATAAAAGAACACACCTCAAATTTAACTTCAGCAGCTTGGTAACTGTTTGTTGTAATCTTTACATTTTAGCGGAAACATGTTTGTCCTTCACTGACATCTGCCTCCACAAGTTTTTAATGTTTTTACATAAAAGTCAGCGTTGACTTTGCCAGCAAGGAAATTCACAAGCCAGGGACATACAAGTGGGGAAATGTTGACTTGAAATCTTTAAAAGGCATTTTCTAAGTTAATTTAACAATATTGATTATCCAAAATATTTTTGGAACAATTATTAGTAATTTGGGATTATTGCTATTTTTTTTTAAGACCAGTTTCTGTCTATAAAACAGTAAGTATACTGTCTGGGGACTGGAGTCAATAGAATAAATGCTGCTGATTTGACTTCACTTGTCATTTGAACATACAACTGGTTTAATTTTTCACATATTACAGAATGAATGGATGAGGAAAACATGCAGGATAGGAGCCAGGATTTGGACACCCCTGAATTAGATGTTGAAGCCAAACCTGAGACTGCAGTAGGGGGGGGATCAAATGTGTGGACATGTTACTGAAAAAGGTTATTTTTCACCTGTTAGACATCTGGTCCACATCTGTTTCTCCTTCTATACGATATATCCCCAGGATACCTACAGGCAAGGAAGTTGCAATAGCGGTCGGCGAAATGCCAGGATTGTGGTGGGATATGAGGACAGGACCAGCAGCGGAAAGGAGGAAAGTAAATTGATACATTCGGTGATTTTACAGTCTATACACAATTTAGCCGCAGCATCATCTAGCCTGAGGATGGGCAAAGCAATCTGCATCTCATCTCAATTACTATACAGTAAATTGCCAACAGGAGGGAAATAAAGTGGAAAAAGAAGGTGAGGCTGGGAGAGAGAGAGAGAGAGAGACAGGCAATACATGAAGCGACAACACGGCAAACAAAAAGAACCGGGATTGGTGGACAGGAGGCGACCAGGACAGTGAAGTCTTAAGAGATTTGGAAAATATCTCACTGGGGTAATTCAAGTGGCTGCACCTCCCACCCCCCAGCCACGCTCCACTTATGAAAACTTAATGTATAGACAGTATCCACTGAGAAAGAGTATGAGAGCTGCCATGGTAGATGTTTTGAAACATTTATAGAAGTGGAAAAAAAAATGCATAATACTCCCATTGATCCCATCAACTTCATCAGATGCACAATCATTTTTGATTCCATAATTACTCCTAAAGGTCTGCAATATGTGTTCATCTGAGTAAATGTACATATTTTGCAGATGTAGAGTAGAATCATTTCAATTTTACAACTTGCATAATGTGTTGGCATCGTGCCGTAAGCACTTTTGGGGCCTGGTTCATCGTCACCTCACACTATTGTCATCATTGTGTCTATGCCCGCTTTTGGTGGGAATACTGCTGCCGTATCTGTGGACAACAGCCTGAAGCTTTTCATGTCCATTTGTGAGGATTTGAAAGGCTCTGCAGAACCGCACGGTCCAACTTTGATCATGACAGCTTTGCATTTAATGCATTTGGTCCAAAATAAGCACGGTGAGACTCGCTGGTAGGGAATGTTGCATTTCATGTTACCATGTGCTCACCTCTCACAAAGGTTTATGTGATGAAAGCCAGTCTGCACGGCACGCTTTGTGCGCTACAATGTATGTTTTGTTTTATGATCACTGACTTCTTTGTGAAAAACGCCAAGGCGCACAAATATCAACCGATCCTCCAAAATTAAAATAAGAGCAAGTTACGATTTTCTCTTTGACATATATTAAACAGTATCTGCTTGCGCGCCATGTGAACGACTTATATATGTGTCACAAATATTGTATTTTAGATGGTTTAGATTTAAAGCAACACGGACAACAGTAGGGTTTTTTGTATGCTTTTATGCCTGGTCTACCCTGATTTAATTTTTGGCATGAGAAATTGAGTTGGGCCCCGACAGTGTAGTTCATAGTCCATTCACCACATAAAAAATTATGTTTGCAACTGCAATCTAGGTACCAGATTAGCTATTCGATTTTTTCCTCTTCCTTTTTTAAATAATTTATGACATTCTGGATTCCCTTTGGCACGTGGAGCCGCTTACAGGTCAGTCTTGTCAGTTCTGTAAAGAGTTTGAGGGAGAAGAGAAATACAGTAGTGCCTGAGGTTATGAGTTGAATTTATTCCTTCATCACACTCATAACTCAACATACTTTTACCTCAAATAATCTTTCCCCATTGAAATTGATGGCAAAGTCATTAGGCCTCCCAATATAACTCACAATTTGTAATGCGTTTTCAATTAGAAAATTGCATTCTATACTATATATACTTTATTATATTAAACTTTATAGAAGTAATTAATTCTAATTAAAATATCTCTTCAATGCACAATGTGCTCTACACAGACATAGATCTCGCCACCTTGGGGGCCACCATGTGACCACTAAAAACACCAAAGAGCATCATTCAATCCAGAAATCTTTTATTTTAAAGAACAGAAGTGCACAGTCATGTAAGTGCAATAAACGTAACAAACGCAGTTAAAATATGCAACATTTTCTGAATGGCAACACACAAGCAAAAAATAAAAAACAAAATCAATAAAAATGGTTTGTGGTCCTCTGTTCCTGTTCACCGGAGGCTGATTTTTATTATTTTTTTAAATACTTACTTACTATGATCAGATTTATGTTGCAAAAACACAAGCGGCAAGCTATATTATATTATATTATATTATATTATATTATATTATATTATATTATATTATATTATATTATATTATATTATATTATATTATATTATATTGTATTATATTATATTATATTATATTATATATGTTATTTTTTTAAAATGTTTAATTACTGTTGTAAACTTTAAGGAGATATTTATTTGTGAATGTTTAAATTGTTAAAACTGCTGAGCCCGGGAACGCCGTGCACATTTTGTCAGAGTTTCAAATCAAAGTTGTCCATTTTCTAAGATCAAATAAAAAAATTGTGCTTGAAGTGAAGGCTGCCTTAGTTTCATTTTTTGTTTTTTTTATCTTTTCCTTTTTCCTCATCACCTGTGTGATTTGCACCCGCCTTTCAAGTCTGCAGTTAGTACGCTGATTAAGCCCACATATTGTTAAGGGTGCAGCATTATGAGTTCCCTTTGAGTGTGTTTGTCTGCACTCCCAGAGGACTGCAGTGACATGTGATAGACAGACTGGGTAATGGTGGTGGGGTGTCTCTGCATTTCTGCTTTTTTAAACCAGGTAATTATGGAAATTGGTCTCCACTAAAAGTCCAATCCGCAATTAATTGGTAGCATGAAGTACTGGCCCATTTTAAATCACAAGGGAGGGTGAGAGGGGTCTTATTTTATTGTCTGCTGCCTAGTTCAGGAAGCGGGCGTGTGGAGCATCTGAATTGGATTAGATTTAATTAAGGCAGGCTCCTTCTAACTACACACTGGTACATGAATAGGTGGCATGCCTCGCTGCTCGTTGTTGGGAATTCAACAGTATGTGTGCAGTGTGCACACACATAAATGCACATACATTTCAAACGCCTTCCGGGCCTTCAAGGGAGACGGAGAAAACATGCAACAAAGAACCTGAAAGAATCAAAAACAAGATGAAAAAGCCTTTCTATGACGGATGCATAATAACTGTTTTCACTTCTTTCTTCTCCAAACCGATATTGAGAACGACTAACTTTGTTTTTATTTCCTACAAATACATATGTTGTTGCCATCTTAAAAGAAAAACAAATCAGTCCTGCTTTCTACTATTGTAGCAGGCTCAGAAGATGACAAAAAAATGGTCGGTTACAATGTTAGTGTATTTGAGGTGACCTTCAATATTGGTCTAATTTTGCTGATATAAGTGACGTTATTTTTTTCCCCAATATCAGTCCGATAATTAGCGGTCTGATAGTCATCCTGCATTCCTACTTTCTATGAATAGCTTCTTCTAACCCTTTTGTAAAAGATTTCTCGAAAGGTAAAACAAGGGGAACAGGCTGCCTGTAGCTTTATCCACTCTTCTAACTTGTGCAAAAGAACTACTATGTATTAATATTAAATATCTAGTCTGTCACACATTGTAACTCAAATATAATGCATACAAGCAAACATCTTGCATGGATGTTTTAGTTGCTTTTCAGACCTTGAAATCACAAGAAGTAGTACCAACTCCGCTAAAATTCTCAGAGGCCCTGTAAGTTTATGAGAGGTGCCAAACATGATACCCCTCAAGTGCTAGTATTCGCCGAATGCTTCAAAACACTCCAAAGGGTTTCCTTTTTCCCAGCTTTAAGCCTCCCGGATGAAAGCATTGACTCGCTATAGCAACGGAAAGGTATCTTGTACTGGTCATTTCCTGTCAAGCTCTTTTGGCAACATCCACAAACTGTTTCCCTGGTTGCTAGGCAACACAGACCACACAAAGTCACACTATTCAGGCAGCGAAGCATTACTTTCCAACATAGACCTGAAAAAGTATTTCATTGTGTCTTTTCAACTTTTTATGAGGGACCCAAAGGTTTGCTGTTTATAACCTGAGCCTGAGGCACTTGTGTAATTTGAAATAAAATAGCAACCGGTAATATAAAATACTCCCTCCTCATTAGCACTTGTAGCCTGCAGTGCCTTCATAAATTGGACCTAGTCCCTCACTCCCTTGCTTTTACAATTGCATTGTACGATCTGCCATTACCAAGCTGAAATTTGATTTACGCACGCTTTGCCCTGATACAAGTGGTCACACTGTCTTTCGTACTGCGTTTGTAGAATAATAAGATGCCATGCTTCCTGGCCTTCTAGCAGCCATTCCTTTTGTTTCTTTCAGCAGCACAGTCTTTTATTTCGATGTGAGGTTTCCTGAACTTCAGTAGTTTATGGAAACCCTGTTCGGGCAATTAAACTGTAACCTCGTTACTTGATCCACTGTTACCCTTTCTTATCTGCAACGGCAAAAACATGGATCATGTTTCATTCGAGGTTGCTCACATCACTTAGCCTTCTGCCCTTTTTCGCTCTCTATGATAATGAATGGGGGTTTAAAAATATAACCTGGGTCACCCGGGAGTGCAGCCTTGGGTTTCTTGGACTGATTTTACACTTGTGATAAAATGCTGGCGTCTGACTCCTTCGGATTACCTTTAGTCCATTTTCAAATGAAGACTGTTCAGAGCTTTGGGTCTACTGCTCCCAAGTGCCTCTTGCGTCCAGTCGACATCACTTTCCCTTATCACACCATACGTAGGTCTCCTCATTCTTACACCATTCTCCTTCGCGGTAAGGGACTCCTTACCACGTCATGATTTCCGACCACCTTCATCCATATTTCTTCCTCATATCCACCTTCACTTGACGCTTTGCCTTTTCCCTTGCAGAAGCTCCCGGGCAGGACTTTGTGACGTTGGACTACCATCTACGTTACTACCCCAGCATCACCTACGCCGTCATCGGGAGTGCCATCATCTTCGTGTTGGTTGTCGCATTGCTGGCCTTGGTGCTTCATCACCAGAGGAAGAGGAGTGTTCTGCTTCCCACTGGCGTAAGAGGAGCCTCTCACCACCACCAACCGTTGCTGCTGTCCCGCTTGGTCATCTTGGATCACGGCCACCTACATCCTGGCGATCCGGGGCTCTCTCCTGGCTCGCCCTCTGCAGTTGACCAGTATAGCTCATCTCCTCAGATGCTCCAAATCCTGTCTGATACTCTGTGTCCGACTTCCCAACCAGTGGAGACGCCGCCATCATATTCTCAGGCCGTCATGGATGTCAGGTAAAAAAAAAAAAATCCTAGGTAACATTTAATTATTTGATTACCCTTTAATATGAGATCAATCAAATGAACTAGTCAATATAAAGATTAAATAAAGCCCTTTTTGAATATGATTTGCTAAGTAGGGTTGGGCGATATGGCTGAAAAAGGTATCACATAAGTATTCATGTTAGTCACTATTACATCACCATCGACCAACCGTCGTAGGACTGCTTTATCTTTTTGAAGGCATCATTATTGACATATTCCATTCATGTTTTGCTTGCCTGATTGAGACTCGGCTGCAATGCTGAGTGTCGGACATGGCTAAACATTGGCGCTATAACGCGTCCAAGACACTCCTTACTCCTTTACTGCTAGACTATGTATCCAATCCGAGAAGTTTAATTGGGTTTGTAAGCACAATATAATATTGCAAGAGTTGTACTGAGTCTATTTGAACAAAGGTACGACATACCCTTGTTCCACGTGCTACATTCCTATTTTTGTTTTTGGAGTTGGTTGTGTTATAGGTCCGTACCTGCCACTTGCTCAATGCCGGGGACGGCTTTTGCTTCCTGATTTTAAGCATTTTATCCTCGGCATTAGCATTTTCTATTGAGATCAATCATGTGTCTTGTACAGCACTAGTATACTGTTTTGTTTTGGGTTTTTCTTTTGTTTTTCAAACTGCAATGCAGACTCAAGCACCTTAAATGTACTTGTTATTGACAGTTTACATTTCCAATAACGAATACCACACGCAACTGTTTCTAATAACTGGTCAGCTGAGTTTCAAGCATGCCCACTTCCACTTCTTCGTATAATTTAAAAAGAGACAAGACATGACAAAAATCAACATGCCCTGTTTACGTCTTGCAAAAAAATATATATATATCTATATATGGTTTTCTGCAATGTTGCAAAAATAATAAGTCCATATGTGCTTTTCTTGGTTGACAGGTAATTGACATTCTGTTTGAGTGTTTCACTGTGTGCAGTGCAGTCTCGCTGCATATTTTTTGTGCTCTTTCTTTAATGCCTGAATATGCCGCCCATACGCCATGGTAATTCAAAGGCTTCTGACGAACAGCCGAAACGTTTAAAGAAGGTTATGAGGCCCCAGGAGAACCTCCTGGATTTGGATAAGGAAAATGTTGCACTTCACTATCCCGCCAATATGACATGAATGAGAGTACTGTATGGATGTCTATACCATTCTGCAGAGACATCAACATTACCATGGAGACGTATAAATCATTCTTTGTCTTCATGAAAAAAGCAGCTACTTTTTTTTTTTAAGCCCGTTAGGAAAGTCACGTCCAATTACGCAGTTCCTCCCGAAGGCCCTAACAGAGAAGTGGAGGAGATTTAATTCCGCTGTTTTGCTGTGCAGATAGCTTCATCGCCATTCATCAGATAGTACAGTGCTGCTAATTCATCATCATCATCGTCATCGTGATCATCATGTTATGTCAAACGTCTCCTCATTACAGTACTGCAATAAAGTTGAAAGCTTTTTTGCCATGCACTTACTAAATTGTATGGGAAGGGTGAGTTGCAAGCCATTCATTTTTAAGGGTTAAGCAAGGTTGTAAGATGTTTGACTTTAAAATGACAAAGTGTTTGAGGAGTCATAATTTATATATCTATGGTTTGAACTATTACAGTTTTTCTCAGTCACTTTGGTACAGTTCTCAGATCAGAATTTAAATTTATTTCTCAAAACAATTGCTACAAATAACAGAATGCTCTCATATGTAATTATCCGTCATTGAACATGTCATTGTCATCAGAAGAAGTCTTTGTCATTATGTATGGATACGTCAGTCAGATTGCCTCGTCATGTTGTCAATATAACAGGTGTACTCTGGAGGGATGTTGTGGTGTAAACATACACTTTGAATTTTTATGACGTGACAATTGACGACTACTAAGTGAAAGTTATACCTTTGTGTATGTGAATGATTGATTACAAGAAAGTGGACACTATTCACTTTTCGCTTTTCCTGTTTGCACCGTGATTTGTTGAAAAGAAAATAATTGTGATGCAGAAAGAATAGACAGAACTGCATAGCACAATCAAAGTGGAAAATCTCCTAAGGGAAAATTGTACATGCTGCATTATAAGAATTATAGTCGTCTTCCTACTTCCTTTGAGCCACAAATTCTCATCCGCATCGCAACAATTATCTTCACTTTCCATGAGCTGTTTGAGAAAATTGTTTGATCTAATGCTTCGCACATTTTCCTTTGTTGGAAAAAGTCAACTTGAGCCTGGGTAAAAAGTCTAAAGGCAATATATAGAAATATGCTTGACATATTATGATAACTTGTTCAAGCATTTTGCATGTAAATACACAAACTAGTGCCAAAATGTGGCGTGTGACAATTCCAAAAACTCATTATACAGCAATGCATTTTAATCAACATGACTTGGTAATGTCAGAAACAGCAGAAAATTGGATATAATCGTTTGCATGAGCATGCAAAAGCATTTGCAACTTGTTTCTAAGAAATAAGAAGCTGCTTTTTTGATGCGCACAAGTGACACGATTGAACAGTAATGTAATGTAGGCAATTATAAAGATTTGGGGGGGGGTCAGAAATTGCTCTGAGTTTTTCGCTATTCAAGTTAGGGTTCACTCAATATTACTGCACTTCAGTCTCTCTCCGTCCGTAATACTGTAGTAGATATTGTCAAACTATATATATTTTCATTTCTCATATTTCTCCAAAATACAAATGCATTTCCACTGAAGACATAATTTGGGCATTTCATCTTGTCACATAGCAATTGTTCCTCTTTATGACTTGTCCTTACGCTCGCCATGTTATTTGTTTTCCTCCAGTCGGCCTCCCTGGTTCGATCTACCACCTCCTCCTTACCTCCCAGATGGGGAAGAAGCTTCTGACGGTGACTTGCCCAATTACGAGAGCCCTTCTCCATCACCCAACCTCAGAACTATGACCTCAAACAGTCAGTCCAGGTCAAATTCTAGACAGATGGCGGATCAGCTCGAGCGCCTCTCTCACTGACTCACAGTTAGCTTCTGCCGGACTGCACAAAGCGACACATTCCACAACGCAGACCTGCTGAGAACACACCTTCAATACACTGAACAACTCCATGAGAAGTCAACATTCAACTTAGTTTGGTGTCTTGGCGCCCCCTAGTGGACGTTTCTTTTTTTGCAGAGCTACATGTAGTATGCTTCATTTCAGAATGAGTCCCGAGTTCATTTCATGTGAATTGATTCCAAATTATAAGGTACTAGCTATGTTCTTAACCAATTTCCACTGCCTTAGAGACTTATCTCAAGTGAGTGTGTTAAAAGTGTCAATAAGATTTTTTTCACTGTGTAACTGTAAATAATGCAGTCCAACGAGGCAACTCTTTTTGAGGTTCTACATCCGAAAGCCGCTTGCAACCCTTTTGAATCTAATCTATTGCCTTCAAGGTATTTCCTCCTTCTGTGACATCACAATGAGAGGTGTATGTAAAGGAGTTTGAGGAAATATTCCAGATCCTTGCTATCAAGCATCAGGTCCATGTACTGGTATGCTCCTTGTTGTCACTAGTCAGATGATTCGGCACAATCAAAAGGCTTTATGGAAAGCTGTTAAAGCATTTAATCAGCATTCGTGATATCCAGTTTAAGGTCAATCAATTAGTAAACTCTTTGTCATCTGTAGTACTGTACAAGTGAGACAAAACTGTGCACTAGTTGACAACTGCTTGCTACTAATATGAGACATATTGTATGATTCTACTTCACATCAGCACTTCATTAAATTCATTCATTTTAATATGTAGTTGTCCTGCAAGTAAGCCAGTTGTCCCACTAGCGAGGAAAAATGGCAATTTGATGTCCTACTACGAGCTGAATAGTCTTACTAGTGATCACAGCGGATGTACTAGTACATATCCCTACAGCTGGATGTCAAGTAAATCGAATAAATGCTCAAAGCGGCTTTCCGTTGACGATGGGCCCTTCCAAGCGCAGTATCTTTCCCTAGGAACTAGGGACATTTTCAGGACGATTTTGTTTTGAGAACCTCACTCAAATAAGCTCTTTCCTCCTTCTTTGTGACAGCATATTGGAATGTTTTTTTTTTCCAAGACTGAGGAACGGGACACAAAGAGTCTTGGGATATATTGGTAGCTGTGAAGGATGGGCGTCAAGTGTCCTCCAACAAATGGAAAAAGACAGTCAGCCATCAAATGCCGCTCCGAATCGGTACATAGTGTCAGCAAGACGTGGAAGTGTTGTTATTTTCCTCGGGGGAAACACACTTTTGTGGCACCGCCGTCAAAGTCGCCTTTGTATTATTGTACCTGTAAGCGAGTTTTGTGTGTCTGGGGTGTGTGTGTGTGTGTGTGATTTAAACATTAAGTGTGTCCAATGGAAGCGTAAAAACCTCTGATATATTTAACACCTACTATTCAATAGTGAATTTTTAGATATCTGTATTGTTGCCTTATTTGGATGAGTTAATACAATAAGCAATATTTCAACTTGACTTTACGCGTTGGAAAAGTGCTTGTATAAAATGTGCTTGTAATATACAAAAGCAGCTAACTCATAGTTTCTCATAGTTGTGGTTATAATGTTGTACAAAAGAATGCGTTTCATGCCAACTGATTTTATATTTCAACTGCATTGTTTGGAGCAACTATTTGCAGGAGGTTTGTTTAAAAGCAGTACTTAGTTTTTTTCATATTTGTGAATAGCTTGTTTTATTGCTAATGTACAGTACATGAAGCGGACCAATTACATTTAATGAAATATTAAAAATACACTCAAACTACTCTACATCTACCTTTAAGCATTCCTCCGCTAAAATAAAACAACAGTAAAAACACTTGTATGTTTAAGTTGTATTTTACAACTACATGTAGTAATTTTACCACAGCTAAATAATTTTGATGGCACTCTGGCTTGGAAAAGGGAGAATGGTGGCTGTGTACCCGATCATATGGTTCCGTGTTCTATATTGGCTATATTATATAACATCTCATATATATATATATATATATATATATATATATATATATATATATATATATATATACAACTGTTTTTTGTAAGTATTTTGTCACATGAACTTTTTGCTTTGACCCTATGCATAATCATAAGAAAAACTGCAATATTTTCTTTGTAATACAATGCATATTGATATAATAAGTAAAGAAAAATGAACCAAGGTACAAGTTATGAATTAGAAGATGTTTCCACACCAAACGAACAAGCGTGTCACTATGCTGTATGTGCACTTTTTTATGGAATAAATTGAAAGATGGCACTCTGCAACTGGAAGCATTCCTCAGGACACGATTATGTTATATTGCAGTCCCCTAAATTGTGTCATAAAGTGTTATTCTTTTTGCATCCTGTAGATTCAAATAATGTACAATTGTAATCTTTGGAATATAAATACATTTTTCCAAAATAAAGGTTTCAGTTGTTTTTTTGTTTGTTTGTTTGTTTTTAATGGAAGCAATTTATTTGACGTTTGTTAGTTGTATGCTCATCCACAAGATGTCGCTCTTGTTCGTGAATTAAAAGCTTTGAAGTCTCAGTTCTTTTTCTCAAATGGGGAACCTGTATCATTCATCTGAACTCGCTTGTCTTACTTTTTTGTTTTGTTTTTAGGGAAAACACTGTTGTAACCCATATGCAATTGATTCATGATCCGTATGTGCCCCCTCATGACCAACTATCTACACCTTAAAACCCCCAACTTCACGGGAACATGAATTACTTATCAATTCCTTCCCCCTTAATGATTCAAATGTCCACCCCGCAATTCTTTTGTGTTTGACTCAGATCACTTGAGATATCATCAGCATGCCAGCACAAATCGTCTCGTCATTCTGCCAGTATTGCACCTTATCATTTCTTATCAAGCCACCCTCATTCATGCAGCTCGCAATTACTTTTCCACCACCACACCTCCCTCAATTCTTTTTAGATGGTCTTCAACTCTGCTGCAAGAGGCCCATATTTGCTCAGCTCCAGCCCTTAACTACACAGACTTTAATTAAAAGCCCGCGGGCCACTTGGCCATGTCTCTCTCTCTTGTGCTCTCTCTGTCACTGAGCCTGGCAGCTGTTGGGTTTTGAGAATGCTTGAAAACTGCAGCAACTAACCAGGATACGTCCAATTATGTCTCTGCAGTATTAGTTTGGCTTTGATGGAATAGTTGCTATATTGTATTGAGACTCCAAGGCAAAATGATGATATTCCAACAGATTTCGCTCCCTTTGGTGTTCCTGCATGCATGTCACAGGCAGTGTGGAAGAAAACCAACTCCTGCATGGTTGATAGTCAAATTTTCTCCTGCAGGGCACCTGTTCGGATAGACCTAATCCAATACTTTTATTATTGACACTTTCTTATTAACAAAACCATGTACAGTACTACATGGTTACTATTTCCAGTATTTGGATATCGAAGTGTGTTTTGGTGATGCTATATGGGTAACATCCATCGATCAAGCAGATTTGCTGTGACGTAACATTGAAGGATACGCACATAGAATTGACAAAAGTTAAAGTTCATGTGTTTAGCAGTACATATCGTACCAGGCCTTGCAGTGGAGACTTATCGATTTAATCCACCATTATCTTCAGTATCACATTCCAAACATTCATCGGAGCGTTTCAGAGTTAACATTTTTCTAATAACATAATGAAAAAAACAAGTGCACACTGAATTGCACAATCACCAGATATGCTGATTACTGAATATGATGAATGCAGATTGCTGCAGATATGTTACATACACAGGCTGCAATCTGAATAGCCCAAAAATGTCTAACGTCCACCTACACTACTAGAAGCAGAGCAACCAAAAGAAACGGTCCAAAATATAGACTGTTGGGGATAAATGAAAACAATTGTATGCAACAAATATTTTTAAAAAATTGGTTGTAACTATTGTTCTGTGCAACTTATTTTGTTTAGGCCAGCAGAGAATGCCATAGTGGCCTTGACCGCCAACCGCAGACGCTAATAATAGCTTACTCTTGTTTTGTTCTATTGCTGGACGCTGCAGTCATATACTTCACAGTCTCGACTGCCTAATTTCAATTCCAGTTGAACAAGACTTAGAGGGTGAAGCAGGAGGGGGTAATGCTTTTACTTACATATTGAAATTCTTATAAGTTATCCCATTTCGAGACTAAAAACGTGTCCCTAATTAAATGCATGTGATTGCATTGTATAGCACGATAGAATTGCCAGATATGTAGCGCACACAACTCAACTGCATTCAACAAATTACCTTGCTGGATTGAAACGGGGGAAAAGGGTGCTTTTTGGGAGTGATTTACAATAATGAAGAAAACAATGCAGCGCTTGTATCACACATCGGATTGTGCAGGTGTACCTAATGATTTGTCCCCGTGAGTATAGACACAAGTGCTTCTTTTCAGTATTCACTTTCAGTTACGCAGTTATCGCAAGGCCACCTTCCCTCACAAATGGCGTGCACACGTACACTCACTTTGGCTGTTGAGCCATAGCTGCGGTGCACTGGAGATAAGACCGTGTGTTTTCACATGTAAATAGTGTGAGTGTGGAGGGGAAGGCGGGAGCATTGTTTGTAGGCAGAAGCTTTGAGAGGCCACGAGGAGCTCTGCCGAGGGTTTGGCCGGTGTGGCCCTTATCAGATGAAGAGCAGGCCTCTGAGGGAAGGAGGGGTCGGCGAGGGGCGAGCCCTGGGTAGGGTTGAGAGGGCCAAACAAGAGAATAGAACAGCTGGCGAAGTCACGCGTGCAGCCCCAAAAACATACAGAGCGCAGACACGTTGAGCACGGTGGGAATCTCCTCTGCTAAGAGATCCACAAACACACAGCTTCTTGTGTTATAATCGGCCGCCAACCAGCAGGTCTGAGCACATAATCACACACAGACGCACAAAATAAAGAGACGCATTGGACGGAATCACAAAACACAATCAGTTCAAACCATCACAAAGATTCAGACGTATGCATTTCCATAAAGTCTTCACGAAAATGGAGGAGGGGAGGTCACTTAAATGTTGATTTATTTAAAGTGCTTGTGAATTTGTGATTGTATTTAAAATGACCTGAAAAAAGTAAAAAAAAAAATACTCCTGAAATATCGAATATCAATTATCTCAGATGTTTATCAGCTTGTTCTGTGATTATGCTACCAGGCACTCATAACATGGCATTGCTGTTCAACCGTCAGTCTGTTGACATGCTTATTCATATAGACCCTTACCGTTCCACGTCACATTTGTACGCCATGTGCAGCCTGAAGGTAGGCGACCGAATACGATCGAGAGCCAAAGCAGTCGCCAACTCCGTTCTGTGTTCAGAACAATGGTGAATAATTGTGTTGTTGATATTGCTCTAATCGGTCATACTCCAGATAATTAAGATATTGTTTTGTTGTTTTTTTTATACCGGTAGTGATTGGAACAAAGAAGTTGGCTATCTAATCTTCGTTGTGACCATTTTACACCATCGTAACATACAATGTATACAAGGATCACATTATATCACGTACTGTTTTCTTTTTCAATTCAATGGGTCATAAAATGAAGGCAGAACTGATGTTTATATGTTTGCATACCCACACAAGTTTTTGTTTGCATTGCCATTCAACATGAATCTGTTAATAATGTAGGAAAACAAATTTTATACGTTGATGGAATACCATTTTTCATCAGTCTTGCACACACTCACTTAAATAGTCATAACACATTAAACCCAGAGTTTATAACTACCGAGCGATTGTCGCAAACTTCTTCTGTAGCAAACCCGTAGGCCTCAAACAATTTAATGAACATCTTCCCTCCGACCAAACAATCCCTCCCTGATTTTCTACATATCAACTTCGAACAACTGCCACCAATGTGTTGATATCATGGACAGGCGTCCTAATAGGAACCTTTTTTTCACCAAACTGACCGATGACCAATAACGCTAACAATTGAGAAGGCTTATCTTCGTGTCTTCATTTTCTGTGTGTGCCCTTGAATATGGTGTAACTAAGCATTGTGGGTAAAATGATATAAGGGTCTAATCTCACTCATTCAGGTCAATTCATTGATTCATGGGCAGTGACTTGATCGCAACTCGACTGCTCTGTTTTTCGTAAAAGATGATTGCCTCTCATCAGAGTCGGCTTGATCAAGTTCACTGCACCAGCCTGTTTACATCCAAACAATAATACCACTTAGTTGTTTGGAGAAAGTGGGTAAAATGTTTGTAGGTAAAATATAGAGGGGCTTAACACAAGTTAAATGCCATAGCCAGTCTAAATTAACCGCATTGTTAATTACCAAAATCATTTTGTTTTTGGTTAATGAAACAATACTGAATGTTGAAACTTTTGGACCAAATATGATCAACTATGAAAATATAATTACTGTCGTGCATAGTCAAAATGTTTTTTTAAATTACTCATCCAAAGATTATATATGTGGCTGTGATAAAATGCCTCGATAATGGAGGATCCTAGTCAGTTCCTTCAGAAGTGGCTATTATGGCACCAACCAGTCAAGTATTACTTCTGTAAAATATATGCAACATCCAAACATATCCTGGATCCATCCAGAAGTGTCTTGGCAAATATTCTTTACTGACATTATTACAATGGTCAATTATTTCTTGATTAAACTGAGGAATGATGGAATTTATGGAAATGGTAAAGTTCATAAAGCACACTAAAAATGCATTAAAGCACTTGTTGATGCTTTCTTGACTTTAGGGCGATGATAACCATTAATTAATTATTATTATTATTATTATTATTATTATTATTATTATAGTAGTAGTAGTTGTAATTGTATTATAATTAAAATAGAAACATTTGCATTTCCATCCATCTTGTCATGAGAATCCATGCATTATTCACAGAGAAATTTAGGGAATTGTTTTTAGTGACATTGTGATCAAACGTGAAAGCGCAATTATTGGTCCATGCCCTTTTTAGTCGTTAGTGTTGTGGAAAAGTTTTTGCATCTCTAACCGTAACCCAAATAAACAGTGGTGAAAACATAGCCAGTCTTGCAAAAGGTAAGCATTCATTGTGTAATAACATTTCTGATTATTCCTTCCTCAACTGTTGATAAAACCTCCAGCATAGCGATAGATACTTGATATATACACCGTCTATGCATGAATGTGTATGTGCATAAGTCAGTCTGGAATTAGCAGCTGAAACAGTAACACTTCCCTTCTTAAGAATAGGCTGGGGGTGCTGGCGCTTGTCCCTTGCATTCAGACCAGTGTTAAACACACAAACTAGCATGCTAATGGGTAATCCCTGAGGAGCAGCCACCTTTGTCACAGCCCTAAGAGGATGTCTCTCTCTGAGTATGAAGTGACAGCCACCAGGCTGCCTGCTCCTGGACAGCCAGCATGTTGCCAGATAGTCATCTCGCTCCAGAGGGATGCCAGCAGGTTGCCAGGCTCTGATTCAGATCTGATGGGCAGAAGATTGACGTTTGTCCTGATTTTCTTTTGTTTTTTTGTCTGTGCAACACCGGGAGGTTTGATATCTTTCTTGGTGAGAGAAAAGGGAAAGTGTGGCGTATGTGGCGCTTTGTTATGCAGCAGGTGGTCTCCGTGTGTGCACAAAGGCCGCCAGTTTATCTGGCAGAATACAGTAGTGTAGAGAAGTATGATGCTAATTACTTTGTTGCTTTACCTGACCGCCAAAACAATGTCCAAAGAGTTCTGTACACAAATACTCTAATAGTAACAGAAGCCCAACTGGTTGCCCTAAATCAGATTCGTCTGTAGTCATTTTTGTATTTGGATGTCTGAACACAAAACAAACCTGAATTGAAGGGATGTCAGGAGGCCGAAAGGGGTTGAGAGGTGTTCCTGCCGGGACGACCACTTGTTCATGTGTTTCTATGGATTAAGAACATTCCAGGTCGCAAGGTGGACTCCAAGAGAGGGAAGCAAGTTGATTAGTCGGCTGTCACTGAGTAGCAGGGAGAAAATTCCACAGTGCAAGGTGCAATCAGAGAAGGAGGTTAATCTCATGGGAGTTCTTTAATCCTAAACAGAGATAGTCAATAAGAGCAGCTTCATAAATGACGGTAACACGACGCATCCTGTGTGGGGTTTTGTGTGGTATCAGCTGAAGGATGAAGATTTTAATGCAGCCAGCCCTGGTTTTATACTGTCTGGGATGAAATATAGTGGCCTCATCCCCGTGGTGTACACTCATCTGTCTTTTCACCCCCAGAGAACTGAGCTCCACATTCAGGAGCACACATTTTATTTCCGCAAAGCACACGGATCTGCTTATGGGTGACTTTTTTGCAGATTATCACAACTTTGATAGCTCGTTGATTATCCGTACACACTGGCCATTAAATACCCCTCATTTCTAAACAAAACACACAGAGCATAAAGCCATTACGCCCCCCCCCTCCCTCGGTCCCAGTCCGCCCACTACCCAAGGCCACCCCATGCCTCGCACGTTCCTCTCAGACAGGCAGCACGACACTGGGCCCCCCGTCCCAATCTTCTCCATGGCCACCCCCCAAAACCTTGTTCGAGACCCCCAGTTCCATCCATCATATTTGCCCCCTGGCCTCCATCGCGTCCCCACAAAAGCAGCCAAGTCAAAGAAAAGAAAAGGTGAAAAAAGAGAGGGAGAAGAATACAGCCGCTACCATGCAGAACAGTGCTGGCCCCAGGACCGTCTTTTGTCCCAAGCCCTGCCTCTCTTTGCCTGGTCTTGCCTGCAAACACTCCCTCTTCTTGGGAGGAACAACAGCCCGGAGGCCTGGGGGATGGAACCGGGGTGTGATGGTCGCTAAAGTAGAATAGTTTGTTACCCCCTCTGACCCCCTGGTCACCAGCAAACTCAGTGTGTTGAGCTGTCAAACAGGGCCGCCCTCGCCCTCCCCTCGCAACCACAGGCACTCCCTCTGGGGGGCAGCAGGAACCCCCAAACTCCAGACTCAGGGGCCCCCAAGTAGAGGTACACTGTGCTCCGCTGACTTAAACTGATGCTTTGTGAAGTTGAACTCAGGTAGGGCGGGGGAGTGAGATTTGCATAGTTTTACTTTGCCCACACCTGTGACTTTTGTGTGCTATGTGCATTCAAGTGTAAGCGCCACTGGACCGCTGGATTCTTTGACTGAGTTTTCCATAAGGGGAACTGCTTTTTACAGCTCAAGCTGATGAAAGGAGAAAGTGAAGAAGTGAGTAAAACGTTGGGATCCGTTAAGTGCAAATAAAGCCGACGCTGATATTGGCCAACCTGTCTTTGTTGCACAAGGAAGAGAGGAAAGCCCCTATTCGGTCAAGTTGACACGGCTGAGAAACAAGATTGCGTTGTGGGTCATGGATGTTAAGACTCTTGCAGCTGTGTGGGCACAATCGTCAGAATGGGAGAAGAGAGTTCAAAAGCCTGCATTGGTGATGTTGTGGTTGTGTGTTGGTGCCCATGGCATGAGTTTCCTTCCACATCTGTGAAGACACCATTAATGCTGAAAGGTACGTACAGATTTTGGAGCAACATATGCTGCCTTCTAAGCAACTTCATTTTCAGGGACGTCTCTGCACATATGACAACACCGCTGCTTCGAAGGAAAGGAGAGCAAGCCCTAGAATGGCCTGCCAGAAGAGCAGAATTGTCTCCCACTGAAAATGTGTGGCGAATTATGTAGCACAAAATACGAAAACGCAACCAAACTGTTGAGCAACTGACCCTGTTCAAGCTTCAAATTCAAAATGGGTGAATATTTACAAAAAATGAATAAAGCTTCAGTTTGAATATTAAATAGCTTGCCTTTGCAGTCTATTCAATTCATTATCAATTTAGTGGGGTTTGTGGATCATTGTAATCTTTTTTTAATCATGTTTTTCACAGTATCCCAACCTCATGGGAATTGGAGTTTGTAGACAACAACACAACATCCAGAACCTTGTAAGGTAGACATTTAATATGATGAGCAAGTCTTTATCCACCAGTTACCGTCAGGTTCCTATCACTCTCGAACACTGTTAATTTGGAGTCAACAAATCACATAGCTCCAGATTAGCAACGGTTACCCCTAACACAGGGGTGGGCAAACTTTTTGATTGGCCAGCCACATTGGGTTCTAAAATTTGAGAGAGGGGCCGGACCAGGAGCAGATGGATGGAGTGTTTTGGTAACCTCACCTCATCGGAGAAAGAAAATACATTTAACTTTAAATGAAAGTGTACGAAAGCATGACAACAATATATATATGTCTTTGAAAAACCACAGTATGAAGAAAATAAAACATTAACAAGGTTTATTCATTTAATTTTTTGGGAAGTTCGGCGGGCCCCCGGGCCGTAGTTTGCCCACGCCGGCCCTAACAGGTAATTGGTTTCTTGAGAGTCCATTTCTGGTGCTTGTGTTGTGCCGAAATGTGGGTATCATTTTATATTTGGCAGTGCAATATGTCTTCTGAATGATTGTGCTAAAAGTGAAGCTTGAGAAACGTGCAGAGGGTTGTTATACGATGGAAGGTTCTTGTTTATTTGCTGAGTTAGATCCCAGTGGGGACTTGTTTCTAGGCCAGGCAGAGTACCTGCTTCATTAAGAAAAACTTCCGCACCAGCAGAGAATGAAATAAAACAGTGGTATACCGGTCTGGGGAACAATATATTCATAGGATTGTCTACATTAATGCTAATATACAGTATATGTGTATGCATGAAAACTCGCAAGAGCTGTTAGGTAACATATCGCTATCTGGTGGAATGATCGCTCCTCCAATATCATTTACGTGTCAGGAAATCTTCAAACAACTGCTTGCGCGAGCTACCAAACACTGCATCATTGAAGTTGGTCTTATTCCTTATGCTAGATTTGTATCATATATGATTGTGTACGAACATCAAAATCAAACACCACAAACCATTTAATGTGCTTAAAAAAAAATTAAAAAAGCAAATTTATTGTGTTGTACTGTCATCACTACTCCAAAAACAAATTAGATTGAGATTCAAGGCAAAAGCTACATACTGTTAAATCAGACTTCCCCCACCACACCAAAGAGCACATCAAACCACAACACTGCCTACGTAGAACCTTGACTGGCCACGTTCCAGCTCCATTCAGTCCGATAACAATGGTGTGTAGAGACTGCAAAAAGACAGCCACTATGAGCCCCTAGTGTGTGTTTTAATGTGTAAAGCTGTGTCCGGTCCTTGGCGGCACAGATTGTGAGTTTCCCAGGTGAACAATACCAAGAAGAGCGTTGCATCTTCAAGCTCATTAAAAAGCATTCTGAGTCATTAGAATGCGTTCAGCAGGGTGTGCATACCCCCAGACTCCAGTGTCAGGGCATAGAGCCATGCCCAAAGGCCCTGGGGTGGGGACCTAACCTCAAAGGGCCCAGGGAACTCAGCAGAAGGAGTTGATGCTTTTTTTTTTTTTCAGCAAGCAATGGCAGGGGCGTGTGCAACAGCTTGCTCGGTTCCCTCGCCTGAGGAATTCAAACTAACTGTTGAATGGAATGATGGATGAATTTGAGGCACAATTCCTGAATGAAACATGTATGTTGTGCGATCAAGATGAATCCAATTCATAATCTCTCTAAGACATCATCAGGCTGTGCAGGTTGTGTTGACAGTAAAGCGAACACAAACAGTCCCCCCTTGTGGACAGCAGACAGATCCTCCAGCATCAGCCAGCCGTTGATTTTGCTGACTATAGAGTCGCACTCCAGACTACTGTCACGCCATTCAGTGCTGTGCGTTGCTAGGTAGAGTGCACCAGCCCATGGTATATTTACATGTGTGTGTGTGTGGGGGTGTTTGTGTGCGTGTGTGCAAGCGAGACAAGCTTGCAGCGTCCCATCCTGATTGTCTGATTGTTATAAATGAGAGTCATGTCAGCACCGGGACCCCAAGCCATCTGTGAGACGCACTCATGCACATTCACATACACTCATAAATAGTGCATGCGATCCTATTCTGGAATTGACAACTGCTCCTTATACACATTGCATGAATTCACTTTTCATTCTAAAAGCCCCAAAATGCGCTTCTCAGCACAGATGTGAGAACGTAGAACGAGACAAAATGCAATCAAACAGATGAAGGGAAACAAATCTATTGTGTGTCCAAAGTTGCAAAAAATATTGTGAATAAAGTAGGACCGTAAGAAGGTAAAAAATAGACACGAGAGAAACTAGGCCTCCGAGTGTAGATATAATGTACAGTATGTGGCTGCAGGTCAAAGGAGGAGACTACAAAGGATGTGTGTTGTTTGTTGGTGTAATGTGTCACTGATAACAAGCTCCATTTTAGTGCTGAATAAGATGTTCTGTGGAATGTAGAGGATAGACCCTGACTTATTTTTTTCCGTCTCCTAAAATGGGATTTATGTCCTCTTTAATTCAATTAATCAGACATTTCCCTCTGGTGAGGCGGTCTCGCTGCAAATTGCAATTGTCAAATATTTATAGACTCACGCTCCTGGGTTTATTTTTCTTTTCACTTACTGCAGCATCTGTGAATCATATTCTGGCATCACTGCTATAATAAACTGAGTGTCTCATCAAACTAAATTTATTCCACTTCCTCGGATAGTCATAATGTTGCCCCATGTAAAATTGGTTTTACTCATCCATCCATCTATTCTCAATACCGTCTTCTCCTCATTAGGATCGTGGGTGAGCTAAAACCGATCCTAGCAAACTTGTGTGAGAGGCAGGTTCCCCCGCCCGGACTGGTCGCCAGCCAATTGCTGGGCACATAAGCAAACCATTTATTTCAGATATATTTTCCATCCATCTTCTGTACCGCTTCTCCTCACTAGGGTCGCGGAGGCTGCTCGAACCTATCCCAGCTATCTTCGGGCAGTAGGCGGGGGACACCCTGGACTGGTTGCCAGCCAATCGCAGGGCACACAAAGACGATCAACCATCCGCGCTCACACTCATACCTATGGGCAATTTGGAGAGTCCTATCAACCTGTCATGCATGTTTTTGGAATGTGGGAGGAAACCGGAGTACCCGCAGGAAACCCACGCAAGCACGGGGAGAACATGCAAACTCCACACAGGATGGCCGGAGCCGGGATCGAACCCACGCCCGATGCTGTCTCTCACTGTGAGGCCATCGTGCTAACCAGTCGGCCACCGTGCCGCCCTCATATATATTTTGATTTAATAACTAGCTTTTTTTGGAAAATATAGACAAGAAAAGCAATCCATTCAGTGACTTGTTTGCCATTGGAAATATAGTAGGCAAAATTGAGTGTCCAGGTGTTGTGTAACGTATTTAAATGTCACAAAATGTCAAACATTCATTATCTCCGTCCGCAGTCTAATCAGCCTCAAAGCTGATGACCCCACTGGATCAGCGTCGCATCCAGCTTCTATTTATGCACTCTTGCCTTCATCTGAACTTGTATGACGATAATTAGTATAATTGTAGTAATTACTACTCCTCTCTGAGTTCCTGCACAAGCATCCTGGTCTATGAATGTCATCTTGTAGCAATGTTTGCATTTGACTCCCCGGTAAACTTTTCACAATACATCATTGTTGTGTCTTTTCCTGAATTAACTTTTGGGACGAAAATGAAATGTACTTTGCTTGTGGTTAGTTGTTAGAGCACTTAGTTGCTCTGTCATGACATTGACTTGACACTGTGAAAATGTGTTTGCATGTGGGCAAAAATGATTTTAAAACACCACTGCTGTAGACTGAGATTTAGTTTTGAGGCGAGAGTGGTGACAAACTTCACTTAAAATAATATTACAGTTTCAAACACAGCTTGTCTTTTGCCTATACTGGCAAACTAAAATTTGGGGAGTCATGTTGCCATTTCCTCCAAACTGCAATGCTGAAAAGAATGGTGGTTGCCAGAGTTTCCTGTGTTGGTATGTTTTGGTGTAGGCCAAGACAAAGCAACCCAGGACTTGTGATGTCCCTTACAGCTGTGAGCTGTCTGCCAGCCAGGCGATAGACAGAAGGGCAGGAAAAAGAGAAGAAAAACGATGGATAGAAAGAGAAAAGACAGAAAAAGGAGTGTTATGTGAGGGTGAAAGTGAGAGAGGGGGAAAACTTCAAGGTAGATCAAGCAACGAAGGGTCACACTCGTGAGATGCAGTCGTGTCTGTCCTGCTCGCTGCCGCTTCTGCGCCCTCCCAACCAGAGAGCGAAAACAAAACAGGTTGTAAAGCAGCACAGTTGTAAAAGACAAAGACTCAAAGCGTAACTCCACACAAAAAAGTTCGCAAGCGCAAAGGGTCAAAGTGGCAAGAGACCGAACTGTTGACCTCCACGCTGACCAAAGGCTGCCACACCATTTAAAACAATAAACTCATCATCTTTCTCTCTGTACGTGGCTCAAGCCTCCCCGCTGACATCTTTCATCACTAATCTGGTCTGCTACCCTCCCTCAGTCAGCTCCTATATATGCTCCACTTGGGAGGGTTGCCTCCTTCCAACAAAAGACGTCTTCCACTCATCCTCCTTGCAGGAGACAGCAGGACAGATGAGAAGACACAAGAGCATCGGCTCATCCCTTTAATGCAAGAAACTCTTCAGTGAAGAGGTGGCCGAGCCACCGATCAGCGGCTTAGCATGCAAATGCTTCAAAAGACCTGTGGCTCTCTTTTAAGAGTATCGCAGCAGGATGGCTTACCGATCTCTGCCGATGCATTGTGCAGCACATGCTCTATACCACTGTTAAGGTAATGCACACAATAGCCCTGTCTGGTGTTGCACTTGTACGAGCGTTTTAAGTGTTACTCCTTTACAGATTGATTTAGTTCATTTTACTTGCATCCATGCTCTTATTTGTTGAGGATTACAACTTTGTATGTTCCTTTTATAGAAATGGACACAGTTCGGTTCAAATGGTCTCCTTTGTGCTCAGATTCATCATCCAAAAACAGGAAAGAACTTTTCAGACACTGGAGGCATGTTTTGTGCATCAGTATGAGCATGCATATCACCGTGCGTGTGTGTCATTGTGTTTTCCTTTGTGCGCGCGGCGGTGAGTGTGCGCCCGCATTCAGCATCTCCCCGCAGCTAATGAGTGGCGGCCCACCTCTCCAGCAGGCCTGGCAGTCCTCAGCTACGAGGCTGGGGCTGCCCGCTTTCTCATGGTAATCGCACACTTTGTCCCTGGGTGGATAATCCTGCGCCGGCTTTGTGCGGGCCCCGGAGGAGAGCCCCACAAGGTCGACCCCGCTTCACTGAGAGCCACAAAGAGCCAAAAGCAGCAGCAGCACCCCACTCTAGGCCCATGCACCCCTGCACGCAGACATCCACAAAAAGCACGCCCGCTCTCAAATGCACGCTCGCACTCATTAGTTATTCTCAATTTCAGCAGTCTCGAGTCATTAAAAGGAGCGGCTTGTTTCCAAGAACAGACGCACATCCTCATACACACTACACGTGGAAAGGTTTTAGATTCATGCAGCACTAACAAAATATATATCAATCAATTTTTTTAACATCACAGCAGTACAATTTTGGATTTTGAGCATTAAAACGAAATATTTGAAAACAGATCTCAGAGTAGATATTTTTGAAAAAGACTCAACTATTTACATGTAAACA
Organism: Idiotropiscis lumnitzeri; assembly: GCF_059441095.1. Taxonomy (NCBI): domain Eukaryota; kingdom Metazoa; phylum Chordata; class Actinopteri; order Syngnathiformes; family Syngnathidae; genus Idiotropiscis; species Idiotropiscis lumnitzeri. Next base: position 15,864,995 of record NC_142396.1, on the reverse strand, counting down.
CTAAAACTGGTATCCTTGTGAAAACAGTGGCCATGCATACTTGTTTTACAGGAGAAATTGTATGTTTGTTTTTTTTTTTATGCCAATCTAAAACAGTTCCCAAATGTCTTAGTAACATGTTTATGTCATGATTTTGTCAAACTAGCCCTTGGATCAAGATTTGTAAACACACTTTTCGAGCATATTCCTCCCCAAGGTGAAATCAACTCATTTTAGAGTCGGATGTATCGAATGCCCTCATCCTGCCCAGCATACAGTTGTGCCAATGGGGAGTCCGGCTTTCATTAGAATGACGTCATTTCCTCTACCACCAGCAACAAGTGTTCACAGTGACCAGCTTCTTGCGTTTACTGGTCGAAGAAGAGTCCAAAATGTGGAAAACAAGAGCGCCTGACGTTCTTTCGTGCTGATACTTTGGCCAGCCCAGCTGCCAAGTCATTGGCGGTGAAACTCCATGTGCGTTGATTATTTTGGAAATTAACCCGATTGTTAAGTAACTGTGTAGCAGATAATAGTACATATTTTTATAAATTACAGATTTTGCATTCAGCAGCTAAAGAGCTCCTCACGGCGTTGGTGCAAAGAAAGGTGAATCAAATATTCATACTGAAGCAATAAAATATATATTTGCAATTATTCATATTTCTGTAATATACAGGGCAGGCATCTCAAAGTGATCAGGATGCCAGGCAAAAGACATCAGTTTCACTGCGACCCCCAGACCACTGGATGCTGTCGGTTCATTGTTCATGTGAGTTGTCTATGTCCTCCGTTCCTCAGCATGTTTTAGTAGTCTTAGCCATGGTCATAGTTATTTCGCCACTTTGGGAGTTTTCTTTCTTGAGCCATGTTGTTTTGTACTTTGATATTTTAGTTTTTCCCCAGTGCCTTGTTTGGCCTTTTTGTTGACACTAAAATGGACTTTTGATTTACTCCTGCCTGTCTAATCTTTCTTTTGATAACCAGAGGTCCCGGAGAAACCCACGCAGGCATGGGAAGAACATGCAAACGCCACACAGGAAGGCCAGAGCCCCGGATCAAACCCTGCTCTTCCGAACTGTGAGGCGGACGTGCACGCCCGTCTTGCACCGTGCCGCTCTTTGTTTTCCATCCATCCATCTTCTGTACCGCTTCTCCTCACTAAGGTCGCAGGGGGTGCTGGAGCCTATCCCAGCTATCTTCGGGCAGTAGGCGGGGGACACCCTGAACTGGTTGCCAGCCAATTGCAGGGCACACAGAGACAAACAAGCATCCGCGCTCACACTCAGGGGCAATTTAGAGTGTTCAATCGGCCTGCCATGCATGTTTTTGGAATGTGGGAGGAAACCGGAGTACCCGGAGGAAACTCACGCAAGCACGGGGAGAACATACAAACGCCACACAGGATGGCCGGAGCCGGGATCGAACCCACGCCCGATGCTGTCTCTCACTGTGAGGCCATCGAGCTAACCAGTCGGCCACCGTGCCACCGCTCCTTGTTTTATATTAGGTAAACATCAAATGGTGGCTAGCTAGTTGTAAATGAGAAATCAGTGACAATCTGAGGTTTGTTCAACTATTGTTCAATTTATTCCAAAAAGGATTGGGTCATAAAAAAAGGCCTGCGATATACCGCACACTGACAACATGGCCAAACGTGACTGAATTGAAAACCACCGACTAATAACTGGGCAATTCACACCACACACCTGGAGATTTACTCTTGCACACACACTTACTCGTAATGAAAAAAACTGTGACGCTCAGGAAAGACAGTTGTGAAGCGCCACATATCATTTCATTGAACCGCAAACATGGCATGATTGACGAGGAAGAAGCCGATTTTCCTGGTCGCTGGAGCTACAGTACAAAAAGACCAAGAGAGGAAACAAGCAAGGAGAAAGGAGAGATTGTGACTGTTTAAAGGAGGAGTTTGCATCTTTATCTATTTTTCATTAACTAGTCACCATGCCCGAAGAGGAGCAACCTATGAGTGACAGAAGGCAATATCGACAAGTTTGCCGTACACATGCGTGCACACCCACATTGCCTCGCTGACACACCCGACAACCTTGTACGGACTTGTTTCCTCGGACGGATGATTTCCCTCTGTTTGGCAACAAACAAAAAGAGGTAATTGGACAGCACTCAAAACATTAACGACGTTAAACATGTGGAACGCCAATGCTACGCAATCGAGTTACCGTCAGGCTTTGAATATGCACCACTACCGTCATCATTGGTTGAAAGTTAAGTGCGCTAACAGCCAGGCTAAAAGAAATTGCTGCCAGCGCCTTCTCTCTAAGGCAGTGGTTTCAGACTCATTTTACCTCAGGGATCGCATAGAGGAAAATCTATTCCAACATGGGCTGGACCGGTGTAATTATGGTCTATCTTCAGATTGTTTTCTTGGTTTTGATACAGTCCAAAGTAATACAAGCACAACACTATTATCAATAACATTTTTTAAAAGTTTGTCAAAGATTCTGAGGAAAAAAGTGCACACCTCAGTGATTCACATGACTGTATCACAGAACTATTTCAAGGTGTCATTTTTCAGGCATAAATGCAGATAAAAAAATTACATTTTGTTCCCCAAACGGGTGGAACGGTGGGCGACTGGTTATCACGATGGCCTCACAGTGCAGAGGTCGTGGGTTCGATTCCGGCTCCGGTCTTCCTGCATGGAGTTTGCATGTTATCCCCGTGCCTGCGTGGGTTTTCCTCCCACATTCCAAAACCATGCATGGCAGGTTGATTGGACACTCTAAATTGACCTTACGTATGAATGTGAGCGCGGATGTTTGTTCATGTGATTGGCTGGCAACCAGTTCAGGGTGTACGCCGCTTACTGCCCGACAGCTGGGATAGGCTCCACAACCCCCGCGACCCTTTTGAGGACAAGCGGTACAGATAATGGATGGCTGGATGTTCCCCAAACAAGTGCAACAACCACAGAGTCAGTCACAAATGTTTGCAACTATGTTCGAACGTGTTTACAAATACATTCCAACGTGTACTAACTCTCACCTAGTAGGCAAGTACCTAACTTAATGACTCACCCAATCACCCCCTGCCTCCACAAACACACAGAACATATTATTAATACATTTTTTAACTTGACTTGCCGTTTCATTAAATAAATATATGAATTTACTGGGCAAACATACGTAATTAGAAGAAACATTTACTCATGCCGTCCAAAATTTTAGGGACGAAAAGCGACCATTTAGGGCAATTCTGTCCCTCGAGGGCTGCTGTCCTGCCTGCTTTCTATATCTCTCTGCTTCAACACACTTGATTCAAATGATCAAATAATCAGAAAGGTCTACAGGAGCTGGATAACAATCCTGATCATTTGAATCAGGTGTGTTGCAGCAGGGAGAGATGAGAGGAAAACAGGATAGCGGCACTTAAAGAACAGGATTGAAGACCTCTGATTTAGGGGGACTCGGGAGCCCTGAGTTGTGTGGGGGTTCACAGAACCCGATGTTATAGAAAAAGATTGGATGGTGTATTTTATCCCGACATTATGAAATGACCCATCTTGAGGGAAAAATAGGGATGAGTCCATCTCAAGGAATGAATATGACTTTCAGATGCTTCATCAGCCAAAAGCAGCACAGCACTGTGGGCCAGTGTGAAGAGGCAAAAAGAGGGTTTGTAATCCTCTGGGGCTTGCAAGACAGCCCAATGTCTGTCCAGGGACTCATGAGGACATTTTGTTCCACAAACAAGGGACACTCACACATAGACACATAAATGCTCCACACAGTCACAAGTCTAGAAATCGTACTGCTTCTGGGCTAGTAATCCTCATTAGGTATTCTGACAGAGTTTTGCTGTGGACACCAAGTTGACAGACAGAGTAAGAGAGGAACAGAAGAAGGGTGGAAAGGGAGGGGGGGAATCAGACAAAAAAAAAAATCCCCTTCACTGCTCTCCCTGCCATCATTGGTAGATGGCACAAGGTCTTTTCTGTGCTTTTTGCTAATTGGCCACCCAGGCATTGACTCTGGCATCAGTTCTCTGCCAGAACACATGCATACTCCCACCCCCTGGCTATTCTCCACTCACCTTGCTATTTAAATGTCTCTGATATGCTTGTTACCATGGTGAATGAAAACATCCAGTGAAGATAGTGGCACTTTTAGTCACTCCATTAGGTACACCGGCACAATCATCCATACATTTATACGTAAGCATTTTTATTGGCTGTTATATTTTTACCGTCAACAAAATAGTGGCGTGAATTATTTGACCTCCGCGAAGGTCCTCAGCTTTGAAGCAAAGAATTCGGAAAGCACAATTCTTTAGGTCGTGATGGACAAAGGCTGATGTCATTATTTCATTAACTTATTAGCAGAGGTCATCTTGCACGTTTGCCTTTCCTGCCTTGGGGTTGCAAAAGGCATGCAATAATTTATTTAGACACAATGAAAGAAAGAAACAGAGAATGGGGGAGAAGAGAAAGGAATAATTTGATTGTCTGGAGGCTCCATATGGTTCTGCGGCATTTTGCTTCACCCTGACTGGCTGAGGCCTTTCTTGTTTCAAACTGATGACAAACTTCCTTATCCTCCCCGCATCCATCTCTCAATAGCACCACGCCAACTACCAACCCCCGGCCCCCCAATCCCCGAACGCTGTGAATCTGCTGAGGGGAAGAATAGGCAAGGCAAACAATGCTGGTGTGTGAGGGGGTGTCAAGTGACCGGCAGAAAACACTATCAAACAAAACTGGAACTCTGAGGGCTCCACAATGGAGCGCCCTGCTCTTTTCTGTGCTGTGCCGCTGGTGAGGAAAGATAAGGGAATTTCTCAATACAGCAAAAAGAAAAAAAAGGGAGAGTTTTGCTTTTGAGATATTCAAACCTCTGATCCAAACACCCCCCCAATAGATTAGGTCTTGTGTGTTTAAAAGGGTGGCTGAAATAAAGAAGCACTTTGTTGGACAAGTTAGTCTTGTTGGTGTTGATCTGTGCATTGTGAGCGGCAGTTTGATGGCGCTCGATGGAGATCGCGGGGACATTTGCAAAGCCCATGAAACTAACTTACAATGTGAACAGCAAGCGCAATAAATTCATCACGTAACATAGCAGCTGTCTTTTTCTATTGAGAGATTAAATGCAAACGAAACAGCATTATCACACAAAAGTGATTCTAACCATAGAACTAACTCTTATTACAACACAGTACTTCTTATAGTGACAAAATTGATAAACACATGTCTGTCCTGAATGTTCAGTACAAAAATCCACTTCACATTTCATCATACCTTGTAACAGTTGGCGGGTAGGTGAGATTTGTTTTCAACTTTTCTGATGCACACATTATGTCTTGGTCGCATGGTGAATGGGCCCTGTGCTTGTGTGGATTTTCTCCAGGTACTTATGCTTCTTTCCACATTCCAAAAACACGCATGTGAGGTTAGTTGAAGACTCGAATGCCATCGTGTCCGATTTTGGGCTGCCAGACGTGTCGCAGACAAACGTCGTGGCCCATAGCTGATTTTGAGTTGTCTTGACACACCGTAGCCCGTCTAGTGTAACATACTCAACGATTGCTCGTTTGGCAGGACAAAAAATTATGCACGTTTGTCTTGCTCCGTCCTATCCTACTTCGTCCTTCCACTGGTTCTGCGGCATTGACCAATAGGAAGACAGTGCCCTCCTACCTATGATGAGAGACTGGAAGCGGCGCGCACAAATACTCAAAGTGGCATCAAAAGGAACGGACAGTTGAGCGTTAATATTGGAAAGTATTTTTCCTTTTTTTTTTTTTTTTGCCTTTTCCCAGCAGAGAAGACTCGCACACCTCCTCAATGCATCCGTCAAAATCACTTTGGCAGGTGGTTATATATCTAACGGACCCGCGCCGATCGACAAAATCTTGATGGAAACATGGTCTGATCGGTGAAGGACATGTGTGACGTATCGCCTGGTCCAGTTGAAGAAGTTGACTTCTTCATTTATGTTCTAATTATTGATAATTGCTGACTCTACAGTAATATTGAACGGCAGTGATATTATTTCATGATTATGTTCTTGACTGACGCCATTCACGGAAGCGTCCTTTTCACTCTATGTTCTTTTACACCATTATTGTATGTTCTAACTTAAAAAGCTGAATGCAACCAATTTAGTTCCCAGTGTTGCCACCTTGGCAATATTTTTGCCATATTTAGTGAGAGTCTAGCAAATATGAGGTTTTAATGTTGCAATATTTCTCATTTCCATCATGATTTATTGAATCAAGTCATTGTCCTTTTCTTTTTTTATGTTTGATCTTAGCATGTTGGCTTGGCCCTCGGCAAGCAGTCCAGTTTCTCATGAGGCCCTTTTGGAAAATTAATTGTCCACCTCAGTTCTAGATTCATGTGTTTAACATGTCAATTACGCACATTTTCTGATTCTGCGTCCTGCTTGTTTTCTTTCAGAATCACGTCTTTCCATCTAATTGAGGTTGTAGAATAACCACAACTCCAAACTCCTCTCGATGCAGTTGCTTAAGACAATAATTTAGCAATCCAGCATCCATGTTTAATTTGTTTCCAAGGTTTGCACATCCAGTGGGATTTACACCATTTTTGGGGATGATGATGGCATGGGAGAGAGCCAAAAATAAAAGACCGTTAAGACATTTGTCTCTGCATAAAACCAAACCGAGCGCTTATCTCAGCGTTTGGGCCAGAAGGGGCTTTACTTTGGACAGAGCTACTCAAATATGCGTTATTTGCACAGCATACAACTTCCCAGTCACTACGGATTAGGCAAACAATACAGCTCCCCCTATTCTGTCCCCCCTTACCCCCCACCAAAAAAAGAAAACCTCCACCCAAATTAGTCTTTCTTTGGCCAGTTATAAAGACCTGAGTATGAATGAGGGCCTCTGTTAGTCCAGAGAAGATAACACACGCTCACTCACAGCGAGGGGGAAACACTGCTGTGTGCTCCTCTGCATCGTCACATTGGCAAGACATGACTGGTCTCACTTCTTATTGGCTGACCAGGTTATCATCACAGGAGGGGAGGTTTACACCTGTCCAACCCTTCTCCTAACAAAGTGCCAACCCTACTGATCACAGAACCTGTTTACTACTCGGTTGGAGATCGCGTAGTTCATCAAGAAATGTCTCCACATCATTAGTTGTACGAAAAAAAAATGTCTTACTGCCATGGCTGTGCGTGCGTGTGTGCGTGTGCGTGTGTGTGTGTGTGCACGCGAGCATGTGCATGCTCAAAGGGGTTTGGTCAATGACGTGTATGAAACAGATTATCTTATTGAATGGTACCATAAAGAAAGCTCTATTGGCTGAATTATTTTCAGTAATGGAGAAGAAATCATGAGGTTGTCTCAACTTAATGCATGTAAAAATGCATGTCTGAGGAGTTAAAACCCAAAGCTGTGATTTGTGTATTTCAGACATTATCAGATGAGTTTCTAAAAGATGCCTGTGGCACATTCCTCACAGTCTGAAGTGTTGTGCCATGTCCTCCTCTGATCACTTGCAAGAAGAAAACAGCTTGTCTCGCAAGATTATGCAATACTTCATCTTGTTTGAACTCAATCCACCTGTGAGGTGTCACTCAAGATCTTCTGTCGGCCCAGTCTTGAATTCAAGGTTCTAAATTAACTTTTCAAACACCAGCCAATGTGACTGCCGATGCTCTCAAGCAGGGGTGTCAAACTCATTTTTGGCGCAGGCCACTTTGCAGCTTCACTCAGAGGGCTGTTATGACAGTGAGATTGAATAAATGATTAATTGGCTTATCGTATTATTTCATATTAAGTACAAATTGATGGATTGCTAGTTTTTAAAACAAAAGTCAAGGATTAAATGCCAATGATTGTTTAAGTTACTGTAAACAGGGTAACACAAATTACTTTCTTTAAAAGTGACAATTAGAAATGTTGTTGCAGATTTTAGCAAGGGTCATGGAAGTCGGCACACATGAGACGATGTGGCAGGCTGGATCGGCCCCCCCAGGCCATGAGGTTGACACCTGTGCTCTAAAGTTACCAGACAATCAGAATTTCCACTGGCCAATATTACATTTGATTCCAACTTTAGCTCCACTGTTTTTATCTACATCCCTCATTCTATTGTTGTTCATTTCTCGCATTGGATGCACTCTTGGTCCCTAGCCACCAATCCATAGTCCGATACCAGATACCCTGATCGTCGACGGAAAGGCAAAGTATAGCGTAAAGTGCCCATCTCTGGATTAGCGCTCTTCAACTCAGACATGCAGACAAACTCTCTCCGGGATGTCTGAGTGACTGGCCAGCTCAGAGTTCGAGCCCTCTGAGCCTCGGCCATGTTTCCATTTAAGCCAGAGCCAATCCAACTGTGCTCAGTGTCAACGGCTCACACAGTGGATTCACGGGAGGCAGTTTGCTCAACCTCAGCCTGTAGCAGCATACGTCCTGTTGACGCCACCACTCCAGCCGGCAAATTTGCACTACTTATGCATCCTAAGGCACTGGTGAGAGGAGTTAAATGAGAAAAACTGGCACAGTTTAAAACAAATATGTACGCATTACTGGTAAACATCCACAAAGGATGCATGTTTTCACTCTGGTAGGTGCAAGTGTTACACAAGCACAACAGTTGTTAACTGACTGATTTCGGAATTGAAATGTGATGGCAGTGTGTGAGTTGAGTGAGTTGAGTGAGATCAACATTCTTGTGGAGACAAAGTGCAATCAACAAGCAAGGATAATTTGATTAAGTGGCTGCTTTGCTGTTTCTGCTCTTATTAGTCAAGTAAAATAAATACAGCTCCCTTCACAGGTTAATACCCCACTTGAGAAACAGATGGAATGTAAAAGGTGGAGGCCTCCACATGAAACAATCAACGGGGATTAAAGTGATCCGCTCGCTACCTTCAGGTTATCCTCATAAAACAGACATTTCAAATGTCTCTTTAGAACTGCCCAAAGTTTTGGTTACAAATAAACAAATTAACACTTGCCTATAGCAAGCATTTGCCAACAAAAAAGAACGCTTAATCCTACCAAAGTAGACAATGCTAACGGGAAAGTTGGTTCTTTGAGAGGCTCTCATTACTCCATACAGGGATCGTAGCCTAAAACACCAACTGCGAACAGTTTTTTCAGCAACAACCAAATAAATAACATAGGTTGTCAGTAACTGTGTCAACGTAAGAAGGTTTCATCCACAAATGGCCTATTGATAGTCCATTCCATATGTCCGGGACTGCAAGGCCATCCCCCCCTTGTCCGTGACCCTCAACCCTAAAATTTACAGAGAATTGGGACACTTCTTGGTTCTAGTGAATGCGTAAATCTATGGCTTCGGGGCAAGATGAGAGTGAGAAAAGTTGAAAGTTGAAATCCCTGTTTCCTAATCGTGAGCCGGTTCGGAAATACGCTCAGATTTGTTTATTCCGAGTTCCCCACTAAACAAATGCAAGTGTGTCCGGCACAGGATTGGAAACAGTTCCAGAACAAGCTGCTGATTGGTTTATAACATCGGCTATGTTCAGAATTATTGGGAGGGGAACGTGTTTCGCCTGTCCTAACACACACACACACACACGCAAACCCGCACGCACGCACACGCAACACACACACACACAGAGTGGTGTTAGGGTGTCAGAGCGAATTTCCAAACACAAGCCGTATTCACAGTAGTAAACAATTTCCAGTTGGACAAAACTTCAGCTTCTAATGATGGAAACGTTTTTTTTTTGTTTTTTTTTTTTAATTTATAATGTCTTACCTTAACTCGAATCCCGCACCACATTTTTGGCCAAAGGTCTCCAGGAAACTTGGTCGGTTATTGCGCCTTTTGCAGCCGTAAATCATTTTTGCAGCATAAGGAAGCCGCATGCTACACTAGCGATACATCACACATTAGTTGCCACCTGGAGCCTAATCTGGAACCCTCACCAAATGCCACAGCCATACACAGGGTTTCATTTTTTTTTCAATGACAGCATCCATTCACTTGAGATATTTTTCTCAAGTTTATTCAAATTTACTCACATCGCAGTGACAGTAGGATAAATGAGGCCGCTTCCTCAGATGTCTACTAAACGATTGAGCCAGTGCTAAAGGAGTAGTTAGTTATTATCGATCAATATTAGACAGACTGGTAGACATGGACATGGTCGGCACGGAACGTCTCTTCCCAATCACTCCTGCTTGATGATAGCAGCGAAGCAATCTACCTTCCTGGGAAGGTTATGCTTATCTCTGTTTATCTAGCTGCACACCTTCATCATCTGACCTGTGATTGTCACGCTCACTTGGGCCGTACAGAGCAGCTCAGTCATGAACTTGCGCTACATTTCGAAACGGCATCTAGCAGGAATTGCCAATTGCTTGTCTTCTTGGGTCTTATCCAAAAGCATGCTTTGGATACACTTGGCCACTTTAGGAATACTATATAACTTTACATACTTTGCTGGAGATCCATAATGTTGTCTTCCACTGTAGTTGTTGGTTGCACTTTGTGAGAATGAAGATGAAACATGCATAGGATAATTACACAGACAAACATTATTTTGATCTACATATTGATAATTAGATCAGAAATGTTCTGATTGTGATGTGTTTTCAAATGTTTGCATTTTCAAGCTACAGAGTATCATTATCCAGAAAAAACACCAAATCCGGCCCCTGAAGTAACTTATTGTTACTTGACACCTCTTTTTAGGGAAGTCCATTTCATCATATGGTCCATGTATGAATACATGCATGGATTGCCTCTCTGAAGAATGACAGAATATTGTCAGGCTAAACTTTTTGCCCGTTAGATTTTTGTGGGAAACAATTCTCCATAGTCCATTGCAATTGTTACAAGTGTGCCCATCTCAAAGACAAAATATGAGTTAGTTAAGCAGGTATGTTATTGGCCTGACGATATTATTTTCCGAATAAAAACAAATAACATATTTCACCTGACACATGATCCTCAGCAGCTATTGATTTTCTGAGTTGTAAGCTCCTACAAATTCTAACATAAGTCAGACCATGTCATAGTCCTTCACGAACCTAAAATAACGCATATCTAAAGCCCAAATTACAGTAGATACAGCATTCGTATGAAAAGCCATAAACACAAAACAGTCAAACGAAAAACAGTTGTATGTCAGTGATGCCATAAACCAGAAAAGGCCTGTAATCTCTGTTTTTTCTACCTTTCTGCAACACACCCATAAGGAATCAGCGATCTGCTTTTGGTTTGTGCTCCACCAATTCAGAATAACTGACCTGAAATGCAAAATGGACAGTTTTATAATATCATAAATAAACTGACCCCTAAACCAGATGTCAGTCAGTATGACTTAGCTGAAGTCTCTGCAGATAACTGACGTGAGCCTGAACATTGGCATAGAAATACTATTCATAAATCCACAATTGGGTTCCCAGCCAGTCTTGAAGCCCAACATGTGTGTTTGTCTGTGAGCTTGTCTCTGTGTACGTAAGTACGCACTGGTGAAAGTGTGTGTGTCCCCAGGACTTGCCTCTGGGATTTGGATCCAAATGAGTGGAGTGTTGGTGCATTAATGAGTAACACACATCCCTCATCTTCAACCAAACCCCCACCCACCCCAACAAAACACACATGCATTCAACACACACCAACACTCTTTGCCTCCTCCTTCCCCTTTTGACATTTCAAGGCTGTGTTGGGAGCCAGAGGAGGAACTTCTTCATTTGGAGTGTGAGACAATGTGGCAGGCTGGTTGGCTTTGTGCTCCCAACATCCCACCGAGGCACAATATGGCTCCGTCAGGGATCAGTGGGAATACACAATGCCCATTACCCACGGGGCCGTGCAGAGGGCCTCAAGGGCAGGGCCGGGACGGGCCCGTTTCCAGACTACGGGGTGTCTAGGCCACACTAAGAGAGACGGAAGGGGAATCAGGATCAGAGATGAGTTGGAGCGACAGAAGATTTAAAGATGAAAGAGAGATAAGATCAAGAGAAAGATGAGAAGTAAAAGACAAAATGGATGATAAAGATTTAAAGGAGAGATCATGAGAACGTGTGAAGATAGACAGAATGAAAAAAAGAGGCCATTGAACCAAGAAAAAGAATGTAGTGGGTCCTGTGCCAGCGATGCTCAGCAATAAAAGACACAACACAGGCGCTTCATCTCTCCAGGGAGAAGAGGGCAGTCTTTGAGATGAACTTGGCTGCTCGGCATGCAAAAAGGCCACCTTGAACAAACAGGAGAGGCCCGAGATGCATTTTCACCTTCACTGCTGCACCTTTGACCCCTCACTCCTTTGAATGGACACTGGGGGTGGACATCGGGTGCTTGAGAGCCAAAGGTGGTGACCAGGGGTCACGCGGGGGTACCTACAGGGACACAGACACAGATAGAGAGGGTGGATGAGGGTCAACAAGTCGGCTGAACTTAACCATCAATATCCCTCGAGAATCGCCCTGTCACTTCTTTTCCTACTCTTGGAAGAAGTGTTAAACCGGTTAGCTCAGCAAACAAATCTGTGATGCGGAGACCCTACCTTTGAAGTTGGCTGGGAAAGGGTAGCAAAAGCGATACAGTGACATCTGTGTCGAAGCCCAAGGTCAACCAGCCCCATTCAGTCTTATCTGCTGCGCTGACCTCACTTGAATTTCACACAAGTCACAGGACTACTGATCTGAGGTGTTTTTCACTTGCAACCAAACATTTGCTTTTTCAGGACAACTTTCATGAAATGGGTCAGTACCCACCTATTTTCAGCGCTTGCTGACAGGGAGATGCATTAATAGTCAGAAAGTGCTTCTTAAGAAAGAAAAAGAAAGATACGCAATGGTGCATATCATTGCTTTTTAATCCCCTGTATGACAGTCTCACCTTTAGACCTGATGAGATTGCTCATGGGCAGCACGGGTGGACAAGTACTGTCTGCTTCTTAATCATTAAGTTTGGAGGTCAAATTTAAAATTTCTCAGAGCTAGCATGGTTTCCACCTAAAAAAATATGCAATACTCGAAATTGTCCGGGGTGGGAAAGTCAGTGCGTATACTTGTTTGTCTATATGTGTCCTGCGATTGGCATGCGACCAGTCCAAGTTGATTCTGTTTTCCACCCAAGTCCTCCAGGACAGACTTCCAGCTCACCTGTGACATGAATGCAAGCATTTTAGAAGATGGATGGATTATGGATACCAGTTCTCCAGTTAAGCCAAATAATTCATACATGCTGGAGCCAATGCTTTAAAGACTTGGAAATACCGTATGTTGAAACAGAAAAGACAAAAAACATGTTTCCTTACTTACAAGTGCCAGCCACCTTAATTAATAAATATAATAAGGCCTAATCAAGGTGTTGAGGATGTCCGGTTTGCTGGTCTTAGTATTGCATCACTGCTTTTTGCAGATGGTGTGTGACTGTTGGCTTCGTCAAGCTGTGATCTTCAACTCCCACTGCAGCAGTTCGCAGCCGAGTGTGAAGCGGCTGGGATGAAAATCCAAGACCATGGTCCTCAGTCGGAAAAGAGTGGAGTTCCCTCTACAGGTCGGGGATGAGATCCTGCCCCAAGTGGAGAAGTTTAAGTTTCTTGGGGTCTTGAGGGGAGGATGTAGCATGGGATTGACAGGCGGATTGGTGCAGCGTCAGTAGTGAAGCGGTCTCCCTATCGGTCTGCTGTGGTGAAGAGGGAGCTGAGCCAAAAGGTGAAGCTCTCAATTTACCGGTTGATCTAAATTCCTACTCTCACCTAAGGTCGTGACTAAAAGAATGGGATCGCGGTCCAGCTGCTGATTCTCTGCATTGAGCGGAGCAAGATGAGGTGGCTCACACAAATGTCCTTGTTCAGACAATTACTGTGTATTGCGGACAAGTCCATGGTATGTAAAGATTGCATATAGCATATAATGCAATGATTGTGGAAAGATACATTTACATTGCATAGTTGCTGGGCTGCTGAACAGTCATTTTTGCTGCGTTTTTATGGAAATTAGACTTCCCCCTTTCCATCCATGTCTTCCAAATCTTCCAGAGGCACCCCAGGCCTTCCCAAGCCAGCCCGGAAACATAGTCTCTCCGGCATGTTCTGGGTCGTCCTCGGAGCATCCTGACGATTGGACAAACCAGAACACCTCAGCAGAGGGGCGTTCAGGAAGCATCCTAATCAGATGCCTGAGCCACCTGATCTGGCTCCTCCCAACGATGGCACCCCCTTCCCTTGGACTCACCACCTGTGGGAGTGCCCAACGGGGTTGGGTGCCCTCTGAGCTGCTTTCCTGTTCGCATGTCCATAGAATTTTACATTGACTTTAGTATTAGCAGTGGCAAAGTGTTTGTCTTGAATTTAAATATACAACGTGTGTAATTCTTTTTGTAGGGTGTTTCATTTCACAGAATACTCCACATGGAGTGTCATTCAACATCTAGAAGCACGCAACTGAAGGACACGGAATCACATACACATCACACCCTTGCTGGTGCATTCAGGGTACTCTCACAACATCAGAAACGTTCAAACACATTGCACCGTTCGACACATTAATCTATCTAGCCATTCGTATAGATGTGTGTGTGTTTATGATCATGAGAAGCCCTAATCTAAATCACGATTACATTTTAACTATTTGCCCAGCCCGAGTTCACATTAGTTGCTTAATTTAGAAAAAACCAAAACAAATGAGGGGCAAAGTACAGTATGCTACGATAAAAAGCACGCTACCAAAAGCAAATTGTAAATTTTTACTGATTCCTTGAAAATAATTTTACACCTAATTTTTGCTGCATTTTAATTATACCTCGGTTGCCGCCACAGGTTTCAGGAGCTGAAGGAGCCACATTGCACAGCTTGTCTGAATGGACACTCAGCCTCTGTCGCACCCCCACCCCACCCCTCACCAATACTCACCATCTGGCCTGGTCCTTTCTGCAGCAGAAGCATGCACAGCTGGGGGATGAAGATATTCCCATGCTTGTGCGCATATGGAGCACGCCTTTTTGTTGCCTTTCTTTGCAGCACATAACCTTTTATCGCTAGTAGTGAATCATGTAATACAATTCCAATTTCATCAAATTGTTGTATGACCGTTGGGAGCTGGCCGTTGTTTATAGTGATGCATGACAAACTTGATCTTAAAATCATCGCACCAAAAAGGAGTTGCTCGCCTGGAATGCAGATTAATTCACAAAGTGTCTGACAGCCGCATCTTTGTAGTTAGCAACAATCCAGTTCACACACTAGTAGCTACCTGCCACAGAGTGCTCACAATTGTTCTGAGATACAGGAGCAAAGACACGTTTCATCAATAGTTCGTTTCTTCTCCTCCTTGTGCATGAGTCTGACAAAAGGAGTGAAGAGCAAATGAAAAATATTCAAAGTTCAAAGAGGGATCAGAGTGCACGCATGATGGGTGATGGGAAAGAGCCCGGCGACCGACATGGTGGACGACAGCCTGTTGTGCGGCTGCCAGCCCCATCTGTCTACTTCCACATCACCTCTGTCACAGACACAGAGCGAGAGACAAAAAATAGCATTGGAGAGAGCGCAAATTGACCCTCTAATGGATGACAAGTTGACATCGTGGCCACATGTGTGATTTTAATAGCGCGCCGCTGCACAGAGGGCGTGTACAAGTGATCCGTTTGAGTTTGACACACTCTCTGGAGAAGATTGATCATTATTATATAACCTGTGCAACATTAATGTGCGTGTGTGTCTTCAACTGTGAGCTACACCTCTCTGCAGTCTGTTTCTTACATATGCTTGCAACAGTGGTGTCCAAACCAGGGCCTAGGGGCCATTCGTGGCCCACGGTATATACCATAGATATGCAAAGGTACAAATATTCACACACTGTGGTCAATCGTAAATGACTAAAGATAATTATTTTTCACCATCAAAAATGATTTCCTACCCTTTCTGCTTTGCGTTAAGTTCCAAATTTTCTACAATTCACATGAATGATTCCCAATTAACCTTTTTAGAAAACAGTCATCTTCTGAACGATCGCTCCGCTTTTGACTCTGAACGTAGAGATGGGACTGATATTTCTGGTGGGTCACAGGGTCTTTGACCATCCCAAAATGTTGTAAAATATGATATACTATTTTCATGAAAGAAAGCTATTCAAGTAGAAATTTTTCAAAAAGCACTTTAATATATGAACAATATGTAATTGCTTGATTGACTGATTTTGGTGTGCCTGATGAATTAAATTAAAAAAACAATTACAAGTGTCCCTTGCATCCTTTGTGTATTGGAGGAAAAAGTCCGGATACCTGCTCTACAGTGAGTGTCTCATTCTCGTCACAGCAAAGGTGTGCCATGCGCTTCCAGTCATCTCATTTGCATCAAAGTCCTGTGTTTGTTTCTGAGAAAAGGCAGTGGTGTTAACCGTTAAGTGCCAACTGAAGTTGGCCGAGTATCAAAGTCTACACTTAGGGGAAAACCATGCTCAATTGCAAAGGTCTACCAACTGTGCAAAGCAAACAACTGTGGGGCCAGAGGTCAGCGATCGTGGCATGACACCTAAATGCACCTAGAAATACGGTGTGACTCCAGTCAGACCGCAGCATTGCAGAGCACTTTATAGGGCATACTATTCAGAATGCAGTGAATATGAAAATGTATTATCTACACATAATCGGGGTCTCTGCACATGTCAATAATTTACAACTGTGTAAAAGACACTGATTTAAATATTCTAAAAATAGATTCAGATTTGTTTTCACTCAGACATTGTTGTATCTCTACATCACATCAAACGCCAACATTAAAGAATCTGTATCAGCAACCTAAATGGGTTTTTTTTTTCCCTCCCTTGTCACATGCTACACACTCCCTGCAAGATCATGGAAACAAGCCAAGTCATTTTGTGGCATACGCAATTCATGCTCTTACAAAAGACAAAAAAACAAAAGAAGACCCCTTGCTGCTTTTAGTGCGCAACCACCTTTTCATTGTAAAAATAATTATTTTTCTCAATGCAGATAAGACTAAAGTAGAAGGTCACGCAACCTTTCCAGCTGTGAGATACTGAGCATGTCATATACAGTAAATGCACATAACTGAAACTAAAGTTGCACTTGCTTGATAGTTTAAATGAATCCTAACACCGGTGCTACTTTCCATTGGTCAGGCTCTAGTATTTTGCATTGTATGTCAGCATTATATTTTCATAGGTGCAAGGCAGGCTCCGATTGCCAATGTCACATGACTACATCGTCCACATGGGGAGATTTTGCACTTAATGCATGCCAATGATGACATGACAGACCCTAGCGAGATTTCTGCTTCCGCAATGTCAATCTCTGCGTGTGCTTCGATCCCCCTAATTTTAATGCAAATTAGGGGAGCCGCTACGATTGGCTGGGAGTCTCCTACTTTCTCACAACAGTGCCCATTTCTACTCATGCAAAGTCTCAGAGTATTTTCTTAAAATTTTGGCTTGCAGGTTTTTATTTTTAAATCTGTTTACAGTATGTGCAAATGTTTTCATTTAATTTATTATACTTGTATTAATCCTTCATTGAGACATTCTTCTCAGACCGTGCCTGATATTTTGTATTGGACGCAGACAGAAGATCGGATCCCACATGCAGGCATGCAAGGAGAGTTTCAGCATGAAAACATTGCTGCAGCTGGCGGTGGCGGCAGTGCCTTGCTCAAGGGCACCAGAACAGTAGCCAGCAGACTCGCATCTCTCAGTTGAGCTACTGCAGACACTGTGTGTGGGAGGGTTATACATATTATTAGATGCAAATCACTGTGGTCTACATCACGATTGTCACCCATTTCAAGTAGGCCAGGAACAGTTTACCCTGGGGGGGTTCACTGTACTTTTGAAACAGTTATAGCTAAGTTTTATCAAGTTGTTATATATTTGGTCCAACATTAATACCCTTTCAGGCTTGGGCCATCAATGTTACTGCCAAGTCTTCACAGTAAATTTATTTGCATACCATCCGTCATATTGGCTCTAATTACTTTTCTGCTTTTCATCTAATTTTGCATTGCTTTTTTTTCCTTTTCACCTGCCTTACAGAAATTGATTTTCAGGTTAAAGAGTGCTATGTTTGGTCTCCTCCAATTCTTTTTTTTTTGGAGACTCATCGAAAGAATATGAGACAGGAGATCTATATCTCAGTTTTTATATCCAGGTATTTACACCTGAATGTGTCAGGTAGACGGCAGTTTTGGTTTGAGTGGGCTCATTTGTCATTTCAGAGGTGTATTAAGAGACAAACATTGTATGGGTTGATAAAGAAATACAACAACTATTCCTGACGTAAAGTAAAGCTGGTACTTGGCGGTTCTGATGGCACTGGGCAGAAAGGAGCACCTGAAGCGCTCAGTTCAGCTCCTGACTAAAGCAGTTGTGTGTCTGCAACAGCTCATTCTGGAGCGGTTGAGACAAGTTGAACAATTTTGCCTTGATTTTGTCCTTCATCCTCCTCTCAGCCGTAGTGTCTAGAAAAGTTGTCCAACTCTAGGCCGAACATAAAAGTGGACCTTCCATAGTTGTAAATTGGTTTCATCAGATTTTTCATGAGCCGAACTCAAACATGTAAGACCTTTTCTGTCCACAAACTCTGTTTAAATCCGTTAGTGGGCACTTCTCCTTTGCTGAGATAATCCAGCCACCTCACAGGTGTGTCATATCAATATGCTGATTTAACAGCATGATTATTGCACTCAAGCTGCCTACAATAAAAGTCCACTCTAAAATCTTCAGATTTATTATGATCCAATAGGGCTGCCCCATTAATCGAAATTCCATTATTACACTCAATGATTATAATTGTAAAAAATATTATTATATACATTATTGTTATATGCAACACTGTTAAAATAGTACTCATTTTACAATGTCTAATATTAAAGTTAGTATACTTGAGATCAAAATTTGAGCGCTCTATTGAAATTGTTCATTTAAAAAGTTTACAGGAGTTGTATGGCAATTTATAAGTGGATAGCAAGTAAACTCCAATGCATTGTTTCTTTTTACAGGATAACCGTACTCAAATTTACACATTTGCACTTATTTTTTGCATCTTACGTAAAAACGACTACTTTTATTAATAATCCACTCTAAAAGGAACTTAGATAATTTCAAAGAATTTGATTTGTCTAAATATTGTTTACATTTAAAAACCTTTTTGGAATATCCCCATTTAAACCGTCGCGACGCAAATAGACGTAATTTCTGCTTCTTACTGTGCTGCATACGAGTTTCACCTTGTTCTTTTACCTCTGCTTGTGTATTTCCAGCGAGTTGCATGACAGACACATGATGTATATGCACATGTAAATGTGAGTCTTCATACATATTGGGTCAGAAATAGAAAATAATGTTAAAACGCCACCGAGAAATCAATGTGTTCAAGTTAGGCTGCCTGTGCGAGTGGCAGCGTAAGATCCCAACCGGTGACTTCACTTCTCGTTATGGCGAGTTAGCGGCATCACTTCAAATTGCTGTTTGTGCCAAGGAAATTTCCTTTCCAATTCCCAAAAGCTTTCCTTTCCTATATTGCCAATATTCTGTTTTTTAAATGGTTATTGACTGCATGTAAACGTTGTCACAGGGATGTGTTGCACTGTGTGAGGCAAATGGTGGTCACACCCAAAGAATTCATCCAAGATCAAATGAAATCAACAAGATTTTAAATTGCTTCTTCTCATTTTGACAGACAATACAATATGAGTGCACGCCCAAATGGTAATTTAGGCTACAAACTGAATATTGCACTAACAGTTTTTCCGATTGGCACTACAACTTCCTGACACAAGGTGTTTTGGCCTCAACAGGCCAATCCGACGTTGGCCATTGGAAAGTCAGCACATGGCGTCTGTTAGGTGCAGTGCGTCACGTCGTAAAGTTAGAGCTCTTGTTGGTGCGTCTGGGGGGGCGTGTTTAGCTGATTCAACATGTAAAATCGGGTCGGACTGACCACTGTGATTGGCTGTTAGTTAATGAATCAGTGCACTGGACAAGAACGGGCAGTGACGAAAGCGGAAAAACGGTCTCAAGAACTAAATGCACTGCTCATTTTCACATCTCCTCTATGGACAAAATGGCTGACTGGAAGCGTGAAGTCGAAGTAATCACACAGATTGCCGACGTGACCTTGGCCATGATGGCAGATGTCGGATTGGTGTGTAGAGGCCTTTAATGTGAGTGAGAATGTTGGTTTATTTATAAGGTCTCTCATCTCATAGTCACCCGGGTTATGCTGTAACTCACTCATGACTCCGAGCAGAATAACTGAAAATTGGTAAATATGGGGTGAATAGAGGCAATGGTTTGGAGTAATCTCCATGGGGTTAATTGGAAACTGTCATGTTCAAATTTTGTTGTGTAAATGAGAAATCGTTGATAGATGACTGGCTATTATCAGATACGTCATATTAGTTGCTTCTATTGTCGCCAAGTCGACCAAATTACCATCGCATCTCAGCACAGAATTTAAATGCTTTGCCCTCACGCATGCATTCAAAAGACTTTCTATCAGCTCAGACCAGGGCCTGCTCCATTGCTAAAACCAAGGCAGACCTCCTGTCTGTGCAAATGATTAGAATCGTTGTTCAAACATTGACATCAGCTGGAAGTGCGTTATTCCTTGGTCTCTTTAACCAGACAAGGCTTTCCTGATGCTACAGCGCTAATATTGACTCATATTGGATAATCCCTCACCGTCTTGTCATGACTCAAAACTCTCAATCCTCACCCTCACACTTTCGTTGCCTACCGATTGATTGGCTGGTGCAATGCTGGTTCGGACATACAATGAGGTTCATTCTCTCTACTTGTTGTCCGTTCCGTGTTTGGGTAGCACACATGATGCCTATCTTGACAATACATCCACACATGCATTGTGAATAATTGACCTTCCATGACCCCAGACGCTGCTCTCCCCACATGACAACAAATCATCATGCATCACTTTCTGTCTTTTTGTGTTCATCTTCATATGGGTGGAACATTTGCATTGCTGCTGTGTACGTTCAGCCTTTCTTAGTGGAAAGACATCGTTTTTGCTCTTTTTTGTTGCTCAAATCATCTACAGTTACACAATGCACCTGTTGGGAAATGCAAGATCAGAGCAAAACTAACTTCATGTAGCCCACAAAGACAGAATAAGGCTAGGCACCGTTTTACAAATTGCGTTTTACATCTTTTAATGGTTCTCCTCTGGGTGTGTGGTTAGAGAGTTCAAGCTTTTGCTCCCTCTGTACTGCCCTCACTCCTCCTCCTCCTTATTTACAGGGGCGCTGGTGTGCCTCATGCTCCTTATAGGGCCCCACTTTGCATTTTCCTGCCCATCAGAGCGCTAATGTGTGTGAGCGTGTGTGCGTGTATAGGAGCCGCCATGACTCCCCCCACCCCCCCACTAGCTGAAAGCATAGAGACAGCGTCCCACTCCTTCAGCCTGAGGATAAGTCTACTATCATGCTAATGTCCATGTCCTGAGACTAATAGGCCCTTTTACACTGGAGGTTTTCATTCCCCTTGCCTCACTAAAGGGTTTAGTGGCAAGGTCCTTTCTCTCCTTCCTAAACTTTTAAACAGGATAAATATTTCTGTGATTCCACCGCCTGGATGATGTGTTGGGAGACCGCTCTTTGTATAATTGGCTTCTATGGCCCTGTTAGGCCGGCTGTAAATATACTCGGTAGACGCGGAAAAGGGCCAATCAAAACAAAAAGAAGATACAGGGTGGGGCTTTGCGTTCGCGTGAGGGTTTGGTCATACATTTGTGTGGCGTGTGGATAGTAGGATGATTTAGATGAGGCCCTCTGCCACTCTTCTCCTTCCTTGTTGTTCTATGCAGATGTTGATGTGGGGGTCAATTAAAAGGCCGTTAATCTATGACCTTGAAATGAGAATCTCAATCAATATATCTGTTATCTTCAATTATTTTCTTTGTTAGCGTTATGGTCTCTGTTTTTAACTTTGATTATATTTAGGGTTTTTTTTCATGTCTTGTCTTCTTTTGATACATGTCTTGATCTATTGGATTTATTGTTTCCACCTGTGCTTTTCAACCTCATCCATTGTCAATCAATGGGATCCCTCAGCCTCTCGCATCATGTTCAGGTGTTCCTCGTTGTCTCATCAGTTTATTGTATTTAGTTCCCTGGTTTCTTTCCTTACTTGTCAGTTCATTTCTGTAATGGTCGGCCTTACAGCCAGAGAATGAAACAGCACACAAATGAAAAGGTTCGAGAGAAGTGACGCAGGCTGTATTCCAACCAATTAAGAGCACAAGAGAACAGTTACACAAAACAACGGTGACAAGACGTCGCCATGAGGACAAAACTTTTGCTCACTAACAAAAAACAGTGGACGGAGCCACAAAGGAAGGAAGGTAACAACGGAGCGGCCCAAAAGGCTATTTATAAGAACAAAGCAGAAAGTCACCAAGATTACATGAATTGAACACCAAGATTACTTGAATGAAAGAAACAGCTTAAGACGTACTTCTGGTTCACGGATGAGCCGTAAAACAGAAACACAAAATCACGGTAGAACTTCACTCTACAAAACTTAAGTCCTACGGGAACAAGGACTATGGTTGCGTCAGGACGTATGCCAAGCAAAACACTAATCCGGCACCTTTGTGTTTTGGGATTGACCCTAAATACTATCCACTGCTGATTAGAGACAGGTGGATCTGACTGATTGCAAGTGCTGCCGCTTCGTGACTCCACCCACCACTCAACCAGGATAAACTGTGGGTGGAGAGAACATATTACCAAGAGGCAAAAAACACAGGACATGACAATTTCTTTGTGATGTGGGGGCAGTTGTCATGCTTGCATTAGCGGTGAGTGTTTCTTTTATGTTAAGTTCATACTTTCAATGTTGATTTGTTGTACTTTACGTTATTGTTTCTGGTTAGTTTCTGTGCCTGTTTTACTTTGTTAAATAAATGAAATTTGAGGCAGCACGGTGCAGGGTTCGATTCTGACTCCAGCCTTCCTGTGTGGAGTTTGCATGTTCTCCCTCTGCTTGAGTGGGTTTATTCCAGGTATTATGTGCCATTCAGATCGTTTGAATCAGAGCCTGTTTGTCTTCCAGTATGAAGATCCTGGCTACACACGTTTTTTTATCTGTCTTCATTTTCACCTGCGCCTGCCACAAGTCCCCTTTCAGGTGACATGTGTCCTGCGACGGTCACCCAACCCAGCTCCAACACTGCACGTCTTTCAGATGACAACTATTACTGTTCCTGCAGACACCACCCAATCCTGTTCCAGTGGCACACATCTTTTGGCAAACCTCATTCAGGCGGCACAATTTCTCTCCCCGCCATCATATGTGGCTAATTCCTTGACGTGCCCAGTCGAG
The DNA here is from genome assembly GCF_059441095.1 of Idiotropiscis lumnitzeri. Lineage (NCBI taxonomy): Eukaryota > Metazoa > Chordata > Actinopteri > Syngnathiformes > Syngnathidae > Idiotropiscis > Idiotropiscis lumnitzeri. Next base: position 15,841,712 of record NC_142396.1, on the reverse strand, counting down.
CCCCCTACATTTTGCATCGTGGACAAACACCGGACTTGTCCCAGTGAGCGGACTCTGTGTCTTTGTTTAATTTGGCTTCACATTCTACTGTTTGTGGTTGTAATCTTTTAAGTCTGAAGAATCTGAATCATTAAAGATTTGAGAAGGCAAGGTTGAAATAAATGACAAACTATTAGAAACACTAGGGAGAAAGGGGAGCGGGACAGAGAGGGAAAAACAACAGGGCTTACTGGCTGAGAATTTGCTCAATCGGCAGGTTGAAGGCAAGGGTGAGCTGTGTTTTGGAGAGCAGGATGAAACCGTGTGCTTCTCGCTGTGTCTGGGTCTACCCGCCTTATTATGCCCCTTTTTGGGATGGGGACGTATGTGGTGTTGGTGATGTGGGAGCAAATCAAAGATTCAAAGAAGTGGGTATACCCAAGTACGGAGAAGCGGACGATTAAGGCAGGACTCAGGAAATACCAAAAACTGATTTATATAGAAAAGGCAATGGTGCAGGTTAAATAAAACCCAAAACTAATAAACTCCGAAAACAAGATATAATGTAACAAAATAGCACAATGAAAATTCTCAGGACTACGACCAACAGGACATGACGTGACACGTGATGTAGGACAATGAACAAAGTCAGTAGAAAATAGAATGACAAGACTATGTGGCACGCCTGGTCTTGACACAAGTGGCAGGAGGGAGCACATTGGTTGGCACAGGTTGACACGATCCCTGCCATGAAGTGGGAATACTCCACGAGTATTGACACCACACTTAAGTTTTTTTACCATTGCCTAAAGCCTCCAAACATACTGCAAATATACTACAAACTATAATCCCATGGATTGGAGCCAGCGTGTGATCGTTTTAAAATTGTTTTCATCTGTTTACAAAACTTGAAAAAAGTTCTGTTTATGCTTGTTCATTGTTATGCAAACATACCCTAAAACCACAAGTAACTACACTGTTGATATCAAAGATATCAAGGCAAGAAGTTATGCGATTGGCTGCTGACCAGTCCAGGTTGTACCGCGCCTTTTGCCAGAAGTCAGCTGCAATCTCGAAAATGCTCACCCATAACGAGTCAAGCAGTCGAGAAATAGATGGATTTAGGCTGCCGATGGGGTGTGTGTGCGTGCGTGTGGGGGTGTGTGTGCGTGTGTGAATATGACAAGGGTTGAAATCTGATTAGATAAGAACTCTTCATGTATTATGGGTCTTTAAGGGAAAAAGAAGCCCACATATATTGTTCGGATCAAAATTGACAAGGCTTCATCTAATCCTCAGACACATCTATTTTAACCCAACAAAATTCATTTTCACCATTTTAATAAATTCTTAAGGTCTGAAAAAACAAAAAGGACATTTGTGGTGTTGCGGTTCAAATATGACCTGGCAAAGAATACAGGCCATTTAAAAGCTCTGGGTTGCTCTACGGATGGGAAATATGGCTCAATGTGCAACACAACACAGAGACACACACGCACGCAACACAAACACACATCTGGACACACTACACACAGACCTGCCACTCCTTCCGCACACAAACTCAAATATTCTCGCAGATTATCGATACATGCACACTCACTTATACAAGTACGCCTTCACCGCACGTGAACTCAAACTTTCTTGCAGCATATTGCTACATTTTGACTAAAACATCGACATATACGTAAGAAGGGTTTTGTAAAATCGAATCATTTGTGTTCTGTTGGCATTTCATGGAAGCCCTCTTGAAACCAATGCAGGACACCCTGAACTGGTTGCCAGCCAATTGCAGGGCACACACAGACGAACAACCATCCGCGCTCACGCTCATACCAAGGGGAAATTTAGAGTGTTTAATCAACCTGCCATGCATGTTTTTGGAATGTGGGAGGAAACCGGAGTACCCGCAGGAAACCCACGCAGGCACGGGGAGAACATGCAAACTCCACACAGGATGGCAGGAGCCGGGATCGAACCCACGACCGCTGCCGTCTCTCACTGTGAGGCCATCGTGCTAACCAGTCGGCCACCGTGCTGCCTCGAGGAAACATATTTAGTGAATTTAAACAATTTTTGTACATTGTAGGATAAAATGTCAGTGGAGCTAAAAAATGACATTTTATAACGGTGGATATGGATACATACTAAGTTAGCAATGAGGTGAAAAACAATATTGAATGATAATGAGCGTTTTCTAAATTTAAATTTTAAATTTCAAATTTTCAGTCTGACTTAAATCACGAGTCAAATTTGACCCGCTAGCACTAGAGATTTGGGCAGCTTTCCAACACAAGGCATAAGTTAAGTCTCGCAATGTTTCGGCCAGAAGAGCAATGCCTCTGTCAGTAGTCACTCACCACCGGTGTTACGCCAATTTTTGCATCACCTTATCTGACTTTTAATAATAAAAGGAAAATGTTTGTTTGTTTTTCACAGTACAGCTCCATAAAGTTGAATTTGAAGGTAACCAATCAGGATGAGTTACATGTTGAGCCTTTACAATGTTTTGGGTTAGCCTTATCTGACAAAAAAAAACAAACAGACAAAGCCTCAGACATCAAAGTGTCAGCCAACCGCCGCCCCATCATTCCATGTGACACACACACACACACCCCTTACTGGAGGCCCTGCCAGTGTTTTTATTTACACTACACAGAACATAGACAATTCCAGTGTGATGATGGTTCCAGATTTTAACAGTGACTTTGTATTTGTAGTTTAGTCTTCAACAGTATTTATCCTGGGTCACCTAACCGTCATTAAGCGGTTCTACACTGTAACTATGTCTTTGTGTTCTCCATACATATTTTGGCGTATATTGATGGCTTTATATTATTGTGATCTGGATGATGATCATTAATCCTAAATGTAATCACGTCAAGAAAAAGGACTGAACTCGGATGAAAATAATGATATGTGATGGCCGTGAATTATGTATTTTGCCGATAGGGTCATTAATAGTTGTATATGCTCGCATATTTCGAAAACAACGAACAAAATTAACCAAGTTGTATATTGTACGAGGAGTTATATGTTTGCACACAAAAATGTCATTTGGCAGTTAGAAGGGATGATCTTGTCATAAACTGGTGTCAGGTAAAAGGCAGGCCCGTTCACGTACCCCACCATGAACGTAGCTTGGAGCAATGTTGAATTTGAATGTGTAATCATGTGAGTGTCAGCAAAAGGCTAAGAGAAAAGATGAACATACTTAAATCATTGTTTGGAGTGACATTTAAGACTTCATCGGGCTTCCATTTGCCTAAGTTGCCAAGTGATGCACTCTACTCTATGGAGGAACTCGTGTCTGGATAGTGAGCAGCACACGAGCGTGACTAACAGGACGGATGGCTCGCAGAGCCCATCAGACCGTGTCCCACTCCACTGACTGGCAATGTCACTTTCTGTATGTTTGCAAGTCTGGTTCTCCCTTTTGTGTGGATGTGTCCGTCTTTATGGACAAAGACACCTCCCAGGTCGTGTCCTCCAATTCTTGGATGGAAGAATGCATGCCCTGAACTCCTGACAGAAGGCACCCAGGCCAATAGATTCTGACAGCTTTGTCAAGCACAAGAAATGACTGCTGGCTGCCGCACCGTGCGCATGCGTACAAGCAGGTAACCAGAAAGTCAACAAATGAATTGAAATTAATTCTGTGATGCAAATTACACTATATGTATCACAGTTTGGTGGTGGGTATTGGATTATGTCTATTCCCAACATTCTATTCAATTCATTTCCATGTGTTTCTCTTGGCTGTACTAATTCAGTATGTGTAAAGTCTTCTCCCCAGGATATATGACGAGTTTTTGTGATGTAAAAAACAGACCAAAATAAATCATTGTCAAACTTTAACCTGTACAAAAGAAAAATCTATTCGAGAGTGGAAAAATTGTGATAAAGTGGATGAACAAGTGTACATGTGATGTTGTTGTGTTAATAATGAACCAATCAACAGGGCTGTGGGGGCAATTGGGAATTTTTGGACAAGTCTCCAATGGCCTGTCCATACCAAGCTGACATGTCTCAGCGTTTCCTTTTCCAAAAGGACCCTAATTACTACATCATTTCCAATTAACACAGTCATCTTTAAACAAAACCTAATGGCAGTCAACTATTTCTGACTCTTTCTATCCATTGGATGCAAATGTTTGATTATTTTGTCCAATCAGATTTAAGCTTCTATGTGATGCCATGTCAACTTAATCGTCCAAGGGCCTTCAAAATCTCAAGTTCTGGCCAATGAAAGCTAAATGATATTGGGAATGGAATTATATTACCAATGGACTAATATACATACATGTGTGTAAAGATTAACATCTGGTTAAGTGCTGGTGTGACACAGTCAAGACAGTATTTGTGAAATCCACTGGTGCTTAGAGAGCTGGCGGTCAAATTACTTCACGAGAGCAAACATTTGATATGCCATATGGAGTGTTATTTAATAATCACCAACTTCTGGCTGGTATGTGTATTACAGAGTTTTCAATTGTTTTGGCATGTTGACATTTGCAAGCGAAACTTGAAAAATGCTACCAATGAAACAAATTCCCATTTTAACTTGGTTGTTGTCATGCAAATGTACCATTAAAAAATCAAAGTCTTATTAGAATAAAGGTCGCACATAATACACGACATTTAAGCATCAGCAATATTGGTAGATGAACAAATGAACGTATACGCCCAACTATTATGTTTTGCACAATTATATTTTGAACTGAAAAGGTTTTAAAATGTGTTGTCTTTTACATGACAACATAGTTTTGGTGCATTTGACAATTGATTGGAAACTTTTTCAAATGGTGGCGGCATAGCTCCTGTGAAAATAGAACATGAGCATGCGGGTTCCAACTTCAGTGAAGTTAACCAAGCAAAACAACAATGATGGACCGCAGAGCTCATAAGCATGTTCCTTTTCAAAGTGACAACACCAATTACTGACTCAGAGAGCATATTGCAGTATTTTTAATCTTTTTTTTCCAACTTGATCAGTGTGAACGTCTGACAAACAACCGAGTCAGCGTGTTACAATCTTTACATCTCTGACCTTTTAACGCTCTCTAGCGATTTTGCTTTTGTACATGGAAGAACTTTCAAGGCAACATTAATAGAGTATGAAATCTGAATGTACAATTTGTATTAAAATAATAATTTTTATTAGTAGTAGTAGTAGTAGTAGGATGGCACGGTGTTCGATCATTTATTTTGAATAAATGATAACCAGCTGATGGTCAATGTAATGATTTCGTCGAACTTCATACTGCGCAAATAATGCAATAATAGTAATCTTGCAAATTGTATGTAATAATTTACCGTGCCGCAGTATTCGGAAATTGTTTGAAAATAGAGATATTCGTGATCTGAGGGAAACACAAGACAAGTACTAATAAAGAAGAGATGTGTTTCTGTTGAAGGTTTGAATTTGTGGCACTTGTGAGAATTACTTGAAAACATGTGGGTATTATTTGTTGTAAAATATTGATCAAATCCAAAGTACTGACAAAATATATGAATGAGGAGTAAGAGTGAATACAAATTTGAGTTGTGCTGCAAATTTTGTGCTGCGTGTTGTGGCCTGTGATTGATTTTCTTTTTTTTTTGTCTGGTGAATTTTGTTTTGTTTGGCACTTTTGTGATAAATCATTTTCTATGTTGAAATATGCGTTGTTGTGTAAAAAAGGCGTCGGCTTGTTAGGCTTTAGCCCGATTCTACGCCTTTTGATTGGCTTGTGTTCTTAAAGAACTCTGTGTTGACTGCTCATTCATTTTTATTGACGCGGATTGAATAAATAACCAACCAATTATGGAGAAAGTAGCAACATAGTGTGGGTAAAAAAACATTACAAGTTAATCCCCATTTAATAAAGCAAATTATTACATAAATTATGAACGTCAGCACGTATTGCACATAAAATGCTTGTCATTTAGTCCATAGTCGTAATCCATGATATCAATCTACCTGTCTCTCTGTGCAGTTTGCTGTTTACTGAAGTCAATGCCTCTGAGCTGTAGCATGTTGGGATTGACAGGTAACCTGCAGGGGTGAGGGCCAGGTCTTCACACGTCTCCTCCACATGCGTGAACACCTGATAGCTCGTGACAGGAAACGGCACAAGCCGAACTTTGTTCACCTGATGTTTATTTCTGCACTACTTTACAGTAAATGTCTCCAGGGCAAACCACAAGAAAATGTCCCGATGTTTGTCCCAGTGAAGGAGGTGCATGTGTGTGATGTTCACTAAAGATGGGATTTCTCATAATGGAGGGGGAATAGCTGCAGGTCTGCTAATCCTGACAACCACTTACAAGCCATTAAGCCACTCTTAAAGACAGCATGAAAAGGCACGCGCATATGGAAATTTTACAGTCAGGGAAACGTCGGTTTATTCTACAATTACTCATCTGATTTCTATTGACAGATGACAGATATGTCTCCAAGTCTGTCGATCTTAAACCCTTTTACACGCGTATGCTCAGCCAACCTGCGACAGTTAACTCATGTTTGTTTGCAGCTCCTGCAGGAATCCATACTCTCAAAGATGTCCACTGTTAAATTTTCCACTTGATGGGCAACTCAAAATGGACCGCTCATAAAGAATGAATACGCCTTAAAATGTAAACAACCAAGTGCGTTTTTGGACATTCATATAACTTGCAACTTGTTGAACAGTACCTTTGTCATGGCCTGAGGGGTCTGCATCACTTTTACATGCACTTAGCAACTTTGAGGAGGGTGCCACACCACAAATTTGCTGATTGCTTTACGGCATACGTCACTTCCCCTTTTTCCATCTGTTGCAAAGACCATCGTTGATTCTAACATCTAAACGCGATTACTGGTGTGACGGCAGAAGCTGCAAAACAACCATCGAATCAAAAACCTTTGTTGGAATAGACGAAAAAAAGAAAAAGTAGGCAACCCCGATAAAAGGACTTTGACGGATAATCACTGGGCCGGCTTTCACGCACTGGCATGAGCTCAACGATGAGATTGATTTGTGCTCAATGCTGGCCCGGCTGTTTGAGTAAATTAGCTGGGAAACGATCAGCCATCTTGAATCATTGTGGTATTATGTCATTTTGTGTATGTGACAATAGTTTCTGATGCTTATGTAATAGCTTCATTGAAAAATGTGATTCTTATGTTTCTGTTCAGTTGACTAAAGTGATTGCAAAAGCAGTCAACCCGCATTGCATGAGATATTTCAATAAAATAAACGGTGTGCAATGAGTTATGTGTAGACGAAATAATACAATTTCAGGAAACAAATGAATAGTCGAACTTTTCTTGAGAGGCTGAACTGCATATTGATGCAAATTGTGCAGTGTTGGTATTCAAGTGGTGGCACGGTGATTAACCGGTTAGCACGTCCACCTCACAGCGCTGAGGTTTGCATGTTCTCCCCGTGTCTGCGTGGGTCTTCTCCAAATAGTCCGGTTTCCTCCCTCATTCCAAAAACATTCATGGTAGGTTGATTGGAGACTCTAAATCCGGGGTCCTCATCGCAATTCCTCGAGGGCCGGTGTCCTGCCTGTTTTCCATCTCTCCCTGCTGCAAATATTTTCAGATTGTACCTTTAGAGGTCGCCAAAGCAAGTCATTCGCATGATTTATTAGGTGCCTTTTTTAGGATGGATGCCCTTCCTGACAAAACACATCCTTTTTTCATCCGGGTTTTGGACCAGCAGTCCTGAGTTTTGTGTAAGTGCGTGTGTTTGTGTGTGTGTCGGTATTCTTATAAGGCTGAGGGAATATGCTTAGGCCCGCCTACAGCTGTGATGAATGTGTGGAAACCTTTATTCCACAATGGCCCTCACTTCATTACTGTCACATGGAACAGATGGTCCCTTTCAACGTCGCATCACTCGTACACAAACTCACGCACACATGCGCACACTTTCATTTCGGGCATGTTGTCACTCTTTGTCGTGCAAACACATGTGAGGGACAAGCAGGCTTAATGAATTCTACAGCGCATGCAGCATGCTCAGCAGAGGCATTCATTTACATATCTGAGGAGCAACCAAACAAAAAAATGAGATCATGAGTTTGAAATGTTTAACAAACACCAGAGAGGCTAATTGAATGAAGAAAGGAATAAACAAAGAGCCGTGATGCATGTTCCAAAAGAAAAATGGTTTTGGTCTTTGAGAATATAAAGCCAGCAGAGCAACACACATCCTCGGGACGTCTTGGTTGTGTGTGGACACTCGTGCCTCAAGAAGACGGCAGGCTAATCATTCCACTTTTCATTGAATATTTTAACTACTTGGCAAATAAGCAAAGTGCAAAGTTTGATCAGGTGCATCTTGTTAAAACAATCAAAGCACAATAAATATTGATGCCAAGAATACGCACACATTTGTCGTCTTGTCTTCTACGAGTCGCATTTGTGAAGGGTCGCTGCTTCAGCCGATCTCTCCCTGGCTGAAGCAGCGTAAATTCTCCCCCAAACTGTGATCCTGAAACCTCACTCAAGTCGCATATTTACAGTGAAAGTGGTTTGTTGCAAAATAATCCCGAGATCACAAACGTAATGCGGACACACTTCTCTAGTAAATGTGTGGGGGATAAAAATCATTGTAGAAAAAATGACATGACAAGCTTTAATCAGCCCAATGGTCATTTTAAGATCTCGACCAAGCGCACGTTCTCGTTGGTATCCGCATTGTCAACCTGACCCGAACTGCATCGTAACTGTGCTCATGAATGGTGAAGAGCAAAGTCCATGAGGCGGCACGCTTGCCAATTAACAAGCGAGTAATCGCTATCTTTAGCTTAGCACACAGCCACACTTTGACCCGGTTATCTAACTGAAAATCAGAGGGACTGATACCAAGGCTTAGACTACAAGCCTCGCAGAGCTCAAATCAAACTGGATCTGTGGATGGAGCGAGTCTAGACTACACAGTGTCTGCATTATCTTGTTGGCTTAGCATTGAGCAAACTGTGGCAGCACACCAGACCACCAGTCGCTGACTTGTCACCTTTATCATATTTCTGTTTGCACTCTTTTACAGCGGCTATCTTGAAGGGACCTATTAAAGATGCATCTCTCTTTGCAAATAAGCCACGACAATGTGTATGTGTGTGTCCAATGGCTGTTCTGCACCGATTAGAGGAATTAGGTCAAGGGGTCAACCAAAGTAACTAAAAGAAACTAGGATATTGAATAATTTTAGTAATTAAGTAATTTAGAGGACAAAATCCTCAATTGGTTTACTCGGGAATAACATGAATAGCATGCAGTGAATATAATGACTTTTTGGACCATTGGGGCAGTAACTGGTCCCAGTGGGCAGCAGATGCAGGACAACTTCCCCACTCCGCAACAATAGCATCCATGCCGTGCTGCGCGTCCATCTGCATTTGTCCAATACAGTAAAGAATGCCTGCAGGAAAACCAACTGGCCTTCCTCTGTTACCTATTGTGATGGAACTATCACTGAAATGAATCATTACAAAGACAATCCCAGCCATTTCAGTCATCTCAAACTGAAAATCGACTTGGATTGATCCAGAAACAACTTGCCGCCCGCCTTTCTGTGTTTAGACAAGCAAATGAATGGCAAACTCAGTTCATTTCTGGGGCGTCAAAAAATGACAGCGTGGCCGCTTCCAATAGGTGGCTTATGTAATATATATATATATATATATATATATGTATATATATATATATATATATATATATATATATGTATATATATATATATATATATATATATATATATATATATATATATATATACATATATGTATAGAGAGAGAGCGAGAGAGAGAGAGAGAGAGAAAGAGAGAGAGAGAGCGAGAGAGAAAGAGAGAGAGAGCACTTGTGCAGAGGAGGAGCAAAGAGGTAATGCTAGTTTTCTCCCTTGATTGCTGCTAAAGACCTGTGAGAAAGTAATGAGAATCAGAATGCGCTTTATTGTCATTCTACTCTCCAGTGCAAATATAATATATAATTTAATCAAATATATAAATTCAATTAATTAAAGATTAAATAATAAATAAAAATGAAATAAAATTAAAAAAACATTATTTTGCCGTTCTACAAAGCAAAGGAAGATGTATGCGAGAGCCTGAAGATGGCACTCAGGAAGAAACTGTTTATCAGTTTTTCAGAAAGAAACAAAAAAAAGAAATGCTTTACACCTGCCTGGATGTTGACTTCAAATCTTTATCACCAATATCTAATCGCTTGCCCCCACACCACCACCAGCCGCTGATAAATGGTCTCATGATGGAATTCTCCTCCTCTAACTAGAAGCCATGCTAAACACAGGTGTGAGCGTATGACGGACTGATAGAGATGCTCACTGATGTGGCGACCAAAGTTAATGCTTAAGCAGGTTAAGGTGTGTGTGAGTTTGTTTGTGTATTTACCACTGGATGGTGCATACGGGGGCCATGAACCTGGGCGGGTCGTTAAGAGAAGGCTGTTAACTAACACACTGTCATTAATGCTGAACAGAGTTGACTTGCAGCCACACGCCATTAAAATGTCCTGCAACCTAACACCCATTCACAACATTTGAAGAGCGCCCCTGCTTTATTTATTATGAAGTGGTTCTAAAAAAAATGAATGCATGTGGTGAATCATATTTTTTTTTCTCCTCTTGCATGTAAAGAGGGGCTCTGACATTCTTTGCAGTGACTTAACATCAGAAAAGAGAATGAAGTCATGTTAAAAGCTGAAAGCAGCTCAGCGGCTCCCTTAGATCGCCAACAATGATGGTTCTCTTCGGTGCACTGCGCGATGGGCGATACTGACACACTTCAAAGTGTCGGGATTACACTCCTTTGCTCCTGTTAATCCCAGGAGTCGGATGACGGGAGCGCTCACATAATGATGCTTTGGCCAAAGGGTTGAGGAGTAGCTGCAAAACACAGAGAAGAGATTCTAAATATTGACTTTATTACTGCGTCAACTTTTGCTTTGCTGCCATTCACACAAGAACAAGGTGAGTCAAGATGAAAGCGTTGTGCGTAGGGGAAGGCTTTGCACATGATGTGCAAGGGTTATGATGGTTTGTTTCATTAAAGGTAGTTTTTTATTTTTATTGACTTTTTTAAATTCACTTTGGTTTAATTAGTTTCTAGTTAATTAATTGTTTTAATGCTTCATTTTAGTTTTGTCTTTATTGTTTTATATATATATATATATATATATATATGTGTGTGTGTGGCACAGTTGAGTGCAAGATAAAGGTCACTAAGAATCTGTGAATGTTGTTAAGTTTAAACTTTATGCAAACATTGTGCAGTCACCATATTTTCACTTTTACACGAAATGGGTGATGGACTTATATAAAAAAAACAAAAAAAAAACAAGCTTGCGCAGTATCTCTATCGCTGAAAAGAAGCACATGGTGGCGGAACACGAATTGGAAGACACACTACAGACGGGGAAATGGGAAAACACAAAAACAAAAAGCACGCACATAACATGGGGTATACACTTACACCCCCGAATCCTGACTTCCCTCGCGCACCAAACGAATGAACTGATAAGTGAGTAACCCGAGGATGTTAAGATGAAGATCCTGATCATGTGGCTACAAAAATAAATGTTCTATGTTCTGTAATGGCATGGATATTAAGTGTTAATTATTCTTTGGGAGTTTTAAGATCGTGATAATTTTTAAAGTAAATTTGTTTGCCTGTTTATTCTGTTATTTAGGGGAATTCTTAACTGGTTGGAAGGGTGCGCGTAGTGATGACGTGAGTTAGGAGTGGTCTGCATGTTTTTGGCGGTTGTGACTATGTGGCAGTATTGAACTGTTTAGAGCCACGAATAAAAGGGCAAAATAATTTGTATATTCCGCCTACTGCCCGAAGACAGCTTGGATAGGTTCCAGCATGCTCGCGACCCTCGTGAAGATAAGCGGCTCGGATAATGACAATGGATGGATGATAATATGCAGTTGTCTATAGTCAGATGACAAAAAAAGCATAAATCAAACAGAAGCAGTGAATAGACAAAAGTATATTTTTTAGGGAGCCTTAATGTCCCATCTTACACTACTATGTTCTGGACCAAAAGATGAATCCCACCAGTTTATTGAAGAGAATCGCGTGCAGTGCTCCCACTAATTACAAAGACGCTAATTAGTGTACTGGTCATTTATCTTCTTTATCATTTGTATTTATGCCAGCTTGTCAAAATGTCTTTACGTGAAACCACCAGTCTGTGGTACGTAGACGTGTGCTCAGAAATTGATGTCTTTGACTTATTGACTTCGACATGTCTTACATCACATCATTTTCTTAAGCCGTTCCACCACGATTTCATAACATGTCATTAAAAAGTGACTTCAACATTCTTGTTCCATGACAGAAAATGAAGTACATTAATATTAGCCAATTCATATCAATCGCAGTGTCTTTATTTTTCTATATGCAACAAATCACTGCTCTGTATTCAATATAAACCTAAGTTGGGTCACCACAGAATTTGTTATATTTGGACATTTGGAAGGTCATTCACCTGTCTTTCTGTGGAGTGGAAAAGACAAACTGTCAGGAGAACTCAACTCTCACCACCCCCAGAGGTAGGATGTTAGAAATGACCAAATGGGAATGGACGATGCACGCACGCAACATTGTTGCTTTCCAGCTTCCACCGTAACTACACCGTATTTTCTGTAACTTCTGAGCTTGTTTCTTATGATATGGTTTGTGTGGGGGAGGACCCAAGTGCATCGAGTTGGAGAAGCAAGGCAGGAGTGCAGGATGTTCTCAAATAAAAAAAGGAATTCATTTCCAAAAAACACAAACGCAAAAAAGACTCTCGGGGCCCGGTTTCCGTGCCCAGCCCAAGTCCAGCCCAAAGTGCAATCTAACTCTGCACATGGGTGGAGTTTTCTTCCGTTCGCTATTTCGGTAGACTGGTGAGTTTGAAATGGGTGCTTGCACTTTGTGTGAGTAAACAGAGCCAATTAGATTATCGGCCAATCGAAGCGGCTCCTTTCATTCCCTTTCAAATTCAGTGCAGGTGAGGTGTATGGTCTCCATGGCGGAACCAGAACCAACTTGCTTGCTGGAGTCCATGCAGGCGATTGGCACACGTAAAGTACATTCATAACTGCAAGATCTCTACTTGCAGATGATGTAAAGTGGAGAGACTTGGAGACTGCCTCAAAGGGGTGCTTTTCAAATATGATGGATAGATGTGTTGATGATGATGACAATAATAATGAGGCATCCAATGATTCAGAGGAATTGATGCTTTCTGTTGTCATATTTCTGAATGAAATACCATGATACCCATCCCAAACATCCGCGCAGCTCAGAATCTGTCTGCCTGCGGCTTGATGAAATCCACCAAAATCACCTTACACCTGCACCACAAGTTGAACCTTCGTTTATCTATGATCCAACGTTTTCCTACTTGATGTCACAAAATTGTCAGGTTCTCTGGGGGTGTGTAAAAAAAAAATGCCATTGGTCTACCTGAACGCCCAGATAAGCTTAGCACGGTCTGCCAAATTCCCAAACACAACTAGACTTGCCATGACATGAAAATGTCAGTTTTTATGCAGAGCATATATGCGCCTATTTCCAAAACTAGAGCCAGAGGAATCAAAACTACCAAATTTACAAAAGTCCAAAAACAGGATACAAAGAAACAAAATAAAATTGGGAATAGGCTCACCCCAACTGGTAACAAGCAAACAGAAGCAGCAAACAATGAATTGACGACGACTGAAAGAAACCGAGGAACACATAAACACAAACATATAAATAAATACAAGCAAACTGATGAGAGTCAAGTCAAATTTTATATTTTTAATTTATATCGCCCTTAATCACAAAAAAAGTCTCAACGGATTTTACATGCCCAGAGTTGACAAATATTAACGACATCCCCTGATCTAATAGTAAATTATAATCAATGATGCCAATGGCAGCACTGATATCAAGTAATAATCGTAATGTCTCCTTCCACAATGTGCCCCTCCAGCGCCCTGATTTAAATGCGAATGAGGTGAGCCACTTTGATTGGCCTGGGTGTTGGCTGCTCACACAAAGTCACAAACGCCCCCTTATGCCCAATTCTACCTGTGCAACATCTACAAAAACACCAAAAGAAAGAAAACTCCACACATGCACACAGTGAGACATGTGCTGAGCACAAAAATAGTGACCAATATCATACCTCACGAGACAATTTCTCCAGAAAAATATCTGCAAAAAATAAAGACTGGCAAACTAAATCACCCAGGCACTGAAGATAACGCCACATAATGTTCTTTATTGAGGAGTAAACGCCTGAATCAATAATCACCATTGTCATAGCTCAAATAAATCACTTTCCCTCCAACTGACTGTCACAAATGACTATGTGACTGCTTTACTATGTTTGAGTACATTTCTTCCCAGAAGGTTTCTTTATTGCTTGAACCTAATTTTCCCATTGCATTACAGACCACACTAGGATGAGTTTGCTTGCTATCTGGAATTTATGCAATACCATCGACCTTACAAGAACTACAAAGAGAGTGAGGGGAAAGTACACAAATTATTAGAGATACCACCTAGAGAGCAGGTGAAAACACACTGGGAGCAAACGATAGCTGTCACTGAACAATAGAAGGCCAGACACCTTTGGGAGGTAGAACGTAGATTGAACGTAGACACACACTGATAGAGGCCAACGTGGTCATCATAAAAGTGAGAGTTTTACCAATGAGACCACACAAGATCACCAGTATACAAATACGAATGTCTGAACAGGTTTCAAGCTTCTGTGTTTTCGGGCTGGTGGGAGCAGATCACTGAATCACTTTTGTCCGCTCTGATGCATTTGAAATAGATTGGTTGCTCACGCCTTTGGTGTCACTGAATGCATGATGAAACGGGATTACGCAGTGACTTGTCTTCATCTCTGTCCCGCACCCTTTTCTTTCATTTTCAAGTCTTGCTCCGGCCTCGGCCGGCCCTTCTCTCTGGTCTCGAAAAGCCGCGCTGATGAGCCCAATTGGTCTGAACTCTTGGGGCCAGCAATAATCTCTCTTTAGCCCCTCAGAAGGCTGAGAGGGTGGAGTGAGCCATAAGAACACTCTCTGTCAGCTTGAACCAGCCAGCAGAAAGAAAAAGTCATAATTATAGTGCTCTCTCTGGCTGGATTTAAATAAATCTTCCTCGTTGGGGGCCCTGTATGCACACACGCACACACTGCAATGCACTTCAATAAAAAGGCACTAATCAATCAGAGGTTCCCCTGCCATGGCTTCATTGAAAGCCCCGTCTGAAAGAGGGACTGACAGCCCTCAACCTCCCAGCATTGTTCGACGAAACTGATTAGGCCTCTGACTGGCTACCTCAGCCACCAGCTAGAAAAGCGCAGAGGTCAAAGGGTCTCCATTTGAAATTGACATGCACTGAAAAGTTCTGGACACCTGCTTTTTAAAGTGATGCTTGTCTCTGCGCTTCTATCCTCTTTTTTTGTCATTTGCAATTTGAGGGCAACACGGGGAGAGAGTTGTTTGAGAGACGTGTGCGCGTGTGACCGCGTGTGACCGTGTGTGTGCGTGCGTGTGCGTGCGTGTGGCTCAAGTTTTCGAGGGGGAGCTTGGCTGTGGGCCCAGGGCTGTAACAAAGAGGGAACACTTTTAACATGCACATCCAGACAGAGTAAACTGACCTGCGGCACTGACAAGCAAACAGAGAGCTAAAAAAAAACAGGGGGAAAAGAAATATACAATGAAATAATCAGCATCTTTTTGTCATATGTTGAACTCAAATCTGCTGAAAAGGTGCCGAGCAGCTTAAGCTGCTTAGAATTGACAACATATGCTTTCAATATGCTATGGTGCTCTGTGGCCATGAGTTATCATGTTATTCCTTTCCTCACACCACTAATGAATAAATATTAGCTATACATGAAGCGAAAGAGCCAGATGAAAGAATGGAACTAGCAATAGCCAGTTTATGACTAAAAGTATGGGCGACATTTTATTTGATGGATTCCTCTGAATAACCCCAAGAGCAAATAATTCCTGAAGTGTATGTTTTGACTCCATCCCTCATCAGATTATAAGAATGTGCACTGGATTCCAGTTCTCTTATTCTTTTCTCCATTTTACCGGAATCAGCTTGAAGCTTTTGCAAAAATGTCACCCTTATAAAAACGAGAGCCACTCCATCAATGGAGGACAATAGCATATACTGACAAAAAGTCTGAAGGCTTTACGCCACCCTGCCATCACTCTGCTCCTTTCCATACAGCCGCTGCCGGTGACTGGTAAATGCCACTCTCAATCTTTCTCTTTTCTCTCCTCATCCCTTTTTACTCCTCCTATTCCATGGCCTCAATGGGTTTGTTAAGTATTGTGCACTGTGATGGGGGCGGTGAGTAAGTCAGCATCATTAAACGCAGGCCAGGCCTGTGGCCAGATCAAAATAATTAACTGGAGAGGTCACAAGCTAATGAAATGAAACGGGGGACTGAAAGGAGCCCCTAAATGGTGCTCACTAATCCCCCCTTCACCTTGTTTTAGGGAGGGGGCAGGACTTCATAAGACTGAGCATATCTGCTGAGAAAAAAGGGGACTTGTGGTGCGTGCATGCGTGAGTGTCTGCATGCTCAGCCATGTTTGACCACTAATTTCATTTTCTAGAAATGTCATTTACTTGGTATATTGTTCGATCTACATGCATTTTTCTATACTGGATCTCGAACACACTTTCATATTTTGATCATTTTAACTAAGTGACAAGTTTTCTTACTTTTGGTATTTTTATAGACAGGTGCAGGTCGAAATGAGAGTTTGCGCCGCTGTGGGAGTGAACACAGTCGACTTAATTCCTGGCCACTCGAAGCAGCTCATCTCATTCCTTTGAAACTCAGCACAGGAGAGGCATGTAGTTGACATGGTGGATGGGTAACCGATTCACCGGAATCCATGCAGGAGATCGGTGCGCTCAAAATATAAGAAACTACAAGATTTCCACTTGCGGATAATGATGTGAAGTGGGCACTTGGAGACTGCTTTCTACCCCAGATTGGATCAAATTTTCAAACTTGGTAAAATAGACTTGCCCTGGCACAAAAGAAGATGCACCAGTTTTTACAGCCGAACGCACATGTGCTTGTCCACATTTTTTTTTATATTACACCTAGTTGATATGTTAACAATGGTAACTTGCCAAGTATGTGGAAAAATTACAGACTAAAATTTGTTTGTGATTGTCCATTTCAGTCACGTTTGGCTACATCAGTCAGGGGTTTATTCTGCTGTTCAAGTTTAACCCAATTCCTTACAAGCCTTTTTTTCTTTCAAAGCATTTAACTCATTCACTACCAGCCAAGTAAAAAAAAAATTTGACGTCTTTAGCCGTCGATGGCAGTAAATGAGTTAAGCTTCTGACTGCACTTGCGAAACCTTGAAGTACTACATGATATATGAAGTTTCTACGTTTGACAAGACAATTTAACTATCGCAACATCAAATCGACAAAGGTTGTCTGTACGGCTTTCTCTTTTTTTCTCGTTACTCGGCTAGTCAGCGAGTCACAAAGCTGCGTTCTCTGCGCCATCGATGCTTGGCACCCGGCTATAGTGCGGCCATTCAATCATGCAGCATTGCGGAAAAAATTATCCTCAGCCTGCAGTTTGTAGTTTATGCTTTTTTTTCATTAATTTTCTTTCTTTTTCCCATCGCCTCAAATTTGTTGTGTTCGTACCATAGAATGTGTTTTGCATTCTGTTTTCTCGTTGTTTTTGTGCCCTTTAAACAAAGTTGGGTTGAGCGTGCCAAAATAATCATGCAGGTCTATGTTCACGCTAAACTGCATGTACTGTGATACAGCAAATAGCATCGATGGGTACTTTACCATATTTTTCAAGTCCACCCTCCGTCCTCCGTCCTTGACCTGGGCACCATTCGATTCTTAGCCCCCCGTCCTTGTTCCTAAAAATAATGGGCCTGAAGCGCCCAAAAAACAAAATTATTTACATTCACATTCACTTACCATAATTGCCGAACTACACAACACTTGATTAAAAGTTTTACAATTATTTTGTTTATTTTGTACCTTTGATCCTAATTTTGTGATCGTTCTATTGAGGCACGCTCAAATACTTAATTCACACCCGTTTTTTAAAGTGAATGACTCTTCTCCGAGGATGAAGTGCTTCTTTGCCTACTTAAAGTGACAGAAATATTGGCATTCGAAAACGCCTTGTCCAACAAGGTAGGTTAATTAATTGAAATTAATTCAAAGAGAAAGTGAAAATGTTAATGTTCTTTCAGATATCGTGAGCTTTTTTTCCTGCATGAATAACAATGGCGAGACTACTTTTCTTACTTGTAAAATCAGCACTTTTAAAAACACCACGGAAATAAATTCAATAATTAAGCTGATAAAAATGAAGTCAAAAATAAATTATATCATCAAAATTCTAACCACTCACTATTTAAACTACTTTTACGTTACATATTGAGTAAGAAAATAAGTTTTCATACTTTGCAAATACTTTAACAGGGTCAGTCAGTATTCTACACGATAACTAATATCTTTCAGTTATTTTCTGTTCAGATGTTTGTGATTTTACTCAAGTATCGCTTTCGGCTATTTTATACAAGACTATATTCAACTTTATATGCTCTAGCTGGGCTACTAACTTCAGTTTGGGGGAGGTTTGTTTTTTGTTTTTTTTACTTCCAAATAGCACTGCAAAAATCTTGATTAACCAAGCGGCTTTGAATGCATCAGTCGCGACACAAACGACCGAACTTCAATAGTTTCCTTCAAACCATTTTTTTTTAAATATGTATTTTTATTTGACAGCATTCAATTTAAGAGCATCCACTGTAAATTGAGAGGGAACATTTTCAGCCTAGCCCGAATTTAATATGACAAACTCAGTGTTTGTATTTCTAGATGAAACACTCAATTTAAATAATAGAATAATCCACTTGAGACAAAAAATAGCTCTGGTGAACAATAGAACCATATATTGAGGACAGTGTGTGTTTTGCTGTGTGTCACGGAACAAGTTTTGCAGGGGCATGCTCCAACCTGTTGAGAACTCAGGGGTATAACGGTGTGAGTACAGTATGTGTTTGTACGTTTGGACTGGGGTCTGCGTGTCCGTGTGCGTGTGCGTGAGTGTGTGAGTGTGTGTGTGTATAACTGAGTCCTGTAGACAGACAACACATTTGCACAGTTACTCATCTTAAAGACGTTACAACGTTTTGTTGAGTGAAAGAAAACACATGATGGTTTTTAAACTGAACTTAGAAAGGACAAGTCTACACACGACGTGCATTCACACCGTTTGAGGATTTACTTTTTTTTTTTTTTTTTAAATGATGACTAAACATCTTGGGATCTGTATTTGTAGACAGTGCAAGTGCGTTTGAGCATAAAAAACAGGTGCTTCTGTTTTGTGATTTTTGTGCTGATGTAAGCCTCTTTTAGCGTGTTTGGGAAATTCGCCAGTGGTGGGCGTTCAAGGCATTCTCTGCCGGCCTAACATAACCAAAAATCAAGAAATCATGATCATATTTATGATAAAAGTTTATTTCAATTTATATATATATATAAAATTATTCATATCCCAGTGTTGTTGTGTGTTTGACATTTTCTCCTCACTATATTGGAATGTCATTTTCTTTCTCTGCATTTCTAAGTTTCATCCTTCATAAGCTTGACTCTAACTTTTCCATGTGGCCCAACAGAAAATCACTCACTCCATGCTGCTAGCTTATGCTAAACCATCATTAATCATCCAGTCATTAGGCCACCATAAGCTCTTTATCACAGGAGTCCGCCAGCCTCCACTTTAACCCATCAATAATTATCACTTCCCTGAGAGTAGAATTAACCTGTAAAATGGGACAAAAGAGGCAAGAAAGTTGGTGCTAAGAAAGAGAGTAAGAGTGAGGTAAATGGGGAAAGGAGAAATAAGGGAGGACAGGGAGGATTAAAATGGTTTGAATTAGGTCCACGCTCGCCCCATTCATTTGGTATTCTGCTCAAATCAGTGCTTTTGTTGCGCCTGGTGTAAAGTAGTGTCAATCATCTCGACCCGGTTTTTTAGAATGGGCAAATTTATTATGAATTTTCTCTGGCAAATAATGAGTCGTACCCCCTTGCCTGCGCTTTCCTTCTCCCCCAAGCCACCTCTTCTCACTCTGCCTTGCCTCCACCCCCGTATCAATGCTGCAGAATAGCCAATAGAGAGTGAAGTTAGCAATCTCAGGGCCACTCGCATTCTGGACCCACATCAAAGTGACACAGACGTCCAATCAGATTTGTCTTACAGGCATTACATGATGAATATGGTGCAGCCGGAGCACAAAAGCACCTTTGTGTCTCCTCCAAGCAGAGACTATTCACAGCCCACCACAGCCAGCCAGAGTGGAAGTAAATGGCCAAAAGGGCCCGGGACAGAAAAAAAAAACACCCAAACTTGTGCAGCACAATAGGCCATGCAAATCACAGCCCCCGCCGCCTCCACACAACACACTACTACACAGCCGCACCTCCAACCCCATCACCCCCCCCACACACACACACCCCCACTTCCAGCCTGAGCTTGGTCCCTCACACATGCAGAGGTGTCAGGGATTCACGTCCATGCTCCTTTCATTCCTTAGACTGAAGACTGACTTTTTTCTTCACTAAGAACAAGTGACTTTGTGGCTGTCAACAGAAGACATCTATTTAAGACTTTTGCTTGACTGTGGATTTGCAGCACACATTGCCCAATCGAGAGAAAGGACAAATTCGAGTTTGAGTGGCACAATTAGCTCAATATAAATTGGCAACATTTCCAGTAGACCTACTATTATCTTCCAAAAATGACACGACATATTTGTGTGCTACAAATGCAGCTCATGAGCAAATTTCAACATTTTACCTTTAACGTTGCCTTGAAATAACAGCTTTAAGTCTTTAGATCAGGAGAATACAATCGTACAGTCGTTTCCAGGCCCACCCCAACTTTATAATATGGGGCGGGATGACAAACTTTGTCACCAAACTCAAATATGCAAATAAAACAATTTGCATATGAGGAATAGTGGAATTCGTTAACAAAGTGACAATGCCAACTACTAGCTATTACAGCGTTTTGGCAATATTGTCTAAAGGTAAAAGTTTGGACAAAAACGGGCCAATTAGTGATCAATTAGTGCCTCCAGCCACACGAACGCACATTTTTTCCCCACACACATCCTTTAAATTATCTCAGACCTCTTCAAGCCCTCAAGACATTGTTTTCTTTTCCCCATGAGTTGGGTCAGCGCTGTCAGGGTGTCCTTTACTCTGTTAATGGAACCAGCACCAACTTTTCCTTTTTTTAATGATATTTTTAAAGAAACATACTATAATTCATTTGTGAATTATTTTTTTTTCACTTTTTTTGTTTATAAATTATTCTGACTGTAATTGTTTTTTCACTTTTTTTGTTTATAAATTATACTGACAATATGCGGGAATTGGAACAGGACACGTGTACACAAGTGCACCTTTAGCAGCATTAACTGTTTCAAGTCATTTGGAATATGACGCCGCACCAATCTTAGGGCAATTTCAGAAGCTCCGTCAGGTTGGATGGGGAGCGTCCATGCACAGCCATTCAGACCTCTCCAGAGATGTTCAAGTCGGATTTAAGTCTTGGCTCTGGCTGGGCCACTCTAGCACATTCCCAGAGTTGTTCTGAAGCCACTCTTTTATTGTCTTGGCTCTGAGCTCATGGTCATTGTCCTGCTGACTGCTGAACCATCAACCCAGTTTGAGGTCAAGAGCGCAACGGAGCTTGCTTCCATCCAGGATGTCTCTCTACCTTCTTGCTTTCATCTATCTCTCAATTCTGACGAGTCTCCCACTTCCTGACACCATTTCCATGCAGGCTTGATTAATAGATTTCTGCAAAGATTTTTGTTCTTTTAGAAGATTGTCTTCATCCAATAGTGGAACACTGGAGCTCTGAGAGAGGTTCTTCTTCTCTCATTACTCAATTTAGACAAACAGTCAGCTCCAGAAATAATCCCGGTGGTTACAAAATTCTTCCATTAATGGATGATGGAAATTATGTTCATTGGGACCTTCAAAGCAACAGAAATGTTTTTGTGCCCATTCCCAGATTCCCAGCTGGCATACACTGTCATCGTTTGGAACTTCTGTAGACAGGTGTGTGCCTTTCCAAATCATGTGCTATCAACCAAATTGGAACTCCACTTAACTGTAGCTTCTTGCTGTCGTGGGAGCTTTGTGCGTGACTGTGTGTTCAAAATATAATATATAATAAAACAATGGCCGTTGTTTCAATAATATATTTGAATCCAAATGAGCACAAAGGAACAAAATCCATGTTGTTATTTCATGTAACATACTGCTCTCACTTTTTATGGCTGAATGAATCTCACTGAGCTCCTCGATGGTGTTTCACAAATTGAGTGTGCAAAAGGCTCCACTTAAAATGTTATGTAAAAATATGTTCGGACTTCTTAATAATGTGCTGTGTCCTTGTTTCTGAGATATGCACTCAAACACACACACGCACACCCCCACACACGCACACACACATGCAACTCTTGACTCTTGTCACATTGGTCTGGTTGCACAAATGGGGTGCACGTGATGGATTATTTAATGATGGATTAACATGAACATGGCCCTTATATTTGCAACATGAAAATGACCCTACACGACAAAGTAGCATGAATAAATCCATCTTGTCCCGTTACAGCTGAGGGGAAAATTGCGTATCAATCAATCCGTCAGTAGACAAACGCTTTCTTTCATTGAGGGAGCTGGCCTCTGGTTGACACTCAAGGACATCAGAGACACCATAAAGCGTGTCATAATGGGGCAGCGGGGTGTTGCACGCCCCAATTTGATTTGTCTTTGGGAGTCCTGGTGACGTAGGAGGGTGAAACGACACATTATGTCCTTCGAGTCATTTATCACTTGTTTGATCCTGACTGTGCCGCTGACGAATAGATGCACCGGAGCTTTTGTCACCCCCTCCCGAGTGCAGGCACGTGGCTAACACCTGCAGGCTATGCATGTGCATGAGTGTGTGCGAATGCATGTTTGGGGAGCCTTTTTACAGAGCATTCAAGGACCTGTAACTTAAACTTCAGTTGAATAGGACCCACGCCCCATGCCTCACAATGAGACAGAAGAACCATGTCATTGCACTGAGCCAATCAAGGAATACATGCAATCATAAAAATGAAAAAGGTATGAATAAAAAAACTGTTTACCCAGGATTTGATGTCATGCCACCGCAGATTTGTACCATTGACAAGGCGAGAGGAGTTTGTGATTATTACCATAGAACTCGTAAAAAAAACTTACTGTAGTGTCAAAAAGTGGGCACGCTTATCTCGGGAGAAAGTCAGTAAACATCACAACCAGAAGAAGAAGAAAACACACAACATGATGTTATCTGTGTTTATTCTTTATGTGAATACATCCCCCAGGCGTGCTCAGGAATCTCCCTCCTTACATTTGGCAGTATGCCACGGGTATGCCAATTGCCATCAAAGTTCTGGGGAAGTACATCATTCGTTGTTTAGGAAAGCAACAGTAAATAGTTAACTTATTGTAGGACTTGGATGAGGGTTGAGAATGTTAAAAAGCATGATGCATGAAGTTGATTTAATTTTAGTATAGAGCATGTATAATAAATTTAATCTGATGGGCAGTTAATTTATTTGTTAGACATGTATGACACTAAAAACTGTTTAAACACAATGTTGGAATAGATTACTTTGTAAATTTTTTGTTATGGTAAATTATTTTTTAATTTAAAATAGTTTGGGTTCGCTGACAGAGATTTTACCCAATTATCAATACAATGATTTTTTAAAAGTGTTTTAATGTACTATAACAAATTAAAAGCACAATAATTATTTGTATTTCTATAAATAATAATACACTAGAATTGTACAAAATAATTAAGTTATATGTATATATATATATATATATGTATATATATATATATATATATATATATATATATATATACACACACACACACACACACTGTAAATATCACCCTCACTTAGAGAGAGAGAGAGAGAGAGAGCATTATAATATTTATTAAATATCTAAAAATACATATTGGACTACATTGTGACATGTTTTACACATGCTGCATCAGGGAGAGAAAAAATCTATTATGAGTCATGATCCATGTGTGGCTGTTTTCGCCATCAGACTTTGATGGCTATGATCATAATAGTTATAATTGAGTTTAATCATTCGCAATAAAGGCCCCACATTTAAATAATGAGACGCAAAGGAAGCACAATGGTGCCCACAGTGGGGTGTTGTGCTCCCTATTTTGCGCGAGGTGCTTGTGATTGAGCCCTGCTTGAAAAAACACAGTCGGGGATACAACTAGCCTACAAGCCCGGGTTTTTATTTAGATTGATCTTAGTCAGGCCAATACGAATTTTGACCTGACGTATTGTCTTGCTGACTTTCCCGGAGCCGTATTTCAAATGGGCTTTGAGAAGAGTGAATTGCCCACTCCTCCTCCCCAAAACAAGCACTCTCCCTGCAGGCGAAATAGCGCATGCATGAAACAATGCAATGCAAGAAAAGTAATATTAATCTCCCCTCCCTGAATGCAGACAAAGAGTCGTGGAAGGTGCGCGTCTCTAATGCTTATTGAGGGCTCACCCAGCTGCGCAATTTTAGCCCCATGTGCCCAATCAAGTCGGGGAAAGGTCACTGAGGTTGGACTTGAATAGAAGTGCTCCATAGTTTGCTCAATTACCGCCACACACTCCCGCCCACGCGTGAACATAAGGTCATAAAGATGGAAGCCAATCCACACACGCACACACACAAGCATGTAATATAAATAGATTATTTTATTTATAAAACTCGTTTTACACAAATATATCTGTTAAAATCAAATATGTACATTTGGAGGCTAGAGGAAGGGGAGAGCAAGTGCATACATCAAAAAAGATCTCCTTATCGCCCCCTATTTTTTTTTTTTATAGATAATTATATAAAAAGGGGAAATAAACTACAATTCGTCCCAGGTAGTAGCCTTGATATTGCTGATAAAACTTAGCCCATCAGTCAGTGACAATTTTCAGTGTACAAAAATAGGTCTTTGTGTTACAATGAATGACAAGAAAGAAATGTACATGCCCGATGCCTCTTCAGTCATTTGAGGGCAGTTGCGGCTGTGGCTGCATGTGTGTGTGAGCATCACCTAATAATTGCACTTATTCAACAGTATTTACTTCAGCGCGTCAACATGACACAGTCCAACTCCTTCTTCCCCTCAATCCCTGTCATTATTGCTTGGCTGCTTTGCTAGCAGAGTCAGGTGAGGGCGGGCGGTCACAACACTATTTGAACCCGCCGTGTGTCCAGTGTCGGCCATGAATCGGGCTCGCTTTTACGCACGGGCGCCGCCGTGTGGTGCTGCGTCAGTACCGGTCGAACCAGGTGGTGAAGTCCAACAACTCCTGCTCCTCGGAGCTCAGAGGCTCGTCGGATGAGTACGTGGAGTGGGGCGACTCCGGGTCGGCCGAATAGGTGTTGGAAAGCGTCGGCGAGGGAAGCCCGCACTGGAACGCCGCCGAAACCGCGTCGTGCTCGTCTAAAAGCTGCTGCAAAGCTCGGATGTACTCCACCGCTGAGCGAAGAGTTTCCACCTTGCTCATCTTCTTGTTGGCGGCCCCATTGGGCACGTGCTGGCGCAGCGTCTGGAAGCCCATGTTGACCTGCTTGACCCGGTTCCGCTCCCGTTCGTTCCGCCGGGCCACGGCCACGGGCTGCTGCTGCGGGATGGAGTAGCCCAAGCCGTTGAAGCTCAGACGCCGCTTGCAGCGCAGCAGCTCGGGGGAGTTGGAGCGCTGTCTCTTCAGCACCTTGCTTCGGTTTTGTTCGTGCGCGGTCGGGAGCGAGCAATCCTGCGCCGGGGCGTGCACGCTCAAGCCGGCGCGTCTCTCAGTAAGCGCGAAGGCGAAGGCGGTCTGCGTGGTGGTGATGGTTGCCATGTCTGTGACAGCTCCCGTGATGGATGCGGTGACGCTTGGCTCTCGTGTCCTTCGCGTGGGGGAGACCGTGTGGTGGCCGACTGTGGTCCAAGTCTCTCTTGACTGCTGTTCTGCACGAGCCTATGTGACCCAAACTTTGGCAGCACTCCTCTTTTTCAACACGCGCCCTGACGCACACCCCACCCAAGCACCCACCCCCTCCTCGCACGCTCCGTGGCGAGGCCCCGCCCCCGCTGTGTGATTCTTCCGCGGGCCGGCTCCCTCGGGCCAGGCGCGTGGCTCCGGGAGCTCAATAAACAATCTGAGCTTTCACTGGGCCCCGAGCACGCGCTGGCCTCATTTGCATTCCAATGTCTCCAACTTGAAGGCCCATTGGTCCATTCAAACGGCCTGCAACCGTGCGAGAAGAAAGCAGGGAGCTCGAGGGGCAGGAGGGGTGGGGGGGACAGAAAAGACTGGAAAAAAGGGGAGAATAAAAAAAAAAGTGAATGGTTCGACTCTTTGAAATGCCTTTTGAATTTGACAATGTACCCCTGGCAAGTCTTCAAATTATAAGTCCTCGCCCCCCACCATCGTTCTCCACTGGCTCTTTACGATCACAAATACCACGACGCTCAGTGCTGTATCCAAGCTACAGCTTTACGCAGCCAAATAGATGTTAGGCGTGTCTCTGTGCACAGTAATTGGCAATTAGACAAGTGGCGCGAGGACGCGATTCACTCCAAAGTAAACATTGTTTATGACACGCAGGCTGTTTTCGCTCTGTTGCGTTCGCTCATATTGGAATCCAAAAACATCGTTGTGGTGTTAAAACCGCACGCGGTGGGAGGTTCATATTCCCTAATCGAACTGAAGGTGCGCAGGCATTTCAGCACCATGTCAGAGTGAACAGTTTGAAACCAAAAGAATAAAACTCGCAGTTTCAAATGTGCACCTTGCTTGAAAAAAAAGTTTGTTCTGGTTCAGTTAGGTAATATCTGCGCACTGTCGGGACTTTTTAGAAGAAACTGAGCGATGCAAACGCTGTGGGGAAAACGTGTTAATTACGCCACCTTGTGGTATAAATGAGCAAATCAGACAATTCACCTCCCGGACTCCAGACACGACGCCAAGACACTTTTTCTTATTTGCTAGGGTTTAGGACGCTTGACGATGGGTTTCAGATAAAATAATTGATTTTCATCGCTTCACTTTTTTTATTCAGAAGTTGACTATTTGTCAAGGAGAGGATGATAAAAGTTTGTTCAATATAAACATAGGCCTATATTTTAAATGAATATGGACAAAGAACAATCCAACGGTTAAATGGCAACAGAGAAATTGCAAAATCTTCAACCTAGAGCGCAAGAACACCGTTGCCCTCCCCCTTCAAAAAGTGTAAATTAACTGGAGTGACACCAATTATTGCCGGTGCTATAGCACCCCCTAGCCTTGGTGTAGCGCCGTGCCTACTCTGGTGCCACCCATCCACCGAACATGCACGTTTTTGCAAAGTGGAAGGACACCGGAATAACGGACGGCAACCTCCGCAAGTACGGAGAGAAGATGCAGACATCAGCCGAAAGTCTGAACCGTGATGCAGACGTGACAACTGTGCTTCCCATCTTGACCTCATGAGGATAATTAAACAATTCATAATGTCAATGATGAATCCATTCATTTATTTGCTCTTCTTTTATCAGGTTAACTCACGTGCGCTTATTGTTTCGGCAGTAATGCCAATTGGCAGTAATCTTATTGAATACGTTCAATCTTTCAATTTATATCTGGCAGTGTCAATACTGTTGTAAAAACATAACATTTGATAAGGTTCTTATAAATCTCATTATATCAGTGATTCTCAGCCACTGTCCCACAAAGATGGCAGAAGATGCAATTCAACCGTGTACTAACCCGTTACAAACGAATGACATAATAATAATGGTTTTGTGTTCATCAAGGGGGCAGCACGGAAGACGACTGGCCTCACAGTGCAGAGGTTGTGGTTTCGATTCTGGCTCCGGCCTTCCTGTGTAGAGTTTACATGTACTCCCCTTCCTGCGTGCGATTCCTGCGGGTACTCCGGTTTCCTCACACATTCCAAAAACATGCATGGCAGGTTGATGCGACACTCTAAATTGCCCTTAGGTACGAGTGTGAGTGCGGAGGGTTGTTCATCTTTGTTTGCCCTGCGATTGGCTGGCAACCAGTCCAGCGTGTAACCCGCCTTTTTACCAAAGATAGCTGGGATAGGCTCCAGCACCCTTGTGAGGAGAAGCGGTACAGATAATGGATGGATAGATGTTCATAAAGGCTACAAGTTCACACTTTGTGATTGTTTCAGGACATATACCTTTGGTGACATTTTTGTTTGGTGCAGTATTGAAATTTTTTTAAACATCAAAATAGAGTTTATACGCCCAATTCACAATTAATCCCATTTCCAGGAATGTTACACTCTTTATTCGTGTATGTTTATACAATTGTATACACCCGTAAAACTCAATAGTTTTTGAAAAAAACAAATAATGTGTGTCTTGTACTTGATGGATTTTTTCACAGCCGAAAAATTAATCCTCATTCAATTCAGAATTTATGATTGGTGAGCTCCATTTATTTTGGTTGGTGCTTACTGTTACTTAATCATGAAAAAAAAAACATGAAAAAAAAGGTCACACCACAATACATTAATGGCTGCCAGTGTCAAGAGCTGGGACAACCCTGATTACACGCGGCACTCTTCAAACTTACAATGTGAAACCATGTAAAACAGTTGCCCGTGGGACTTCCCCGTTTGAATATGACAGTCTTGAAAAAGTGGAAGAAGTGGACTTTCACCTCCAAACACAACACACTTATCACAACAAGAAAAGCTTGACAAACATATTCAGTTATTCTAAGGAGCAAGTTAAGAACAGCGTCACTCAACATTTCAAAGATCCATACAAGAGTCTTGCGTGAGATGGCTGTTTTTGGGGGAGGGAGAATGAGAGAAAGGTGTGCGAGCGTAGGTGGATGATATTTTAGCAAGCGGGAACAGGAGGGAAAGTTGAAGGAGGAGGGACAACAAAACAGTTGTCAAGATGCATTACGTCAAAAGAAAAATCCCCTTTTAAACGGTTACAAAGCTGCAAATGAAAATGTCATCATCGTGTTTTATTGAGGCAAAAATCATGACAGTAAAATCAAAGTTTAAATAAGTCACAGAGAAGGAAAAGGTAAAATGATCATTACAATAATTACATAATAACTCAAGCACTTAAAAAGTTAACGACGGGAAGTGTCATCATCAACAGCACTTATCCTTTAGAGCAGGGGTGGGCAAACTTTTTGATTAGTGGGCCATAATGGGTTCTAAAATTTGACAAAGCGGCGGGACTTTACCTCATCAGAGAAAAAAATATATATAATTTCAAATGAAAATGAAAAAAAGTATTAAAACAAAATATCTGTCTTTGACACACCACAGTATTTAGAAAAAAAATCATTAACAAGGTTTATTCATTGAATTTTTTTCAAGTTTGGTGGGCCAGATAAAAACGTTTAACGGGCCGTATGTGGCTCCTGGGCCGTAGTTTGCCCACGCCTGCTTTAGAGGGTCGCGGGGGCAATGGAGCTTATTCCAGCTGACTTTGGGAGAAAGTAATGGTCAACAGCCAGCTGCAGGGAACACAAAGACGTGATGAGATGTCATTGGGCAGGAACTGATCCCACACTGCCCGCACACAAGCCAGGCAAGTGAACCGCTACTCCATCGAGACTACGGATGGAAGTAAATATTGAAGTTTTTTTATATTAAAGCACTGCTGTTGAGGAGTCGTCGCAGAAACCATCACAAAGTAGCTTCCTAATCATGACACATGTTCTTTCACATCTCAGTGCAGTCAAGCATCTTTCTTGTCTTAATGGGGGAGATTTAAATGTAAAGAAATGCAGTCCAGGCATTCCCGAAATTTAACACACAACAAATTTAAAAGGTTACACATGACCAGAAAGCAACAAGAACTTGAGAATAAAATAAGAAGACTGTCACTGCAATCCATACAACTTCTGGCTTGTAGTAAATTTCCCACTAAGGTTAAAGAAAACCTTTAGCTTGGATCTTTGGAGGTCTCAAAAAGTTCCCATCGCCCAGAAGCAGCAGTCTGGAATGTCATCAAATACATCGGACGACTGCTGATAAACATCATGTGAGAGACACTTCAAAGTTGATATTCTGAAAGCGAGTGGGTACATTGACAACAAATTACGTCATTTTCTCCGTTGTCAAACGCTGACAGCATCTATAATATCCGATACCTACATCAGGTCAGACAGAATTCTGATTCCAATTTGAGCTAATCCAATTTCTCGCATTCTTTTCCTCCCTCTTTCCATTTTTACCACCAATATCAGAACTGTGCACAGAGCAAAACATAGTCACTTTTAAACGTACAGCATAAAATCCACCCTAAACTTGAACAGTAAATACATGACCATCAATAGATTGGCTCTCACAGACGACCAGATTAGTCAAAAGCTTGAAAGTTTGGACCACATCCTTAGAAAAGTGGCAATATAACATGCAATAAAATCCTCTCTCTGCCCCCCGGCCATGACGCCTGTGACCTGTACAGCGAGTCTACATAACTAGAATGGGGAAGTGTCTGCACTGGATATGTATCACTTCTACATTACAAACATGTCAACGGTGTATGTTTCTCAAGAACAAGGGGGGAAAAAGGTTAAGCTAATACTGTGGCCAAAATCGACTAGGCTGTTGGGTAAGTTCGTGCACAAATACAGACGAGCCACCAAATAAAAAAATAGAAAAGAAAAGATGAAAACCAACTTGATTTTCCAGTTTTGTGCTGCACTCAGAGGTGTGGAATCACTGCGGTGCTATAAATAAAGACGCTCTCGATTGGGTGGTAGTGGTTTTAAGTACGTCATGAAGTTGGAATTCCACATTACCAGGTATTACTTGCTCAGTGTGCGTAATTGCACACCTGCAGGATCCTGATGCCAAAAGTCCCTTGATGTGGATTACGACACCTCATTTAGAGATTATGTTTTAAACTGTAGATCCATGAGTAGTTTCTTATTCAATATTTTGGGTGGGCAAAACCTCAACGAAAGGTCACAGCAGGTGGGCGAGAACTCATTTACATAAAGGGTCTCAATTACACTTGAGAGTTTCAGCCACAGAAACAGGCACAGATCTTGATTTATTTTGAGCTTTTATTTGCACCACTTTTGACATACGAGGAGAGGAACTTAGACGCAGAAGCAAATATGACACGGAAGTTGAAAAGTAAAAGTCTTTGTCTAAGAAAATTTAAAAAAAAACTACAGAGAGCAGAGCTGGATGCTGAAGACATGAAAGAATTCTGACTTACTTGGTAAAAGCTTGACGTACTGATGCGTCACTGAGTAACTCAAGCTTTAATACTCTTAAGACATCAAACCTATATGAGATCATAAATAATAAAAGCATAGACAAAATGATTAAGATCGCAATAAACTCAGAGCTCAGCCCTGTGTGACAGCAAATGATCTATCATCGGGTTAAGAAAATACTTGGTGGTCTCAAGGCTTCAGTTAGTTGTCACCGTTATCAGTGGACTCGTCAAATAGGGACGGAAAGATGACGCAAGACAGAAGATGACGTCACACTTCCTTGATGACTTTTGTTTTCGGCCGATAGTGATAGCACTCATGAAATAAGAAAAACAGAAGAAGAAAAAAAAAAAAAAAAGCTTCGCTTCATTTATGCACCTGGCGCAATCTCCCGCTTGATTATGTTGCAATGTGAGGTTTACAGTTCCTGATTGGCCATGAATGAAACACACCAAAAGCAGGGAGGGAATACCACAAGAAGCGGTGGCCACCCATTTCGGAGGAGGCACGTGAGGAGTGTGAGTATAAAACCTCACACAATGCTGGAAGGAATCATATACAGCTCTGCTAAAGGAAGGAACAACTGTCAAGAAATGGAATGGTAAGATTTTCTCTTTATCACGATCGTTTTATTCAGCTATTACTTCACTTAAAGTCTCCCAAAGATGCTGATTGAATACTTCTTCCTGAGTGCAGCAAAACAGAGTGATGAGTAATCCAACGTGTTTCCTCTCAGCCTCCATAAGCCACTGTTTGCCAGCTGGCTCATAGAGCAAGTGCAGGCGGGCCGCTATGAAGGTCTGCGCTTCGTCGCTCCAAACAAGATCCGAATTCCTTGGAAGCACAACTCCAAAAGGGACTGCAATGATGTCGACACTAAAATATTTCATGTAGGTCTGACTTCCTCCATCAAGTTGCAACTCCACATTACCTGGCACACTTGTTGGCCACGTTCGACGATTCAATATTGAATAAGGTCTCAATTGTTTATTTGTGTTTGGGAGGGTGTTCTTTGTTTTTATTAAATGCACATTGAAGATCATTTTAAATGTGTTGAATTTGTGAGTTAGAAATTGATTTCGAGTTTGGCAAAAAAATTGTGTTGGGTATTTAACATTTTTGCTTGTCTTTATACATAGAATTCATTCCAGATTCAGTCAAAACAAACAATTTATTTGCACCAATCTAAAAAAAAATAGTTTCAACTTCTACCACAAGCTAGAACATTCTAACCAAATACACATTGAGAACACTGGACTGAACAGGTGTTCTTAACTACTGTCACCTTGAGACCCACATGTTCCTATCTTCCTACTTTCATAGACATTGAGACCATTAACACATTTTTCTTTCAAGATTCATGTACGGTATGTTGAATTTGTGAACGCCCAACCAAATAAGTTTGACATACTGCCAAAAACATATTGCTACCTACGCGTCGAGCTGCACAGTGTTTGTTTACAGCGTTGCTAGTGACTCCGCTATACTGTTCAGAAAAACTCAGAATACAAACATACAAAATAAATGTCATTTTTTTTAATAGCTGTCCGGACGCACCTACTGACAGATCTATACAGTATATTTGCACTGATATGCAGAGCAGAGAAACTAAATGACGGTTCAGTTCGGACCGATACACTGTATACCACCGAATAAGATGTGACTTTATGATTGACAGGAATGGGCAGTTGTCAGTGGTAAAATCAGTACCTTCCCGAATGATAAGGCCAGATGGAAAACAAACTTTCGCTGTAACCTAAACAACCACCCACTGCGCTTCAAACTGATTGAAAATAACAGCAAGACTACAGACCCTCATAAAATCTATGAGATCATCAACACTAAGAGTAAGTTGTTTTTGTCTTAATCCAGATCTCTTGTCAAAGCAAATTTAATGTTTCTGTTTTCATTTGTTGTCGTTTTTCCATTCATTTTGTAGGCACAAAAGAAAGTATACAAAACCCATGGGAGGAGTCTGACATGATTGTAGATCTCTATGAGGCTCCTGCCGAGGTGCTTTTCCATTTTCACCACTGATGTCTGCGCTAATGGGTATTTTGGATTTCTCTGACACTTCAATTCTGTTTTTCTCGCCACACAGCAACAATTTGCAAGTAATTCTACGGCTTTAGAGATGGACAGCCATCCGACAGGTACATCCAATAATTTGCTCTGAGGAGAACATACTACATTGAGGGACAGTACTGTAATGGAATTAATTCCTCATCTCTTCTGAAAATCACATTTTTCGACATTTAAATGTGTGTGCGACATCAGATGTCCATCCATCCACCTTTAGCTAATATGGGGTCAGGTCACAGGTGCAGCATCTTAGGCAGGGAAGTCCAGACTTCCCTCGCCCCGGCCACTTTGTCTTGGTCCCGCGGGAGGATCCCAAGGCATGGCATGGGATCAGAGAGACAGTCTCTCTGGGACATCACTCGCACCCCAAACACCTCAGCGAGGCGTCCATGAAGCATCCCATCCAGATGCCCGAGCCACTTTGTTTAGCCCCTTCAGATGACCGAGCGTCACACCCTACCTCCAAGGGAGAGAGCATGCACACCACGTTGGCTACGTGTATCCTTGTAACGTGAGCTTGTTCCTTCGATCATGACTAAAACTTGTTTATTTGAATTTTTCCAGTAAATCCACATCCGCCTCAATATTGCAATATTGATTTGGAGGTCTCCATCTACTACAGAAAAAGACAAATGCTCAAGACAATAGTGAACACAGCCCGCCTGCAACTCCACTATCTCCAAGAGGGCTGTGAGAACAACTGCTATCCTGTGCGCTTCCCCACCACTGAAGGCCTGCTGGACCACAAACAGGTGCCTCGCAACATTCAGCAAACGTAGCCTAAACTGGCCTACCTCAACAGAAGTGATTTTATAAGCATGGTACGACTGCAGAGAATAACTGGATGAGCCAGCAGCAGTGGCCTTGCCGCTCACATGGAATCAATTCATACTCAATGCCACATTCAAATTCAAAATCACAACAATCAACAGGATTGAATTGTAGACTCAGTCTGGTTTGATTTCACCTCGACTCAGGTAAACAATAAGGATATTATACGATAGTCCTAAACGGTTAATGTATTGGGTATTCTTAATGATTTTATGCAAGGAAAAAAAAAAAAAATCAAGATAAGTTTTGTGCTGCATTTTCAAGGTCTCAAAAGTATTCAAACGAATGACTCATATGAGCATAATGAGCCAGACTCAGCCCATTTTGTTAATTAAGTTAAATTATTAGCAGCAGCTTGACATGTCTATCCTGATAAAATACAATCAATAGTAAAAAACAAAAACATAAATGGCTAGGGAAGCATAACAGAATCCTTAGGTCTGACCAAATTAACAGTCACGGGAGGATTCTTATTCATCCACTACTTAGAATGATGTTCCAATTAAGACACATTGTGTAAATACATTTGAAGCCTGGATAACTTAAATATTCAATAAGAAAAATGGCTGTAATTCCTAAATGGAACCGTAAAAGTCATTTTTGTGACACCTCTTCAATTAAAGCTCTAAGTCTGTACTTCAATCATCCATCCGTCATCTGTTGTATTATTTCAAATTTGTTGTGGTGGGAGAGATGAGCAAATTCTACACCGTCTGTGGCCGAATACCTCAAAGTTATTTCCTAACCACAACTGTCCTTCCGCCAGATTGAGTACACCAACCGCATCCTCAACAGTATCCAAAGAGGTCTAATCCTTGAGGTCCATGACACTGGCATTTATGGCATCAGGCAGGACACTTGCCATGTGTTTGCCAGCACGGATAAGACCAACATGACACGAGCGCATCCGAGAAAATTGCCCAAGAACACCATTGAGGAGCTCTTTAACGTTCAGAAGTTTCTTCATGGTGGGGATAATTATCTAATAGTAATTCATAATACAGTACGCTACACTGGGAAATGTTACCGTTTTTATTCACATTTGTTTCAGAAATAAATAAGTTTAAGGAGAACAAGGGAAACTCTCCCAACTATACCATCACAATGTGTTTTGGAGAGAAGTTCCCGGATGGAAAACCACTCGAGAACAAGCTTATTGTTGTCAAGGTCAGGCTAGACTTCCATATATCATGTGCAGTCAATCCTCTTTCATACAGACAAGTGTTCTAAAATGTTCTTCCCTGTGCTAACACAGGTGGTCCCGCTGTTCTTCCAAACCATTCACGAGAAGGCCCAGAGTGATGGAGCGTCTTCTCTCAACAGCACCAACGTCAGCCTCCAGTTGTCACACAACAGCTTCTATGATTTCATTGCTGCTAACTTGAGCCCACCGACAACAGAGTTTTGCTAACAGTCCACTCCACCACCCATTTTTTTTCCCACCGTTTGCCAATAAATTCTTTGGAAACCCAACAGGTTATTTTTGTATGATTTCATTCTTTTCAGCCATTCATTTCTTTAAATAATTTACCTTTTAAACTACAGTACATTACATGCAACAGTTAAGATTAAATTGGACATTTTAAATCATTCTTTTGGTTGCTTCGCCACTGTAAAGCCAACTGTAACTTTTTATCTAAATTCATAAAGTTCCAAATATTTATCCCAAAAAGTACATCAGCAACACTAGTACAGCGGCTTGTCAAAGTATTTCCCCATGTGACATTAAAATGTCTGTCATGACAACATGACATAAATTATGGCAATTTTGACACAAAGTCGACATTAAGATAACATTGCTCAAGATGACTAAGAGACATTTGAAATTATGAATAATATTATTATGAATAATTTACCGAATGACAACCATCATAAGGATTTATTCATGTTCATGACAGGTGTCATGATTATGTCTAATGAACCCACATTCAAATAAAGTGTTTTAAACAAATAAAGCTTATATGGCCTAAAAAACATGAACACTATTCAGTAATTGAGTTATCTGGCTGTGTCAAAGTCTAACAGTGTACATGTTAGTAGTTGTGTCCTTCAGGGGGACGTTCTTGGCAACGTTTAGTGTTGTTGAGGATGCTGTTACCTCAAAATTACTGACATGGAAGAAAATAAAGTACCATACATAAGTGTTCAAGTAACAAAATCTTAATCCTTTTATTAAATTGAGATGGTAGCAACAAGCAGCGTTTACGGAAACAAACAGTTAAGTGGTCAAAATTAAATGAAAATTATTTACAAGTTAATATTAAACTTCCTAATAAGACTATTGACATTTTTTTTAATAACAGCGACTTCCTAATGATAAACATTTTAAATAACGGCGTAAAAACTGCCTGTGAACCGAACAAGGAGTTTGGGCCACTGATCTTGTTAACAAAAAGTTACGCCTGCCGAGAGTGTGAATACTTAGAGAAAAGTCTCTTAAAACAACTACAACTTCGGCTGAGCACAAAAAGATTTTTTGACTTGCATCCCAGAAAAAGACCAAGATCCATGCTCGGCCACCGAGACGAAGAAACAAAATCTTACAGTAAATTTCTCTCCTGTAAAACCAGTGAATGAGGGTAGATGGGATTTAAATCAGTGGCCGTCAGACTTCTTCATGGGCTTCGTCTCAGATTTCTGGTGTTTCCGAGCATGTTTGTATTTGTTCACATAAGCCGTTACCAGATTGCCCACCTTCACGGGGTTTATTTCTCCACTCTTGCTGTGGCACACCTAGTAGAAGACATAACGACTTCAATTCAAAGTCTAAGCTACAAAAAAAAATTAAAAATAAGATCACGTCATTTCATTCAACTGTCCTAAGAACCCACCTTCTGCACAGCTTTGCGTAGAATCGCTTTATATTCCTCCTTGTTGATGTCTCTCTTCTGGTAGAAAGGTTTGATGGCTAGTTTCACCTCTTCAATGGCTCGCTCCTGCATGTGAAGTTTCTTTAAATACGCCTGACAGCCGCTGCCGGTCCGCAGAGTGCTGTCATCTCTCTTGGATGAATCACCGAATGAACCAGGTCCGCTTGTGTCCTGTTCCGGTAGTTCATGCAAAATGACTTATGAGCCAATCACAAAAAAGCAATAAAGTGGAAATAGAAGTCTGTCTAAGTTGGCATGCTGGCTTTCTAGAGTTGTGAAGAACGTAAGTGGGAAATATTTGAAGCAGAGAGAAACAGATCACATAAAGTGGTAGAATAGTTTCATGAGCCAGATGTTTTATTTTACCAAGCGGCATTATCATTATTTTTTTTTTAAAGACTATTCAAGATTACTGACTGGACATAGCATCTTAAATAAAAATGTCTTTATTCTTAGTAGTACATGAGTTATGTTTTATACTGAATTCCATAATGTGGGTTTCAGTTTTATTTCATCTGAAACGCCACCACTTTCAGGTTTCGGTTTCAATGACGTGACCACCGGAGGTTGCTCCATTAATGCTTGCTGGGATTAGCACTGCCACCCACTGGTGATTCAATTATCCTACATCATTAATTAGCATTATTATTACGTTTGATTAATGGGTATAGAAAAAGGGTGCCCACTCTTTTTAAAATAGAATAAGAAATCTTTAGAGGTACACATTTTCTGTCCTTACTTTACTGATGACTTGAGATGAATTGAATGAGTCAAGAATAGTCTGGACACGAGCTGTTGATAGCAAGCCTTGTGCACTTGGACGGCTACTTGGACTTAATGTTTGCTCGTGCTGCGGCTGCCGGTTGTGGTGGCAAACGGCTCCCGCGGGTCATTATCCAGTACTGGAGAAACTGCGAGCGCATGCCTTAGCCTTGGCCCGCCTGCTCTCCAGCCAGTGCGAGACACCCCGCCACGGAGCCCACCGCAAAACAAAAATCCTCCTCTCACTCTGCGGAAATACATGTTCCCATATCGTTTTCAGAGTTTATTATTAAGTTTGGAGTAGGCGGAACAAAATGGAAAGTGCTAATTTTTCCAGTTGGCGCCCTAGTATGTGCATCAGCAACGAGGCATGCAAAAGGTCTATGACTGGCTGCTCTGGATGTCAATGCGATCGACCGACACACCCTTTGCGAGCTAGTCGATCCTGATCGACGCAATGGGCACCTCTGGTCGAGAACTTCAGTTACTAAAATGTAAAGCAATCAAGAAGTGACCCAAGTGTTGATGATACAAACGACCAATTAGAAATACCGAAGCATTTTTATATTTTCATTTTCAGGAGATCAATATTTGCTTTAAGACACACACATTTAAATACTATGAGTTTAATTCACAACTCAATTCACAGGTAGTATAATTACAGCAAGCGGTCATGTATCTGAAGCTCATACACCACAAAAATTCTGGCTTGGAACACAAAAATAAATCAATCAATTAAGTGACAAAACAGCGCTCCAAAACCTCAACCACAAATTGTGTTTCTTATATAACCCAAGACTCTGCAGTATAAGAGAGGAATATATTTTCTGAGGCCCATGGGCTATACCCCAGTAGTCAAATTCTAATCAGAATTATTTATTCACATGTTTTCAATCCATTGTGATCGTGCATTTAAAAACAAAAGCAGTCCTGTCCAAATAACAGTGGACCTAAATGTAATAGGTCTTACCTGGCTGGTGGTAATAGTTGTGGGTGTGGGAGTTGCCTCCTGCTTTCTTTTGTACAAAGCCAGCTCTGAAAGAAAGCGAACCAAATAAAATCAAACAGACGCAGATGCAATTAATGCAGTGGCAAATGCGGAAATGAGAAATCAGCACTTACTGCTCGCACACTTGTCAGGTTGCGCTCCATCAGGCTCTTGTATATTCCACGTCACCCTCTTCCCTTGAATCTTAACTTTGGATGGAGTCGACAGCTGTTGTGCCTCAGTCTTGACTTCCTGTTTGATGTTTTCCTGTTTGACAGTGGCACCAATGTCCTCAGTGTGCTCTTGCTTCACACAGTCCAGGCTGTCGAGCCACATATCCACAGGGAGGTCCTCATCAGATTGCGGAGTCTGCTTCACTGGGACTTTCAAGTCAATTGTGCTTGCCTGGTCCACTCGGGCCTTGCCATTGGTCTGGAAGTGGTTCGGTGACTCCTGGTGACCGCCTGAGATGTGAGGCGAGGTGACTGGCAACTCTGAGGACACTGACTCCGGTTTGATTTGAGTGATTTCAGGAGTTTCTTCCGGTTTACAAACGTCTATCTTGATGGGCTCTTTTTTTATTTCTTGGATGGTTGAAGGTGTATCGTCTGTCTTAGTGTGTGGGGGGGTGGGAGAATGTTGAAACATATCGATAGATGGTTTCTCATCTTTCTTTAACTTTTTAACCATTATTTCTTTCTTAATTTCTATAGGTACAGCCATAGTGTCTGCACTGTCATTTTCTTGTTTAACTTTTGCAACAAAGAGAGATGTGGACACATCTTTTTTGACTTCCTGAATTTTTTCCTCTTTTACAGCACTTAGTGAGACTGTGCTTTCCTTTTTAGAGTCCTTGTGATAGTTTGAGTATGAAGAACAGGACACTGAATCTTTCATTAAACTTTTAGATGAGCCGTCCACTTTGCTTCTCTCTCTTGAGCTTGATCTGGACCGGTGTCTCCTGTCTCTGTCTTTTGGTCGAGCCCTCACATCTTCATAACGCGAGTGTGTGCGCTCTTTTCCTCTTTCATTGGATCTGGACCTGTACGGCGACTTTGATGGGGATTTTGAGCGGGAGCGTCTACGTCTATGGTCCTTGGCTCTACCTCTGGACCGAGATCTGGACCGCGATCTGGACCGCGATCTGGACCGTGATCTGGACTGAGATCTGGACCGGGAACGACGACGTGTTCTATCCTTTGACAACTTTCTTCGGTCATGGCCACTTTTGTTGCCTTTCAATCTTTCTTGGCTGCTTTCTTCATATTTTTTTCTACTTGAACGCTCTCTGCTGCTTGAACTAGAGCTAGACCTTCAGAATAAAAATCACAGAGGAATAATTAACAAGACAAGAATATTGAGTTATTTCTAAATAGAAAAAGAATGCTCGTGACACTTTACCTTGATCTCTGTCGTCTCTTTTTACCAGTGCTCTTGGGAGAACTGGACCAAGAACTATCTGACAAGGACCGTGTCCTTCTCTCTCGCGACCTTGACCGTCTTTCTCTACCTTTGTCCATTTTCTTCTGCCGGCCTCCCTGCTTTGAGACAAGATGGTCCTTAGTCTGGCCTCTATTGGATGCTGAGATGCTTGAAGTAGAGTGCTGTTGCTGAGATGGAACCGCTGTGGCAGAACTTTTCTTTTCATGGCTCAAATCTCTTGGAGGACACCTGGGATCAGATTTTATTTCTTCCTTTAGTCTTACCTTCATTGAAGATAACCCAGAGCCCGAAGAATCAATCTTTTTGTTATGGGGGACATTTGTGGAACTAAGGGTACACTGCTCACTTTCTTCTTCCATCTTTATATGGCTGCGCTGAACAGGTGAAAACGTGACTGGTGTTTCTGAACCGGAACAACTTTTCACACTGTGTCCAAACATGGCGTCTTTTCCTGAATCCGCTAGTCCTATCTGCCTATTGACCTCAATGCCACTAAAGGCTGTTTGGTTCTCAGTTTTTATCAATATTGATTCGTTTTCAACTTTGACAACTCTTGTGCAGCTGCCCACCCGTGATGAAGTTTGTAAATGAGCATTCCTCGGTTCTTGTGAAACTTCACTCTGTGTTTCAGTTTTCACTCGAAGCAGCTTCTGCTTGCTTTGTGCTCCATCACGACTCAACGATGAACTGGGAGCTGAATTAAATCGGTTAAAGCTCCTGGCCAAGTGTTCACCTTCACTGTCGGAACTGCTTGAATCTGACATAGTTGGATTAAAGGGGTCATAGACATTCACGTCTTTTTTGTTCCCGGGAGCTGTGCGTGATGCCAACAGCTTCTGTTTATCGAAGTGCTGTTGTCTCTTCATTGTCTCATCCATCTTCTCTCTCCTTTCAGCCTGTGTGCTGCTTCCACTGGGAGATGTTGATGGGAAGATGATTCGTCGTGACTGCCACGAGTTCCTGCTGATGTTAATGCGGAAGCTTACGGATGATGACGATGAGGAAGATACAGAAGAATCGCACAAAGATGCAGAAGGAGAGACAGCGGAGGAGGACATAGAGAATGAGTTGGCAAAGGCTTGAGAGGAACCAGCTCCTTGATTTTGAGGCTGGCGGTCAGGATTGCTTTGTTGGGCAACATGTTGCTGCCCGTTTTTGTCCCCAGCAAAGCTGACCAAGGCTGACGCAGGCATGCCAGAATTGTTATTACCGGAGGAAGAATTACTATTGCTTTTATTAGTTCCACTCCTGCCATCCTTTTCATTTCGTTTGATTTTTGGTATCCTAGGGAGGTTGTCAACGTCTACCCACATGGGCTTTGAAGGTGCTTTGATAGGTTGACATTGTGATGGAAGTAATGTTTTGCTATTAGATCTTGGGGCCAAACTCCTACATGAGAAGGGGACGCCAGGAATGGAAGCTCCATTGGTTCTCTGGATGTCAAATGATGGCGAGGGTCGGTTTTTAAGAGGTGGAAGGACACGCAAATGACCTCTTGATGACAAATCAGGATAGTGTGGAGGCTGGCTATGGCTGACATCTGAAGGTACTGGAGGGGAACACTGGGAGAAAGGTCTGTTTAAGTTGCTGTGGGGGAGTCCTGGTAGACGTCTGTTGTTGTAATTGGAGGAAGAACATTCTCCTAGGCTGGCTGAAGCCACTGGCTGGGCAAGGCTGACACTGTTTTCCTCTGAGCGACTGCACTCTCGTAAACCTGGCCTCAATGTAGACAAACTTGCTGCTGCAATTAAAGCACAATGGTAAGGTACAACCTACTGATTGTGGCAGGTATTTGTATTAATGCTCGTTTAGCTGGAGATCAGTAGTCAGTAGTGATGGCTAACTTTTCTTTTTAGGGTGTGTAAATGTAGACAGAGCTACAATCTACTATTGGCCACATCTACAGTTTTTTTGTTGTGCGCTGTTATACAGCTTATCCTGTATTATTGTAGCATGTTAAAATGCTTCTTGGAATTTCACCCTTTTCAGACAACGCAAGAGATCTTGGATTTGTGCATTTAATGAATTGTGAATGATTGATGAGTAGCATGTTTTTAAGTGGAAGTGTAATAATCAACTCTTTTGAGAATATGCCAACATCTCTAATCCTGATCATCGGTCATCAGGTGAATGCAAGTTGTCTGGCTGGGAAAACTTTTCCACAGGGCAAATTCAATAAAAAGTAAAAGGTATCATTTTGGCTCTATGATTAGAATCTAAACTTACCTGAGGCTTTAAGACAACCATCACGACTAATGACGACATCCGAGCTGTCCATTAAAAGCAAGCTTTGCCCTGAAAGAATGCTCCCCAGCAGATCGGGCACCGGAGCTGCCTCTACAACACCTCCAGTTTGGGGAACCTCAATACCCCGCCTGGGATCACACAGAGGTATTGGGTTGTTACTTCTTTTTAAAAAGCAATAATGTTCCCTAACAGCATCTTTTCCCTTTTTTTTTTATTTATTTAAGAGTCTATATTTTTGCAAATAATAAAATCAAATAAATAAATATATCACGAGGAAGGCAAAACCCGACACATCAGGATGGAATTTTACCTTGACATGCCCGTACTGACAGGTCGAGCAACAGGCTGGTGTGAGCGAAAAGCAGAATGAGAGATCCCTCGTCTCTTTGCCTCCAACAACGACAAAACGGTTTCTTCTTGCTCATCCTCCTCACTGCCAAAAAAAAAAAAAAGAAAAATAAACAGTTCAACAGGTAACAAATTGCTGAACCATTATCCAGGCAATTTATCAATAAACCAGTGATCATACCGATCTACAAAAGGATCCAGGTCAAAAGGATCGCCATAGATTGAAAGGGATGCAGCACCAATGTCGGCGCGCATATTGCTTAGCGTGTGCTCTGAGGGTCGACACACAGTAGGAAGTGAACAGTTGTTCTTGTCCTTTGACAGTCCGAGACTATTGGCAATGCGACTCCGAGGAGTCGCTAACTTTTTCCCCACCTAAGATAAAGCATAAATACAGACAAGAAATAGATATTTACATTGCATTGTGTGTTACATTTATTTTGTGGAAGGTTCACAATTGCGATGAGAGACTCACCAGTGCCCTTTTGGAATTAGTCCTTCTCGCTTTACGTTTCCTCCTAGCTTTTGTTGTACGACCTTTTTTGCCCTTAACAGAGAGCGCCTTCTTTTTTGTGGCCTTTCGGCGTGTACCTGTTGAATAAAATGTGCTATGTTTCTTTCAGGTACAACTCTTCCCACCGTGGTATTTTGGAAAACCTACTTACCAGCCTTGCGCCTGCGTCTGGTTGGAGCACAAGGTGTGAGGTCCCTTACATATATAGCTGTGTTCAGCCCAGCAACAACTGCATTGATGGTCTCATCCAGCCAATTAGACCGAATCTG
Organism: Idiotropiscis lumnitzeri; assembly: GCF_059441095.1. NCBI lineage: Eukaryota > Metazoa > Chordata > Actinopteri > Syngnathiformes > Syngnathidae > Idiotropiscis > Idiotropiscis lumnitzeri. The sequence goes on along the minus strand of NC_142396.1, from coordinate 15,798,030 downwards.
GTCTGTTGGAGCGAGCTAGAAAGAAATAGCAGTATATGAATCAGTGCCCGGGTTTAATTTTATCAGTCCATTCTGGTACAAGGTCCAAACACATGCATATCCTGTTGTCAATACTACATGAAGGTGAGTACAATTCCTTTAAACTACACACTGTAGCAACTAACAACACACTGATCCACGCCCATTTATGCACAAAATAGTCTAAAGTAAGCCCAAAAAAAAAAAAAAGCATCACGCCATCATGCCAAACCTGCGATGTGCGTGCCTGTGTGATTCGATGTCGATTCACATTGGCCCGAACCCGTTCACTGTGCTGAGTTCGTGCGATGGCTCGTGTTGCGGCAGCTCGGGACTGCGAACGACTGGTGGTCGGCTGGGCAGTAGATGGAAGCCTTTGGGTTTGATTCCGTTCTTCTGCAGCTCCTTCAAAAAAGAATGCTTTTGAGTTGAAAGCATATGAGCGTTGGCACTTGTGGAAAATTTACTGTTTAATTTATTCTCAACAAATAATTGGGTCTCGCCTCTGTCAATCAAGTATGAAATGAAACAAACAACTCTTTTGATATCTGCCTATTTCTGAAAATGGGCCCGTGAAAAAGCCATTCTGAATTTTGCCGAATTGTCATGTCACAAGGTACAGTATTTCAGTTGTGCAATGTGTTCAGTGCATGTTCACAAAACCTAATTGATACATATTTAAGCAGGCTCTACACCAAAAAAATAATTATGTTACCTGAGTTGTTATTCGCAACACATTCCGGGCAGAACCATTCCTCAACAGGAACAGTGTCCAGAGGTGGTGTGAGACATTCCATGTGGTAGCTGTCAAGGGAAGGGAAGTTGTCCAATAACTCAAGTGCTTTGCTAGTGTGTTTTGGAAGATGGAGAAAATAACAGTCAACCCAAAATTAGTCATTTGTATTAACTTGCAATGTTTTTGGTCATTGTGCTCTCTTGTCATTTACAGAATTTGTTAATGCCTGACAAGGAAGAGTTATAAGTTACTGAAGACCTAGCATAAAAAGCAGGAGAGTCAAATAATAGCCCCCCTTAACGCTGCCCATCAAAAGTAGCCTTTTCACTAGGTTGCTGTCCTGTGTAAAAGGTACAGATACGGAACGGGGAGTTGAAGTCAACAGGCAAATTTAGCAGCTTCTGGAAAGCATAATCTGTATCACAGGAAGACTGCCACTTGTGTAGTAGCGGATAGTGGGAAGCCGGCACATCATTTAGCAGTCTGCAGTGGTGGACTATCCCCACCCAGCGTGTTAGCACAATACTAAGTGGAAGAAAATTAACTGCAGGATTACCTCAGTAGAAACGAGGGGCCTCTCAAAGTTAATATAGCAATATAAAAATAGAGGGGTTGGATATGGTAGATGATTTTTGTTACATTTTTATTTCTCTATATTTGTATTCATCTCACCCGGCATCACAGCCATCGCAGAGCAGAAGACGATCCTCGCGATCACTGCCTTGACACACCTCACAGTTGGTCTGTTCCAAGTCCAAATCCACTGTCACATCCTCGTCTTCCTTCGCTGGTTTTTGTACTGTGATCTGTTAGGAGCATATATGTAGAACAAACAGTAAATACATGTTGATACATAGAGACAGCAAAAACATGTCTGGTGTGCACTTTTGTTCATTATTAAAAAAAAAAAAAAAACAACACATCCTGAGAGCTTTACGATATTTAGTCTATGCCAAAAAGGCACACAAAACATACTTGGTATGTTATATGTAGTAATGATTTAAGTGAGGTAATTTGATGGATTGCGACTGTCACATATCTGATTTTACTCTTGTCATTTTGGATTTTGATTGGATCTGTTGCATTCATGGAATAAGCAGTGAATATACTTACGATTTTCTGCACTTTGCCACCATAAGATTTCCTTAGGTATATGCTGTTGAATGTAATACGGTCCACGGGGCATGAGTTGGCATTCTAAAAAGAGCGATAAAAACATCAGAAATTAGATGCTATTTGTCTCTCTTCTACTTGTAAAGATTTCAAATGCAATATTTAAAATGGAAGTCAATTCTCATTAATATGTTCTATGTGCCCCCAACAGTATAAACACAATATTCTAATTAATATTGTGTTTGGGGGAATAAGAATTTAAGCAGATGAATCTACCTGTTTTTAGCGATCTAATGGCACAGCAATTTTGACTTTCTATTGTCCTCGGTTGTCGACTGGAAATGACATCAAAGTTCCCACAGCTCGCATTGCGAATATCACATGATGCCAGTGGGCACTTTGACATCAATTCCAGTCGACATCAGAGAGCAGTGGCAGAACTCCGAAATTTGAACATAATATGCACCATGACATTGGTTCATAGTTCTCTAATAAAAGAAATACCAAAGAAAAAGAAGAAATTTATTCCTCAGCACCATAAAAACATTATTAAATGTGCATTAAATTTCTGTCAGGCAAGTATCCAGAGAAGTTAACTCCTATCAAAATAAATTAAATGAAAATAAAATTCAAGTAAAACCAAAACATAAGTACATTTGAAGGACACCAGGCAAAAACACAAAAGTTGTTACAAAGTGTCCTTATCCTTGTTTTTTCGTTTGTTATTGAGACATCCATATGCTTTGCATTCCTCCAAGACAGCTTTTTGTGCAAGCAAATACTGGCAGCGACAGCCAATCTGGATCCAGATTCTCTTTTCAACAACGCTACGTCACTGCTCCATTTCCCACAGGCCAAAGAGGTGCAAGTATTTCTGGCGTCTCGAAAAGATAGGTCCTTCCAGCAATTATAAGCTCACTTTAATCAAACGAGTGCAACCAAAAGGCGTTTGGATGCAATTCTTCTTGATAAACCATAATGAAGGTACCCTTTAAGTTTGATGCAATGATGATGTAAAACATTTGGTACAACCGTTGCACAAGCCCCACATTACCCCCACTTTAGACGATGTTGTGGGTGAGAAATTTAACACGTCTTACCTTGGACCAAGCAAGGATGCAGTCTAGGCAAAAGTAGTGCTCACAGTTCTCTGGCGTTGCCACAGGCTGGTTGCTGAAGGAGTTCAGGCAGATGGGACATTTATCTGCGTCCTCGTCTGAGCTTATGGCTGAAATGCTAGCGGAGGGCTCGCCTAAAACTCCATCCTCATCTTTAGCATCTTCTTCCTCCTCATCTTACATAGACAATACACAGTATAGGCTCTTCATCATTTATGCAAATATAAACTAATAAAGTCAAGAAGATACATCAAGTAATTACTGTATGTCAAATCGGTTTCCCCTAACCCAATAGAATGTATTAAACTTAGCCATTTTACTATGAAATATGCCGAATACAAGCTTTGAATGTAAACACATATATTTGTTATCCTCATAAAATATGAGGAATCTAAAGAAAAGACACTGTGACTTTAAAAGTATACTTCCACCATAATAGGCACATGGCTAAGCACACAACTATTACAAGTATTAAATATGTCCATAATATGTCGTTTGTGGTGAATTATGAATTGTTTTTTGGAGGGCTTACTTTAATTGTGAGAATGAAATGATGAGACAATGTGGATTTCCCAAAGTACCTGTTCAAATACATATAACAACATTGCTATTACTATTACCGTCATCCTCTTCATTGTCATCTCCCTCCAAATCATCATCTCCATGATCATCATCATCTTCTTCATCGCTGCTATCTGATTCTCCCTCTTCAGACACGTCAACGTCATCATCTGAGTCTAAAATGACATAAGTGTTAGTTATAAATCATAATAATGGATTATTTTGTGTTCAATTCATGCATGTCAAACTTTTTCAAGAAACAGAGATCACACACGACCTGAAATTTCCCATGGTACAGTTCTTTTTTTGTGGACAGCACGCCTTATCAGATCATCTGGGCTGTCGTCATCATCCATAACTGATCATGAACAAAATTACTCCAAATCTTGTCTGAAAAATAGCTGGAAATACCCATTATTTAAATTATAAATAAATACCCATTATTTAAATTATAAATGTTTAAAAAGTGAACCAACAGCCAGATTACTCACCGTTTGGAAGAGAGGGCAAGTTGATTTGCTCAAACAGAAACGGTTATTTCCATAATGCTGCCTGAATGAAAACAAAAGTGAGTAACAAGGATGCAAATTCAGGTCAGTACAAATATAAATCAGTGTTGTGAAAACAAAAACAACAACAATACTTTATGACATCATGAGGTCCAAATTAAAGGGTGACCATTTATAGTGGCAGAAACGAGTACCGTTTTTAGCTAGAGATTATTTACATGCTGCAAGATGTATGGACGCTCAAACGACTAAGGCTACATTTGTAAACAAAGACGCAAACTCAGCATGGAACGATGCATAAATTATCAATAGAGGACGAATATAAATATTTTATTACAGATGTGTGCACTAACATAATTATGACCCCTAAATAAAGATGTGCTTATTTAAAACAACAAGCACGTAACATTTGCAATAGCATGAAGCCGTGTTGTTAGCTACCCTACGAGTAGCATAAGATAAATTTAGCATTGAGCTCCGACTACACTCAGTGGAAATTTGTTCTTTGCCGTTACACGCAAGCGTGCAATACACGCACCAACTCAAAGTCACAATGGGGTATGTAAAGGCTAACAAAACAAACCTACCATATTCGGTGATAAAGTGAAAGCTATGCTGAGAGTAAATGTTTCGTTTCTAAGGGAAAGGTGCTGAGTGACACCGCCGGCTGTTTCGACGGAAATTGCCGAGTGGATATTCTTGTTTGTTCGGTGTTTAAAGGCGGCTGGTAAATGTCGTTCGAGTGCATTACAGCCACCTACTGGTGTGGAGTGTTATTCAGGTATGACATTTAAAAAAGATTGTACAGTATTAGTATTACTTCAAATATTCTTCTTTGGGGAAAAAAGCAACATTTTCCCGCTCCTCCAGAACTTATTTCTAACGGCAAAGGTTTAATAAAACACCATTAGCTGGCTAATTTACAAATCAAATCTGCTTACCTCATTATGGTCTTATTCTTCTCCTTATTTTTGGAGGCACAGGTTAGGTGATGTCAGAAAAAGGAAATACAGAGAGGTTTGAACGCCCACTGCTGTCTCATGTCTCTTCATACACAAAATGTTGGTAGAGACGCTTTTGATACATTAGTAGACTATTCTTGTTATTTTCCCATTTCACCAGTAGTTTCATCACACGCACGGGGGCCGATTCGTGGGCCAGACTAAAATCAACCATCAACCTTTGTTAATCTAATCCTTTTTTCAATTTTGTCAGTCTAACCCCCCCACCCCCCACCCACCCTGAAAATGGCCGTATTGTTGCTCACGGGACGGACTCCACCGCTTAGGAGTTCACCAAAACATCCTGTTTTTCTTGTGTATTTGTGCAGCTGGTGTTACCAGCTATCACCAACTACCAGCAGGGCCACATAAAAATACTTGACTTGCAGGGCAAGTGTGACTCAATTGGTAGAGCAGATCATATGGTGACCAAATGGTCAGTGATTTGAATTCTGGCTCTGACTTTCAGCTGTCGAAGTGTCCCTGTGGCTGTGGCAAAGGACACTGAACACTAAATTGTTCCCAGCGGTCCTGCCAGTGCTTTGTTTTGGAGACAGGAAGTGCTTGGGATGGCCCACTCAAAATTGTGTTTTGCCTCTGCAAAAATGTTAACAGCAATTGTGCTGATTATATTTAACTTTAATGCAATGTCACTTAAAACAAAGTAAAAATCTGATCTTTTTGGTAATAATGATAATTTAGCCACGGAAATGGTTGTTTTGTGAAACACGTAAATGATGTGTAGTCTGAGTTGTTGTCTCCATAAAATTATGTCAATGAGGAACAATCTTCTCATTTCTACGAACGTTTATTTTTCCTTCATGAAATACGACCAGAGAAGCGTCATCTGTCTCCTTAAACCCAGTTGGATGACCCTTCAACCTACACCGGAAAATACAAAAGCGGCCACAGACATGCGCACAAAAAAAATCGACCGGGTAAACCACTGCATGACGTCACGTCGGTTTGTGCAAAGAGCCCATTCCATTTCAAATGTTTCTGTGGCGCCCCCTCGTGTTCAACTAAACCAACTACTGTAATCTGTTACATAATGCAGTGTAATCCTGATTTGGTACACCATGCCATGGGGTCATGTGTATCCTGGATGGGAATAATCCAGCCAGGGGTTCATAGCCAAATACTGTTTAGATGGACCGGGTCAAATGAAGGTCTCCAAACCGATGTGTGACTGGCAACACACAGTTCACTATAATGTGCAAAATTTGGATGTATGAACCTCACTGTTTCCTTACCAAACCCGACCCTTTGTTTAAATGTAACATTTCTTTTTTCATTATTACAGTGTGCAAGACGTGTTAAAATGTAATTAAATACCATATATAATGTCGTTCGACAATTAAAAACATGTGATATTCTTATTACATGAATAATTAATGGGTATTTTTGATGGTCTCAGAATGTTCCCGAATGTCACGTCGTAAATAATGAAGTGCTTTTCTTCCTGGTCGTCATCGTGAGATCAGATTGTCATGCAGCATCCTTGCTACGTGCACAACCTCTCTCTGCTCATGGCAACACTGTACACAAGCGAGACGAGTTCAACCACTTTGCACTGTACGCATAGGGGCGTCGTTTGTTCAAAGCGGTTCAAACTGTACGTATTAACCAAATAACAACAGTTAAAAATATTCACAGCGTTTATTTAAATATACATTCTCTCATCCAGGTTGAAATTTGGAGTAAATAATGACATGACAGAAAATGGATTAAAAGTGGAATGGTTTATCCCTAATGTAAGACGTGCGAAACTGAACGCACCGCACCCCAACTAGAGAGACAACGTCAAGAAATGCTAGTTGTGGAAAGACCACCTTTCTGAAGATCTCATTCGTTAATAATGCCTTATAGGCGGGGCGTATTCTGGTTAACTGCAAGGCCATTGGCTGGATGCTATGCCTATTGACTTGGTAATTTGCATAACCAGGTCAGGTTGCCCATGCACGGGAGTGGGCTGGGTAGAGCCAGTGCAAGTGAACTCAACTTCGGCTGTGCTGGATTTACTACAATCTGTAAATGCGCCCAAGTTTTAGCAAATGCTGTGATTTCAGTAAAGGCAAAAATATAACTAGAGTGAATTATGCGAGATATGCTCACATAACCACATTGCACGTTTTTTGTATTTAGGAATACTACAAGAAAAACTTGGGACCGGTAAGTACAGCATTTTGGAGTGTTCTTACCCCTCTGTTAAACAGTATATAAAATTGATGGGTGGATGGAGGTTCTTTATTCAGCTAAAATTAATTCAATAGACTACACTGCACCTCTCTTTGGACTGCCTACAGTTCCTATAATGTAAATATTGCACACTTTGATCATTTAAATCAGGAATAAAACCTCAATTACTATGTACAGCCCTTTTGCCTTGGGTCATTTAAACTATTTCACAATTATTTTAATTTCATTTCTTATCCATGTTGTGACCTGATGTCACTGAATAGACCGCCCTGATTCTTTGTTATAAATTGGTTGACGCTACAATGTGTGTTATTCATAGTATTGTTCGTATGTTTTTGGTGCCAGGGCAGTGGTTGAAAAGATCTAAAAGCAGGTAAGCCACTGACTAACGCACATTGCGCCCACTGCCAGTTCCACTGTGCGTGTGACAGCGGCTAACCTGGTTTTGGGAATTCCTCTCATGGATCAGACAAGACGTCATTCACCGAGCACGCCTTCACCATGTCCCTGTAATATATTGCCTATGGGGCAGGCCTGCGTTGGGAGTCCAGTCCCCCCCTTTGCCCACCTACTGTACTTTATTTATGGCCTGCACAACGGTCGCACCATGTGCATGTACGCCAGACCTCTGTGACCTACTCTTTCAACTGCATTGATGATAATAAACGTTTATGCCTTCATATTCTTAATCTATTAAATGATTGCAAGTTTGCAAACTAGAACAGGTCATCTTATTACATTACGTCTTCTATGTGAAACGATGCATGATTTGTAAAGTGTTACATTTTAATAAGCGAGGGTGATTTCTTCAATTTTTTCTAATAGGTCTCAGAAAAGATAGTTGCATGTTATCACAATCATTTTAATGGGAAGTCAGTCAGCTTTGCACGACGTTTCTGTTAAGTGGCTGAATTCAATTTGCATTAAAAACAAAAATAAAACATAATCGGAAGTCTTGAAGCCATGTAGTAATTTTTGTAGATCATACAGACAACTGGATGGCTTTATATATGACTAAAGCAGCTTGGACATTTGAATGGAAAGGCTTGGACTGCACGTAGGACTCTTCTCGTCCACAAGTGGGCGCCAGAGGTGCATCGGGTCTGTCCAGACAGTGGCGCCAACACATGGATTTAGAAGATTATACAACCCCTGCCAGACAGCTCTAAATCTTCTCACTATAATCCAATTCTACATAAGTAATCATTATATCTAAACTGGCCGTCTTGTGAATCTTAAAGTCACAATTTACACAATGCATTGAGTTTATAAAACTGAAAGTAAAAATTTGAGTTAATGATCAAGTGAATGGCAATAATTGAGGTAGTGCTCTAAATGCGGAAGACGGCAGTAGCCTAAAATTCACATATCAATCAACATATAACAAGCAACTAATTTGCACAAGGGTTAAAAAAAAAATCAGGGCATTTTGTGTTGATCACATGGGTGATTTTCCGCACACGCGAGCAAATAGAAGCCATTTAATTTCCATTTTAAGACTAAAGGAGTATGTGTGCAGCAAAAAATAAAAGTACAATGATCCCTTGCCACTTTGCGATTCACTTTTCGCGGCTTGTGTTTCGCTGATTTTTCCAAAATATTAATCAAAAAAGAAAGACGCCATATTGCGGACTCGTTTCGGAGATTAATTGACTCAGAGCGAACTGACTCAGAGCTTTTGTTAGCACCCTTGGGCACTCATACGAGGCACGGGATTGGTTCCTGGCTGCAAGATCGACCATTGAGAGAACAAGTGGATTTGACTGGCTGCGCTTCATGGCATCCTCACCCAGAAAGCACCGCACAAGGACTACGAAACATCGGGAAATAAAATGTTTGTTTTCGGCAGCATACCTTAACTAGCGTTGCATTTTATCTGCAGGTCTTGTTGTTTTTGTGCAAAGTGAAAGTCCAGCCATGAAAAGAAGAGCAAATATTGAAGAAAATGAAGAATAAGACAACAAAGAAGACACAGCAGCAACCATAACAGAAGTGATGACGTTAACGTTCGATTTGCAAAACAAAGGTTCATTAATCCACCAGGATTGTACCTTTAACTAAAATGTACCACGGGATTCTAGTAAAGGTAAAACAATTTTAGGATAAAAAGGTACGATTTAACATAGTTATTAGTCAATGTTATTAGACTTGAAGCAGTCATTGACTAAAATTTCGATATTTTCACCCAAGTTTTTATATTCATGGTCATATTTACAATTGTCACAGATCAAATGCAAGTGTAATTTTTAGCCCATTATTGCCAAATATCATATGTTAGTGTGTGAGCAATAACTATTGAAGTGACGCAAAACGTTTGAGTAATTTGGTTTCCACAAATCTCTACTGTATATATCTGCACTTAGACAGCCCTGCACTAAAACAGTGATCCATTATCTGTTCATCAGATTTTGTCACTCAGCTATGTTCCAAGCTATGAGGCCAAGAATTGTTACATTTGTGGTGGCTACATGAAAGGGTGCACTTCTCAATCACCTGTGAATGCTTCCAGCAAAAAGCCAAGTAATAATCACGACACATCACCAGACTTATTGTACCACAAAGAACGGAAAGGAGCGTGAATAATTTAAAACTCATAATATATTCATACTTCATTTCATTTTTGGAATGCTGTTTACTGCTGGAAGTTGCAAATACATGACTACTATATTGTACAATTAAAATGACTTAGTGTAGGTAATTTAATACAATAAAAACAAAAGATTCTCTAAAACATTAAAACATTTTTTATTACATTTAAATACATTGTAATAATTTCTCTAAGTAAAATGTTCCTAAATTTTACACTTTACACAGATAATCTGTAGTGCTTACCGTAGCAAAACTCTGTAAATATATTTGTCTTAAGTATTTACAGTATGTATATCATGGTACTAATTAGAATGAGAACTGCAAAGAAAGGGGTCAAATAGGAGGTGATGGTGACATAAAAATTTCCCTTGGCCCTGTGGTCCATGTTTTATCGCCATGACGACTCTCGGGATGTCAGGACTGCAAGACACACAAAAACAGGTAGGGATAATGATCCCATTGTTTAAAAAAAAAAAAAAAGACTTGAGGAGAAACCTATACCATCAGGATATTCACACAAAATGGGATAGGTTCTACCAATACGGAACAAAGTAGGAGTAATAGGTCAAAAATTGATTCGACTGGCAGAGAAGAGTGCTTCAAAAATTCTATAGAATCAGGAAAGGACCCCCAAAATACAGGCTTCCTTTGGACCCATCACCATAATATGAGTGCGTATCATACGAACAACATTTGCTTGAGGGATTCGTAATTCAACTCTTGTTCACTTGACATAAACAGACCCTAAAGCTACAGTACACTGAGGACACAGTGTAAGTTACGTCAGGTCAAATGTTAAGTGTGACGACGGCAAACAACCAACCAGGCACATTCATATCAAGCAGAAATTATTAAGTGTCTAATACCTTGGCCTCTTTGCAAAATTGAATGGCTAATCCCCTCTTTTAGTGTGGAGTTTAGAAGCTGACAAACGTTTAGGGTCCAGTAAACAAGTATAGGAGAAATATTTCTTGTGATGTGCCGAAAGGCCAAGGTTTTACACAGGAAGAGAATGGGACACTGCAAAACATGCAGAGCCCCCTGTGAGAGGCTCTTGCTCTTTGGATGTTGACAGTCACCAAAGTACAAGGCATTGGAATTGAGATACACACCACTTATAGCATTCATACATAAAATGAATCACATCTTTTCATATCATAAAAAATGCACATTATCTGCAATCAGTGTGGCAATACAGTGGACAAGGCAGCAGCCAGGAGATGAGAATTGTTTATATGATAGGAAGTTTTATAATTAATACCCCAGCCAACCGTTTTTTTTTTTTAAACTCAGGCTTGAAATTAGATACAAAAGCGATAAAAGGTTTATTTCTAAATTTGAATGACTAAGTATTTGTCATTATATAAATTCTTAAGCACCATTCTAAAGGATCCTGGCAATTTCAATTATAATCTCGAGGATTATTTTACAGTATATCTGAAGTAAAGGAGCGTATTAATAATGGTGTTAGTTATTGTGGACATTAACGGTGTCTTTGAAATAAGTAGTGCATTTTCAGCAACAAGCTGACCTACTGAAGACTCTAAATTGTCCATAGGTGTGAATGAATTAGAGAGGAAATGATTCTTTGTCTATATGTGCCCTTCAAATGACAGGGCTTCTCGCTCACCTGGAATAGATAGGCTCCTGTTCACTCGTGAACCATAATTAGGACAAGCAGTACAGAAAATGTATTTAGGAATGTTTTCTTCTCCTTTTTATTGCCTATCACAAGTCATCAGGTGTTGAGGTTCTTGTGTCCTTTCCAGTTACTCTTATTGAAAAGTTGGCCAGGGTAAAAATCTTTTTGTGCTGCAAGTGTTAGTGTAAAGTGCTTCAATAGAAACAAGTAAAATAAGACAGAAAGCAGTTCATTAGCCCCGAAGAAAACAAAAAAAGAAGGGAAGATAACAGACACTAAATGGAAAAATAAAGAAAATGTCATTGGAAGAGGGAATGTGAAATTTTGTCAAACAGAATCAATGAATAAGTGAAAAAGAGCGGGTTGGTCAGTGAAGTTATAAAAAGTAGAGCACAAGGAAGGCAGTTGAGGAGTTGCAGGACCCTACACCTTACAAATGCTTCCACAACTTAACACCAAAAACAGCAGCCTCAAACCCAAAAACAAGGCGGGATGGAGAAAAGTATGGGGGAGGGGCAATAGTTCCAGGGACCAGGGGGGTGCGGCGGGGCAGGAGAGGGGCAGAGCGGGATGGACGTGGAAGGCGGAAGGTCTCACACATACACACCCTCGGGGTTGAGGCTGGACACGAGGGGGTTCTGTAGGTTGCGTGGATGTCCCAGAAACTGCTTAGCAGTAGGGCGAGGTGGTGATTCCGCTAATTAGAGACAAAAAAAAAAAAGGCATGTATGAAGGCGAAAATCTACAGGCAACAGTTGTTAATCTGTCTGACTTGTGCCCTTACTGCCATTCCTGTATCCATCCTGGAGAAGATGCGCCAGTTCTAACTGCTCCAGTTGCTCTTGGAGGTCTGTGCGTGAGTTGCCGTGTGCAGGCAGGACGCCAGCTTGTTGAATAAATTGCTGCAGGTTACACTGCCGCAGCTCCTTGTTCAACTCCTCCAGCTCGTCCTGTTTGGCCTGAGATTAAAAAAAAAAAGAAGAAAAAAAACAGGGGAACATAAGAGAAGATGGCACACAGCGTCAAACACAAGTCGCAAATGAAAAAAATGTGTTGAGTGTGCAGAAGTTTTATTTTATTTAACATTAACTGTTAAATAATATGTAATTACATGTAGAAAAAGAGAATTCATCTTATTAATGGTGCAAGTGGTATTTCCTACCATAAGGGGGCATCAGAGTGAGCAAGTTGAAACTACTGGGCTTGCAGGGTTTGTCACTCTGGCATCATCATCCTCCGGTCACCATTAGCACATTCATTTGCAGTCTATCATTTCAGGAACGTTACAATCTTGAATTAGCTTTCATCATGTCAACATATAAAATGCACGGCTGGCCTACTGCAGTTCACACCTGCTACTCTGTCTCCATTAACCTAATGGCAATGAAGTTGAGCTCATCACACCCAAAACAGTAAGGAGACTATAGAGTCCGTGGCCAGCAGACGGCGGACAGTTTTTGTTTTTAGGGTGGGGGTCATTAATACACATTTCTCCAGTGATAAAGCTTCACTATAACTCCAACACTTTGGAAAAAAAATTGTGTGTGCATTGGGGCAAATTTATAAATAAAAACAAATCAGGTTTATATTCTAAATTAGAACATGAACTTGCAAGGAGAAAAAACAGAAGCCTAATATGTTGGTCTTGGTATGTAATGTTCTGTATATAGTTGCACTGATGACTATGACAAAGAGCCAGCCCCAGAACATCAATCAGGGGTCCTCCAAGGGAATGACTTGCGGAAAGGCAAATGAGCTCATAATTATTCTTTAATCAGTTTTGTAACCACTTAGTTACGTGGAGCCCACTGGAACAGCACGCAATGGTTGCCATCAAATCACCTGACTTCAAGTTCTCCCTGTACTTTAGTTCCTCCAAGTGGAACATTCCAAATGACGTGACCTCAAATACACGAGCTCACCGACACAGCTACCAGAGTCTCTGGTTTCACGTGACTATGAGGAAAGATTTTACCGGGGTTAAGCTTTTATTGACAAAGCTGCACCCAAGACAACATTCATCACTAAATAAATAACTGTGTTTAGATAAGTCTCAGTTGATCCAATGAAGTGAAGCTCTTGTGCTATAAAACAAGTCACTTTAATCTCATTTCTATGCAATACAAGAATAGTTAAACATGGTAATATAATCACTATGTGTATGTGTTTAGAACATGTATACAAAATGAGACCTGCCAAGCTGGCTTGGCAAACCTAATATTTCTGTAACAACATTTTCATAGGTTAGATTCTGAGTATATAACATTTGAATATTGTTAGTTCAATGCATTTGGAAAGCTTAAATTTCACTTGGATAATTCTTTATATTTGGCAAATGTCTTTTTACTGTCTGCTGCAGTGTATATGGAAGAGAGGGACACAGTATATTCCACAGTCTAGGTAGAAAAGGGTTTGTTCGACACCGGCAAATAAAAAAAACACCTTGACCTACGCTGGCATTACAGCCCCTTTTCCAGAACTACAGCCTCTCTCCTTACCTGCAGCAGAGACTCTGTCTTCCCCAGAGCTTTATCAGTCTCAGAGAGGTGCTCCTCTAACTTGGTTCCATGCTTCTCATGGCTCTGGAGCTCAGCTTTCACGGCATCAAGGGATTCCTCTGGAGCTTTGTTTTTGACTTCCGTCTGACTTTCTCGCTGAATCTCTTGTTCTAGCTGAGCAGAGCGTACCGAGAACTCATGCAGCCGTCTTCCGCAGTCATCAAGCTTAGCATGGAGGTCTCCAAGCTTCCTCCTCATTCCTCGCTCCCGCTCAGTCTCAGCTTGGAACTCCTCCTCCCAGTACTGCTCGTGGGCGAGCTCAGCCTGGTTCATTCGCATCGTTTGCTCCAGAGTGTCCAACTCTTCGAGGAAGTGAGCATCAGAGATGGGTGAAGGAGACAGAGATGGGTAGTGGTGCTCCCAAGTGTCAGACTCCGTTTCCAGTGTTTCGAGTTGTGCTTCAATGGCCCTTAGTCTCTCTTGTTGCTGAAGAACCGCCCTAAAGACCTCCTCTTTGGATGGACCCATTGGTGGCGAGGGAGATGGCGCATGAGGAGACGCAGGGATGGGAGAAGAGGAAGGTGAGGCTCTCTGGTCTGGGGAGTCCCGAGGAGACCTCTGAAACTGCTTGGTCCTGGGAGAAGTTGATGGGCCCAGGTTGAATGTGAGGGCTTTCTTGGGTTGGCTGCGCTTTGCAAGGTCTGGCTCTGTATACTTGGGCAGGGATAGAGCGCTAAGTTTGTCTTGTTTTGAGCCAGGCCCATCGCTGCTGCTTGGCCCAGTGCGACGCAGAAAGAACTGAACCTCACTGCCGTGTTGGCCTAACTTGGCAAGAGACTCAAGAGGTCTTTCTGTGGCCAGCAACTGTCGCTCTGTATCCCGCAGACGTTGGATCAGAACATAGCGGCCTGTCTGACCTGCGAACAACAACAAAAAAAAAAGTGAATATACTGGTTAAGCAAATAAACTACCAGAAATAGTTGCAGTTAATTTACATGTTGAACGCCTCTGTTTGTTCAAAGTCATTAAATCAGTGGATTCCCCTTCCATTCACATTGTTTGAGGAATGTTAAGTGAACAAATTACATCAGCCGCATTATGATACCTGAATATTTGCCCCTGAGAATAAAAAGAACGTACAACTTTCCCAACATGTAAAGATGCTCAAATAAACTAAAGTTTCCACAAGGACCTTGAAATTAGGACAAACCCTCCCTTATGGCGAGGCAAGCAGCTCACTCGTGGAAGGAAGAGAGTGCTAAATCGGGTTTTATATTGTTTAATGCTGCTGCAGCGTATGGCTTGAATAAAGCCAGATGATACATAGGCAGGCTCAAATCCAAAATGACCTCATGACAATCCAGCGGAGCTCTTAACTTTGTGCAAAGCTGCAACTTTAGGATTAAACATGCTCTCCGTTTTGTCCGCATGGTTTTTCTTTCTTTTATAATCCAGCCATGCTTCCATAAAGCAGTAAAGTTCCACTGGTTTCACCACACTATGGTTTCCATTGTGGGTTTGGTTCGGGCTGCGGCGTGCCTGTGTAGGTTTACTCTGGGTACTCTGATTTCCTCCAGCATTCCAAAGACATGCATGGTAGGTTGATTGGACACTCTGAATTGCCCCAGGTGTGAGTGTGAGAGCGGATGGTTGTTTGTCTCTGTGTACCCTGGGATTGGTTGGCAACCAGTTCAGGGTGTAACCCGCCCATTTCCCAACATTAGCTGGGATAGGATGCAGCACCCCCACGACACTCGTGACAAAAAGCGTCTCAGATGAAGGATGGCTAGATGGAGTGGACTCAGTATAACATGAGATTACATTAAAACAATCAAATCGCTTATTCCATTTTGCAATTAAGCAAGCATAAAACATAACTTTAATGTCAAGTCCTAACTAAGACTTTGTTTTTACATTTTACTAATAACGGTGGCAGTATTTTTACTTTATATGAGACTGGATGAGTTAATTTCAATTTGCTTGATTCAAAATCTGCACCTTAGATATGTTGTTGGACTTTGGCTATGTTGTGTTCCTCTCATTCCATTATTTTTGTCAATTTTTCAACCATCAACAGAACGTTGTTTAACTACTACTTAATAATTATAATGGAATGGAAATAGCCAAAAATTGGCTCAGTGCTGCTTGGTAACGTGAAACCATGAAATGTATATATGTACATGCGCATTCAACAGGTCAAATCATGTGACACGTCAAGAGCAGAGGACACTTACCTATTGCCTGGGCAAGAGCGATGACCACATCCTGGCAGGATGTCTCTTCTGATAATCCGCATACTACCCGCACCACTCCGTCCACCCACACTTTGAGCTCCATCTGCGACTGAACGAAGCAAGGCGATTGGTAAGATGGTCTTCCCAACTGATCTCAAAAGTTCGGCTTCCCTTAGCTCAGGTTTGCATGGCCCCAAATCTGTATGGGATGGACCACAGAGACAAACGGGTGTTGACAGTTGCAGACAATTTGGGTCCATATACGCAACGCAGTCTGTTGACAGTTACACATTCCATTCACATTCCACTTCATATGATTACTAATTCACTCTGACGTCAAGAAGCAACAATGCTGCTAGACCACTCATGACCACACCGGCAGACAAAGGGTGTAGCAGCAATCCTGGTGGTTTGTTAAGAGCTGAGGCAAGATCTTGTGGAGCTAGGAGCAGAAATGCCAATCTGTAACCCAATTAAACGCTCTGCTACTCTCCTTCAAAGCCGTTATGATAGCTTACTGCCAAAGGGAATGGACAGGAAAAGTGGAGCAACTCAAGCTTGTATGCATCTGGTAGCTGATGGAAGAAACATCGAAAAAAGAGGGGTTAGTGTGTTTGTAGACGTCCTCTTAATTTGATTCCACTCAGGAGGACCAAAAGTGACTTGAGTGGGTGACTTGACTCTACATTCACATCATTCTGTTGACTTCAGCCTCTGTCGGTTTTTACTTTTACAGCCAAGCATCAAAATAGGGTCATGAAATACTACAATACTCACAAAAACATGAAAGGTCTCAGGCTGTGATGGATTAGCTACAAAAATTGATGCAAAGAAGGAAACTATAAAGTCTATGTGGGTAAAAAAACATCACTCAGACAGATGGCGTTCTCTTTCTGTCTGACTTTCTAATTCTCAGTGGGAGGTGTTTTAACTGTGGTCAACCCCACCCTACACCCTCCACAAACCTTATCTTGGTCTTCTTTCAGTGCCTGGCCGTGCTCTGTTGGCTGCCAATAAGGAGCTGTCTCTGAGGAATGCACTGACTACATCAACCAGCCGGAAGAATTCCTATCTTCTTTAAAGAAGTACAACCCTGCCCAGCACTACCCCGGTGACCTCTCCACGCAGCGCCATCATTACTTCTCCACTTGTTTGGATAGCAAACACACCGATATGGCAATAACATCTCAGGCTTCAGCCCAACATGACATCACATACAACCGGTCTGATGTCACTGCTACATGACTGGACCTGAAGGCTCATTGGCAAATCATCCTTTGTGGTGTATCATTGAGTGTGTGGTGTAAATCGTAATATAATGTAGGTAACTTAACCTGGCAAAAAAAAAAAAAGAAAAACAACTATGATATAGGAGTGCTGAACAGTGTTGCAATACATAATTAAACCTGATAGGTTGAGTCACAGAGTGAGTAGTCATCTACTTTGGCAAAGGCTTTTTTTCCCTTCATCTGAATAACAGGAAGCAACAATTCAAATTCTTGGATCCATCAGCAGTGGAATGACACTTGGCAAGTCACGTGCCAGGGAAGTGCCTCACCTGAACTGAGGTCAAAGTACTTTTACAGCCACAGATGACGTGTAAAAAGTGAAGCCCAAATAGAGGATGCACTTCCCTGCTTTCACAGGTTAAGTAGGGTTTACATTTTGAACTAAATACTTGTATGTAGTTATCCAAACATTCTTTAAATCAAAGTCTTTATTTCAGTATAAGGTTTCAGAATGTACCTAAAAAACTTAAAAGGGAACAAACACAAGAATGCCACTAGCCCATGTTATTTAGGTCTCGTCCCTCCTAGTTAGCGAAACATGATAAGCTGCACCAACAAGAATCAAACAGGCGTGTGAGTTTCAGGTTGCTATCTGTTTCCTCTGTCACATGCAACAACCCTGAGAGCCAAACAACGGCCTGACGCTGTTCCTGATTCTGGTCTACCAGTGGGAGTCTCGTGCTTCACGTAGCTGACTTTAATGTAGCTAGTGTTAAGGATCAACTCCGAGTTTAACACAGCCACTTTTTGACAGTTCCTCCATGACTGACCTAATGGCCATTTACAAAGGGCTACATTTTACATAAGTCGTTTTTTTGCCATTCGTTGAGACTACAGAGATGTAACGGCCCAGGCTTCAGCTTTTCAAAAATGGACGAAAAGCACATATGAGAATCAGTGCAGTTAAGTAGGCATGTCACTCAAGATGTGCTTGTTAATGCTTCCCCTTTGCAGCAATGCTTACCTTTAGTGTGACAACTAGAAACACACTTATATTCAATCCATAATATAGTATTAAAATGAAACTGGATACGACAAGTGAAATTAAATGAAAATCCCAGAGTATTCCGTTGCACTTGCGGCTTGTTTTACTAGCTGCAACTGACAAAATCTACCATAGTCCCAACCCCTGCTATGATCCTGAACATTTAAATAACAGAAGAAAATACTGCATAAAAATATGACTGCAAAGCTTCCTATGTGATATTTGGAGTAAATATGCAAATTCTATTAATTAATGTGGGCCTCCAAATAGTTCCACATACAACCTTCCACTAATACCACCATTTCAAACATTAGCTATTCAGAATTTTCTCCACGTGACAAGAGTTTATACTGCACTGTGTGAAAATATGTCATAATAATAATAATGATAATAATAATCGCTTCCAGCACTATCGACATAGCACCAAAAGAATTTGACACCCAGTTTCACTTGAAACCAGGTCCTACACACGTCAGATGTTGACTCAGTGCAAGGAATGAAGACAATGCTCTCACTGGGGCTAATCAGCAACCTCAAACATTCAAAACTAAATCTTAGCAATAAAACTACTTAGGGGAACTGTAGATTAAACGTATGATGAAAGGCACGGAAAGAAACAGTGAGACTTGAAGACAGACAATGAGAAAATGAACCAGGCGGTTAGGGAGATACATGTGAAAAATAGATAAAGGAAGAGGAAGAGCGGCTAAGAAAATAGCCATGATTGGAACCATATGCTTGCCATTCTCTCCCCTCTCATCAGCCATTCAGCAAAACAGCCTAGCGCCTTTTATCACCCCGTCGGCACCTCTTTGTGTCTCTCTTCAAAAACACTCTGCCGGCTCCTCAGTGAATTCCACTGAAGGCACAAGGGGTTACCACCGCTCAAAGCCTGCAAATACACAGGGCATGTTTCAGCCCATCTGTGTGCCACTCTGGAGTGGGGAACATTGGTTGTGTACAAATTATATAAAGACTTTTCACGTTCATGATACACTTCAGTTCGAAAATGGGAGATTAATCCACATACAAACCACTGGAACAAAGAGAGTCTAGTGAATATAAATATAAATGTTTTTCTCCTATTTTTCTTGAGATAAACTCAAAGATCTAAGACTATGTACACAAAAGGCATATTTCCTTCACATATTGCGTGCAGATCTGTCAAAATAATTGTTGGTGAGCACCTCTCCTCTGCCCAAATAAAGCAAAATTACACATATATATTTGATTATTTTAGAGAGGCCTTTTATTATGGGCAGCCCAAGGCACACCTGTTCAATAATGATACTGGCCAATCAGCATCTTAATGTGAGGTGGATGGGAGAATTGCTCACTAAAAGACTTCAACAGATTAATGAACAAAAATTGCATGAAAACGGGCATTTTGTGAACACAGAAAGTCTTTGAACTGTGAGTTCAGCTCTTGCAAAATGGTGACCAAAAAGAAGAGTGTTGCATTTCAAAATTTTTTTTGAGTTTAGACATTCTGCAGCATTTCAACATCTGTAGCCTGAGGGTGCAGATTCTCTGTGTGAGAAACACGACGTGTGCTAAGCCAGTGCATTGGTCACAGGTTGGGTATGCATGCATTCATGCATTAATGTGCAGCTTTATGAGAGGCTGCTCCAGCTCGCAGTGCTATCGCTGCAGCAACAGGAGGCCAAGAAACAATGCAGTGTGCGCATCACACTCCGCATCTGAGCCTAACCACAGATGGGTACGCATTCATACAACACAAAGCAACAGTGTGAACACACACAAGTGCACGCGCGCACACACTCACACTGCACTTGTATTTGGTCAGAATCTCTATGAGTAAGCGCAAATGACGATGACCCAGGCTGGTCAAAGACGATGTAATAGGTTAGACATTGTTGCTTGATCACAATGAACAGTGGTGGAAGAACCTCTGTGCCGCTCTGCTCGAGGTTGGCACAGACAACACTCAAAGACCTTGTAACACTGGCACTGAGCAACTCACTCACATCACGACCGCAGACACCCTATTGTTGTTCTGGCTTCACCCTAAGCAGGCACTTTCCTCTTTTGCGGCATCTGGTATCACTGGGTCGTTGGTGTTCAGTGCCAATTATTGCGGCCCACATGTTATGACTGATAAAACTAATAAAGAGCTTGCTTTTGTGTTCCCCAACGCCCAATTTGCATTCTTTATCCTACCCCTCCTTCTTTGTCATCCAAACTTTCAGCCTGCTGGGAGAACACAGTTGCTGTGTTCAAATACCCATGAGACCAAAAACAAACAGCTTAAGTCTACAACATGCCCGTCGTCAGGAGCTGCAGTAATTATCATGCCCAAAACCATTTTGGTTGAGAACTTGCATTGGGGGAATGAGTCATACATGTTTTTTCTCATGAATATTAACAAATACTTTCAAGGATTAAAGCCGCCTTTAGGGTATCATTTTAAAAAACACCCTTTTGCCTCTTATCCACGGGGCATTGGAAGAGATTACCTGGATAAACGAGGTACGTATCTATTTTTTATTTTTTTTATTTTAATTCAGAACCCAAAGGGAAAATTCCCCAAACCACTTTAATAACCAAGCATTTTCACTTTCATAACTCCACCCAGTGCATTTTTCTGAGCCAGCTCGGGTTTTCCTCAGTATTTATGGGGTAGTAGCAATCCCTTGCTAAGCCGTATCCAATATGGAGGAATGTTGAACCTGAATCTTTTCAAATGCTTAATAGGAGTCCATCAATATTATTCTCTTTCAGTTCAATCCTCCTTTAATACTAAGTGATACTCACTGTGTCAATTACTGCATATGCCGATTTTTTAAGAATAAAAAAGACGCAAAGTAAGATTGTTCCAAAAACTAACAAGAACATAACAGCTCTGAGTACCTTGATCAATGTTGAAAGTCGGTGAAAAAGTGGTACCGCATATTGTATTTGCATTTGTCTGCGTCGCAAGGTCAGTAGGTTGCTTCTTGATAATGGGAACGCAACATTTTTTATTTTAGGCATAGTGTTTGCTTCTGACTCAAATGACAAAGAAAATACACTCTACCGAAAGTGTAAAAAGTGCCACATTTGGAACTATCAGTTAATTCGTGAGATAGCTTTTGTCCTGTTCAATAACAATTATATAAGACATTAGGAACAAATGGTTGGGGAGAACCGATTTGCATCCGACGGAAAGGGGGGAGGGGGGTTACATTGTTATCAAATGTTATGGGTCAGACAGTTTTATTTTTATTTGTATTCCACATGGTTTGTCGAAACTTGGAACTCCCTTTTGATTTTGGTGTAATCATTATCCTAATCATGTTGTAACTAAGATCAAGATTCAGTGCTTCTCGATGAACAGAAGCTTAGAAAACATTTTAAATCAATCAATAAAAACACTGGCAAGTAAATATAAAGTCAGTAATTATTATGTCATAATATAGGTCTATTGCAGATTTGTGATGGTTTGAACAAGTGCAAGTGAAGACCAAACCCTGGGTTCAAAATAGCGCAATGTTCCATGCACACATATCAGTAACAACAGAGTTCCAGTGTGTCGGTCAGACTGCAGGAAGTGGACCACTGGGTTAGGAAACTAAAACAAAGAGCCGAGGTTCCAGATTATTCATTTTCTCAATTACAGTGGTGCCACCAACAACAACAACAAAAAAAGACAAGCGGAACAAGCACAACTATAAAAGTGGCTTTGAAGAGAGAACTGGGTCACAAGGGTTTTTGTTTGTGCTTTGCACACAAACAAAAGTATATACACATTAAAAGTTGTGTTTTAAGATCTAATCCTTCTTAGTATTGAGGCTTGGCTTTCCTAAAATACCAATTATTATCAGCTCACTGTTAAGATATACGTGATAAATAATGCATTTTTCTCACACCACATTCATTTGGGAAATATTTCTTTGAAAAATGTGCTTGTGACCTACACATGCTTTGAAAATATCCCCAGTTTCCCTGAGTCTCTACTTTTATTGGTTAAGGAAATGGATTTACAATAAGGGAATCAAAAACAGCGCTAATAAGCTTAAGTCGTCATAGTTGCTTAGAGGCCCAGTATCAAGACATCAGTCTTTAACCCGCTCACTACAATGATTGGCTTGACCAAGTGTGAAATCTCAATCACATTGGATTAGTGCTTTATTAAAATACTTTTGCCATAAAGTCAAGGACACATATAGTAATGGAGGCAATAACTTTTAAAGTAGTGTAATGTTGCAAAGTCTAATTAAAAAAAAAAAAACAAGATGGAGATGACCATCATGTATCCAAATGGGTCTCTACACATGGTATTCAAGTTAGGTCAAGTCAAATTTAATTGTCGAGCCTTTAATCACAAAAGAGTCTCAAAGGGCTTCACAAGCCAACAATGGACAAAGATAAGCAACATCCCCTGACCGAAACCCAACCAAGGGAAAACTGAGATACCCATTTGGGGAAAAAAAACAAAGAAACCTTGAGAAGGGGCAACAGATGGAGGGAACCCCCTTCCAGAATCATCACGCTGCAATGGATGCCGTGCGTGCAACATTTTGCACAAGGTATGGTGCTATAAAATGTTAACTAAAACAAGTGGTTCTTACTCAGGAACTGGGCCTAGCAGTCGATTCTCTACAGCTTCACCTCTGGGAAATAGGTAGACCTCAGATCAGGTCACGGTTGGTCGGTGCAAAATCCATACAACAAAAGCAACAGATGCAGTCATAGGCACAAGACCCTCTCGAAGCAGGAAAGGAGAGGACAAGGGAGTGGAGAAGTGACAGAAAAAATTGCCTTCAAAATCTAAGCCTATTTTATCCATTTCCACTAAGGTAGCAGCTTTTATTTCAGCAGGACATAGAAGCCAAATAGAAAATGCTCTAGAACTTGCAGACTTCTTTTTAGCCTTCAAAGTCGCCTAACGACCACGTTGCAGATTTTTATGAATAAGGCCGGTGGGTCAAGGCAGGAAGGGGGGTAAGTCACGGCCGCAGGGTCTATTCCCCAGCTGTGCTCCTTGCAAACAAATTATTTACCAATTGCAAACCTTCCCTTCTAAACCAAGACTTTTTGATACATTTATTAAATCAGGCTTCCGGCCACATCAAAGTACAGAAACAGCTTTTATTAAAGTAAAAAATTACATAAAATTGAACATTGATGCAGGGAAGTTGTCAATGCTTGTCTTACTGGATCTCAGGACAGCATCTGACACATTTGATCCTAATATATTGTTGAACAGGTTGGAAATATTTAGAAAATATTAACTGGAACAGCCCTAAAAGGATCCAGTACCTATGTGTACAAACAGAGTAACTTGGTGACCATTGGAAGTTTTGAATGTGATTGAATGACCATGACGTCAAGGGTCAGTCCTTGGACCCCTTTAATTCAGACTGTTTATGTTACCTTTGGGTCAAATGCTTCAGCACGCCATAAAGTAATAGTCTTTGGCAATAAAGAAAACAAGATTGTTATTAGAAAACACCTGGAATCATTGTCTTTAGAAACCAAAGACCAAGTCAGAAATCCAGGAGTGCTCACAGACTCAGACATTCAGGATTATATAAAACCAATCACCAAAACATTCTTTTATCAGCTGAAAAACATACAAGGACTGAAGGGTTGAACTTATCCATTCTTTGATCTTCAGTAGACTTGATTATTGTCATGGTTTTCTAACTTACTTCCCTCAAAAGAGCATTAAACAACAATGCTCAAACAGTGATGTATGTTTCTAGAAGGCGATAGTGTCTTCCTCATTCGATTGAAGGCCGTCCAACCGCATCTATGGCCCGCGGTGGAATGGGATAAGCGAAGGGGTTGAATCTGTTTGGCATCGGAACAGGCTCGCAGCGATTAGTATGCCGGTTAGGACTAATGCTAACCGGACTAGTAAATCGGCTACAACCTACCCTAACCGGTGTGTTCACCACATCTGCGGTTAACAAATCATTCAGCCTTATTTGACAGACACATTCCTCTAACAGTGAAAGCCTCTTGAGAAGAAAGGTGTAAGTGGAACACGAGTCCATACTTACATTTACTTGGCTGTAGGTTTAGGTAGTCAAGGCGGACGGGAAAGCCGAGCAGCCAAAGATGTCCGAAAAGGGGTGTGGACAAAACTTGGTGTCAAAATTTATGATTCTCTGCTTCTAGAAATTAAAAATTCCCCCCAAAAACTAAAAGAAAAGCATAGGATGTGAGTCGAGACAAGAAAAAGCAGTGAATTATAGTCTCTCTAGTGAGCACACTACAGCCTGGCTGTTGTAAATGTGCCAGTTGTTGAACAAAACCATCAGGTTTCAATAAGGTCAGCTCAAAAAACATTAGCCAACTATAATAATTAACTGTCATTTATATGGCACCGATATCCATGGAAAACCAACTCCCGTTTCCACGCTAGTGCTAGGATGAACATAATTGCCGGAGTAGTTGCGCCATAGCATAAGTCTGCAAGAATGTAGCCGTTTCCTTGAACATACCTAGATGTTATATTGTTGTGCTTTAAACAACAAAGCAGTTGAGATTGAATTAACACGTCCTCTGCTCTGCTGGCTCCAACCAGCCAGTGTACACCATTTTAAGTAAAAAAAACCTTCATTGCTTATAAATTGCACATAATCGATCAGTTGAATAATATGCCCATCACTAGTTACGAACAAATATAAACCCATTACATACAACCAATGGGATTGCTCTAAGCTTATTCACAGCCCCAAACATTGTGTGGTCCATCAACATCTGGTAAAAATTAACAGGGCCATGAAATCACTTGGCATGTAATTGATGTTTGAGGTGGGTTTGTGGCTGATGTCGATGATCTAAAGAAGAACTAGACATGGGCATTGAGAGTCTGTCTACCACCTGTCACTGACAGTCTCAGCCAAGTCTATCCTCGGAAAACACCTTCGAGCAGTGTCCGTCACCATAAATTATCACTAGCCATTATCAGAAAGACACTAAACTGGTCTGAGCAGGAAGCAAACAAGGGACATCGTGCAATGGAGAATTTCATTGTTGAAAGATGACACTTTATATTCTATTAGATGACAATGACGGGTTGCCCCACAGCATATGGCCAAATACTTTTATACAGTTGTCACTCCAATAAAGCTGCATAATTTATCAGACCAAGAGACTTACTAATACCTGGCACGTCAGTTATTTGCATCAGCTGGGAAACCAAGCAGAGCGGAGAATATCAGAGACTTTTGTTTGTGCTGACTCATGGGTACACACTCACACACACTTCTCACACACACATGCACAGCCAGCAGCAAATGGTTAGAATGATAACGGCAGATTGCACAGGCATCGCCGGCCTCCACAGAGAGCTGGGCTCAGGATGAGTGGGTTCGCCAGCCGCAGGCTTAGCCCTCCAAGCACAGGAGTTCATATTGTCGGATGGGCCAAAGACGAAGGTTCTCAGACTGCTGATGGGCACCCATGTGTAATTATACACCGCTGATCTGAGTCAGCAAGGCTTGCCAGGGAACAAGGACACTGCTCCTTTCCCAATCAAGCTCAAACACACAAACAGGCAAGCGTACAGTATAATTGTGTATAATTGTGAAGTACAGTACACCGACAAAAACCCCCAAAATTTAAATACACGCAGGTGTCATCAGTGGACTAATGATGACACAAGTAACTTCTGTAGATTCATTTGCAACCTCAAATCTCAGAAAATATTGACTTCTTTGCAGGTGAACAAGCCCGCTCCTTTCCCGTATGCGTGCTTGCATCTGCCACAGGGGATTCACGTCTGCCACAGCGTCCAGTGTCACAGGTTTGAAGCTCTAACTCATTAGTAATTTAAAACATTCCTCCACATCTTATAATATGAATTATTCACCACAGTTTTTTTTTTCATTTAACTTTTTTTCTTCACTCTTATCACATATTCTTTAAAAACAATTTGGAATATTGTTAAAGAAATCATTTTTAGGATATATATAAAAAAAAATTTTTGCACACGTAAGCAAATGTGATTGCAGCATTTGGATTTATATTGGAGGTACCTCAATATTCAGGATTTACATTGACATCTAAAATACCTTGGAAGCCATGCTATAAATATGCACACACCTTGTCGAGTGGATGCATTGGAATGGTGTTGAGAGGAATATTTTGATTAACAATGCCTTTGGGAAAAATGTGATCTATTTCTGCCAAGAAAATTGAACACGTTTCCGAGACAGCTCAGTTTATTACTCCGATGATTTCTTAAATACTACAGGGGAAGCTCATGCTCCAATTAAACGTCAAGTATGATAATTAAATATCTGTCTTTGTTCACTTGTTTTCTATGATTTTTCATCATTTTATGGATACCTTATCCAGTCTGCAGTTCTTTAGGCTATCAGTGGCACTTGATTTTCAATTGGGATGCACAACAGATAATCACAACATGTATTTTAAAGGAACATTTTTTTAGACAAGTCACACAAAGTCAATGGAGAATAAGTCGGGGCAACGGATCATCTTTGATTCCGTGATCTGACCGCGTCAAGCAACACGGTTCGGGTCGGGCACGATCCACACAATGGTATAAAAAAAAAACAGTGATTTCATATTTAGGCAACATGATAGGCCCGCATTCACTATCAAAAGCAGCAGAGGCAGTTGATAACCCTCATGGATCAAATGATCGCATGTCACAGGGAGATTTTTTGGCAACTTGCGGTGAAACCAGTCCTCAAATTAATGATACAGGATTTGTTTTCTGCCTCTTGTCCCAACACTGCCATTCAGACAGACAGTCAAGGAAGCTTCAAACATACTCAATGAATATGAAATTTGAGTTTGCCTGTAAGAGGCTTAGGATATGTGTGTTGTTGGTAACACGCAGAGATGAGGGACTTGAGTCATATGACTTGACTTGAGTGAGACTCAAGTTGCTATTTTCAGGAATTGAGACTTACTTGCCAAAAACGAAGAACAATTTGGTATCTAAGTGACTCGACTTGAACTACATGACTTGACAAGTCATCTAATCTCGTTGCACACTTGAGTACAATGACAATAAAGGGATTTCTATTCTATTGTTCATAATTTGCTTCAGTTTGCCTTTATTGTTTCATTCACAGCAACCAGGCAACCCAGTCAGCGTCACTTATTAGTGTGAAGTGCCGATGTAAACAACAGCAATAGAGGCAGCTCAGAGGATCATTCATTTTAATTAACGGATTCATTTGTTCAGGGCTTTGGCAAAAAATAAGATGGCAAAACGCGTGGTTTGCACCTCACGAAATTAAGACACA
Organism: Idiotropiscis lumnitzeri; assembly: GCF_059441095.1. NCBI lineage: Eukaryota > Metazoa > Chordata > Actinopteri > Syngnathiformes > Syngnathidae > Idiotropiscis > Idiotropiscis lumnitzeri. The sequence continues at coordinate 15,770,305 of NC_142396.1, read as the reverse complement.
ATGATAACATCTAGCTTCATTTGTTCTTACAAAACCCACAGACAGGTAAGCCAACCTTACAGTTTAGCTAACGATACGAAAAAGAAAAAAAAACATTAAGGCACAGCTAAGTAACAAAACTAGGGCTGCGGGGATTTGCGAAAACTAGCTAAACGTTTGCTTTGTTTGACCGTTTGTTTCAACTGTGACATTGCGTTTGCATAGTCATGCAAACACCCTCAACTTCACTCAACTTTAAAAATTGAAAAGCTACAAAGTGCATGAAGTGATTGCCTTTCATTCCCCCATTTACACATACTCATTAGATTTGGGTAACAGACAGGTACCAAAAACAACATGTAGTTTTTAAATGTGATGATTATACATGTTTACATCCATATTCAGCATATGTAAGTATTTATCGCTACATTACCAACGTGCCAGTCCTATAAACGTGAGTAGGAAAAAATTAACAGTCGTTCTTCTAAATAATTGATGTGTACAACTTCAATTTAATAACTTTTTTTTTTCATTTCATTTGAGATGTATATGATCATTTTATTTTTAAAGATATTTGTTTAGTATCATCAGTAAAAACAATTTTTTTACTTTATATTTTGCCCGATACTTTGCCAGCGCAGCTTGGTACTTGCAGGTTACAACTTGAGACTTACTGTATGAATAGGCCACCTCTGATTCTAGAAACATTGATATTGCCACCAGATAATAACTAGTACATACTTCAGACATGAGGGATCAACTCTGGTAGCACGTCATGTTGTTTTAGCTGAGCAATGTTATTTCCGAGTGTTTTTGAATGCATCACGCGACTCATGGGACGGGAAGGAAGAGTGCGAGAGCAATTTGGAGAGAGGACGTTATGCTACTGAGAGAGGAGTTCGTCCCTGTGTACGCTTTGCCTCAGGCTGTTGTTGCTGTTTTGGTGTCGGCTCAGGCCCACAGAAGCAATGTTTGTGATTTTTAATAAAAGGTGAGACGAACAACTGAAGTCTGCCATAATAATAATATTATAATAACATTAATAATAATAAATGACATCTCTGGAACGCTGAGGTTGTGTATGTGATGCATATCCGTGCATATATACCATATTCATATCTGACCCGCATCACCTCACTAGGGTTTCGGGTGTGTTAGAACCTATCCCAGCTGTCTACCAGTTCTAAAATATTTACACTGGATACCTATTACTCAGAGAATTGATTTCAAAATGTCTTCGCTCGTTTATAAAATATCTCTTTGACATGTTTGTGCCATATCACCCAACAAGATCTCTGCTGGTCTGGCGCTGGTCTTCCAGCAGAACTAAATGAAAATGATGAAGCAACTTTTTTTGTTTACTATGCAGCAAAAACCTGGAATAAACTCCCTGAGGATGTTAGGCATGCCTCCACACTGACCACTTTTAAGTCAAAGCTTTCTTTTTTCCAATGCTTTCTCTGTTTTAATGGATTCCAACATATTTTCACAGTCTGTTTCTTTGAAGTGGATATTTTGAATGTTTTTACATCTTATTTTAAATGTCTATTTATCTAATTCTGTACAACAATGGGAATTGTTTAATGTATGAATGGAGCTATACAAAGAAACATGCCTTGCCTAAAGTAGCACAATTGGCTAAATTCATAGTGTCAAGTTAACATGTTTTAAAGAGCATGTGGGAGTCCTGTTATCATTTTCAGGTTCAGTCTTAGGGCAGGTATCACCCCAGGACACAGCAGGTGCATATTGTGCTAATAGTCAGCTTTACAGCAAAATACGTGATTTGATCAAAAACACTGACCTATCTGCTGATTCAATCGTTTTGAAGATGAAAGCAAGAGTTCCACTAGTTTATATCCAATCCACCTGAGGGATGTATAAAAACCATCCTGGCAAAAGAAACCCAGTCACTCCTGGATTTGAGCAGATTGAACTTGTTTTAACTGTGGAAGTCTTTGAACACCTGAAAAAAATTCTGAAAAAAAATTCAGGTGCTCAAGTGTAAAATGTTACGCCATGGCTGAAGTAGGTCGGACCTGTAGAACGTCTACTTTCACATCATCATGTAATATTTACCTTGGGAGTTCCAACACCCTTGGCCTTAGGAGAAACTTATTCGGTAAACACAGTTATAAAACAACTTTGACAGATCTTCAGGCCACGTGCATTCCAGGAACAGTAGGGCTGAACGATTTGTTGTTTTCTGATCGAAATCATGATTTCGTTGTCTGAAATATGATCGCTAAAAAAATGGTCACTAAAGCTGCATTTTTTTAATTATAATCAGAAGCAGCATGCTACTTGTTGGAGGGCTCCTACAACAAAACTAATTTGCCCCCGCACCATGTCTCGGCCCATCTTGGCCCACCTATGAGCTGAGATTGCTAACTACGCGCAGTTCAACACAATCCTTCCCCAGTGCGGATACATGGACTCCATTGCAGAAGTTGGCAGTAAAGCACCAAAAGTTGCTTGAAGACACAAAAAAAAAAAAACTAAAAAGTATTTGTCGTCATGGCAACTTTATTTCGGTTTGCACAAGGACGAGGAAGTATTTTAATCCATCAGGATTGTACCTTTGGCAACAATGTGACATGTGATTCTGGTTAAGGTAAGCACAACTTTAAAAGGAAAAAATCTAAGAGTTACAGTGGCTGCAGGTTCTCACTTAGCAGTTCAATAGATTAGCAAATTCGTGTAGGCTATGTGAAATTTATGCGTGTAAAGCTTTTGGAGCAGAAACCATGCGATACACTATATACCATTTTAATCAAATTGTTTCAGATAATGGATGGATGGATGGGTATTTTTATCTGTTGGACTTTTTATTCCTTTTTAAATGGATTGACGATATTAACTGACGGATGTGCGGTTAAAATAACATGACGGACGGACCGCCAGACAATTAGTTTGGTACGGCTTGAAAAACATGAGGGATGACGAATGACGGTGACCTTTAGAAAAGTACCCACCTCTCGTAATATGTATGATTTCCGAGTTACTGAGATGTCTGATCCCCCCCAAAAAAAACAATGCTCTAAACCTTGTACTTATTTCATCGCATTCTGAAAGAATTGCTGTTTTTTTTCACTGGCCTTTAAACATAGATGGTCAGCCGGCCATCCTCCATTCATCAATGTAATTGGATATGTCAGTTGCAGGGGCTAAAAAGGTTGACTAATTACACTGTAATGTGAAAGCGAAATATTGGGTATTTTTAACGTTAAAAGGTGTTTTGAGCATACATTTTAGACAAATGGCTAAAAAAAAAGTTTAACATGAAAAATTATTAATATTGTGAAAAATATGACAGTCTTTAGAAACCAATAGTATGCCTCACAAAAGTGTTGCATTATCCCAGCTTCTGAATTGTATTTGATCAAATTCCCAGAAAGCAATGGGTGTCATGGAGGGCGAGGAGCTCACGTGGCTAGGTTGGGCCCAAATTTATAGTTTGTATAGCTTGATGAGGGTGCATCATACACAACTGGACTTGCTGCCCTGTCATTACTCTAAGAGGCGGCATCGAGCCTGCCAATTCTGCTGGAGTCGAGAGTTTTGTGTGTGCACGCATGTATGTGTGTGCAAGCGAGCATGTCAAGAGAAGGCGGAGAAAAAGACATGGTGTAGATTAATGCCTTAGTGACAATATTTCAGGAGCCAGAAAATTAAAAATCCAACACCACCTCAGAGCCGTTTTTTTTTTTTTTTTTTTTAAATCACAGGGAACACACGCACACACACACACGAGCGCACACCCCTACACGCGCATGCATACTAATAATTAACCCCAACATCTTTCAATTACTTGTAGGAACAAGTTTGACTGCTCTATGTTAAACGAGACCACAAAGTTCCGCAAAATGGGGGAGACGTCTGTCAAGTGCACCTGCCTGCCCCTTGTCCACTTGGTTGATTTAAAACTTCCAAGTCCCAAGGCAGACATTTCTCTCTCTTCTGGGTGTCTCGAGACCCAACCCCCCCTGCCTTCTCCTTCCATCCCTCCACTGACCGAGGCTCTTGGCTGAGGCATCCTTTTATTTACTGCCAAGAGAATTCTGTGTGCGCAAAGTCAAAACAGCATGGCTGGTTGAACAAGGGAGCAACCTGCTGCTGCTCGCTCACACATAGAAACTACGTGGCCATCTCGGGTGGGGGACGGAGGGGCAAAGATGTTTACAACACTACAATCACAAAGGACAGGGAGGCAAATAGACTTAGACACTCATAACCCCTTCAACTATAAGCTGTCTCTCCTGTTGAGGAATTGCAAGAGTAGATATGTGGCCATGGGTTTGGTGACGTGACAGAACAAAGAATGGTCAACCCATTAAGACAACGACAAGTTTCCCGTGACAGGCCATGGCAGCATTCTCAAAGCGGAACTTTACGGTCAACTGGACTGACTGGGAACATGACCTTAGGCGGACAAAGCTCTGAAAGTTCATCCTGAGAATCATTGATGTAATCCAACCATGAAGCAGCATATGTTAGTTCAGTGAAAAGGGATTTAGACAAGGGAGCTCAAAGAACCCTTACCCCATTAACTTTGTTCACTAAGTCCATTTGCGGAGTGTTTTTCTCCAGAATTTAACATTTGCTTCAGACTAACGAACGAACCCAGACAAACACTCTGATTTCTCCTGGAATTGTTTAAATTTAAAAAAAAAAAAAAAAAAATTCATTTTGTAATTTAGATGCCTTGTCTACCAACATGAAGAACACGCCGAATACCATCAAAGAAGATGCGTGCGCATCCATGGCGCATGCGTATGCAGACGGCGCCAATGGAAAATGTGATAGTTAGGTAAAATAAATGACCAGCCGCTTCAGTGCAACACTTGTAGAAAAATGTTATTGTGGCAAAGGAGGTTGCATGGCTGCATCTTTTATTTGCTCTGACCCACAAAACGCAAGTCTTTCTGTGCATTACCACGCGTAAGAAATTCATAATAAAGTTAATAAAAAGTAAAAGGTTAATATAACTAAACTTCATAACTAAATGGAGACTTTTTCATCCAAAGCGAAATATGTGGTTAGAGTCTTCATTTAAACCAGGGGTGTACAATTTTTTTTCTTCCAAGGGCCACAAACAGAACAATACAAAGAGGCAAGGGACACTTTATTTTATTCATTTACAAACTAAACTCATTGGTGTGGATAAAGGGATGAAAAGCTACAGTATATTTATTTCTATATACAGTATACGGCATATTTAAAGAAAACAAGTAAATAAATTGAAAATCTGGGAATTTTTTTATATAATAATCAGTGCTAGAAGAAGCCAAGAGGCCTTGTTAAATTTGGAATTGTCCAATTTCTTGGAATTTCAGCATCAGCATAACATTTTCTCAGATTTCTGCAGTCCTCCATCTGTTTTTTCTTTTCTATTGTTTCCAAAATAATACATTTGCAAACATCTGCTTTTACTTTGGAAACGACTGATCATCAATGTTGCCAATTTTCTGGCATGATATGGTCCAAATCATGAACGGAATCATAATTAATTCATGTTGACAATTCGTCATATCTTGTTTTTGAATAAAGGGATGGAAAAATAAAAAAGGGCATTTTAAAATCGGATCCTTTGATTAAGCGACAGATAAATCTATTATTAAAATAATCATTAAGTGCAACTTGACGGAAATCAATGAAATGACTGATGACAACAAATGATTTCCCCTCTTCTCTGGCCTTGCCACCCAGTGTAGAAAGTAACGAATACGCCCAGACAACACAGGCTGTGTCGAATGTTCATTTCAGTCTGTAAAATACTAAAAATGGATGGTCATAGTTTGTACACCCCTGATTTAAACCATCCAAACTATTTTTACCTTACCCATTGAAATAATTGGAATTGAGAACCGTTTGGAGCTGCAATCAAAATTAGGAACTGGAATCGGAGGTGTTCAAATTCAAACGACCCTCAACCCTAGTGTCAAGCAGGTAGAGTGAGACCCTTATTGTATGCAGCGTTTACCCAATAAAATTAAAGCGTTTTGTGCTGTGGTGCTCCAGTCTATCGACCACTGATAGTAATTGGCCGATTTTCGAGGAAAAGTATCGATATCCGAACGGCTTATGTGAATCAATGCCGTTCATTGTGATCGTAAAAAACAGACAAAAAACAGTAACTGAATCAGATGTGTCGGTGCATTTTTTCGTGCGCAGTTCTTGTACAATAAAGGGATGGACGTTTTGATAGAATCTTTTTAAACTTAGATTACTCAATGAATCACAAAAAAAATAACAGATTAATCAATTATTAAAATAACTGTTAGTGAGCAGCTCTGAAATTTAAAAATGTGCAGCTTTTCCATGTAATTGGTATCAGAATTGGTATCTCACTCATGGATGATAGTATCAGAATTGGCAGCATAAAACCCCTAGTGGTGTGTGTTCACTACAGATAAATACTCTACATCAACTGTACGTGCAAAATAAATTGCACGACAAGCCATCAGTTAAGCATGGGTTTTTTAAACAAACCAACAATAATGTGCTTGCAAAAGCACTTAAAACATCTTGAGGTCGAAAAACAGAACCAGAGTGAAATTCCGTTTCCAAATCCCTTCCTTGTGCTCAGTAATTATAGTTTGTTGTGTTTGTCTTTGTCTCTTCCGATACAACAGGTGAAGTGGGGCTTGCTGGGCTGGATGCCATTCTTTCTTTTTTTAATTATTTTTTTATTTTTTTTTACCAGTTGTGTGAGCCAAGTGTATTTTATCCATCCTAGCGCCGCAGAAACACCTGAGAGACGAAAAGCCTCTCTAAGCAGTCCCAAATTAATAGGACAGAAATACCCTCAGTTTATATCTGCCAGCTTGTGTTAATTTTCAACGGGCGGCATTCAACACAAGAACAGTATGTTCCACGTTTATCAAACTCGAGGAAAGGTAAACTCGATGAGGATGATTTATTGAATTCAGTCGAAAAGATTTGGTGAATCGTAAACTGGGTTGACTTTGGATTGGAAACGAGTGTGAGGGAGGATGATGGAGCTGGGTGTGAAATGAGAATGTGATGCACGAAGGACTGGATCAATCTTTTATCACTGCAGTGTACTTTCATCCCTAATGGATCTGACATGAGCACAGCGCTGCCTTCTGTCCCATTGCACAGGCAGGGGAAAAGACACGTGGAACAAGGAGTGTGTGAGTCGGACAGAGCTACACTTAAGAAAAAAGACATGTACAGAGGCAAAGAAAGTGGTTTGAACCACATTCCCAAAATAATCATAGCCTGAGACTATGCAGACGTATTATTTCATGTCCTAGCGTCAACCAATTACCTCCGGCCCTCAGTGCATCTGCGGGAGCCGGTAAACATGCCTGATAAGGACCCGAGAAATGAAGTCACTTCACAGCATGAAAAATTACTTTGTAAATTTCCATCAAGAATCCCCAAAGATATCATGCTGTGCATGGCCGGGCTCGCTTTCCTTTCCACGGGAGCTAAATGACAGACGCACGCTTTGACAGAAGCGACAGACTACACCGCAATAGTTGATGGAAATCCATCTACGTAATAAAGCAGTGAAAGAACAGTAAAGTGAAGGAGTCGAGAAAATGACTCTCAGACAATGCTCAGCTCTCACCATCCTAAATGGGCCCATTCAAGGACAATAAGAGAGTCTAATCAGTGAGGGTGAAGGAGAGAAGAAATGAGCATTTAAAAGGTGTACTGTATATAAAGTTGAGATTTCACCACAATAAAACAAACCAAACAAAGACAAATGCATTGGTAGGCTTTCAGGAACTAAAAAACGAAGAACATACATTGGTTCTCTCCTTTGCAATAGCTTCTTCTTTCCTACAAGATTTGGGACTTTTTAAGTGCTGATACCCAATTTACGGTAGGTTATAGCAAAGTTACACAAGATGTAAAAATCTCCGAGTCAAAATCAGAGTAAAGACTAGTTAACATTTTCAACAGTAATTGTAGGAAATAGTAAAGCATTTTTGGAACTGATAATTCGGTAAACGTTTACTTTTTACTGATTCTGGGAACTTGTTCTAGTAACCAATGACATCATGTCACACTTAAAATCAAAGGCACTCATATGTGACATGAGGTTAATGGAGGAGGCTCCAATTGGTACCCAAAATTGGATAGTGATATCAGATGTTTTGGTGTGCATGAAAATAAATCAATGTTTAAATAGGTTTTGACACCTGCATTGCATGATGTTATTATTTGAGTTGTGTGGCACACAAACAGTTAAATGAGGTTGGGGCACGCAGCACTGAACTCTGCCCGACCAATGAATTAATCTTTAATCCTCCAGTGATAAAAGCAGCAGCCAGCGTGTGACTACAAGTAGTATGCACTTGTTTCATAGTTCTAACACTGAATGACCCCTTTAGGAGGGCAAAATAACAAATTCTTGAGCATGGAGCAAATCAAAACATAAAGCACATGAAGAACTTAGCTGAAAAATCCTGAGAGCACAAAGAAAGAAGTTTCGCCAAACTGGTTTGAGTCATTCATATGGCAGGTTGTTGTAAAGACGGCAGGAAAGTCAGACTTGAGACACAGCTTAGTTACCCAAAGGTCGAATTTATCGGCTTAAAAACACTAAAGAGCCTCTACCGTAATGTGCCATTATTCCATATGCAAAGGCGAAAGTGTAAGGCACACAGCAAACAGCTGACTTCAGAGAAACTTCCCTGCGCTGACATTCAAAGAGGCAAAGACACATTCAAACAAACAAAAAAACATTTCCACTCACCAGGAAGAATATCTTTTCACTGCCTTTAGTCTTCTGGACCACACTTTGTCTCTGCCTTGCTGAGCAAAATCCTTTAAAATTGGCACCGCAGCAGAATCCGTCCAGTGTGCGAGGCAGGGTTTCCGCGCATGAGTGTGTAATCGTATAAAGATGTGTACAAATGCGTATGTATGATGTGTAGGGCGATGACAGTCCAGAAGAAGAGGTCAGAGGCTGTCGGACGTGGTGACAAAGCGATATCAAGGATGTGGCTTCTCTTTTCTTGCTCCGTCTGGCTGCCTGCCTCAGGAATGCACTGCTCCTGGGTGTCTCCACCACAGTCGAGATCTGAGAGCCTGGAAGAGTTTTCTTTTTTTCTCCTCTCGGTCTTTCTTTCTCTCTCTCTGACTGACTACACCCCTCCTCCTCTCTCACCCACAGAGAAGCACACCCTATCAGTCACTCCTCCTCCTGTCACTCTTTCTGCCCACCCTTTCCTGCTGTGCTGACAGATCAGGTACCGCCTTCTTTTTCAGGTTAGAGTGTTTACAGCGTCATGTTCTCTCTGTATCCATTTCCTCATATTGTCTCGTGGATTTGTACCCGTCAAATGTATATATTAAAAAAAAAAAAAAGACGACAAGTCAATACACAAGGTGTGCAGCTGAAACTGTTTGCACACCTGAGGCATTAAAATATCCACCCTTGACCTGGTGTGACATGTGCAGCTGATTACGCAAATTAATCTGTCAGGTGTTTTCTGCTTCCTTTTCCCTAGAATGACATCATAGTACAGATGATCAGGTGCGACAGCACCGCAAAGTTCGTGTACACTTACTGTATCAATGCCTGAGCTGGCCAACACCCAAACCCAAACTTTACTCTGAGAGAACAATGTGTTTGCGAAAACCAGTAAATACCTAACATAAAACAGCAATAAAATCAACTCAACTTTGTTTCTAGTGCCCCGCAAAAACACAATCATAGACACAAAATATGTGTATCTCTTCAAATCACAATTTGAGGACTTGAGCACCGCCCAAACATGAAACTTAAACTGGTGACTGATACTGGACCTGATACCAACAAGACTTTCTGTGGAACAATAAGGCTGTTGTTTATTCTGAAAATGTAAATAACAAGGGTGTAACAAAAAAAACGGGAAATCGGTTGTTATATAAAAAATGCACATTTCAGATTTCCAACCAAGGCCCGAAAATTGTGTTCCACAAACTTTGCTCCTTTATTTTTATGTTGGAAATTTACACAGTGTTAATATTGTGAAAGCAGAAATTATAATTGCTCCATCTATTTTCTACAGCATTGTCATGAGGTTGGTTTTACTTCTTCCCACTCTTTTTAGAGTATGTACAATTTATTTTTATTTTTAATTGTATTTTTATGGTCATTTAAACTTGTCTATTTTTTTTTTTTTTTATGTATTTAGTCATACTCATTCGTTAGAGTGACCTGGTACATATGCCAATTGAATTTGGGCGAGAAGCATGGTACTCCCTGAACAGGTTACCAAACAATGGCATCAAGAAAAACATTCACACTCACATTCATTCACTGAACAATTCAGTCTTCATATGAACCCAAAATGAATGTGAATGGAATGTGAGAAAAGTAAGTATACTCAGAGAAAACCCATGCAAGCATAGGTGGAACATGCAAATACCACACATTCCTTTTTCTAAATTCCAGGTAAATTTGATGTGCTTGTGTAAACTGAGTACCAAAGTTTCTTGGGGATTTATAGATTTTTTTTTTTTGCAAAACCTGCCAAACTTTCATTTTTTGACTAGGGCGGTGAACTAACTACATTTTACATTTATAAAACTAAGTAAAACTAACTAATTACAGCAAAAATGTCCTTCATTTTCATCTATGGCAATTAAATTAATAAACAAGCCTTTGGGGTTGATTTTAAATGTATATATTCCAATGTGACTGCAATGCCGTTAGCCGTGAAAAAGGTAAGTCGTCTCGGAATTGTCGTCCTCTTTATGTGTGTCAGATAGAAGTGAGGTCATCAAGAGTTAGCCAATAAGATTAGCGCTAGCAGATGACGTTCCTCCTAGGAGATGAGGTTGAGCGTGCCTTTTGGGTCACGTGCTCTCAGTCCGTAAAGCAACGCTAGGTAAAAAGTGCTTTCCTATTTTGTTTTATATATGAAAAAAAAAATTATTGAGTATAAAAAAAAAAAAATAGTACTCTGGGTTTAATACTTCAACAAAAATGCAGTCTACAAATCCGCTTTCGCAGTTGGCAACAAGGCATCTTAGCTTTATTTATTTAGGGTGCATACATGCATGCATCTAACTTTAGAAGTGGTATCATGCACTTCACTCATTTGTAATTCAAAGTCGGTGGACTATTAAACTGTACCCCATATTATCAAAATGTTTTAAAAATATTTCTGTTGAATTTTTACAATAAAACACTTACCATGGTATTTTTCTAATCTTGCACCCAAGCAAAACACCAGTTTCTATAAAAATTAAAACAAATACTAAAACTAAAACTAAGTGTTTTTGACATAACTAAAACTAATAAAAACAAAGCCACCCTGAAAAATAAAACTAATTAAATTTGAATAACAAAACTCAAAACTAAATAAAAACGCTAATTAAAATTACCAAACTATAATAACCCGGGAAAAGACACATAAACCACATTGATTTAAAGTGTTTGTCTATCGTAAATTGCAGTAAGTTACATAATGAAAATAACAGAGCAAACGCACACACACCTTTTAGTCAGGCTGGCCCCAAGGGGAATTCTTTTCATTTCTGCGGGCTTTAGTGTTCTGTCTATCAAGAAATGCTTTTGGCACATCCAAGTTGTAGTGTCAGACAAATCACTTAAAGAAGAGTCACATGTAAAAGACTCCTGAGGAATGACTACTACACTAAAGGCCAAAGTGAGAAAAGGTTAAGGTGCCACTGAGTTGGGGCATTTTGAAGGAGCACAGCTGTAAGCACATATAAATCCTGACAGGCCACAAAGTTTAAGAGGATGATGAGTGTGTCGATCATCAAATCTACAGATTTCATTCAAGGGCTTTTTGTAAGACTCCCAAAGTTCTGCATCAATGGTTTATAGCGCCAAAGATAGAAAAAAACAGAGCTGCAGACAGTAACACGCTGGATTAGCAGTCCAAAACCTCCTAGAGTTTACTGACACCTTCCAGGCATTCCTCAGGGCACCTCCTACTGCCTTTTCGAGTCCACCCTCCTCTGTCAAACCCCACGTATCATCCCTCATTTTCTGTGTGACTCAAACATTCTTGCAACATCCCTTCCCTTGCCCCCACTTGCCTGCCATTCTTCAGTCAACAGAAATGCAAAGGAAAACAGACAACCAGCCCCTAAAAAGCTTCACAAGTGCTTTCATAAGATTCCAATCCTGTTTTTTTTCATTATTCATCACCACAATGAATAACATGAATCTCAATACAATAAGCGTGCATCAAATGATACGTATGATTTTCAACCTGCCCCAAGTGGTGACCAATCCATAAGTATGGTATGCGAATTTTGATTTTTTTTTTTTTTACTTTATTAAGAGGGCATGAGAAGAAGGCTAGATGGCATGAGACTGATTGGGCTATCCGGCGGTTAAAAAGGTTCAGAGTAGTAGCAGGCAGAAGGGTATGCATGCTGATGGTGTCTTTGTTGGCCTTTATGCACCTTAAATGAATAGCGTTAAGTTCCAAATACACTTTGCCTCTTCCCATCGTTCTTGTTGACTCGTCTCTCCTTCTCATTTAGTCAACTTTTCGCAGATCAAGCAAGCCTGGACAGTAAATAAAGTATCATCATACTACAAAACACTCCACACCCAAAAATCCTTTAAGACTTTGAATTACAGTTTACATGAGTTTCAAAGATAGGAATGCGAGGTAGTATGCTTGCCACTTCACGGAAAAAATGCCTCAATATAGTACGGCTGTCTAATTATGGTTACCCATGACTATTGCTTCGTTTGTTAATTTATTCCTTGCGTCTCATTATTACTTCCACCAAAGAGGGTAATTACACTGTTGAATTTTAAATTAAGTGCATTCCGCAATGAAAACGAAACAATGCCACAGGAGATGATGCAGGTGAATTGGAGGACATGAAAATGAAACAAATTGGGAAAAAAACAAATTTAAAAAAAGGAAATGCTTTTCTTTCAGGAAAAAAACTATAATAAAAATAATCCCGATAAACATTGAAGCAAAAATGCCCCGACCGTGATGGTACGTGGTTAAAAAAAAAAATATCCATGCCTCTGCATGCCCTACAAGTGGGAAAAAAGAAAACAAAAAAGAAAATCTTAAATAGCCTTTGTTGATATATACCCTGTGTTATATGAATGAAGACTATACAAAGTTGTGTAAATCAGACTACAACAACGTCGAACAAACACTACTACAGCAGGATGTTCATCTGTTTGGACTACTCACACAGGCCCAAGATCAACACGCCAAAAACAAATATTTCTGACCTTTTTTTTTTTTATTTATTTATTTTTTTTACAGACTACTTTTAACATTTGCTATGCAATTTCACGTTTCGGGCCAAATAATTGCGTGGCAAAAAAAAACATTGTAAATTTTCTATTAAAAGCAGTCTAATAAATCAACCCTCAAAAGGCAGGCTAAAAACTATGGCATTCTCTTCGTTATTTTTCCAGTTTTTCTACTCTTAACAAGTTCAGGCTGACTTTGCTTCCAGAGGATGCTCTTTCACATTTTTGACAAGCTGCATGAAAAATGGCTTTAAATTAAACTTTTAACCTGGAAATGGACATATAAAAAACAGTGCTCAAATTCTTCATTGCTTTACAGTGATCCTCTTCATCGTCCTCTCTGTGAATCTAATTTAGTTCATGACTCAGTTTTCATGAGGAACACTCTGATCAAATACAGGAACAAAATACATAGTTAATGTCATCCATCCAATAAAGGAAAGATAACCGAAAGAGACGTAAACATGGCCCGCCCTCGCAGATGGCCGTGTGGTTCAGTACAATTAAATAATCTCTCAGATCCTGGAGATAGTTTTGTTGCATCTGGAAGAATCTTAATAGTTTGTTTTTATTCCCACCTATAGGCTAAAAATTGAGCGAAAGTACAATAATAGTACTACAAGCACCAAGAAAGTTATTATACAACAAGATGGTGGCCAGTGTTGAGCTTAGAACTGCTGATTTCACCATGATCTAAACCAAAACAAAAACCCGAGGAGAGGGGGTCTAAAAAGACCGGAAATGTGGGTTTGTGGCCTGGGCGCTGTCAGGTGGTAAGAGGTCAGGGGTCAGAGGTGAACAAAAGCTTCAAAAGCCCCACACAGAGCCAAGCGGAGGCCACCGGACATTCTCACTCACTGTCTGTCTCCATTTACCTCTCCCCGCACACTTTAGTGAGTTAGTTTGACTTTGAAGTACTACATCAATTTGTCATGTGTAAATGGCCATACAATTGGAGTCCTTCAAAACATCAGTGGTGTCTCCATTTACTTCCAATATTGGACACTGAGTGTCTGGGGAAAAGAAAAAGCCAAACACCTGCAGGAACAGCAGCATTTAAAAGCTTTCACTGGACCAGTCTCGTCAGCCTTTTCCCTCTGAGGTTTTCAAAGCCAAGTTGAAGCTGTGTTAAAAGTTGCAAAGTCCTTTATAGCTTGAGTCATACATTACGCACCAGGAACAAAAAAAAGTCACTTCTTCCTCTCCAGTATGCCCACGTGCACACAGACATGATGACCGAGTGCATAATAGAGTTTGCGCTCTCTCATCATACAATCGCAACATGTATTTTAAAGCAGCCGACGTATGCAAAACAGATTCACCCCAACTACGAGCTTCAAGACCTGTTGCATTTTAAAGAGTCCCATCACCAATCTTCATCAGAGTTGGAGTGTGTGCGAGAGTGGGCGGACGTGAGACTGAATTAATGAGTTGCGTGTTATCAGATATGTGAGATTACTAATCAGATCTTTGACAAAGGCCATTTGTGTGAAGGTTTTTGCCGCTCTCTGTCACATGCCATGACGACATGTCATACATAAACTAATATGTTCAGATTTTCTGTTGACATTATGTCAGGCTGGCCAAATGCTTCAACAGGACTTTGGTGCTATAGTTTCGTCCAGGTTACATCAGCCAGAAGAAAACAGGCTTTGGCTCAATGAGACACATCACTGTGCTCCTTTGTTCACGTTATCAAAATGAAATGAAAGTTACATCGCTCCCATGCTTGGCAGTATGGCGAAGATTTATTTTGGTAAATACGTTATCGCAACATGCGGACAGAATTGTTGGGGCCCCACAGTTGATGAAAGAAAAACCCACAGCGGTCACATAGATAATTTGTATCGGACAAAAGTAATCCATCCATCCACTATCTGGTTTGCGGTTGTACTGGAGCCTATCCCAGCCTATCCTATCTTTGAGCAGTAAGCGGGGTAGACCCTGAACTGGTTGTCAGCCAATCGCAGGGTACACAAAGACAAACAACCAATCCTCGCTCATAATCATGCCTACGGACAATTTACAGTGTTCAATTATCCTATCATGTCTATGGAATGTGGGAGGAAATCTGAGTACCCGGGGAAAACTCACGCAAGAGAACATGCAAATTCCACACAGGAAAACCGGGGCTGAAATCAAAACCACGACCTCTGTACTTTGAGGCGGACGTGCGAACCAGTCCACAACCATGCTGCCCAAAAGTAAAAATAAAAATACAAAAATTATGAAAATAACAAAAATCTGACATTGCTTTTGAATTGTTCAACAGAATTATTTTAAAAACTTATGAAGCTTGACAAAAATGTGAGTAGGCTTAACTTCATATTTTGTTGTACAACCTTTTGAGGAATTGCTGCAATGAAATTATGTCAGTGAGACTTCTGCACTTCTCTTCAGATGTTTTGTCCTAGTCTTCATGAGCAAACTGCACTCGATGCCTCAGTTGTCTGCTTTTTTTTTTAGCTTTTACCTTTAATGTGCTTGTCTATATATTTTGATCAGTTGAGAGTCGGCAAGTACAACAAGAACTGATGAATATCAAATGACAAACTCCATCTGATGATGATTCTCGCCAGTAATGTATTTACAGACGAAACAGTCCGGCAAAGTGTTTAGAGGCTGGTGAAACCAATGCAAGTAATTATTTCAGCATGTAAAATAGACACGCATTGACAAATATTGTTCTGTGTGCGACAATAGAGAGAAAACTCCCACTACACTAAGAAACAGATAAGAGCAGAATGATTTCATGTTTACTTGGAAACGAGACCAGTGAAAAAGGAGCTTATCGTGCCAAAAATGGTTCAAGTTGCCCGTTGATACGTTACAAAAGCAGATCTATAACAACATACTCACACTGACCTACTTCGATGGTGGTTGCAGCTGTCATAAACGTATGCATATGAATGACACATTCACTGGCATTCTGTTCTCCCTTCCATTTGTACACACAAGTACGTATGGATGTTTTGTCTGTCAAGTGACCTGGGGGGGAAAACGTGTCCTTACTCAATTTGAGTACTTCAATTGGGGGAAAAAAATGCTCAGGAATTTTGTCTGCCTCGGGTACCCGTTTATTTGATGTTCATTGTCGGGAAGACAGTTAAGCCAGCCATAGAGATACTTTGCAGGATGGAAAGCAGTTAGCCACTAAGCGAGTAGGATGGCAATAGCTGTCAGACTACATGAGGGAAACAAAACCCCCACAAAGTCACCAACAATGTTTTTTAAATATTGGAAAACAATAACGGGTGCTGAACCGTAAATATGTGGGGGTCCACTGTAATTTATTAATTCAATTGATAACCCATCAGTAACAGCTCTAATAGCCCACAGAGACATCACACTACATTATTCGCACTATAATTTGTGACCCTCTGCTAGTGGAAGTAGTAGTAGTAACAAAGCCTCCTTTCAAAATGTGCCTTTTGATGAAAGGGTGAAGTGTTCCCACACAGATGCTGGGTATGTGAATAGCAGAAGGTCCTTCAGGTCATCGGATGGAGTGCACGTAAAGGGAGGGGCTGGGAGTGCGCGTCTCGCGTTTCCATAGAAACCCAATACAGATGCAACCACCTGGTTGGATGAGCCCAAGATGGGGAGCAGAGAGGGTCCCACTTTAGGTTGTTTACCGTGCAAAGAGAAATCTGTTCGGCATGTTTTGATTCACCAGTACAAAGTGTTTGTAATCTGAAGGGCAGTTTTTGGGCGTGTAAAGAATAACACGGACCACAAACAAACAGCGCGGACCTCACAATGGTTATTCACTAAAGTCAAATGAAGTTCAAGTGCCTTAGCATAACAAATGAATTTGTCCCAAAGGCAAATTAGGTAAGTGTCTAAATTTAACATTTTCACCCGCTGGGGATGAAAATTGTTGCCATCATAATTTGCATATTTGTTTCACATTTTTCAACGACACCATACGTTTAATAAGACAAACCTTATCCGGTTTTCTTGTTTATCCAATCCATAAAACAATTACAATTTTAAAGGCACAATTCAATAATGGAAAAAAATAACTAGAGTAAACCTGAACTTTCTTACATGTTACAATGTTTTACAATTATGGCAACAATGCGGACATTTTTGCCACTCACCCTTTGCAGCCTGCCTCTGGGTGTCTGCCTGGTGAAAAAGGAGAAGAGGAAGGAGAGGAAGAGTGAGACAAACCTGCTACTGACAGTTTGCGCTACCTGATCCACCACTGCCTATGGGAGAGACAGACACACACATGCTTAGAGCAGTGCAGAGGGGAGGGGGCAGCTGAAGAGCAAAGTGAAGTGGTGCCGCCATTCTCCGTTGCCAACGCAACCGACGCTCTTTCAAAGAAATCATCCAATAGCAAACATACGCAATTGTTTTCAGACAAAAGTCACATGACTGCTCTAACGCCACTCCCAAATGGTGAGTTTAGAAGGGAGGGGGAGACAAGCATGGCGCTTGCGGGTGGCATGTAAAGACAAGGGGAGGCGGAAAAAAAAGGGGATTAAACACATTAAAAAAAAGATGATTGTTGAGGACCGAGCTATGCTTGCTAGCAAAACACAAATACTGCAGCTTTAGAATATCATGCTTAATTTGCAGCTAAACATTATGTTCAATGCCAATAGTGCAGAATCAATGACTGCATGTGTGCACGCACACACTTTAATGTTTGGTTAATTTATTCAAACAGCTTCAGTAAAAAAACTAATAAAAACTGAACAGTCAGCATAGAGTTAAAAACGTGTAGGGTGAAGCTATCAAGCCGTTCAGATAAGAAAATCATTGACCGCAACATAAAATTAATCAGCAGGGAAAATCATTGACAACATGTCAACATAAAATTCATCACCTCACACAGTAAAATTAAGTAATGAATGTCTAAAAAATGTCCAGTAGTAAATAATTATTCAAGTTTTGAAGAAGGTTAAGTCATGAAAAACTGTAGATATGATCACTGTTCTTGTGTAAACTTCTGTGACGTTTCAAATTCCAGCCAATTCAAGTCGATTGCTTACTTTTTAAAGAAAGATGGAAAGTAATTTTTTTTTTTTTTTTAACCTGGCCTGTTTGGCTAGTAAATCATGCAGAACGGTGTCTGTGTATTCCTTATCATGCCAGAATACTTTTGCTATGCAACAGGACAGTTTGACATACTCATCGTGTTGTTTGTGTTTGATATTTATTGGAAATGCAGTAAAACAGAACGAGATGGGACAAACAGAGAAAAAACAGAAAACATGGGCAAAAAAAGAACAAAACAAATGATATATAATAGCATAACAAATGGCAAATACTACAGGATAGGACAGGACGGGACAGGCGTGGAGAGTCAGACAATGCGACCACTGTGTGGTAAGCAGTTAGAGCAGGGCAAGTTATGACAATTTGATTGTGATTTCCATTTTGACTTCTCATGATCAAAAAAACACAAAGAAAAATTAGGAACGTGCTGAAGGGCATGGTGTGTGGTTAGAAGTACTTAATAGCAATTAAATAGTGGCCCAACACCAAGCAATTGCTTCGGTGTTTCCCCATTATTGTTATAAGTTTTTAGGTGTGTCTGATACTGATGTTCAGGGACAATCAGGACAGACACTATACTGCCGAGGTGGACATGCAGGCTTATGACCCCTAATTGTGGTGCAACCCCAAATAATTGTTAATATGTATTGACATACAAAATCGTGGCTCTTCATGAGTCAACCCAAGATTCATAGTTTAACCACATACTGATCTCACAGGAAAACATTAAGACGACTACACAACAACCAATATACTTAGTGATCTAATGTTTTGTAAGTCAACAATAACCAACACAAGATAAATTAAGGATGTAGTCTACAGATTGAAGCGAATCCCTCGTCCAGGGAAATCTGCTCAGTTTTATGGTTATTAACAAAGGATCCAATGCAATGCTTACTAAAACACCACACCAACATCAAAAATGTTCATCTATTATAGTTCATTTGACCATATTATAGCCAAATATGATCTATATTTTTAACATCAAAATCAGCAGAAAATATATATATTTGAGGTAATGAGGTAATAAATGAAATGAAAATAAATCATGACAACAACGATAAGGAAGACACAAGAGCAGAGAAGGGTTGTGGAAAGCAATCATCTGAAACAGGCAAATACAAGAGCTGCAGGAATACAATTGTAAGTGAGATGGAAACATAAATGTGCTGTTCTAAGTTTGAGCACACATCAGAGGTTCAAATGCAATTTTATCTTGCTGTTAAAACTGACCCTAATTCTTTTTTAAAGTGAGAATTCTGAGAATTAAGTGACAATTCTGACGCTAAAGTGAGAAATCTGACTTTTATCTTAGATTAAAGTCAGAATTCCCACTTTAAAGTGAGACATCTGAAATATCTCAGAATTCTGAGAAAGTGAGAATTCCCACTTTAAGTTAGAATCCTCATTTTAAAGTCACAATTCTGACTTAATTCACAGAATCTTTACTTTAAAGTGAACTCTGACTTTATGTTCCCACATTTAAAGTCATCATTCTCACTTTAATCTTAGAATTATGAGAATAATAATAAAGTCATAATTCAGACATTTAGGTTCCAAGTCCGAATTTTGACTTTAAAGTGGGAATTCTGAGAATAAAGTCAGAATCCTGTCATTTTTTTAAATTTATTTCTTCACTGGCCCTAATCCTCTTCATACCATATTAGTGTTGTCATAAATGTGAATGGAAATTAACCCCAAGAACCAACCACAGCACTTGTATTATAATCGAGGATGAGAATGACTCTTCTAATACAAACATCCACTCTGACTCATTATAGCACATTTGGACGATTTGTAGGTGGGTGTTATTCTTGCTTGTCCAACCATTGTTTTTAGGAGGCCTACTGAGATGTTTCTAACACTTTTGTGAAGTTGTTTGAGCTACATGAGAAATAGCACAACGCTGTTTATCGGATGTGCCTTAATTAACGCTAATACCTGATACACAAATCTACTTATTAAAACTAGTCTCCAGCGCGACGTGCAACTGCAGCGAATTTCATGAGAGTCCGTTTCAAGTTTTTTCCGAGTTTGAATCGGCAGGTGCACCACTTGTTGCGTCACAGAGCGATGAGCGACAGTCACTAACAGAACGAGACTGGAATGTACTTCATATTAGTGACACACAGCAAGACGCCAAATGGAAGACAATTGGACACAACTTACAAGGAGAAGTCGAGCAGCGGACGTTTAAAAAACACGATTAACAGCCGACTCTTGTTACCCCACGGTGCATGGTTGCCACAACATTCCGGAAATGAATAAATGCGACTTCCGGTTGCTGTTTCAAACTAAAGTATTACAAACTAAAGCACCCACAAGGCTAAAAAATCTGATGTATTAATTCGGGGGCGGTTCGATGGTGGTCCTTGAAATAAATGCAAGCATGAATAATTTTAACTTAAGTCAATACGTACAGATCATACATGCGTTAACAAATTTATTAGACCGCCATAATTTGATGTTCAAACGGTAGTATGTTGAAACTTGTTATTCGAAGTGATTTATAAATTAATGTTCATAATTTTTTATTTACTTACATTGCTGAAGAGAAAAAAAAAATGTTTTTATGTGCATGTCGGATTCATACATAATTAATTTTTGACTTGCCATAAAATTCAATGATCCTGTTCAAATTGTGAGCTACGATTACACTGGTCAACAGCAAATTTTAATCAGAGATAGCTTTATGTATCTAAATGTATTTATGATGCTGATTTAACTCACCGTTTTCAAGCACATTACGATTTTGAGGTATTTCCTTATTTTATTATATTACTGCAGTAAATATCTTACAATATAAAAAATATTATTACTAAAACCTGATGTGTAAGAGGAAATGAAAGATATGGAATTAGTGGGAAATTCCCGATAAACAATTATTCACAATTATTATTTTCAATTACTCTACTAATCTGATTTTTTAAGAAATTTCTTCCTTGATTTAAAAAAAACAAAGCAAAAAACAAAAACAGAACATTATTTCAAATTGCGGAAAAACAAATCAATTATGATTTGGTTTCTGGTTTTGTCCATAAAATGAAAATATTGGGCAAAAATTAGATTAATTAAAAGTAGTTGCCGGCAACTGTCTTTTCTTTATTGATTTTCCACAAAGACAATCAGTGTAGTTCCATGTGGTACAACAGATATTAAAGAATATTTATTGTTGAGAGGCGGATGCAATGCTGAGGGGGGCGCGTGTGACCCTAGGGAACATGCTTTTTTTCCCACCGTACTACAATAAAGTGTAATTGCACATTTACTCCAGTAGTTGGCAGTGGCGCTCTCCTTGGCCATTATGCTCAGCGAGTATTAACTCTACGGTGTAGGTTTGTTTGGCAACAAAAATGCTATTATTCATATTTGCGGGGGAGAGTGGGTAGTGGCGGTGGGCATGAATTGTTTTCTTCTGGCTAGGGAGGGCGTAACAGAAAATAATTGAGAAGCACTGCACGAGACACATCTCAATGATGATATCTAATGGTAATTTTCCAGTCCACTGAAAAGCACATCATGATGCTGGATGGTCTCTAGTCATTTGAATGTCAGGTTGTCTATGTACAAAAACAACAAAACAGTTGTAACATTCCCAGAGTGTTTTATTAACTTTAGTTATTAACGCTGGAGTATTTTTTTTTTCTTTACTTCAGAATCGGTTTTGTTTTTAGCAGTGCAATTTCATAATTCATATAACTGGTACAAATAGGACAACTACTTACTTGCATTGCAACATCCAGGAAATTTTTACTTAGTTGTGAATGTCAACAGAAATTAAGTTCATCTTGCTGAGAATGGAATGCTCCTCCCGAAGGGAACTTGTAATCTTGCATTTACATTACTTTACAAACATGTCCCAAACCTGCCTCAACTCATACTATTGGTATTTCCAGGTATTCCAAGGTAGAGTTCCTGAAAAAAAATGACTCATCTGCAGTCAAAACAAAGACGTTTCCTTAGGCGAAAACACATTCCATCAATTTTCAAGGCATGAGCGAAGAGTGTGTTGCTTGTCCAAAAATTTCTCTCCACAGTATTCCATTGAGTCTGTTTGCTCAATTTACAATCAACATTCTAGCTATATGTTGGTTGCAAATGGGACGTGTTCATTGACAAGTTACAATAAATTTGGCCTTTCTGAGGATATTAAGGGCCACATGCAACCAAAATTCTCATTTTTCACATGGCGGAGCATTCACACAAACACCCTGAGCACTCCTAGGACCACGGTGAGCAAAATCAGACATGAACATGGCGGCCAAATCAGTATCACAACTGTCCAAAACCTGAGATCATAACATGTTACACGATGTAGATATGCCACAAAAATTCAAACCAGCTGGATATCATCATTTTATAGAGATTTGTGACATGAATGAAATGAGCCCTATGTTCTGAAAATTAGTTAATGCCATATTTTATGTTGTGAATCAGCCTTCACTGACTTGTCCAGTCATCAATATATGTAAATAGGTTTGTACGAATCAAGTGCTAATAAATTTGTGCTGCAATATTTGCTTTTCTAATATCAAAACTATGATCAAGTGGAGACTGGAGAATCACAATATGTGAATATAAAAGGAGTAAAAAAGGACACTTAAATGTTGAATAATGTTATTACTTGTTTTTATTATTCAGTAATTGTTGAGATGTTTAACTTCTTAGATAATACATCAATAAAGAGTTCAAGGAAATTGGAACCTTTTCTAAAATTCCTACTTTTTAAATGATGCAAAACATTAAGTCAAAATATTTTGTTGTAAATGTGAATTAGTACATAGATCAACTTAAGTTGTCAGATCATATACATAAAACAGAATTTAAAAGCAGGACAAAGTGACCTCAATTTCATAACTCACTGTAGATTCTTTGGTTAAATGTTATCACAGATGTGCACCAATACCATTTGACATACTGCATTGCTAAGCCAATCACCAGGGCTTGCAGTGATGACTAACACAAACTTGTATACCGTATGTCACTGGTCGCTGTTAATTTTTTTTTTTAAATAAATTAATGATAATTGACTCACAGAGTGAAACAAGTTTCAACTCACCTTTTGTAAAAATGTATCTGAAGCACATGGAAGCGATGAGGTCGTGTGTGACAATAATTACATGGCATCGTCCTCCTCGTCCTTCCAACGCCTTGTGCTGGACCACCTAAAGAACATCACATTTAAAAAAAGGTACATTAGGACCGACATTTAGTATACTAAAATAGTCGACGCGTCCAGCCATTTTCAACAGACAGCCTATCCTGTTGATGGTGGTGGAACTTTTTTTCCCCCTTGGAGTATGGGGGGGCAAGGATATTTCAGTGGGTCTGCACAAACAAAATATCTTGTTTTTTATTTTTTACAAAATTTGTCAGAAAACGCTGATAAAAAAAAGTCATTAAATGTTCCCTACCGGGGACGGAGGAAATTTGAAAAAAAAATCCCAGAAAAAAAAAAGCGGAAAATACCCAAAAAGTCAATTACCTGGTCTGGCCAGTGTCCCTGTGGTCCCCGCTGTCGCTCCGCCAGTGGGTTGTGGGCAGCTGAAGCCTATCTGAGCTGGCTCCAGGTGAGAGACTACAAGCTGAACTGATCCAAAAACAATCCATAGCAAATACAGTATAGCCCGACTGCCATTCTCTCGTATTCACACCGACCTGAAACGAAAACAGTTTGACAATGAAAATCTGCTTTAAACCATTTATTTGGACTAGGAGTGTACCACGCATCTAAAACAAATTTCAGTGTAAATGTTGATTTGCCTTTGAAAAATCACCCAATTAAAGATCTCTGGGGGGGGGCTTTGCTTAGCTGCCCACTTGTCCAGTGTATGCACTCTGTATATGCATGACGGTGAAAGAGACTTCAATCTTATTTTTGATATATATTACACTTGGTCACATTTGTTTGTTATTGAGTCAAATACTTACTAATTGACACATTTAATTGATGTGTAACAAGTGAAATACACCCACTGGCCTTGTTTGCGTTTGCTTTAAACAGTGGAATATCACGGGGCAGTGACTATGTCTGCAATGGTTTTGTCAATGGTATTTAAAAATGAAGAGTTTCAGTTTTTATGATACAGTCTAGTAAAGTGGACCCCCATTTAGTTGTGGGGGATATAGGCCAGCCGTGAATAGTCAAAAACAGTGCATAATTGACATCCATCCATTTCAATGCATTGGAAAATTAATTCCCCCAAAATTCTTCCAAAACGCAGCTATCTTCGGACAGTAGGCGGGGGACACCCTGAACTGGTTGCCAGCCAGTTGTAGGGCACACAGAGACAAACAACCATCCGCGCTCACACTCATACCTAGGGGCAATTTAGAGTGTTCAATCGACTTTCTTTCTATCCTAATTTCTTGTTGCATGATCACAGAAAACAGAGCCACAACCAAATAGGTAAACAATGAATCGATTAAATTACAAGTATTCTGAAGCAATGGAAAGAGTTGATGGAAAAGATGCACCTTGTTATGCAAGAGCAAGTGTCATGGCTGAATGGCAATGAGCCAACACATGTTCACATACTGTACTTCAAACATGCCTGTTCCTAACATGTTTACAAGCCTTAATCCACACTGTAGAAGGAAGCCTCAAACATGTACATCCAACGGCATGTTTTTCGCCCACTACTTGAATCCTGGGAATAATATAAGTGGTCGCTGCCTGAAAAATATCCATTCCTGAAAGACATGCTAATAATCTTACAAAACACAGTACATCTAGTTTTTTATTTAGAAGGATTACTACTCATCATATGGCTTTGATGATGTCACAGAATGTGTGCTTGTCTTGTTACAATATAATGATATCATGGCTATGATGCCATCAAACATAGTATTGGGAGAATATCTTGTGTTGAAATGCATTACCCTATAAGAAAAGTAATTCACCCACATAATAAGTATAAGAACTTGGTGAATCTCAATGACCTTTTCCCCTGAAAGAAGAAACTGCCAATCATGTTACCGGATAAGGTTAGGTTAGCAAATTGTTTCAGTGGGCTTTGGTCTGAATAGCATTCTCTCAATTGTTTATACACACCAAATATAATTGTCTCTCAGCTACTGGAAGTCATTCTTGGTGGATTTACTCCCAACTGCTGAGTAAATAATGGTAATGTTCATCCATGTAAACTCATTAAATACAATGCCAATATGAATGCATAAAATAGAATTGTGTTTATATACTTAGTTACATGGGCCCTGACTGTACTCATGTTAGTTATTTTTTCTGTTTATTTCATTCTCAACTTCTCAATTTATTGATGCATGGATAGTTTGGTTTACATGCTACATCCAATGCTGCTGACTATTTCTGCCGCTGTTCACATTCACTGCAGTCATGCACTCCTCCATTGAACTGGGCAAAATTAATCAACATTTAATAGCGATTTCTATTTGGCTTCTCACAATCTTAAAATTATGTTAATCAAAGAAAAACTATTTATGTACAGAAGGGCGTACTGCATTTACAAGTTCTCAGCGTTGAGAAAGTATCCCGAATGTTGCTTGTGCAGCAAGCGTGTGACGTGTATGTGATTCTGCCGGCCCTGAGCATGCTTTAAACTGCTGAATGACACGCCGTTGTTGGAGTTTACTGTAACCAAAACACACAAAAAAAAATTCCACACAATGTATTGTTAAATACAAGATAAGTTGCACTAAAAAAGGTGCTTATGCTAAAGACAATATAAAAGCCAATTGAGATGCTAACCGGAAATAGTACCTCGATGTCCGTGAGTGATATTCCTTCAAATAACGAATATTCATGCACAAACGCTATGGGAACGTATGTACACAGGTAAAGCCATCATACTTAAAGGCACATATTCTTCCCAATCTATGAAAAACGTGCTATGTGTCAATAGAGCTCAATAGCAACTTTATGTGTACGCCATGCATGCAGGCACCACCGTACCCCTAACAGGCCAATGCGTACACAACAGGAACAGCGGGTATTTATTTTTATTTGTTCTTGGCATCCCAAGTTAGCCCAGTAAGTCCCCAGACTTGTGAAAATAAATGTAGAATAAAATCAGACACAAATAAATATGATAAAGAGAAAAGGGAGATGCTTTTTCATGCTGTGAATGTATGCAGATATGCAAGGCCGTCAGCAAAGGTCTGGATGCAGCAGAATGAAAATGCAAGTGGCTTGAATGTTCATAGTCATTGTGTACGTAACAAAAAGAATGGGCATGAGAATATGATGCTACTTTTGAGAAGTTGAGTTTTAGTAGATAAAATCAAAATCATTGACTCGTCATTTCATAAATTGTTATTTTCAATCAGCTGCGATTGGCTGGCAACCAGTTCACGGTGTACTCTGTCTGCCGCCTGAATGCATGAACAACAATCCAGTTAATCACAATTATTTTTTTTCCATAATGACACAGCCCTAGTCTGCCATTCACATCCGCATACTGTATAGTATTTATTATTTATGTGGAGTTGCCATATATACTGCTGCTCTATTTCTGCTCCCTCACATTGCTTGATGTTTTATGTTCGAAGTTGTGTACAGCACTTTGTCCGTTGTGTTTTTTTTAAGGGCTCGCTCGCTCTTTCTCTCTCTCTCTCTCGCTCTCTCTCTCTCCATATATATATATATATATATATATATATATATATATATGTATATATATATATTTATATATATATATATATATATATATATATATATATATATATAAAATATTACTGAGGTAATGCAAGCATGGAGGCGCTTTAAAAAGACAGGACGGACAGGGACGTAGGACGATTATCAGGTCGCGGATTTGGGACAGACTGGCAAACAGATAAATAGAAAGATAAACTTAAAATGTAACACTGACAATCAACTATTTGCGAGTTTTCCAAACTTCAGAGACTGTCCGGCAAAGTTTTTCTGGGGTGGATGTACTAATGTTAATAATACTGTAATGTGCTGACGTCACCTCACAGTGGGGATCTGATGACAATTCAACAGCAATATGACATCAACATCATATGTCATATTGACAATTACATTGCCACTTTCCTTGGATTGATTTGTCCTCTACCTTTTTATGATATTTTCTGTATTTGTGGGAAAATGCCAGCGTGTGCTAGCTATCGAGCAACAAGCTTTGCTGACCACTAATGTGGATAAACACGTTGCTCCCGAGTCGCTCATAATCACCATGGCAGCGAATGGATAGCACATTAATTTACTGTAATGACAAAAATGTGCATAGTAGCAAAACATTGTGTCACATTAAGGTTTTAAAGTAAGTGTTCTATTTTGATTGTCCTACAAAAAATGTAATTAAATGAAACATTAATTGCATTTTATTTTTGTCTCCAAGGTTGATGCAAAAACCACCCTGGAGTATACACCCAGTCACAAGAAAATCTGCTTACATCTCTCTGGTAATACCAAAAAAACGTTGCGAAGTTTTCTGCAATCAATCACCGTCGGCCTTCAGGAAACCCCATTAAGTTGCCGCCCCTGCCAGCAGAGTGTCCTCCGACATAAGAGCGAGCCTAAAAACAAACCTGCTCGGCAAGCTGCCTTGAAACCTGTCTCTGTGGCCCCTCATTTAACCAAACTGCGGTATAACGTCCCAGAAAAGGGTGTTCATTTACCAAGGACTACTAAATTGAAGAGTAGTGTAAGGGAGTGTAAGGTATATCAACAAAACATCCGCCCATCGATACATCGGGCTCCCAAGAACATTAGGGAAACTTGCACACTATCAATGGCCATTGGCCCTCAAATAACCAAACTGGATGTTAAAGCCAATCAGCAGAATGCCCCACCACCAATCTACAAGAACGCTCGAGGCACTCAGCAAATTCTATTTCAAACCATCACCTTGGACTTTGACAAATCCAAAGGGAATCGACCCAACCAACAGCAGAGTACACGCCCGCCAAAGACACATATTCAGAAAACCAATCTCCAGTGTAGTTCATATGAGAGGATTATCCATCCACCAATCCACAGTGAGGTACGAAAAATCGGTCAGGACATTCCACAATCCTTTCCCGTGGTCCCTTACATCACACAAGTGCAGTCCAGGCCCCATCAGCAGAAGAAAAACAACCTGGAATGCCGGCACAATCAACACCGTGTCCGTCCACCAATCCGCAAGGATTGTAAACACAATCATCAAGAAATCTCAAAGGGCCTTCAGATAACCCAACTGGAATATCCGAATAGGCACACTATGCACCCAATCCACAGGTACGATAAAGACATTCAACAAGCTTCTTCTGTACGACCCATCACCTTGGTCCCTGATATATCCCAACTGCGGTGTAGCTCCTATCAGCATGGTGTCCGCCGACCAACTGACAAGTCCAATAAAGTTACTCATAAAGATATTCCTGAAGCCATCTGCATGGGTCTGCAGAAAACCGATTTCAAGTCCAACACAGATCATACATTTGTCCACACATCAGTCCAAAAGGATACTTGTGACACTTGCTCTCACTTCACACGAGTGGAATTTTGTCCTAATCCGAAGAGTAGTCATAAAGTCCACAAGAGTATGAAACACAATCGGCCAGTTGACCCAAAACCCATTTCTATGTGCCTTCAGATAACCCCACTCTAGTGTGGTCTGCAAGCTGTTCATCCAACAATTCATAAGGATGCACAACTCATTAAACTGTACAATTAGGAGGAGGCCACTAAAGCCACGACTATTCTGTGCAAAGGTTCAAGCTGGTACCCCACAACAACCTTGGATTTGTAGTTTTCCGTGAAGCTTTTGGACTCCACTGGACTTCACTCAGGTTTATCTGAGAGCTCTTATCCGCTCTGTTGGTTGTTTGTCAATGGGATTGTCATTGATTGTCCAGCCAAGGACCGTACACGTTTTTAAATCTGTCTTGAGATGACGAGAGGCAGTACAAGAGGTCAAAATCCCTAGAAAGCAATTTAATCTACAGTACAGTATCTTCTGATGACAGATTGACAAAGATGCTTGAAGTAGCTGGGCTTAAATTTTACAGAAACTACTCCCAGTCTACATCTGCAGCAGTATTAGCTATATTTTATTTTTTACATGTTATTCTTTATTTGTGATGGTGTTGATTATTTTCCTGACACAGATTATCTGTTCTGCAACTGCATGAGCATTACCTGATAAGAGAATAAGTATAAGTGAAATGAAATTTAAACAAAAATAATTAAAAAAAAATGTCTCTTGATAAAAGTCCATAGAGGTTTTACTCTTATAAGTCAAGGCTTGGAAAAGAATTAAGGGCAAGCATAAGGGGTAAGTGTGAGCATGGCGGCATGTGAGGGTGGCTAAACCTTCCACATCATCGATTCTCAAGGCGTACTCCGAGGGGTTTGTGAGATTTTAAATTATATTGAAAAGGTAACACCAATTAAAACAAAAAAGCATGAGCAGTTGCCTCCCATACACCAAAAATAACAAAGCTCTCATTGAAGTATAAGGAGCTAGACAGTCCGTCCCGGGGGTGGAACGGTCTGTCCCTAACAGTGTTTTATATATAGGTGTTTTACGATTATTATTAGAATTTTTTTCCAGTTTTGGCTTTTATTTAAAATTAAGTTAATGATTTCTTCTTGAGAACAGGTCTGCACTATGACCCCTGAAGGTGACTTTGTAAGTAATTATTTTATTTTTCCATTATTTACGTGCAAAATATTTACTATATATCTATAGATATAGATATATAGAAAGGGTGAGAGAGAGAGAGAGAGAGAGAAACTTGCTTCCAATTGAGCCCCTCATACACTTGCTCGCAACATGTACTCCATGTATGACAATGTCTAAACTGAGGTCTTACATGATCTTTTACAGTATCAACGATTTTTCTATAGTAATATATACCTGGATATAAAAGTCCCAAGACTGAGAGGGGCCCTGAGAAAATATTTTTAATTCACGGCAACTGACATGACTTGCACACTCCTACAGACTTATAACCATGCAGTGAGACTATAGTCACTCCTTTTTCATTGACCAAGTATAACATCTTACCCATGATCTTGGCTTGGAATACATGTGTATTGCTATTTACCAACAACTACTTTAGCAACCGAAAGCATGAACTCATTTCTTGTCTCTGTCTTTTTTTTCCCCTAAACCAGCAGTAATGTATCGTTTAGACATAGTGCCCCCAAGTGGCACATAAGGCTATCACATCACGAGTCACCAATATGTACAAACAGAAACAGTTAAACCAATCTATTTTTTTTTAACCGTAAACCTGAGTCACAATTTGTTCATTCATATTGTGTAATATAATTCGCGCAAAATATAAATATTTCAAGTAAAATAAGAAGTCCTTAAAACAAAACGGCACCAATACTTTCTTACCATTGCTGCACAACATTTTTTTTTTTAGTTCTGTAGTCATTCATTTCTATTGCGAGGTCATGTTACGAAATGCAACAGTGTAACAAGTCGGCAAAACGGTGACGTGAGTTGAAATTTTTTTTCTTTTTTTACCCTTTGCAGTTGGACCTCAGGCATAAAAAAACAAAACAAAAAACAACAAATAAAAAACGTTCATTGTCACCAGTGACATTTCAATAAAGCAGATCAATAATATATATCCAATCCAGATTTAAGAATGCTGCTAATTCTGGTGTCTCATTCTGAAGGTACTTGAAGCTGCCGTTCTGTCCAGGATCTTTCACAATTAACTTTTGTTGCCAGGCTGTACACATCCATCTCTAAACTGAAAGACAGAGAGATGTAATCTAATTAAATTCAAGCACAATTTAAGAAATTTGCAATCACTTTTTGTCATTTTCATTGTCATTCACATTAGATTGCAGGTAGCAGCAGACGGTCATTTTCACAGGACTGTTTATTGCATCTCTTCATTGAATGGGAATAGTGCTCAACTACTTCAGAGAAGTGTCCCAAAAACTGTTGATTTCATTTAAATAAAGGATCACACTTATGTACGGTACAAATTAAATGAGTCATACACCTGATCAGGTTTTCCAATTCTTTTTAACATAATTTTTCCGATTGAGTCATATTAGAGATCACATTTATGGTGGAAAATGTAGAGGTGTTTTTTTTTTTTTTGTATCACTTTTATTCTCAAAACCTGGCATTTGAACAGAGTCTGTGCTGCACAGTTGAAATTTAATGGTGTCGGCATTGAGGAGGTGTTCAAAGTGTTCTCAAGTGAAGGTCAGCAGTGCCCAGTCTCCACTGTACAGTTTTCATGGTGCACTGCTTCCCCCTCCTGAGACGGCGAATGATGGACCAGAATGTTGTAAAAAAATAAAAGTTGAAAAAGACATGAAACACTTTTTACAAATTATAATAATAATGGTTTACCGGGAATCCTTGCGCCGTCCTCCCAAGCTACTGGGTTTATATGGACAGGGAATGCTTAAAGGCGATAGCTGGCCAGGGTCATTTATCCTTGTCAACTGTTGCGTCAATGGCAGGCCAGTTTGCGCAGTGCTTGTAGCCTTCACAACTTTGTATCCTTCGCTGCAGGAATGAAGCTTGCGTTCTGAATTGTGCGAGTTGATCCGAATCCTATGTGCCCGGATGCCTATGGGCTTCTTCGTAGCAGTGGATGATTTGGAACTTAGAGGAGGACAAGGCAAATGTGTGTTGTCCCAGGAAAGAGGAGCCACATCAGTTGACATGGATTTAAGCTCATCTGAAAATTATATGCAAGAAAATGGGAACAATTAGGCAGGCTCAGTAAGTCACCTTTTACAACTTCTAATGCTTTTATTATTTAAAAAATGCTTGAACGTTTGAATCAGAATATTCAGAGTCTTTTTACCTGTACATACAGCCTTGAAAGATGAATTAGATGGACTTGTGTCTTGGATATCCTCACAATGTTCTTCATCACAACTGTCGCTGTTCATACTGTCAAATCTCTCCCCTTCATCATCATTGGCCTCTTCATCCTCACTGCCATGTCGAACAACCAGTACCTGTGGTAGTCTATCTCTTTGTATTTCTTCAAGATGCCTAGAAAACGTACATACATCATCAATTAGAATGTATACAGTAGAACTGTGAGGCAGACGGGCCAACTTTAGCTGAACCCACCCATTGTAGATAAAGCTTTTCCTCATTAGGGTCATAGGTAACCGTCGCCAATGCCAGGTGACGGGCGACGGGTGCGGTATACTTAATCGCAAGACACATACAGACAAACTATTTCAACTCACATTTACACCCACAGACAATTTAGTGTCTTTACAATTTTGTTTCTTCAATTAATCATGCATGGTTTGAGAATGTAGGAGGAAGCTAGAGCCCCTGGTGAAAACCTTGGCAAACAGCAGGAAAAGATGGAAACTCCTCACAGAAAGGACAGAATGTAGATTGGAATCCAGGAAAACTCGCCTAAATGATTAATTTATTGATTAAAATTGTACCTTTCTATAATTTAGTATATTCACCAGGTGTGAGACTCATTGATTATGATTAACTAATTATAGATAAATTCTCCATAAAAAAATAACACATTTTAATCGCAGTTAGACTTTCAAACAACGTAACCTTTGTTCGAAACAATGCGCAACATTTCTAAGTGAACTCTTAGCTCGTACACTCATTACACCGGGGATATCAAACTCACTTTCGTCACGGACCACAACATAGTTATGTATGATCACCTCATATTACATATTGCTGGTATTGGGCTGGAACCTTCTATGTCACAATTTGATACATTTTAAACTTTTCATAAATATATAGTACTGGTCAGTCCACGTGTGGACACATTTGCAAATTACTGACTAAGCTAAAGTGTTGAAAATGGTTTGTTCTCTTTGATGCTACAAAGTTAATGGTTGAACAAACATGCTGTTTTTGGGGTCTCCTGAAAAGTGAAAGGGTTCCGCCCGATGCCAGCAATAAAAGTGAAATAAAGTGAACCTGTAAATTGTAAATTTGGGTATTTTAGCAAGAAAGATAATGGTCGATGCACACATTTTTTTTTCGTGGTCCACATGAAATGACGTGGCAGGCCGGATCTGACCCCCGGGCCTTGAGTTTGACACAGTTGCATTAGACTGATGGACACGTGATGCGCTGGCGGCTTTGTTTTGCTGTTGCATTATTGTGTCCGTGAACAGAGAGTCCATAAGTTAAAATATGGACTTTATTTATCACTTTCCAAGAGTTAAAAACTTCATGCAACAAAAATTCACAAATTATCCATAGTCATTACAAAGCAGTCAAAAACCTGTATGCCCTTCCCGGTCAATACAAGTCCAATCTTTCTTTCTTATATACTCTTTGTGACAGGGCTAGCCAGTGCTCATCATAAGTAATGCACACAAACATTTGACTTATATCTGGCTCCTATAACCGTGTTGCTATGACTGATGTGTGGCAAATTTGCATGACCGCAACCGACATTCCATTGCAGATAATGCAGCAAAAATATTTGCCAATAGTCAAAAGGAGGATGAGGAGGAATTGGATGAAGGAGAAAAAAGTAGTCACGCATTACCGCTGGTGCTGGTGGCCAGCTTTTTTTATAGCTAGCTAAGGGTGGCAATGATGCGCGAAAATTATTTGCCAACCAACAAGAAAGTGATAATTGTCATTAATTTATTTAAGCAAGTGCCACCCCGAATATTTATTCAAAGTTCCATAAATGTACACAGTCAGCTGCTAAAATGAGCTATTGTTTCCATTTAATAAAGAGTGGGCTGTATACCTGCTGTGTTTTTCCCTCCAAGTTCTCAGTTCAGCAAGCACGTCACCAGTCTCTTTCCCATCACTGTCGTTAGAGTGTTCTGGTCCATGAATGGGCAAGTCAAGTGGGGTAAAAACAGACATACAGGGTGTTGTCTGTGAGGAAAAACAAATACATAGACAGTGAATCATAAGTAAGCAGACAATAATGAAGGGGAAAAAAAGGAGAGCATGACAGTAGAAGCTCCGCATTAGCACAAATATAAACTAAACTAATACGAGATATGTATGAAAATGGTACTCTTCCCAAATAATGAAGTTGCAGTGCAGTCGGATCCCATGTTAAAATGTACTTTCACAACAAAGTGAAATAAACCTTTAGTTCATGCCACCTACCCTCAACTTTTCACGCCTTGCTCGTATCGCCCTGACAGGGTTTCCACAGAAGACAATCTTACCCGCTCCTGCAAAGGGAATGTATCCCGAATACAAATATTTCAATATTTAAGTCCTGTTTTTTGTGTATTTTTTGTTAAGAGTGTGTCAATACTAGAAAGGGATCCAGAACAGAAATAAACACATTCATAACAGAAAAAGAACATATAAAAATAGACTGTAGTAAGTAAACATTCATGTGAAGGATCAGAATATATAACCATGCGTCAGGACGCTGCTGTCTTCTTCGACTTCATTTAAGTGTGAATCCACAGAACCAGGTGTGGACACTGGAGAGGAAAGAAACCCAGATGAACTTGCTGAAATAGGTCTGGATCCAGTTGTGCTTGCTGATGAAAGGGACCGGAAGCTAGAGGTGGGGCGCTTGGCTGAGCTGGGCCGGCTATCTGCACGGTTTTCTTCCACTTCTAAAAATGATAAGTGTGTCATGAAAACAACTCTAAACAATAGGTCAGTCCACAACAAAAACATAAGCATACGGTCTTCGGTCGATGCCGGGGAGGGGTCCCTGAGGCAGTTTCGGAGAATAGCCCAGTCTTCCCAAGTGGTACTACTCGAGCCCAACTTGCCATCTTCCACTCTTGCATTGTCAAGGTAACGCAGTTGTGGAACCAACTCCCTGACTGCATCCCAATAATTGTAATTAACCTGATGGAGTGAACAAAGAAAAGTAGGCAAAGTAAATTAATCTGTCTGCATTTTGAAGGCTTACAGATGGCACCGCGACAACAGAATTATTTAAATGATAACATCGATCCTCATTAAGTTTGAATTGAACATTTCTCATCTTCCACCAAACTGGACGCCATGCCAAAAAAAAAAAAAAAAAGAGGGAATAACGAGTAGAGGGACGATAAAAGCAATGAGAGAATGTGCGGCTTAGGGAAAGAGGAAGTGAGTGGTTGTTTGTTTGTAGATTGCAAAGAGAGTTTGGCAAACTCAAGTTGCCAAGTCAAACCCTCAGCCTCTACAAAGCGCAGGCCTAATACATATTCAGCTCAGCATTTCCCTTCATTGCCCTAGTTTCTTAATTAATTCTCTGCTGGTGAGCACAAATAAACTCTTTTACAGTGGCCCTGAACTTTCCATACCGTTATAAATCAGCAAAAGGTGGAGACCAGGGTTCTGCAGTGACTGACCATTGAAGAGATCCAAGAGGCACCATTATACCACCCCAATTCCAAAGAAGTTAAAACGAAAATGATATTTAAATACTTTCCAACCGGTATTCTATAGACCAGGGGTCTCAATCTCGCGGCCCGCGGATGATAGTTTGCGGCCCCCGCCTTATTATGAAAGTTTAATGTTCGTGCGGCCCGCGAATTTGATATGACTGGCACTTTACAGGTGCCAGTCTGTAGTTATAAAGCTTTAATTACAGTGTATATATGTATATATATATATATATATATATATAATTATTAGATTATATATAATTATTCGATTTAAGCCTCTTGACTGCATCAAAGTCCTCCCAAGTGTAGGCACTCTTTTTTACTATCAAATAATTTAGGATGTTGTGATGAATCACTTTGAGGAACAAATTGGCTTCATTTGATCAGTCTGATCTGGGAAGTTTATACGGATCTTTCCCTCCACCCAACTTCGCCTTTGAATGACTGGTTCCAATGTGTCGATGCAATGGACCGGTGTCCCGATAGGGACCTTTTTCACCAAACTAGACATTAGACCGCAGACCAATAACGCTAACAATAATAAGATAAAGCTTGTCTTCATTCCTTTTGCATTAGTGCCCTTAAACATGGCGACCACAAACAACGCCTTGTGAGTAAAGTGACGTCAGAGGTAAGGCTCTATTGAATATGCTCCGAAGACCAGGGGCGGGGCTACGTCGTGGCCAATGGTGAGACACTTGGATGCCCTTCCACCAAACATTTCGATTGAAATTCTCTTTCAATAACACTTTGAAAATCCCTAAGATACAGTATAAGAACACGTTGACCTACTTGTGTGGTCGTGGGGTTTGGCTGCAGACACACGGGGTTTCCCTCCAAGGTGAGGGTCTGCAGTTTACAACACAACCCGAGATATTGAACCTGGACAAGATCATTCACATCATTTCCTTCCAGATCTAACACTTGCAGGTTCTCCAGCATACCAACTTGACTCAAGTCTGACACTTTGTTAAAGGCAAAGTACAATTCCTGAAAAGGAGAAGATAAAAAGTCCAGAAATAACAAAAATTACTGCTTGTAAATTTTGAATTTAATAAACACGCTTTGAACTGCACAAGTATCTGACAATAAACTGTGCATTATTAACTGTACCCTGAGAGAGGAAAGAGTTGAAATGCCATCCAAGTCTTGTAGGCTGCAACAAGACATCGATAGAACTTGCAGGTGGGATAGGGTTGTTCCCAAATCCCTGTGACAAACAAAACAGGACAAATACAAAAATGACATTACACCGTCTCCATACTGCAGGGAGACCTGAGCCCATTTTTTTAGATTGTTTCTTTTTCTAAATATTACCATTTGCAATCCACAAGTTCCACACAACTCTATGGTTAGAACTTACTTTCTGCTGCATGTTTTTCAAGACATCACTAATAAATATAAAAACTATTTATTCGTTTAAGCTACCTTAAAAGCAAAGTTCATTTTCTACTTCTGCAGCAAGAGAAGTGATCTCAATACTCACATTTGAAAACCATCACAAAATGTTGTAAATCTATTAATAAGTGATGTTGTTAAAATGATTAAAATACAACACCATGTGTAATGGGAGTAGGAGAGGCCCGAGACATTTTGTCCCTTTGCTCCACTTTAAAAAAAACCTGATCCAAATGTAAGTATGACTAAGCTGAGGTTACTTACAAAGGACACTCGTGAACAAACAACAATTCCAAGGAATTTGAGAAATTGTGAAAAATGTGAATAAAAACCAAAATCGATGATTTGCTAATTCTATTCAACCTATAATGAATTCAATACACTACAAAAGACAATACTCAAACTGATACTTTGTAGTTCGCATAAATTTGCTCATTTTGATTTTGATGCTTGTAACACGTTCTCAAAAAAAAAAAAAAAAAAACTGGGAGAGTGGCAAGTTTACCAGAGCGTTACCTCACCAATCCTTTTAACACTCAATAAGCATTTAAAAACTGAGGACACTAATAGTTGCCTTGACGTTGGAATTCTTTGCCAATATTCAATATGTTTTATTAGACATTTTAGTGTCAGAACTGCATATTTAATTCATTACATTATTTAAGTACATAACATGTATTGGGAAAAAGTGGCACAGAAAATGTCTCGATGGAAGACTAACTTGAAACATGGGGTTAATGTCATGTATTGTGTATTTTACTCACCGGATAGAAATGAGCACACTGTTGTTCATTTTGAGCTGCACCAGCCGAGGCAAGTAAGAGCCTACAGAATGACATCAACTATTTTAATGACAAATAAGATGATCTTTAAAATGAGTCATACTAAGGCCCCCAGTTAAATTCCAGAAAGCCAGGTGCGGGGATGGACCGATTATCAGCACAGATATTTGGTATTTTGATGCGTAGTGGCATCATTTTTTTAAATCTGCCCAGCGATAAGAGGTTATCTTAAAATTAGTATACCACAAGGAGTTATTTGGCTTTCTTTCTTTCTTTTTTTTTAATTAATAGAAAAAAAGAAATGCTACAAAGGCTGGGAACTCCCTTCACTTGTTGTTCTTGTTTCAACTTAAAAAAAAACGCGAGTAAAAAAAATAAATAATAATAATATATATATATATATATGTATAATAAATGTTTGTTTTCTTTTTTACTGCAAATGAATATCAGCTCCAAATATCAGTTATCGCCCACCTGATAACAATCAGTCTCAGTATCAGCCCTCAAAAAAACATATTGGTCTATCTCTAGCCAGTCAGATGGCCCACTTTTTGCTTTTTTCTTTATTAGCTTTAAAATGCCAATATCGTATTATTATGCTGATGAAAACTGTGCGACTTTTACAGTTCAATATTAACTTCACATATAAATATTTATCACACGAGGATTACTATTCTTGAAAACAACAAACCCAAATCCATAGATACTGTTCGTGTATTTTTCTAATAGAAGGATACGGTAGTTGAAGATTGCAGAAGCCTCAATGTCCTATGAAGCTCACCAAAGTTACCGAGGCTGTTTTCTTGAGTATCCACGCAGATTTCCAGTGAGGTCACCCGAGACAGCTCTTTTGTTCCGCACAGTAATTCCTGTGAAGGACAGGCTCAACTCAGCACAATTACCCAAGATGTATTGTTAATATTAGACAGAATTTCTATCTTGGACGTGGAGCTCAGGGTGCATGGATAAAAACAGGTGGAGTGGATTTATGGACTCAATCATAGGTTTCTCACCAATATTACAGATATATAAGGCTACTGTGATGACACTCATTGCTAATGCCGGGTGACTCCAGTCTTCCGTTGTCTTAAGAAAATGGCTTTATCAGAGAAGGGTGATGATTTTTCAGACGAGAGCTTGACCCCCAGCAGGAGTAACTTTGTGTTTACTTTCACTTTTTCCCCCCAAAATTCAAATGCCATTCTCAATTCTAATGTCTTATCAGGGTTAAATTTTGTGAAAGCTAACTCAGCTTTATTAATACAGCAGTGCACAATAACTACAGTGGTAATAAAGTGCTGTAAGACAATAATTAAAACAATTACAATATCATAAATAACTGATACAAATATTCTAATTAAAACTGAAACAGCTCACATGACAAAGCATACATACAAAGCATACACTACTACGACTACTACTACTACTGCTAATAATAATAATAATAATATTATTATTAATAATAATAATAATAAGTATTCAATTAAACAGGCCAACATTTCACACAAAGCAATTCAATTAGTGAGTAAATTGAGAGCTCATCATTATTTCAGTATTTTTTTTTATGCTTTCCACATGTTGCAATACGCCGTGAGATTTTTATTATAGTCGATCGCAGGCACATAAAGACAAACGAACGTTGAACATTCACACGTGGTCAATTTAACATGCAGGTATTGGGAATGTCCACGGAGGCACAAATACCCTAACAACATAACCCACAAGTCCGAGAACATACGCAAACTCCACAAAGGAAGGACGGTGCCAAGATTCAAAGTCAGAACCTCTTGAATATGAGACAGATTTGCAAACCACTACCCCACTGAATAACTTCTAATTTCAGTCGATACAATTTGTTAATTTTGATGATCTCAGATATGTGTTTAAATCAACCCTTTCTGCAAAATGCACTTCACATATAATGCCAATGAACAGAGAGTTTATCTATCCTTGCGTCTTTTTGTGACCATACCAGCCTCTCCTGGGACAAATAGAGCTCCACTGTTGCTTCAGCCTCATCATAGACTTTTACGGCAGGAGCTGGGTTGAAGGGGCCTGATTCATCCATCACAGTCACCTGCACCCGGCCAGAAAAAGGCCGAACTTCCCGCTTTCTACACGCACGATCCATTCTTCTCTGCTAACACTATCTAGGTTGACATTGTGCGCGACGCTATACTTTTACCGTTGTCTTGTGAAAAATAATTCAGCCACGTTTTTCACCCGATGAATACCACTCTGCAGGGTCCGTGAGTGTTTACATGACAACCACATCTTCCTGGATACAGCAAGGGCGGGCCAGTGGCTTCATGGGAAATGTAGTTTACGCCTACTCCAAACATACGGAAGTCATATTTGAAAAACTTTGGGAAAATGAAGATGCGTAAATCAATATTATAAGGAGTCATGATGCAATTAAAGTAGCATTTTTATTTTATTTAAAAATCAAAAAAGGATGATACACAAAGACTTCCCGCTGCCTACAAACTGTGCAGAGTTTTACTTTGGACGTTAATACAAACGTTATTTTCTGAAGTTTAATTCACCATTTGCTGAAAACAATGTAAATCGGCGTGCTGGTTGTCCTGTTATGTGAGCGCGCTGCCGCGATGTGCGCGCGACCGCGGCCACGGCTCGTGCACATCGGGGCGGTTCTGCGTGGGTCTGCGCTGGGCGTGGGCAACCCGCACTCCTCAGTCCCCACTCCCCATCCTCTCCCCTGCTCTCACACTGGAGCCACATTGTTCGACGGGGGGCACATTTCGCTCGAACCAATGAGTGCTCCGAGTCTCTCGGTGCTATTTTGCGGAGCAAAAGTGAACCGTTCGTAGCAGATAATAACAATTCAGTTATTTGAAGACGACCGGAAACGGTGCGAAGACTGTTTGGATATATTCAATTGAAGAGGGAACTTGAGTTGGATTTTTTTACTCCTCTCCCCTGGCAGACGAAACATCGCGAATTAGAGCCCCGCTTGTTGTAAGTATGCGGTGAAGACGTTCCATCCTCCGAAAGATGTTAATCACGAATAATCTGTCCGCCTTTGTATCGGGTGTTGCGTCTTGATGCCCACTGTTACACGTTAGCTAGCAATGGTGAGGTTTTAATTGACACCTAGCCGTCTTTTAGGTGTGTACCTAATAAATAATACATGTGCAATTCGCGCAATTATCATTCTGAACAGCGACCCCTTCGTAGAGTGTTCAACTTGGGAGGTGGCTACTGGATGCCTCCGTTGCCCCTAAAAACAGAACACCAAGTCATCCAAATACAGTTTAATTGATTGCATTGTTAAAGAAATGCAAATCAACAAGACCGCCGTTGTCGCTAACGGTGACCATGCAGACCAAGGGGAGACACCCTGTCACACTGTGGGAAA
Organism: Idiotropiscis lumnitzeri; assembly: GCF_059441095.1. Lineage (NCBI taxonomy): Eukaryota > Metazoa > Chordata > Actinopteri > Syngnathiformes > Syngnathidae > Idiotropiscis > Idiotropiscis lumnitzeri. The sequence continues at coordinate 15,729,236 of NC_142396.1, read as the reverse complement.
ACTGCAAATGTATCACTGCGGAAGTTGGATTCCTTTACCAGGCTAGAAGACTGTTATGATGCTGCCTCTAAAATGTTGAATGAGGAGGGGCTGACTGGCAGTGGCATTGTCAAATCATGGCTAACGGGCCGGAGGAACTTGTACAGTATATACATTGGCGACATTAGGCACACCTGCACATAGGGCTGGGCGATATGGCTGAAAACTATATGAAGTATGTCATATCAGTCGATATCGATATTTATAGAATTATTATAATTTATTTATTTATTTTTACGTTTGAAAATAAAAAGGGCAAAGGGCTGAATTCATTTTTTTTGTTTTAAAATGTAACATTTAACCTTCAAAATGAACTAGAAAAAAAGTCAAACGCATGCCGGCCTCCCTTTTGATGCGTGTCCGCAAAAGGTGCTTGTTAGCGGCTTACCTGCTACGTACGCTGGCCTCGCTTCTCCAGAGCTCTCGTGTGATGGAGCTACGGGCCGTTTCCTTAAGTCGGCCGGTAAGTCGACCTTTCGCCACACAATTTTTTTGTTTGTTTTGAGTCACACTAGCTCAGCGGCGCATGCGTAAGGATGTATTTCCTAAATGGGAGGGAGTTTGTGACGAGATGGGCCGTGATAGGTCGAATCTGCTCCATTGTTTGTTTGTTTCTTATCGATAATTTATCAATACCATTTTTATTGATATCAATCACCCAACTATCGCGATACATATCGATATTGAATTATCGTCACAGCCCATATAGGCTACGCAGGGGTTACCAACGTGGTGCCTGCAGGCCCCCAAGGATCACATGAGTAGCCGGTGAGCTTGTCCTAAAAATAGCTCACCAGTGAAGTGATCATTTGAAAATGTTAATAAATTCAGTGGTTTACAGAAACAAAGTGTTGCCTATTGATATTTATCTGTTTCGTACCATGTTAAATTATTGTGATAATTATTGTCACAAATCATTTGCATTATCTGTGAATTCTCAAGGATATATCGTTATTATTATAATTATTATTATTATTATCATTATTATTATTCAAGTTAATTTTAACAAATTTGTAATTTCACAAATGTGCATGAAACCGGTAGCCCTTCTGCATTAATCAGTCCCCCAGAAGAAACTCTCACTTTCAAAAAGGTTGGTGAACCCTTAGCGGCTTTATAAACGTACACCCTGGTATACATAATGCAGAATTTTGATTGATACTGTCACCTTGGTATTTATGTAACAGCATGCTCACTATTCCGCTTGTTGTTTGAAGTGATGTAAAACTTCACTAATGTTCTAATTTTGCATGCGTCTAAGCCTTCACACAAAGTCCCTGAGCATTCCAGAGTGAGCAATATCAGACTTGCACAGTGCGGCCAAACTAGTAACTGTCCAAAACCCGAGGATATTCTTCAAACGCAATATTAATCAGAATTCCATGTTTATACTCATGTTGGTGCATAAAACAGCTTAATGCAAAGAACAGTTTTTACTTGACTTCCCCCTCAAAAAAATCTGTTGTTTGTGTGAAATTGATTAAATGTAACGCGAAGTGGCGTGCACTATATGTGAGGTGCTGTTGAGTAGGGCTAGTGTAAATGACTATTTTGTTACTCAACTATAGTCACTACGCTGTAGTCGCGATTAGGTCCGATGCAGGGTGCTGCATGCCAATGATGAGGTGAAATGGGGAGTGGCAAGGTAAATTTTTTCCACACTCGCCACACTGGCGAGCGGCCAATTTGTCTGTGAAAATTGCACTGGGGGACCTGGCTACCAAGCATAATAATCCGGGCGTTCGAGAGTTAGCACTTCTGTTGTGATCCTTGAATGGATGAAAACTTGAATCTGGTTAATTTCTGCACCAAAAACAAAGTATACGCGCTCTCTGAAATTTTGTCTGACACCCGTGCACAACGCCGGGAGTGTGTATATTCTCTGAGGCAGGCTCTGTCCAAATACCCACACTACACCCTACGGTTGTCACTGAATTGCACGCCTAGTAGAAGTGCACATGATATTCGAGAGCGCCGCTTACAATTGTGCTAAAATTTTAGAATTGGGACAGTGCGTGTGATGTCATCAACAGCGCCATTGAGTTGTAGCTGTCTCATCAAACATGGCGGCACCAGTTGTTGTTTTTGCAATTTTGCTGCTTAAAATTATATTCAAACTGCACATGTAGTAAAAAATCCGTACTTGGGCTCCCCCAGTTGATGGCTGCAGTGACTCAATTCCTGGATTTCCGATCTCTTGTTTGCAGCCCCTGGACGATCTGGGCACATGTGCAAAAGGTCGATGAGTATGGAAATTACACTAGGACAGAATACATAGGTGACTTTAAAACTTTAATTGAAATTAGACATGTATAAATAATATATGTGTAATAATTCGATCAGACTTTAAGTAGAAAGTCATTTGCGTGTGTAAGGTATGGTCACGTGATTAGGGATAGCAAGGCTTGTCGTCTCAAAGACTCATCAAGCTTTTTTACTTTATTGAAGAGAGTTTTGCGCCTTCTTAGTGAAATAGGCAACAAAGATATCAGCAATCCACTATATGCATAAGATCACATGGCCAAACTTGGAAAACAGTTTGACAGGCTTCCTGCGTATGCCACAATAATTAGCAAGTCATCCGATTGTTTGAAATCGAACTTGCTAAGATAAATGCATGAATTAATAAGGCGTCTTTGAACAAATGGATGCATATAATTTATTTATACAAATGTGATTTATTGTACGTAAAGCCCTTATCCTATCGAGCAGCAAACATTTTCCAATGTTAGTTGAAGGGAGTAAAACTCAACAACACATTTGCTGAACACAGATACGAGATACACTGCGGTTATAACGACCGTAAGTTGAGCTATTCTCGCGACGCAATTACATATTAAGTCATATAAACGGCTTTGAGAACGTGCTACTTCGTCACATATACGGCAGGTAAAAAATGGTCAAACAGCACAGTGCAAAATAATCATAGCGGCCTGTGGGCACCCGAACTTGTACCACTCAGCCAGCTTCCAATACAAGCCCAAAAAAGGAGCAGGCGGAGGCGACTTGGCTTGTATCGTTGGTAAGTAAGTGTATGGACTTGTTTACAGCTGTTGATCTAACACAGCATCAGTTTCAGCAAAATCCCCGGCCAACTGAATGACGAGTGATGTTGGCGATGTAAACGTTGCATTATATTTAATGTTTCTCAAGGATTTTTGAACAATTGATGTGGTTTGATTTTTTTTTTTTCTTGAGGCAAGTTCGCTATGACAGGGGTTGAATGGAGAGTAAATATTGAAGTTGATTAAATATACATATTGCTTTTTTCTAACCCTCAAATTGCTGATTGACTCTAAATGCCCTGATCCCATTAAGCCTATTTTGAAGCCCATTTATTTATGAAATTCACACTTTTGTGCTTCTACCCTAATTGGAGTATATGGGTTGAATGGTGTTGGTGTTGATGTTGGCCCTCTCCACGATAAGATTTTTTTTTTTTTTTTTCGTAAATATTGTAGGTTGTAACTCTTTAAGCAGCATTATACTCCTCATGACAACACTGGCATTGAAACAGGAGTTCAGAACATTCAGAGAACATTCCTCCCATCTGTAAGTGAAGTAAGCAAGTGAATGCTTTAATCGTCCACTCTGTAGGGTATGTGAGAACGGAACAGAGTGAAACACCATCCAATTCAAAATGGTATTTTAATAAACAACTGGTTGAGTGATTGTTAATTTTCCTAATACTCAAACAGTGTGGTGCGCCTCCCTAATGGAAGGAGCAGCATTGATGAGGTCTTCAATGAGTCATGCATGAATTGAGGCTACAGTGAATCAGCTGGATCAAGTCCAGCTGGATGTGGTGTCGAACTGTCATCCTTTTCCATGAACAGCTGGGCCTGACAACTAGTAGTAGCCTATGCCAAGTATGACAGTGACTCTTCACAGATTCTGAAAAGATGCATAAGAAGATGTGCTTCCTAGCTCCCCGGCTGTAGTTTTTTTTTTATATATGTGGCTGTCAGTTGGGATAAGCTCTTTTGGTTCATAATACGTACAATTTAGAGGGACAGTTCTGCTTCCTCACACCCCCCCAAATTTCTTTGTACATGCAATACATTTAAATGATCTTAGAAAGATATGAATTATTTTATCTGTATAAAAGGAGTGCTCTTTTGTGTTTGTCTAACATTGGCCCACCTCCCTGCTTGCAAGAAAGACCAATCAGTGAGTTTAACAGCATTCTGTCTGATGAAAAGCCACTTGGCTCCTATAACCAATTGTCCTTTGTGGAGGTCAGCTGGCCTTTTCATCTCTGCTGCTGCCTCAATGGTTTCACTCTGCTACAGCTGCCCAAAGAATGACCCCCGGAGGAAAAAGGTCACCTGCACTCAAAATTTGCAGGAGCGAAAATGTTGAGATGGCACTTCTTTGAAAATGCATGTGCAAAACGGAGGGTTTCCTTCATGCTTTGCATTTCTGGTCAGGCTTCCACTTGGATGGATAATAAAGCATTGACTATGTTTACATGCAGTCAATAAAGCTTTCCAAACACGAATATTGGCAGCATTTGAAAGGCCATGTAAACATGCGCAAAACCATAACCCGAATATTGACGCATGCAAACATAGTCAATGTTAGTCACCCTAATAATGTTCAAGTGTTTTATGGGCTCCAAAAACAGAAAGTCATCTGCCAGTCAACACTTGTTTGGATGCAGTTTTAGATGATGATGTCATAGTAGTGCAGGAGGAGGGTGTGGCAAGCTGTCGTGGAGCCTTGTATTGGACTGTGATACCTCCCCAGAGAGGGTCTCCTTTCCATCAACGCTCCATTAAATATCTATTATCACTAGCAGTAGACTTGTGGCTCTGCCAGTATGGATTCTTTAACCAATCAAGCACTTAAATTGAGAGCAGAAATCATACTAGGAAAGATGAGCATTCTTGCGCTAGTCTTGTTATACAGGTTGTGTCTTACAGTCGGTAGGTCTAGTGAAATACTGTCTATATTTATGGAGATGCGAGCAGAAAGTTGGTTTAAAGGTTGAATGATTCTTTCTATTCCGTTTTGTTTTGCAATAATACCGAGTTCATGTGCAAGAGGATCCTGCTTCCCTCATATTCAGCCACTGCCCATCAGTTGCCTTCACCAGCGCCCACCTTAAACTGTCATGTAAGATTATCTTCTTGGCTCAGGCAGGGGTCTAAGGTTTCAAAACCAACTGTTAATTTCCCAGGCTGGAGGTGGCAAATTATAAATAACTCCAAACACAGACTAACTGTTAGTGAACCTTGCTCACAGCAGTCATGCAAAGACTTTGGAAGCTACACATGTAAAAATGAATTATTTAAATAAATAAGTGAACCTTATGCATAAACTGTATTCATAAAACTTTATCGAACTTGCTTGTGAGAAGACAGGTGCAAAAATGACCAACTGCTGCTTGCTGCTGTCACAGTGAGATTTCAGTGAAGTTAATTGGCCTGCAATTGAGATAATTGAGAGAATGCAGTGAGTGAGCTCCCAAAATGGACAGATTAAAATTAGAAATAATAATAGACTATATAATAGTGTGGGTATGCATATGGCTGCACCACGTTCCAATAAGACTGTGGATCTAGTTCATTGTCCCGTAGCTAATCAGACGAATTGTGCCTCTTGAGGTTGTAGCCAAGCCCTGCATTTTGTTTTTTCATCAACAATTAATTTTATACAAGACTAAAGTGTTATAATCTCCTCATTGATTAAAAAAACAGACACGACCATCTTTATTAATCCAGTCCCAATTTTTAAAGGGGAAGTCAACCCAAAAATGTTCTTTACAATTATCTATTGTATGCTCCCCCCCCCCCCAGTTTAAAAATGCCATTCGGATTCTGGTTGTGGAATAAAAACAAGTGAGCTGTGATTGGTCGTGGATTGGTGAATTTTGCTGCTTAATTCATTTGAGGGCAAAAACTATTGTAAAAGCAAACAAGTTGCAAGCTTGTAGGAATCAGAAAACACACTTTAAGTGAAAACTCTACACTGAGCATGTGATATTTACTTATTTAAATCACAAATTCTTTAGCGTGTAATCACATTAATCTCACAATTTAAGACAGAAGAGGAGGATCTTGAGACGCGGAGCTACCGGAGCATAATCACGTGTTTGACACAGGGATTATGATACGGAAAAACTCTCAACGCCTTTTATCACGGTGTGATGAAATATATTACATATCACATGATCATCATCCCATTTATACAACATCCTAAGCAGCAGCTCCACGTAAGCCCATACTGACGAGTGTCTCGAAGAAAGCAACAGCATCTCTAAACGCCATGAAGTTTTCAATTCATCTCCATGTGTGGATTATTTACCAGCCGTTGACATGGCCTAGTTTGAAAGCCTTGCTGTCTGCTTTCTTGCCTCCAATCTAGCAGCAGGCATTGCTCTGTTGAATTTTCAATTTCAACTGTCTGTTACGTCCATTGGACGGGTGTGTTGCAAGTATGCATAACCACTTTTGTCAATTGTGTTTGGGGAGGTATCACTCTTCATGGAAATTGTGCAACCTCGCTACTGTTACATTGATTTTCCACCTAATCCTGTGCATTCTGATAATGTTGCTATTTTAGTCTTGTTTGCTAGCTTTGAAGCTGATTTGAAATGAAAATATAGCTAAAGTATTGTTCTAAAAATCACTGTTCAAATTAATCCTTTTTGTCATTTATTGTGACATGGAGTCGTCTGTTGATCCTTTTAAAATAAATACCAAATCCATGAAATGTATTTGCATTAGCCTGACAGCATATCTTAATGTATGTACACCTGAGCCTGAAGGTGTTCCAGGATCTGCGTTTCTATACACTACAATCACCTTGACACAACTCCTGCTTCCATCAGTAGACACCTCATCAATAAATATTGTTGCAGACTCAATTCCATTGGCAGCAAGATGTTCTGATGCTTCCAGCACATTTAACATGCGATCAATAATGCCTTGCTTACTGACATGTTTCGTTCCTTTCACACCCTTCTGGTGTATGTTTGCTCTCATTTCACGCGACCGTAGACTTTCAAAATGATATGGCGTCTTTGACAAAACAGTACTCGATGGCAGTGTTTTTTTCACCATTGAAAAAATGTTAGTCGTCTTATGTGTTTTTTTTTTTTCATTAGTAACCCCCCCTAAAAAAAATCAAACAAAAAAAAAAACTGAATTGCCTTTGAACATGTATGTTAACATTGGTGATGGTTCTCAGAGCTGTTCCTGTTCCTGCAAGACTCAGCAACAGTTTAGTGATGTGGGGATCTGTTGCTTCAGCTTAATGGTCATGTCCTTAGTTATGGAGTCTGCCTTTCTGTCAATCATTAACATCAGTGAGCAAGGCACGGCTAATCTCGGCGTGCTTGACACTGAGGTTATTAAAGACAAACTACTCAAATGAAGATATGCTGAACACAGCTTGTGTGTGTTTTTGCAGGTGCCCTCCTACTGTAAATTCTTGGAAATCAAGGTGATGTTCACTCCAGCTGTGTAACCGAGCAGCATTAAGATTCTGAATGTATTTTTGTGGACAGGTTTATGCATACATAAAAACATGTAATCATTCATTCGGAGTGAACTCTACTCCTGTGATCTCGCTCACCATCTTTCGAAACAAACGTAGCGTGGGTCGTGTTGAACCTCTGAGGGAGCATAATTTAACAAGGAGGGCAAGTACTTTATTGCACAGAATCAGGTAGCTTTGAATATTTATTTTTTATTACTCAACATTTAAAAACTTAGTAATTTTATTTTTACTTAGGTTATCTTAGTCTGATCTTTGCATTAGTTTGATGATTTTTTTATTCTTTTTTTTTTTTACGACAGAGAGAACAGAGGGCAAGTCAAACCGTTAACCCACTTCGGTTTGACGAAACACTTACCACCATAATAAACCCTTAATAAGGTAATTGGATTTGAATAGTAAATTAGCAGCAAATGATTCTTATAGGGATTGTGGTAGTGCCCCCCCTCTTGTAATGATATGCCCCAGTAGCAGGTGGGAGGCGCGTGTGATCGGCAAAAGAGGGTCAAGTGCCCAGCACTTCCAAAAGGGATCTGTAATGCTGTCATCAAACAGAAGGCAGCTGCACCCTAAAATGTTGCAGGGATTCACAGTGATTTTCCTCTCGCGATTTCTAGTGAGACATTATTCCCATGACGGTATTGCCTTGTCACTCATTATCATCCTTATGTACAGTATGTCAAATTGTGACTGTTACCATTGGGTTGCTAGGGGCCTTTGGCAGAATGAGCATGCGGTTGTCCATGGATTACTTGCCCTAACTTGCATCTGATGTAATCTTGCTAAACCTCCATGGAAGCTTCTCCTCTTTGTCGCGCTGACTCATCATGTTCCATCATGCCTGCCACTGCTCTCTTTTTAGGTCATTTTCAGGTCATAGACTTAGTAGGTTTGTGGTTAATTTGCAGTAGAGCAACTTACATGTTGCCACTGCATGTGACAGCGACACGGTTATGACTGCTTTGGCCAAACTTTGATTTTCATCACAAGAGCAAGAAATGTTTGGGCATGTTTTGCTTAGCCACAATGGTAAATTACAAAAAGCCAGCCAGATGGCAGGATGTATTTTGTGTATTATGTCACAGTTGTGCTCTTATCTAAATATTGGTTCCCACAATAGAAATTCTGTTGATCCACTAAAATCACAATCACTGGATTCATTCGTTGACATTGCCCGTCAACTTTTTTTGTTAATCCACTCACACTGCAACCTTTATCAAAGTTACAGGTGTTGTTTTGAAAATATTTTTATACTCTTAATGGTTGTAAATGTGTCCAAATTTGTGCACTGTTACTTGTGTTTGAGAGTACCTCAGTACTTACCATTGCCTCGCTGTTTGTAAACAAACAGCTCTGTGTTTCTTCTTTTGACAATATATCCCAAAACATTTCATTTGTTTCATTATTGTTTTGTAAATTGAGCTAAAAAACATATAGACTTCAAATATTTCCTAAAATATATAAAATTTGGCACATCATATGGTTTTGTGATATCTAAGTCTGTCATTAGGGGAGAAGAATAAAATTTGATTTTTTTCCCTACATGAGACAATCATAGTTTTCTTTTTTGATATTGATTGATAGCTTTAGAAATAGGCACGGCCTTCATTGTCAACATTTAAAATTCCAACGTTCCCTAAGAAGTAAATTAGAAACTATGAGGAAAACACAAATATTGACTAACATTTACATGCTGGATAGATAAATGACAAAAACAGCACAGATATGATCCCAAGTTTAGGAAAAGCTGCACCTCAGGAATGTGATGCCGAGAGATCGCCCTATGTCGTGTTCATTTTTGTCCTTTCACACTGAGCGGGAGAGTCCAACACTGAGTACCTTCAGCACATTTTTAACATTCCCCTGTGAGGATCCTAACACAGCCTCCCTCTATTCTCTCTCTCATCTCATCATACAGTTGGAATAGTAACATCTGCCATCCTTGTAGGGCTGGGAAATGTGCAAACAATTTCTATATAGACCATTTTATGTCACAATAAGGATATACCACAATATATTATATATTAATATATATATAAGAAAACATTTATAACACACTATAATTGCCTACCTTTTCTCACTTTATTTTGAAGTGACATTAAACAGACCTGTATCAAATGAGACATGCCTACAGAAGTGTTGCTATATATAATTATCAAATGGAAACAGAAGCACGGTAGCCTACTTATTTTGCACAAATGGATATTCTAAATAGCAGGTATAAAAAAAAATCATGTTTTCTGACAGAAATTGCTTAAAAATAAAATACAGAGAAATAAAAAGATGGGCTCTGCTGTAATATAATTTGGGGGAACATTTATTGTGCAGATGTCAACAGTAAAAATCCAAATTCAGGACTGTTTTGTGAAAACAAATCACATTAGTAATATTATATGTATTCACTATAATATCCATCCGTCCAATATGTGAACCACTTATCCAGAGATGGGCATTCCGTCCCAGGTTTTAGTCGCACAGGTTCTTTGCTAGCTAGCATCTGTGACGTTGATAGCGCCAGTCTCGCCTGGATCTGCCGGCTACTCACTCGTAGGCGACATGAGCAGCGCAGCAAAGATTTTTGGAATGGCCTCTGCCTTTCAATTGTGGGAAAAACTTAAAAATCTGTAGCGTGTGTTTTGATGAGGCTCAAAATGCAAACGGAATGCCAGCTTTGTGTAGTTTAAAGGTGTACGCAACATGCCTTGAAGTGTACTATTTGTTTGTGAATTGTTAACAATAAGTCGGGGTTTGTTGTGAAAATAGTACTCATTTTACAATGTCTAATACTATAGTGAGTTTACTTGAGTTCAAATTTGAGTGTTCTATTGAATTTGATTGAAATGTTACAACAGTTCCATGGCAATTTCTAAGTGTATTGCAAGCAAATGAACCTGGTGCCATTTATACTTGTTTTTGTTTTGTGCCCCAAAAAATAATCATTTGAATAATCGTGATTTCAATTATTCCTAAAATAACCATGATCATTTTTTTTCCACAATCGAGTAGCTCTTGCTAAGAGTGCATTTCATCAATTTGAATGTCCCTGGTTGCTAATCTGCATTGAGTTTGACAGTGTACTAAATGGCAGCCTGTCTGTGCTTGCTTTTTCTTCTCTACAGCTGCAGCAGCAGTGTGTGCGTATGTGTGTGTGAGCCACAGCGGCAAAGATGACAGAGTACAAGCTGGTGGTGGTGGGAGCTGGAGGCGTGGGCAAGAGTGCACTCACCATCCAACTCATCCAGAACCACTTTGTGGATGAATATGACCCCACCATAGAGGTACAACAGTCTTTCTTTATTTCACCACACATTTGACATATTACCGCTTCAGTCGCACTGGAATCCTGGCTAAGAAGGTAGTGAGAGAGCAAAACCATTTCATATGAAATTACTGTGGCAGCCATTATAGTGGTGCACATTCCTGCTGTTTTATAGCATTTAAATTTCACTCCTTTTGAATTGATCTGGTGTCCAGAAAAAAAAAAAGTTAAATTGTAGCGTAGTGGATTATTCCTGAAATTATTGACTTGGCTGAGTCACTTCCAGAGATATCAAACATATTATAAAAGTAATTCTCATGGTTGCTTGTTAGGTTTGCACCCCCCACCACTACCATTTTCTCCCATTTTCGTTCTCTTTTCTCACCACGCCTGCCTCTGGGCAGACAATGTCCTTTTTGTGTATTTGCATTCCTGGCTCCTATGCTCTAATAAACAAAGGGAAGGCACTCCCATGTTTTTGTGGCTGCACATTGGAGGTCTAAAAACTGACTTGGTTACTTGATTGTGGTGTTAATATGAGCTGAAAGTGGGAAAGGAATTAATCTTTGGTTTAGTCCAATGTGAAACCACGGAGCTGTTTACATCGCTGCATAAATTTAAAAAGTTCTACACAGTCTCTTCAACACACAAAGAGTCAGTGAAGTCAACCCAAGATGTAAAAACTTCCCGTTTTATTTAAATTTGACATGTTTGCTTAACAGTGTTCTTTGAACTTTACTCAACCAAGTATTTGATCAAAAAAATACATTTAAAAACATGGCATTTTACTCACCTAAGGGGGGGCGCCATTTTTACTGTCATGTTTGCAAAGTCACAGGAATACGACGGATATCGGCTTCGCTTATTCCTCCTCACCCCACACCTCCATATCAACAAATATATTAGCATGTTGCAGCGCGGCAAGTATGCTGACATGTCAGGCTTTTGGGTGCACTAACAGTGGCAAATGTTTAGTGAAAACAATTTATTTTTCAGATTCTAAATGCTCCTTACAGGCTTACCCACCCCTGTTATATATTTCATATATATATATATTATGTTTATTGTGTTTTAATATAATACTTTAATTTTGTTGTAATTTCGGCTGTCCCTGTGTCTAGAAATGTAAACCGAGTCTGTGTTGGCAAAATGTACAGATGGAGTTATCAACAGCCTCTCAAAACATCCACTCTTGTTTCCTCTTCTTTGTGGCCATCCACTTCTTCCTTGACAATAATTGCAGTTTTTTATGGTTCAATCAAAAAATAATACTGTATGTTGTATGTGGAGCCTCAAGACCCAGTACAGTTGCAGTTTTTCCGTTGGAATGCATTGGTACGTTTGGTGCTCGGTTACTTTGTGTGCTACGAAGAGTCGCATCCTTTTTTGTGATGATCCTCTTCAGTTGTTTTTGATCGCATATTCCAGTGTGAGGCAGAGGCCTTCGAATAATTAGATGTGTGATAACGCTGGCGTCAGCGCCAATGGCTTTGAACAGAAAGTGCCGTGGGCTTGACTCTTGAGGTTTAAACTTCATGTCTCTGATTTTCTACGGAGGCTAACAAATTCCCAGGTCGACTTCAAAGCCCCCCCCCCCTGCATCAGTACCTTATATACAGCACAGGGAGCTGGGAAAAATTCAGGAAAATGTATTTTTATGTGGCAGCTGTGGAATAGGTTTATGATAAGTGATGCATATGATACTTCACCTAATGTCTCATTCATCTTCTATAAACACCTAAGCGCCTGGCCCATATTTTGCAGTGCCTGCAAAAAACAAGAATAAGCAAAACACAGTTACACTTGTCATGCTTACAGATCTGAGGTGTTGCATGTGATGTCATCTTGTGTGGCGTCACCAAACTTCTGCGTGACTTGGGTAATGGATGGATGTATCTATTATGTTTGCTTTGCAGGATTCGTACAGGAAACAGGTTGTGATTGACGGAGAAACCTGCCTGCTGGACATCCTGGATACTGCAGGTCAGGAGGAATACAGTGCAATGAGGGACCAGTACATGAGGACGGGGGAGGGATTCCTCTGCGTGTTCGCAATCAACAACACAAAGTCCTTTGAAGACATTCATCAATACAGGTGTGGCATAAAGAAAAGAGTGGGCAAATGGTGGCCTTGGATTTTAGCACATGTGTGTGTGTGCAGTGCACATTTCTCTGGGCTCTCTCTGCTCGGGAGTCCAAAGGGAGAGGCATGTGTTTCCTTGATGCGTGTGCCAGCTCTCTGCAGTGGTTGAGTGATGTCAGGCTCTAGCATTTAACACAGCCAAAGAAAGCTTTGCCCCAACTGGAGGATTACAGCGCCGTGCCAATGACATCGATCCGGATTCAATTAGGGGAGCTGGAGATGGAATTCCCAAGGACAGAGAAGGAAAAAGAGAGGAAAGCGGAGTTGGAGTTCCCTTTAACTTCTTTCAATTTGTGACCTGCCGACTTAACGAGGCAATTTATATCTTTGGGAACTCCCTTTCATTGAACTAGTCCAAGTCCAATCAAATATTTACAATAAATGAATAAAGTAAATGGCAAATGTTTTTGACAGATGATTTCAGTAATCCCCCGACTGTTGCAACACAACGCTGGTCAGAATAGTAGCTCTTATTATTTCAATGTTGCATAAAAAAATAGTTTTTTGTGTGAAACACCGCCCTCATTTGACTTTATAACAAGGCCATAAGCTGAGGTGGGTAAATGCCATTAGTGGTATTGATGACAAATGGTCCAGCTTTGACTAATGTGGATGTGTCCCAATTTACTGTAACGTAGGGGGAAGGAGCTTATAAATTGATCAGACCCCCTCCTCTCTGTCAGTTTCCTTTTGCTGCTGGCTGCTGTAGCAATGGGGTAATGCTGTTTGCCGCCTGCCTGTCGTCCATCTCCATCCCTCCTTTCCTTCCCTTGTTCCCCAGCTCGCTCCTTCCTTCAACAGTTCAGCAGTCTCCTGCACCACCAGGGATGGGATCCTTCTCAGGGTCCTAGTGCTCCCTTTGTGCTTGCATTTCCAGTGGTGAAACAGCTGCTGTTTACAGTATAAGCCAGGAGGCCCCCTGACCAGGGACATGGCGCGAAAATTATCCGTTGGTTTGTTGGGACAAGTTGGAAAACAACTTCCGACTGCTAATGTGTCTCCATTTTGTTTTGTGTGCGAATGACAGAGAACAGATTAAACGCGTGAAGGACTCGGATGATGTTCCCATGGTGCTTGTGGGCAACAAATGTGACCTTCCGGCACGCACGGTGGACACAAGGCAAGCCCAGGAACTCGCCCGTTCCTACGGCATCCCTTACATCGAAACCTCTGCAAAGACACGACAGGTAGATATTGTGAAGCTTGAACTCTAATAATAAAGAAAATCGCATTGGTCATTTTTATTGTACACCCGAGCCCATACCAACAAACAACAACTTACAACTCCTCACACAGTTCTGGCGTATTCATCACTAAACTGGTAGTAGGTCTTTCAGGAAATACAAATAATTAAATGAGGGCCTCATTCCCCACTTGGTATGATATTTTGATGAAGAGTAGTTGAGATGATTGTCATGGTAACGTTGACACACTTGTGCATGGTGTGCTCTCCTGAAGGCTTTGCGCTCCCTGAAGGGACGTTTTTGCTGTGCAACTCTCTTACCATTCATCTTAGTTCAACAACACAGAAAGTTTTCATCTTTTTTCTTTTATCAAAAGTTCCAAATTTTTAACCATAGATCTATCATGTAAACCGGAATCTGTTGCCAGAGTCATAAAACAAGAAGAAGTAATTGTAGTGTCATTTCTGTCTGTATTTTGGTATTTACAGGGAGTAGAGGATGCCTTTTACACACTGGTCAGGGAAATCAGGCAACACAAGCTGAGGAAGCTGAACCCACCAGATGAGAGTGGTCAGGACTGTATGAGCTGCCGCTGTGTGGTGTCGTGATGAAGGTGAGACTACTTTTACTTTTAGGCTTGTGCTGCTTGTGTGGTGTAGGAATACATGTTAATGCAGCTCAGGAAGGAACGCTCAGTTATATTTGTGATTACATTTTTCCTGTTTTTATGTTCATAACCTGTTTTTCATTCATATTCTTCATAATATAATGTGATTGAGACTTTACTGCAGCTTTTTACAAAGGTTATTGATATACTATAGCTCAGTCCAAATTATGTACAAATGTATGTTTCATGACCGCTATAGGAACAGAACTGTTATAAAACTAGCACTTCCTGTAGAATGCTGAAGTCACTGTGCTAGTATTTCCATTTTGAGTATAATACTGTACAGTATGTTCATACTTTTGTATCATGCCCCTTTTCTCCCCCCAGCTCCCCTTCACAGCTTGGAAAGAAATGCTACAGCACAAGAAGTCACAGCATGGTCTTTAAAATAGGAAGAAAAAAAAATGAATGATGAAAACAATATAAAAGATTGCAATTTTGCTCTCGCGAGAAGAAGCTGAACCAGAGCCGTTTTGGACTGGCTATTATTGCCTCGGTGGCTACATGAACAAGCTTGGCCAGCCCTCTTGTTGTTGTTCTTCTTTTTTTAATTTTTTTTTGCGCTCCATGTCGACAGGTGAGCAAAACCACTAATCACTTATAATCAACCCCAAGGTGGTCTTGCTGGGTAACTAACTTATTGTTTTCAGTCTCAACACTGGTCCTGTAGGGGGCATCTCGGATCCCCAACCCCCTTTCACCGCACCCCGAAATACTCAATCCACTTGCGCCCTGATTTCGCACTGCGCCTGGGTAGGCATCGGACATTTCTTTGCTCTATAACCACTCATGTAACCCAATTCTAAAATTATCTGACTACCTCCCTTTAAAGGTTGGATGCTGACCTGGGAATTTGTAGGTGTTGTTGTTGTTGTTGAACAGTTAGCCTCGCTGTAAAAGATGTGCATTTTGGTTTTGAACTGGAACTTATGTTGTGGGTGAATAATTAGAATCTCACTGAGCTGAGTTTTATTGAGTTAATTGAGCTCAACTTTTTTTCATTAACTTGGCCATACTTTTTTACATATGTATATACTGTGGTGTGCGTGTGTGTGTGTGTGTGCGTGCGTATACACGTGTATATATATATATATATATCATATTAGGGGTATGCAAACATTTGAGTCAGAAAATTGGTTTTGATTTAAAAGATGGGAGCGCATCGATTCTGAATAGTTGCACTTTAAAATATAGAGATATGTATGAAATCATCATTTACTGGAGAGTATTATCTTTGGAGGAAATGACAGATTTACACTAAGCTACTGACAGGGTCATTCATATTGTGAAAACAAAAAGCTCATTGCATTATACCCTCTCGATCTCAGCCGTACCAAAACAAACCGAATCCTAATCCTGCGGAATTGGACCAAATCGAATCGTTCCACTTTAAAATAAACCGTTCTTGAATTGTATCACTCCCACTGTATCAGGATAGGTATCAAATTGTCTTTTATTGGAGAGCTGCACACCCCTAATATATACACACAGACATGTGCACACGCTATATATATATATATATATATATATATATATATATATATATATATATATATATATATATATATATATATATATATATATATATATATATATATATATATATATATACGCACGCACGCACACACACACACGTTTTGGTTCTGAATGCAGCTGCCTTACATTCTTTGCTAAGAATTGTCTTTGTGGATTAATGATGATAATAATAATAGTAGCTTAATAACAGCAATGGTTACTGTACGGTATATTGGTGCTGGTATAGTAGGATTCATATCTGTCCAATTTACATTGCACTGTTAGCAAGGGAGGGTACATTGCTTTTGCACAGTTGCTACAGCTGGAGGCATTTGCCTTTTTGATAGGAGCAACATGCTATGCTTGCACAGTTACACAACAGGTTTTAGGTAGAGAAACAATTTATTTCATAAACAACTTGCTGTCATTGTTCCATGTGCTTCTTCCCCTGATGACAGAGTTTTTAAAGAAGCGTCATCGTTCACAGAGTGTAACACACGCCTTAGTATGTTTAAACTTTCCACACACCTCACTACCCTCAAGAACCACGTGTACCGTATGTTCACGTAGGTGAGTGATTAATGATTAATGATTAAAATGGATGCTGGATCAGGGGGTGTGTCTGTGTCTCTCAGTGCTGACTCGCTTGTGTTCTCAACTACTGCATTCATTTGCTACCCTTATTCAAAAGACTGCTCTTACGTGTTTGTACTTTGTAGCTCATTATGTATGCACATGACAAGTTCTGTCTGTTGTTTACAACTACAGAAAAAGCATGTTGGGTTTATCCATGCACTGGACAGAAATTGAAGGTCAAACCGCAACATATTGAAGTGTGTCTGAAAGAAAGAGTTTTTCGGTAGTATATAGCCAATAAAAGCCAAATTGCCTCACTCTTGCTCAATTAGTTTAATTTAGTGACTATATTTCGTTCTGAATTCCACTCACATCCCATGTAAACATAAAACTGTTTATGAGTTACTGTGGAGGTGAGGTCAGTTTTTTCCCCCCACTACACATGACAAGTCATAAATAGCACGAACAACCACGCTACAGTGTGAATGTTAGTAATTCTTAACTTTTCATTATTTGCTTGAATGAACAGTATGAACTGTGAATGGCTCTTTTGAAAGTATTCAACTAAAACTCTGTTTTGAAATTCATTTGGTTCCAACTGTTAGATTGAAACGTTTTGATGGAAAGTTTGTGACGTCCTAATTGCTTGTTGTCTCACTGTCAAACTTTATATATCAAATCCATAATAATGCCACAACTCCATAAATCTATGCATAAATTCTCAGCGTCTTAGAATGTCTGTATTGTTGCCGCATGGATACTTAGCCAGTAAACCCCGAGTATACATGTCACGAAAAGACTGTACAGACCTGTGGAGGTAGGACTCCTCTACTGAGTTGTCTCAAGGGCTTCTCTTTCCCTTGAACACTATTGAATGGAAGTGTGGTTGGAATTTGTAAAAAAAAAAAAAAACATGTTGGCTGTTTAGTTATTTAAGATGTATGTACTCTTTAAAAAAATGTGTCAAATGTATTGCAGGGCAGGAATAAAGATGTTAAGATAAACATGTTGTCTTGTCCCTCTTTTGTGTGCTCCTTACACTTGCAATCAAATCTGCAATATGTCGCTACCAACAGGCGAGAGCTGGAACATGGATTCAGATCAAAATCATTTACAAGGTACTGGTGACAGAGAGCAGAATCAGCACTGATTCAATGTGCTGTCTGTATTCGCACGCCATCATCCCGACGTCTGTTCGTAGTCTCATTGGGATGGCACCAAGACTCTTGACAAACTTTGTAGAATTGTGAGGGACTACAGATGGATTGTTTGTTGTTCCACAAACAAAACAAATTCTTCTCCTTGAGAATTCAACTATAACAAGGCCATGCCAAAGGGTTTCAGTTTATCATAGCCATCCACATTCCATAATCTCGCTGTCTTCTGGCCATCGCCGAAACTTCCTATGTCAAAGTTTGGTAAATACAATATTAATAATATAAATGTAATATTAATAATTATTATTATTAATATAAATGTAATATTTTTTCACAAATCTATACTAGTGGTCATCACACATGTGTGTGATTTTTATATTACTTTTACAAGTTAAATGACCAATCAAGTATTCAAAATGGCGTGCAATTATTATAGTTTGTTTTTGGTCTGCTGAAGAGTGATCCTTTTGGAGGTAAAAGGATTCTAACCAACACTGGTGAGTTATGCAATTTGGTCTCATGGAGTTATACGTGCGTTTTATAAACCTGCTAATTCAATTAAATATATAAATTAGATAAGAGAATAAATAGTGAGATGGAAAATAATACGAAATAGGATATATAAAAACACATCACGTCGCTGTTCCGCAAGGTAAGAGTGGTCGTGTGTGTGTGTGAGAGTTCAGAATGGTGATGGCTCTCGGAAAGAAACTGTTTTTCAGTCTATTAGTCTTTGATTTGATGCACCTGTCGCGTCTGCCAGAGGGCAACAGGTCGAACAGGTTTGAGCTCGGGTGAGTATTGTCTTTGACGATATCGAGAGCTCTGCTGAGGCACCGGGTGGTGTAGATGTCCGACAGGGAGGGGAGAGCGCAGCCAATAATCCTTTGCGCTGTTTTGACCGTCCTCTGGAGCCTCACTCTGTCCGCCTCAGTGCAGCCGCTGTACCAGGTGGAGACACAGTACGTCAGCAGGCTCTCGATGGACGAGTGGTAGAAGGCCAGCTCAGAATTACAGTGTACTCCAAATCAAGAGTGGGGAAATTTGATGACCAGCTGGGACAACTTCAGTGTAATTTCCTCATACATTTGTTAGTGAGTTAGTAAAAACAGATTTATTAGTTTTAGTCAAGATTTAAAATTCATGTCTGATAGCAGACAACAGAAGTAGCACATACTGTTCATTTACCCCCCCCCCCTCAAAAGAAATACCTTTAATATAATCAATGTGTTCATTTAATGAGTCACAAAACTGGGATGTTTGTTTGATCCACGTTGTCCAATTATCGTATTATGGTTTGTAAGTCATGTGATTGTGCTATCATGACGCTGCTCTCTTATTGGCTTTTAGGGGGTCATAAAGTTGTGTGCTTGTCCATAAACATAGGGAAAGAAAAACCCAAAGGTTAGTGAGTGTTGGTGATCTTAAAAGACAAGGCAAGTCGATTTTGGAGTTTTAGATACACACAACTATCATGACATCCTGCACAAACGCCATAAAGAAAATGCTGCCGAAGGTAAGGGTATATGATAAACTGGATCCATCTGTAGATAAATAGATGTTAGATAATTATTTAATGATTCTCTTATTGACATATTACCTCTTGTAATATTCATTTTTGTGTCTGTTTGCTAATTTCTTCTAAAACTCCTTAGTTCTTTTATCTCCGTTTTTTTAGGTTGTTGTTTACCTTTTGCCTTCTTCAGAGTCACTGAAGAAGGCAAAAGACTGCCGAAACATGTCAGTTAAACAGCAACCTGAAAAAAACTGTCTGAGATAAAAGAACTAACGAGTTGAATTATAAATAAGAGACAGAAAGAACTTCATTCAGTTATGCTGATTTCTGTTGCGTAGACATATCTTCGTAACCATGTGGCCCATGAAATACATGCTGCATTGATCCATTTCAAAGACCTCGTTCCAATGATGGATAAATACAGTAAGAAATTTACCAAAAAAAACTGAAAAATATATTTTTTTTTTCATTGGATAGTTGTGGCTTTCACCAAGTACTCAACAGTCATGTTGCTTTGTACAGGTTACAATGACGGAACCACCAAGGTCTTGATGAGTCTAACGGGAAATATCCCCATCCTTTTTAAAGGTAATGATTCAACATTTTATATTGGGAGCAATAGTCGTTAAGTCCACTCAACAAAGCATTTCACCATTGTTGACAACTATAAACTGTCCCATACACTATGTTAGGTATGAGTTTCAACATCCCCATATGCGTGTGGCTTGAGGAGAGCTACCCTCAGTCGCCCCCCATCTGCTACGTCCGGCCCACGCGGGAGATGATGATCCTGCGAGGAAACTACGTTTCGGGCAATGGTGACATCCTGCTGCCATACTTGCAGGAGTGGAAGCAGGTGAGCAGCACATGTCAATAGTTTGCAGCTACCCATAGGGTACACTGACCCTCCTATGGCTCTCTCAGGGGAAGTGCGATCTGGTGAGCCTCCTGCAGGTGATGGTTGCCACGTTTGGAGACCTCCCTCCCATCTGTATGCAGCCTCATACTCAGCCTGCACAAGCGTCCTGTGAGTAAATGCCACCATACGGAACTAGATGTCTTAGCAAAAAATGCATCACAACCTGAAAGATAAAAGCAGGACCTTCACTGTGACAATGACCTCTTAGTTTGCATGCGTAAAGATTGCTGCATCTTGATTTTCATGAAAGTCTCATTTTGCCTGTTTTGGAATTTGGCACACCACTCTTGACTATTGTGGGCATTCTGGCCAATTGGGGGTATTTCCTGTGGAAATTCGGTTCTACGCCCAGCGGAACCACATCTAACTATTGCTGCGAGTTGTTTAATGTCATTTTGGCCAATTTGATCAGGGCACAGGCGGACAGATGCAGGTCCTCCCACACCCCAAAACATGCTTCTTGCTTTGGGAAGGTGCATTCGACTTAATAGGGATTACTTCAAAGGGAAAATGTATAGTTTATAGCTTGGACTTCAAAAAATGTCCATCTTTTGTGACACAAGTCCTGGAACCTTTCTGACGCATGTTGAACGCCAACCAGCGATAACATGACAATAGGTTCGCTTGCACAAGCCAAGCTCAATTCCAAGTGCTGTGTCGAGGACAATGCCCTCAAAAAAAACAATGATTCTCTGTGTTGGTTGACACTGTCAGAGTGACAGCTGTGTCTAATATTTCGGTAAAGTCAAATAGATAAGACGGTTTTATAGGAAAACAAACCCTTGACTGCTGTGAAACTTTTGTAAGCATACAGATGGCACGTAAAGTGTGATAGATGGGAAAAAAAGTAGCCAGGCTAAACAAGGAATATTTCCATGTACATTAATGTTTTGTATTTTTATACGTTTGTTTTGAATCAGAAAAAAATGAATCAAGTTAAGAAAAGCAACAACACCTTCTTCTTTGTCCTAGATGTACAGTCTGCAAAGAAATAACTGGGTCATGTCTGATCAAATGTGAGATTGTGTATGATGTTGTTAATAAACTTTGGACTTACCTGTCCTCAATACCTGTTTTAGGTTCATTGCAGTTCCACCAGCAATCACAGGTGCTTTCCCGGCCAGACGGCAGTTTGTGTTTGTCTTTATCAACAGAAGATGGCCAACTTGTCCTTCAAGGAAATGAAACCAGCTGTTAATAAATTTCAATATTGATTTGTTGCGTGTGATGCATATAATGTGCACAGTATCACATGTACATGATTGGTTGTTATATTGGTGTTGTTTGATTTATTTAACATTTTATCATTTTATAAATGATTTGCAATGTAAAAGTCAGTAAATTTGAGATGTATTGCCTCATCATATATATAAACAGAATCAACTTCATATGAGACCTGTGATATGTGTAATCTTGGTGTAAACAAATGTTGTTGTTGTTGTTTTGTTTTTTATATGCTCACATTTATCTAAACTGTAGTTTGATTTTAAATTTACAACCTAAAGCTGCGAACATCCACGCCCCAACCCCAAACGTCCCTTCTCCTTTCACAGAATGACGTAAATAAATTAATTTTTCAATGGATTTAGTTTCATTTCTTTGGGCTGTGTTATTGTGGAACTGTGTTTCAAATTTAAAAAAAAAGAGGACGTTTTTGGGATCCCGAAAAAAATAAAGGTGGGTACACAGTATTCAAAATTTAGGATCAGAATTTTTTTCTAGAGTTTGACAGTTGTTGTTGTTGTTGTTGTGGTTGTTGAATAATGGGTATTCAATTAAAAGGTAATCTGATGAGTAAATAGTAAAATATCAACAATGTAAACTTAGAAATAAAAACAAATGCTCCACTAAAATCTCACTATATTACAACAATTGAAACTGCACCAATTTTGTTGCTAATAAAGTTTTACAAAACTGTGACGTCTACGATTTACCCCGGATAATGTCAGGCGTAGCACCGGAAATTCGCTTTGTTGTTAGTCTTGTATTTGACTGTTGAAACATATGTTGTTTGTGCGGAGCAGTCAGTTTATCATTAGTGGTACTTTTACTGATTCTGAGATAACGAGACAAACATCCACTCTGTTTGACTGGACGTTTTATTTCAAATAACCCGATTTTTGTGCTTAGTCCGACCCGGCGCTGTGCTAAGCTTAGCCTAGCGTTTGCGGAATTCTTGCTAGCGAGCTTCAGCTTGTGTTAGCATTCTGCCAGCTTGTCTCATATTTAGTCAGTTTTTGTGAGAAAAGGCACCTTAACTCGGAAACAATGGCGGTTGTCAACGAAGTCGCCCTGAAGAAAATGTTGAAGGTATAACCGTCTCCTGCTGAGTATCGTAACTTGGTAGCATGATAGCTAACATTACCGAAACGTAACATGACAGGACAGTACATTTGCCATTTCCTGGTATATTATATGGCGTGTTAGTGAAACATGTGCCTTATCTGATCTATGTGTGAATGTATACGGTTGACATAAGTGGAACGTGTATCTTCCGATGTCCTAATATTTAGCATACCCATTTAAAACATTTAATTGTTTCAACATTTTTTTTAACGAACGAGTGTGCCGTTTATACTATCGTGTACTAAATGCACTATAAGGTTACATTTTTTAATACTTTGTATCAATATTCATACCTAACTTAATAATTTAGATGGCGAAAGTTATTTTGTATGGCCACTATATTTTCAGCATCTTTCTTCATGTACAAAACAAACATGCCTAGGTTTTTTTTCTTTTTTTTTTTGGTAAGCCTGCACGGGTGGTTTGAACACTGACAGAAATACAGATTTCCCATTACAATACAAAAATGTCTAACTTGTCAAACCTTCCTCTTTTTTTGCTTGAGCCATTTCTGTTGTTATCCTAATACGGAAATATATTCATTGTCATCACTTGTCTCCTTTTCTTTTATATTCCAGCAATACAAATACAGGGACCTGACTGTTCGTGAAATCACCAACGTCATCTCTCATTACAAAGACTTGAAGCCTGTAATGGATGGCTACGGTAATCCAATATTCATAAACATGGAAACCTCTAAGGTCAAACACAAGCCGAAAGTCACGCACGCCCCATTGTGACTCCAAAATCCAAATTTTACCACTCAGTGGTGTTTCCTGTTAGAGGTTCCAATCTACTTCATTCTTGGATCATGCAATATACAGTAGTATGAGAAATTAGTTTGTCTTTCGTCACTGGTCAACTTGCTTTTTCAGTGTTCAACGATGGCACCACAAGGGACCTGATGAGTTTAACAGGAACAGTCCCCGTAAGCTATAGAGGTACATACTTATGTTCTTATTTTTGTTTTGGACATAAATGTTAATATTATGATTCATTATTTTATTACATCATTTGAAGAGCATCACATGCTCCGAGTCACATGAAAAGTTGTCAGCTTCATGCTGGTGTGCTGCATGTTAACAAATCATAAAAAGGATGTGAAATATGTCATTTGGGTGAGGTGATAGATCAGTCGATATATGGCTGCACTTGGTAATGAGTGTGTTTCCTCATAGGCAACGTCTACAACATCCCCGTGTGTCTTTGGTTGCTGGACACATATCCCTTCAACCCACCAATTTGTTTTGTTAAACCAACCAGCACCATGATGATCAAAACCGGCAAACATATTGATGCCAATGGAAAAATCTACCTGCCCTATCTACATGAGTGGAAGCATGTAAGTCTGTTCGCAAAAGAGGCTACAACTGCACACTTTCTTTGGCCAATAGGGCTGGTATTCTGGTCTTATTAAATAACTACAGTTTCTTTAAATAGCCTACACTTGACATAAAAAAAACTCTTTGATGCAACAAAAAATGTATAGTGAGAGATTCAAAGGTCTGCAGAATTTAATGCATCATTTGCTTAAGACACAATTTCATACGAGTGTTCTATCGATTATTCAACAATAACAATTACCGAGGGAATCGCCCACGACCTGCCGCAGCACTCAACCCTCCTTCCCCCAACAATGCACATTGAACATTTATTTTTTGGGGGGTGGTGAGGAGGGATTTCAGTCAGAGAAGTCACTTGAGTTTGCCAAATTTGACGGTTGAACACTATACCATACCTACTTCAATGTAAAAAATATTTTTATTTTGCTGTCCCATTTATGGCATCTTAAGCTAAATAAATATTCAGCAGGGACTATATTTTTTTGTTACTCAAGTCCCACAATAATCTCATCATTTGTATTCATATGAATGCTAAGTTACTATTTGCTTTTATCACTTCAAATAAAGAAGGCCGTGTGGTTTGTGGCTGTAGTTTGATGGACAGATAAAACTGAGATATGTGGTGAATATGTGGCCGTGGAGAGACACATTGTCATCTGTATACATGTCAAAACAGACATTTGCATCATACGAAATAGTCCAACTAATCATGAAATGGTCATTGGTGTTTTTATGGAAGACTTGTCAAACTCATGCTGTCCGGGTCGCCTCAGATTCTCAAAAAGTCTGAATTTGGATTTTTTTTTATAGCCAAGGCGTTAATACTTATTTTAATCTTAACTTTGTGATTGTAACAAGTCTTACATTGGGTTCTTTTAACATACAGGTAGCCTTCGTGTAACTGAAATTACTTATTGGCTGTTTGTTGTTGTTTTTAATTATTAGATTCTGCAAAATGTTAATTATTTTCTTCTGGTTCTTCTGGATCTTTTACCTTTTCTTCTTTCTTTTCTAGCCTCAGTCAGACCTATATGGTCTCATTCAGGTGATGATTGTGGTGTTCAGTGAAGAGCCACCAGTGTTTTCTCGCCCTACCGCACAAGCGCCTTACCAGGCTTTCCAAGCTGCTGGACCGCCTAATCGTAAGTCGTCACTGTAATTTTAGTACCGCCCCCCCAATACGGTTAAATAACTCTAGTACCCAGTTTAACACCAGGTGGCGCCCATTCACTGCAGCACTGTACTATGAAGAAGTATTGAAAAGCAGACACTCTGATGTAACTGTGTACACGCTTCCTCTTACATCAGCTTCTTACGTCCCTGGCATGCCTGCAGTTTCACCTTATGGCCCAAGTCCTAATGCAGGGTAAGATGTTTCACAATCATGTGTGTACCCTAGTTTTGTGTGACAAGCGTGCTCTGAAGCAGGAGCTGTTTTATTTCTACACACCTTCAGTCTTGTATGTTGCATCCAATGCTGAAAAATTTCTGAGTATAAAATATTACTTCAATTTCTTTTGCAGCGGCTACCCAGGTTACCAGTACCCAGGAGGCAACTCTTACCCAGCTTCTTCTGGTCCGACACACTACCCCACACAGACTCCCGTGTCCACAGTTGGTATGTATTTGGTTCAACAATCCCTAGAAACATGGGACACTGCAATAACAATTGAGATTCTAATTCTCATTGTTAAATACAACAACATACAAATAGTTTCTCATTGTAACAGTAGTGTTGCTGTACTTGAATGTACAGTGGGCTGTACAATTAATTGCAATTGCAATATAATCATTATTTATCAATATTGATAAAGCATCGTTTTGTTATTGCAAAGTTTTAATGGTCATTACTTTATTGAGAGCAGACGCATGTTTGATGAGATGCCAAAGAGTGGTAATACCCGTAAAGTTATTTATTTATTTATAAAGTTTTTGGGCATGGTTAAAACGCAGGCAAGCTGACACAACCAAGGCTCAGTCTGAGTCGCCCCTCTACCACAGTGTAAGTACTCGGCATCCTCATTTTAGCCATTCAGGGCATTTGCCTCTTCCCTATGATGAACGTGGCCCATTACTACCACTACAATTTGTATTTAACTATCAAGTTATGTCTACGGCCACAGAAAATACAGCTTCCCAAAGGTGTTTTGTATTTTGTGTTGTTTGCATTTCAATGTATCTGCTGTTTGAGGCACGCGCAGCCAGACAAAGACGTGATGTCGTGGCCAACTACAGTCAACTGTGGCTCAGATTTCTCATTTTTTTAGACATCTTTGCCACATTGGCGGACAGATTTCATGACCCAGTGTAAATCCTTTTGAGCGTTATAAAAAGAGCACAACAACATATAATTTTTCAGTGAATCACTGCAGACCGGTTTCACAGAAAAAAAATTAATTTGTGACTAGCAAACCGTGAGTAGGTGACACCGAACTGTACAGTAATGAAAAGAGAAGCTAAATCACACTGTGATTGATATTGCAGTAAAATGTATACATTCCTCTGCAAAAGTGTTGGAACAATAAGGTCAATTCCTTTGTTTTTGTTGTATACGAAACACATTTGGGTTTCAGATAAAAAAAAGAATACAATTAAAAAGTTCAGAAGTCCAGCTTTTATTTCATGCTGTTTACATTGAGATGTGTTCAAAACTCAGCGCAAGGGCGCCTTTTGTTTGAAGCCACCCACTTTTCAAGTGAGCAAAAATATTGGGATAGAAATTAACTTAACTTAGAGGGAATCACATTTGGTATTTGGTTGCGTATCCCTTACTTGCAATAACTATTTTAAGCCTGCAACCCAATAACTTTCTCCCTACAGTCTCCTCTTCAGGAGGTAAAATGCATGCACTTTTGGGTTAAGGTCTGGTGATTGACGGCGATTGCTTTATGTTATAGATCATGGTTTTATTGGTCCGCCCCACTTGGCAATGTATTTTCCTCCATGTAGCCCCAGAGCTAAAATTGAACAACCCTGGTTTAAAACCTCCCACTTTCCCCCCCTTGATGAAGTCCTTTGTTGTGAATTCAGTGTGTTTTGTGTCATTGTCTTGTTGCAAGATGAAGCTTCTACCTGTTAGTTTGGATGCGCTTCTGTAATTTAAATTGTTATGGCTTCTGGAACGGGCTCACTAGTCTTTATTCTGAAGTCTACAAAACCATTTTGTCTGGCAATTTACAGAATAATACATCCCACCTTGTCGGGAGAAGCTTCATCATGCAACAAGACAATAACCCACATCACACTACCAACACAACACAACGTCAGATGAAAAGAAGCTTCTCCATCTTCCTTTCTAGTTAAGTGCAATTTAGGCATGTGACCTTCTTCCTGAAACCCACTCACCCTGAGCCTGACTTTGGTGGCATGCTGAACCGACAGCAAAAGGTCATCTGATGTAACTAGAGTTGGGAGCATTAAAGGCCAACAGGACGTACAGTATGGACCTGGAGGCCAAGGAAGCGCGTCCTCTCTGATTATTTCTGCTCTATTTGGGGATGTAACTGTAACTTCACACAAAGACTGACCTGTGATCAGCTGTTTGGAAGCAGTAGTCAAATGCCAACGAACAGTCTGCCATATGGAGGACTTTTGGTGATCTCCTATATTTAGGAGCAGTGTGGGGGGGGGGGTCATCTCTGACATTTGTAGTGCTGATTCAAGAAAACACATGCTGTAGTTTTGACTTGAAAGAGACATACACAACCTGATATTTGTCTGCATTTATGGTATTCTTTAGTGGGAAAACTCCTGTTACAAGCGTACAAAGTAACCCTAAGGTGCACACGAACAGATATTGAATCAATTGAGCATAGCCCCACCCACACATGACGGGTTCAAAATATCAAGTGTAAGTGTACTTCCATTGACCAAGCGTGAGAGGTGGCATGGTGTCATGGGGCATTCAGACCGCCCCAAGGGGGGAAAAAAATATAAAAAAAAACAGCCTCTTCTGTTCTTTAGTCCAGCCCACCCAACTTTGACATTTTCTAGAGTCTGCAAGTATTTGCTGCATTAATTTATCATTGTTTTCCTGAAATTAAATCAATCATCTCAGATGAGGTCTAGTGAGGTGCACCGATTAGCATGCGAAATGTTGACTTTCAAGGCCGATGGTTTTCCTGAAAATGGAACTCCACATTGACAAAAGGGACGATAAAGCAAACAAGTGACTGTCTTTAAAGAAGTATCATCTTGTTTAGGCTCCAACAGAGATGGCACCATAGGCGAAGACACGATCCGTGCGTCGCTGATCTCAGCTGTTAGTGACAAGCTTCGCTGGAGGATGAAGGAAGAGATGGACAGGGCTCAGGCGGAGTTGGATGCCCTCAAGCGAACGGAAGAAGACCTCAAGAAGGGCCATCAGAAACTGGAGGACATGATCTCCAGATTGGATCAGGAAGTGGTAATGTTTTTTTATTGTAATTATTATTATACAGTGTTCCAGCACCGCATATATTGTAGTTGATCATTTGTTGCTTCACTATAACGCAGATCTTTGACGTGCGTATGTTGTGTAAATCCCTGCTTTGTCCTGGAAATGACCTGTTCATTTTTTTTATCTTTTTATTTTTGCCAGTCCATCACTGATCATGTTCACAACTGCATGCCTGAATTTCTACTGCATCTGTTATTAAAACAACTTTCTTTTTAAAATATAAATTACGGAGAGTGAAATCACACATTCGAACGATACAAGAGAAGGCCCAAATTCTCATTAATAGCCGTTTATTATATTGATTAAGTCGCTCTGCCTTTGTCAAATGGCATAGAATGGTTTGTTTACAAGTGGTGCCTAAGAAAAAGTCAGTCCTCCCACTCAGAAGTATGTGTGACGTCATTGTGAAAAGGTTCACATCGCCTATAGCCGTTGGGTCTGGAACGGGGTTCACTCTTCTGTCATTATGTCCGTGATTGTTTACTTGCCAACCTAATATTGTTGGACCAGGCTGACGTCGACAGGAACATCGAGTTGCTGAAGCGCAAGGACGAGGAGCTGACCGAGGCCCTGGAGAAGATGGAGAACCAGTCGGAGAACAACGACATCGATGACATCATTGTTCCGACGGCCCCCCTGTACAAACAGATCCTGAACCTGTACGCGGAGGAAAACGCCATCGAGGACACCATCTTCTACCTGGGAGAGGCCCTCCGCAGGGGGGTCATAGATCTGGAGGTGTTTCTGAAGGTGCCCTTTCAACACTACTTTGAGATACTGACATAACCCACAGTGTTGTGTGTGTTTATCAGTCTTTATTCGTTTCTTCTTTTGTTGCAGCACGTACGCCTCCTGTCCAGAAAGCAGTTCCAGCTCCGCGCCCTCATGCAGAAAGCCCGCAAGACCGCCGGCCTCAGCGACCTCTACTAAGCGACACTAGCAGGAAACAGACATGTCTTCAGGCCCTCTGGTTCTCTTTCTTCTCCCTCTGTGTTGTATCCCATCTTTAATGGACCACGGCTTGTTTTAAACGCTCCTCAGATTTGTCCTTGTGACCTGGATCAAACAAAATGCTTGAGAGATTTAACCCCCTCCCCCACACATGCACACACATCACTCACACACATCACACAAACACACACATATGATGACAACATTTTGTGTACTGTGGCTATCTATTAGCCAGGCAGCCTTGTTTGTTGAGTAAGCACAAAATGTCGGGGGCTCGCAGTTGAGACACCCCTCGTCATGAAAAGGTTAAGCTCTGATATAAATACCCAAAGTGGTTAGTTAACCTTCAGAAGACCTTTGATTTAGTGCTGCATGCAGCCTGAGCCACATTCAGAAGGCTTTTTTTTTCTTCTATTATGGATATGCTTTAATCCATGAACCTGTTTTGTTTTACACTCATGTTTTGCCTCTCCTCTTTTCACTTTCATTCTACATGTCAGCTGCTCAGGTTAGCCCTCCAATTTGACTGTTCGGCTGCATTAACCAATCATGTACAGTAGCTCTTCTAACTCTGTACAGTGTCTCTCTTGAGGACATTTTTACAAAGTATATCCACTATTTTTTATTTTTGCTGTCCACTCTGTTGTTTCTGGTAAGAAATTAGTTCTCTGCATAAACCGTTTTTGTAAAGGTTTATGAGTGTTATAGGGACAAAAGTGGATTATACTAATCAAATGTTAAGTTATGACAACACCTCTCATTTAACTTAGCCTTCTACTTAATGCACTTTGAAATGTATCATAGAGTATCTGCTGTTATTTGTTTCCAATTAAACCATAGATCATCTTTTGTATCTGTAGATTTATGTAAATCTGTTCAAATTAAAGACTGATTTGATGGCAAATCAACAAGACTTCTATTTGCGCTGAAGCAGGTCACAGCATTTTGTCTTCATACGGCCTACCATAATGTGTTTTGGATCAAACAATGATTCTGATTTAACTGTTAATGTCACAAAAACATGTTCTGCCTGTCACTATGTCACTGTCTTAGGAAACAAAGATATATTTGCAATTTTATGACAAACTAAGTACATTGAATAATTTCACACAGTGCACCAGATGATCTCTCATAGCATTAATTTTATCACAACAACCTTAGGTGGGAATCGCTGCTCTCCTTGCTTGACCTCATTACTTTTGTGGGGGCACATATACACTCACACTCTCTCACCAATGGACAGTTTAGAGCAGGGGTCTTCAATCCTGTTCCTCAAGGGTCGCTGACCTGCCTGTTTTCCATCTCTCCCTGCTGCAACACACCTGATTCAAATGACCACAATCGTTATCTAGCTTCTACAGACCTTGCTGATTATGTGATAGAAAACTGGCTGGACACCAGCCCCCGAAGAAGCCCTGGTTTATCCATCCATCCATTTTCAAGGCTTGCGGGCGTGCTGGCGCCTATCCCAGCTGTCGTTGGGCAGTAGGCTGCCATGCATGTTTTTCGAATGCGGGAGGAAACCGGAGTACCCGGAGAAAACCCACGCAGACACGGAGAGAACATGCAAACTCCACACAGGAAGGCCGGCGAAGGCCAGTCGAACCCTGAGAATGTAAACTTTTCTGCCAGTCGGGGGCTGCTAGAAATTTCTTCAGCTGAGACCGTGTGCAGCCGAATAAAGTTTCGTGTTATGTGATGAAGACTCAAGAAGGAAAACGCAAGGGTTTTCACGAATTTATGTCACCCGTGTTTCAAATAAATGTGGTTTGAATTCGATAGTAGTCTGGAATATCTTGCGGGGATACATACTGACATACTTCGAATCTGTTCAGGTATTTTGTTTTGAGAGTAGTTTATGATTTTGCTCAGGATGGACGTGAATATAGAAGTTGATGACTGTGCCTGTAACATTGGAGTTTTTAGGCCCTAAAATATATTGATAACATTTTGAATAGAAAACAATGGAAAATGACTGATTGTCCTCTTGGACTTGCCATGCTGCGTCAATAACATTAAGACTAAATCTGAACCCTGCAACCTGTTCGGGCTTGAACATTATATAGTTGTTTGTAATCTATTAAAGTCATACTGCAAAAACAAGCTGCAAATATAAACAGGACTTTTTATGAATTTCAGTGTTAAGCAAAATTCCTGTTAATTAAATTGAAAAAGCAGACAAGTCAGGGTGTTATTTCTGCATCGTGGCTTTATTTGATGCTACAGTACATAAAAATATGTCCAGATACAGTGATTCAGTAGATCATCTTTATGATAAATAATACTGAAAAGAATAAATATGTATCATCTGTAGTAACGGCTAGAGAGAAAATAAAACCATTACACTTTGTTACTGTCCTTTAGAGTTTATATGGAGAAAAATAAATACAATTCTCTGCGAGGCCATTAAGGTGTGCAAACAACATATTCAAATTTGTTGTCTATATTGATGACTTGCATTCAAAAGCACACCATACAAAGAGTGCCGAGAATTTCCATTGACTCTTGACTTATCTGACTTGCCAGTGCACTTGTGGTCATATGTGGAGAAGGCCTTAGATCACAACAGTTGGACAGGAAATCCGCACCCACTGCGAATGGAATGTCTCCATCAAACACAAAAAATAACAAACACAAACTGACGAGTGGACAAAAAAAAAACAGACATACAACCATCACACCATAGACAGAATATACACAAAGCATACAAGGAGTGTACGAAGGAAAAGCCATAACAGTGCACAGTAACAGCATACTTGTATTTTAGACACAAATTCCCAGATCTCAACTCAGGCTGACCTTCAAAGCTAAATGGTGAATGTTTCTGGTTAGACATACAACAATGGGAGCAGACGGCAAAAATAAAATGTTGGTTATTATCTGTAAGTAACATCCACTTTTTGCAACTTCGTAAGTCTTAATGGAGGCCATTTGCCACAACGGGACACGGAAAATACAAGGGAGTTGCTTGGGATAATGCACAGTGTTTTGTGACGTTTCGTTTGGGGTTGAAGTGTGGTACCACGGAGCGCTCGACTGTTCACAGTGTGAGCTCCTTCTGGACGGCCCACAGCGTCTCGGCGCTCTTCACCAGCTGCTGCTGCTCGTCGGGCTTCAGGCTCATGTTGATGATGTCTGACAGGCCCGTGTTGCCCAGGACGCAAGGCACGCTCAGGAACACCTCGTCTTTCACGCCATACATCCCCTGCAGAACAACATACGTGTTAGCTGTAACATGTAGCATTTTTTATGAATGGCAAAGTTAAGAGGTTAACAAAACAGCTCTTGTGGAGGAGCTCGTCAGACTAAGTAGTGAATGAAGAGTCCTTACCTTGATGAGTGTG
Organism: Idiotropiscis lumnitzeri; assembly: GCF_059441095.1. Taxonomy (NCBI): domain Eukaryota; kingdom Metazoa; phylum Chordata; class Actinopteri; order Syngnathiformes; family Syngnathidae; genus Idiotropiscis; species Idiotropiscis lumnitzeri. The sequence continues at coordinate 15,696,336 of NC_142396.1, read as the reverse complement.
GACACGGGGTGGACTCTGTGCATGTTCTTGGTGATGCTCGCCACCAGGTCAGCCACAGACATACCAATAGCCCATGAAGTATAACCCTTCAGCCGGATCACCTCATAGGCTCTGTAGAACACACACAACACACATTGTCAGGACGTGATGCAATTCTGCACATTTCGAAATGCCAGAATTTTTCCCATGAGCAATCGTGACAACATGATGATAAGGTATTATTGCCTCGAATCTCAAGTCAGGAAGCCTATTTGTCCTGCCATAAGACCATTTTGCGAAAGCGAAAAATTGTGTTTATTCTTAGACATTGCAATATAAATGTGTCCTAAACCAAGCTATTGCTGCAATCTGAACGTTGGCAGCTGCTGCCGCAGGTATAAAGTCTAAGTGGAAGCTCAGAGGGGCGAGAGCTTTCTCTGTTGCCCGTCCCTACTACGGAATGTCTTCCCACTACACATTAGTTATGACCCTTCACTCGGACATCAGGGAGGATAAATAAAAAGCCTTTAATACATAATGGGTATATCAATGTGCTTCAGCTGATTAGTCCTCCTTAGTACTAAAATAACGTTAACAGAAATACATGTGCATTTTTAATAATAATACCATTTTTTATTGGCTCGAATCACAGCATCAGGCTATCGTAAGATGCCACCTTTTCTTTTTATTGCTGCTACTGCTACTGTTTTATTGTTTTTCAATGATACTATGTTCAATTGTTCTGTTGTATTTGTATTTATTTACAGCATGTTGTTTCATCTGAAACTGTTTTTAAATTGCTATGTACGTGAAATTGAGTTGAGCTGCATTGTGATGAACAGTGTAATCTGTGGCTATACGGTAGTAACAGTTCGGGGTGGGACAAAGACAGCCCGTGTGTTGTTAAATCCAGCCTGTCAATCATTTACAAATCCTTTCACAAACATGACAATTATTTTCACCTTATCTATGAATGACCTGGCCCATCTGTCAAGTTTAAAAACTCAAATGTGGCCCTGGACTACAAATGTTTGCCCAACCCTGGTACAAGTGCATATTACAGTGCTCTGCTACATAACAATCCAGCCGGTTATCTTAGCACCATTACCAAATTCCTCACTCGGGATGGTCAGCTACAATCAATTTGCAACTTTACTGCCATTGCACAAGGGAACAGGAGTCATGCAAGTACATGATCAGTTGATTTGCAGAGTTGCACTCACCCATCAACCACCATTTTGTGCACCGCCTTCCAGTCTTCGCCATCTCCTTCCGCCCCCATTTTAGGGTTGAGGCCCTGAAGGCTGACGCCGGCCACGTTCACACCACTCCACACGGGCACTAAGAAAAGCCAAATAGCTCAGATAAAGCCAAATCTAATGAGTGGCCACTAATGTGATGCTAAATTTAAGATGTGCCTGTATGCCAGCTCTCATTTTATTTATAGTGAAGCGTCACATACCACTGGAGTCCCCGTGCTCTCCGATGATCCAGCCATGGCAGCTTGACGGGTGGAGGGACAATTTCTCTCCCATGAGGTGGCGGAAGCGGGCCGTGTCCAGGTTGGTTCCGGAGCCGATGACGCGATGACGCGGGAAACCGCTCAGCTTCCAGGCAACGTAAGTCAAGATATCCACTGAGAGGGGGAAGAGATGACACAAAACTCAAGTCATTTCAAATGGCAACTTTCTGACTTGAGGAAACACTAAAAGAAAATGTACAATTCAGCAACAGTTACTTGTTTAGACCACGCATACGGAAAAATTATGCAGCTGGTTTCCACTGAAGTAAGTTGAATAGTGTCTTTCAAGTGAGTGCCAGTCGTTCTTCCTCACCTGGGTTAGATACAACCATCAGGATACAGTTGGGGCTGTATTTGACAATGTTGGGGATGATAAACTTGAAGATGTTGACGTTGCGCTGCACCAGATTGAGGCGACTCTCTCCTTCCTGTTGACGCGCTCCGGCAGTTACTACTACCACTCTGGAGCCGGCTGTCACACTGTAGTCTGTAGAATTCAAACACACCACACAAGCGCGACTATAATTAGAGCATACCAGATAGTTAATTTGGTTCGTTGAACTTATCTCACCTTTGTCTCCCACAATCTTGTGCGTCTTCAGGAAGAAGGAGCCGTGTTGCAGGTCCAATGCCTCGCCCTTCAGTTTGTCCTCCATTACGTCCACCAGTGCCAGCTCATCACAAAGATCCTGTTCAGTAAATACCGTGTTTACACTTTGAAGTCTGAGAACGAGTGTGAGATCATCAAATGTTCTGTGGGAAATTATACAGTTTGACTTAATTGGTCAAAAAAGAATTAGTTATTGACGACAAATAGTGTATTTGGTCATCAAGCAATACCAGCAACGTATACTGAAGGGCGGAATATTAATGACTCTTCCAACAGCCTGCAGGAGGTGCAATTAAGTGTTCATTTAAAAAAATAACAGCTCCCAACATCAAAATACGATAATACGATATAAATAGGATACGAACCTCATAATAAGATAAGTATTACAATATTGTGGGGAGCTTGGCGTTATTAAAAAGCTCACAATACTGGATTTACCCTTACAATATTGAGGAATAAAACTCAATATTGTGTTTTTGTTCAACATAACAGCAGAGACAAAGAAATTGGCTTGTCATTTTATTGTCAAGTGTTCCCATTGGCACAGCGGCACAAAGTATCATAGTCTATGTAGTTCACGATGCCGTGTTTGAATGAAGCAGGCGAAAAGTACGTTTTTTTTTTTTTTTTAACGGAGATGTACTTCGTATGTGCTGCTTTTAATATCGTAACATGATGATGACAAAATCATGACTATTTTAATATGGCAATATTGCGTTATCGTTACACATCCCATACTCTTTGTAACATTTTTCTATGGTGGCATGCCACCCCTTTTCTGATGGAAAACATGCACCTTGTTTCAATAAAGCCTTCACTGCTCTGTACTGTATACTATCCATTATCCAAATTACAGAAAGGCCCACTTAAAATTCTAGAAGAGGGATTGGAAAGCCAAAGAGCCACATCGTGCATTTTCATGCTGCCCAGCTTTTGTTTTTTTAAAGCAGGGGCGCTCTTTAACAGTGCCTCCATTATTCCGTTACTGGCACGGATTCAGCTGACAGAGAGTGAGAGGCCAATCAATACCGCGTGGTCATACACTGTGTATATCAAATGGATGGCTGGACACCAGACAATTGGCAATTGCATAGACAAGGAAAATGTGTTCTTTAATACAACAAAGTCAGATTTTTAGTATAAATGGAAGCAATTAGGAACTCGACTTGTGATTTTTGTCTCTTACCTTGAGCAGAACACTCATGGCGGTGGCCATGCCCACCATGCCGACGCCCACCACCGTCACCTTGTTCCTGCTGCTCCCCGGCTCCTCCTTCAGCACTTGGGTGATCAGTTTGTCTTTGGTGTCCATCTGTGGAACGAAAGGTGAGAATGGCTTAGAAAAATGGTAGTCAAATAGAAAGAACGCATGTGTAAATAGAGGTGGTGCTGAAATGTGAGTAAAGGGGTTTGAATTCCTTCTGTTTGTCATAATAAACTGTTCACTGTTGTCGCAAGTTGTGAGTGGTTTACAACAACAGTGTGAGCAGCACATGGACCTAGTGCTTAGCATGTTCAAGTTCAAGCCTTTCAGTGTGGAGATTTTATGTTCTCCATGAACTCGTTCTTCCTGAGTGTAAATGCTAAATTGTTCATCAAAATGTGCCCTGTGATTGACTGGTAACCAATGCAGGGCTTCGCCACCATCTCAGCCAAAGTCAGCTCACCCTCTACATTAATGCGGGCACGTGCTATAGAAAATAGATGAATGTTTCACAACCAAGCTTATCCACGACCCAACTAAGGACAAGCGCTATTCAAGATACATAGCTTGAATGCTCATTTAGTAACGAGATAAGCCCTCTAGCAGTGTACAACTGTCACTTGCTACCATGCAGACGTCCATTGATTTATTTGCTGAGCATACTCATTGCTTCCCAGAGTCTCACTTCATCAGATCTCCATAGCAACAACTCCCTGGACAATTGCTCCTTGCTTCATAACGTCCCGAGAGAGACGCCGTAGTTTCGCAGGAGTGGAGAGAGGCAGTGGAGGATCATGTGTACGTGCAGCACAGCCCATCCCCCAGCTGACGTCACACACGCACACACAATACTATTTATGGTTCCTGGAGAGTTCACTACTTACAACCCTTTGCATGTCAATGTGATGTGGAGGTTATGCTCTAATGTAGAAAGTTCACAGACAATAGCAGGTGTGGTAGGGAGAATGTCAGACCTTTCTTTCTCCGAGAGATGAGCTGGATTAAAAAAAAAAGGACCTAATCACTTTCAGCACACACTGCCCCTGATCGATAATTGTTTTATAGTCGCAGTTGTAGTATACCGTTTAGTTGAAATATGTGGGAAATCTACTATTACCTCCTTTTGAAGGATTCATGAAAGACATACAAACAAAAGAAGGAAACCATTACACAAACAGAGGCTACGGGGGTGCGCGTGTGTGTGTGTGTGTGTGTGTGTGTGGGGTGTGGGTGTGTTTGTTTCTTGGCAAATAGACACTCAGCAGTGGAATGTCACTAACAAACTTTCCACTTAGCATTCATTATGTGCAAAGGTATTTTTCTTTTTACCCAGTGCAGTGCTTATAATACATGCATATGACATAATGTTTACATGGTATTTGCTTCTCAACCTGAGAAAAAGTAAGTATTGGTTAGCAGATTATCACATAAATTGACTATTGATACACGTGCAAGCGAATGACATCCATTAGGTGAGGTGGCTTTAGATTTTATTTTAACAATAATATTAGGATTGTCTTGGTAAATAAATTCCCTACACCAGACTTTCCAAGCAGTTTCTCATCGTGTGTATTGTAAAATCAATCAAAAACGCAATTTGATACTACGTCACTGGAACGAATAGGATTTAAATTCCGTATATCATGTTTTTAGCGTCAGAATTGATGATCGGGACCTCTATATTGGTCCGTAGATGTGGTTGGTCAAACAGGAATGTCAGGATGGAGACCACCGCCAGGGAAGAGGAGGAGGGGCGCCTCCATTTTACACTTGTGTTACACTGCGACACGCAAAGACCCTCGATTGCAATGATTCTAGACCCAACAAGTTGTCCGGGCAAACGATGTCAAAGTCGAAAGGCGGTGGTTATTTTTACACTGACAGCAACAAGTGGGAAACGTAACAGTTAGATATCGACGGTTATACGTTAAACCAGAAACCGGATTGGGTCAATTCATGTCAGGATTCTGACGAGACTGAATAGCTACAGCATCCAGTTCTTCATATTAACGGATCATGTTGTAATATAGTAAAAACACAAAAACAAAACAAAAACATGTCAGCGTTATATATATATATAAATATATATAAATATATATATATATTATATATATATATATATATATATATACGGTTAACGTGTTTGCCTATGTAGTTTTGTCAAACAATAAAAATCATAAATACATTATACATTTTTTACAATTGGCCCCTGACACGCTGTCGGATACAAACGAGACAGCAATCAAGTTTATCATGCCTCTTCCCGGTCAAATAGACGTTATATTCCAGGAAATCATCTTCACTTTTAGCCCCGTTTAAAAACATAAAATGGTTTAGGCAGTGCGTTTTAATCCATCTTTTCTCACCGTTTAAGCGTCGGTGCAAAGGCAGGAATGCTTCTCGTTGCGTCGCACTGGTTGCTGTCGCAGATTTCCCGCAGAAGAGGTGCGGTTTGGGGGAAGGCTTGGATTGGTATTTAAACATCCTCCACGCTCCCTCGCTCCTCCCCTCACCTCATGACGTTGCGCATACTAATGAGAAAAAAATAGACGGGAGGCGCGGCCACCGGGAAGTCTGTGCGTGCTTGGGGTCACGTCCGACAGGATGCAGGAAAAAGCCGTACTGCACATACTTCACAATTTGGTGAGCTCCCCAATATATAATTCCTACAGTGATCAAGCACCGATGTCAGAAGTGGAATGAAAGAAAGTAGTCACAATGCTAATCAATTTAGCGTTGAGTTAAAACGTATTTGTAACTTGTGACCAAAGCACATGTTCAACTTCTGTACGCCGTTTAGCAATGCTTTCTTTCGTCATCGTATTACAGGTAAAAATGAAGCTTGCCTCATTTGTGAAAGCTCTGTCGTTATATATGTTAAGAAATCCATTGATATCCCTCAATTTTGATTGACTGACGGAAATGATGGTGAGTGTGTAGTTATCAGTCCATCACTTGTCTCTATTTTTGGGCTGTACTAGCTTTATAGTGCTCATCTTGTATTCGTTAATATATATATATATATATATATATATATGTATATATATTTTTTTAATTCATTTTTTTTTGCTCTTCACTAGGAAAAACGATTTTTTCCTGAAAAATAAAATCCAAACCTATGTTTGGCTGTACATCAGATGGCCATTGTACCGCATTGTTTGCTATATTGAACTAATTTTCTCCCAAAACACTGCACCTAGATTCTCATTTCACAATGTATTATACACGGTCAAATAAAACTTAAAATTTATTAAATACTTAAGTCACCATTTTAGATCAATATGCCCGAAGACAGCTGGGACAGGCTCCAGCACCCCCCGGGATCCCTAGTGAGGAGAAGCGGTACAGATAATGGATGGATGGATGGATGGAAGATGTAATAACCCAGATGAAAATTGTTTTAGTTTGAAAGTAAAGTGCAAAAGATACGCGGTTTATTGTACTGGTGGACCTTTTAAAACATCTTAATTATTACCCCCAAAATAGAACCTCCAGACATAGCAAATGTGGCTACAAATATACAATGTCAATAAATTTACCAAATACATTTGAATTATTTTACAAAAGCAGAATTCCTGCTGAAACAATTTTTCCAAGAATAAGAGGATTACATTGTCTAACGTGTGTGCTGGTTCGGTACGCGATTTACATGTTTTATTTATTTCCATCATTTGCCTGATCAGTGCGACTTTTACGCCCCCTGCTGGCAGGTTTTAGGAAGGAAAGCAAAAATGATATCTGACAAAACACGCTTTGTACACACTCAGTTGTTTCATCACTTTTGCACGTTTCTTTATCCAACAAGCGAATGTCTGTCAATGAATGAATGTCGCCATTCATTCTTTTAATTTATTTGTTTTCTATGACGTGACCGAGTTGAGTAATGACTCAATAAAAAATATAACTGCTCTGGCTAATTCCAAAACATCTCACTTCATCATTGCTGTCAATTCTGGATCGCCACCTTTCATAAATATGTGAACCAGAATTAGAACAATGACGTCAGATTTGTATAATTATGGGACACATGTGAACATCTGTTTGATTTCCTTTACATCCATTTCAGGATAGAAACTTATATCCATCTCAAAGCCTATCATCCATGATGTATAAATATTGCCGGGATTCATTAATAAGATGGTTCAGCACACTAGTGGAACGATCTGTCTTACTAGTCATGTTTTTAAAAAAAAATCTTGGTTTACAATTATGTACTACCATACTGTAAGTCTGTCAAAAATTATGGAATCACCAGTTTGAGGATTATTATTCAGTTGTTTAATTTTGTAGAGAAAAAAAATCAGAACAGACATCACACATAACGTCATTTCAAAGTGCAACTTTCTGGCTTAAAGGAATCAAGAAAAAAAGTGGCTTGTAACAGTTACATTTTAAGACCAAGCAGAGGGAACAAAATATGGAATCGGTAAAAAAAAACTAAACCTGTAAAAGTGAAGTCAACCGAAATAAAGATGATTATCAAACTTCTTAAATCATGTAAATCATCACACAACATGCAAAATACGTTGGTTGGTTGTTTACAGTCAACTTTGTATAAAATCTGAACCAAGTACAAACCAGTATGATCATCGTTCGCGGTTAACCGCTTCCCGATTGCTTGGGGCAAGTGAAATTTGGCCACGGGCAAGGTAAAATTATGGGCAACTTACCCGACCGGGCAAGCATTTTTTTAAAGCAGCCAAATATCTTTAATTTCGACGAAAACTTACAATATTTCGGCCGAAAATTGACAGCCGGAAGTTTTCTTACCTTCTGCGCATCTTTCTGCGCATGTTTACAAGTGGCGACGAGTTCGTTCAAATCCGAACATTTTGGATTCCTCTGACATGACTAAAATAGGCCGAATATTTTTAAGTAAACAATTCAGTTGTGAGTAAGGAATAAAAAATTAATAATATTGCATCTGGACATTCTGCAAATTGCATTTAAGCAGACAAAATACAACTACCTATTTCCGATTTTTTACGACTATTTACCGAATACGTTGGAAGTGCGCATGTTTGGAATTGTTATTTCCGTTTCCGTTTATTACCGAACATGGAGAAACGTGTTTTTTTTTCGAGAATTCCAAGGCCAAGCACTCCAAAACAAACGGATAAAGAGCCTCAGCCATCAACATTGGGAGTTAAACGAAGGACGAAGGGAAAATCCAAAATCCCAGCACTATTTAAGCAACGTTGTGACGCTACTAGTACAGTTACGAGTACATCTTCCGGTGACGATACAGAGGCCACCTCAACGTCTTCCAAACTCAACAGTGCTGCATCTTCTGTCATTCGACTGGATGCTGCAGTAATCTCCAGTGATTCCGATAGGCCTACATCTCCCAAGAAAAAGCAGCATGTGGACTCTCCAGTATGAAAAAAGAGCATATTAGGACTAGTAAAAACTACTCAAAAAAGCAAAGGAATTGTCCGAACAAAAAATTCATGCAATTTGTAATTAGACACTTTGTCATACAAAAAGTCACTTAGAGCAAGGTAATTTAATCTTCGGGCAAGAGAAAAAAAATTGTCACTTGCCCAAGTTGGGCAAGTAATTTGGCCACTCGGGCAAGGCAAATTTTAGTGGCACTTGCCCTATGGGCAAGCAGTTTTTAAAGTTAACTTCGAACCCTGGTATGAGGAGGTTGTTAAAGACAAGAAATACTTTTGGACCACGTGATGTCAATGCTGACACAGAGTGACGTGCGTGTATAATAGCCCGTTGACGTGCGTGTATAATAGCCCGTGGCAACCATAAGACAGTCCGTCAGAATCTTGTCATGCGAAGACGAGGATTCCGGGTGACCGGACAGGTCACTCGAGAACCATAGTTACATACGTAGCCGTCGTTCTATCACGTCCTTCCAGTTCACGAGGGGGCAGAAAAGCTCGAAATACGAGCAAAGTCTGAGGAATCTCCAACAAAAGTAAATGTGAAGTATCCCAGGAACCACAGAGACAAATCGGAGTTGACTGCCCCAACCAACCCTGGTGCTGGGCCTGAACCAGAAAAGACAATCCATGCCCGTGTTCCCTAGACAAGAAGGCAAACGCTTCCATAGCTGAATCTTGGAAGAACACAGCAGTCTCCATCGGCAAGGACTTGCCCATACAACGAGCACGCACACCTGCGTTATAGCACCGTCAAAGAAAATCGATTACGGACACAATAAGTTCAACGTCAGACCATATGTTGTGAGCCAGAAGAAACTCCCGGTTTCGCCCCAGCAGGAATGGACCACTGTCAAATCCCCCTTCGACCCTGGGCCAGAAAAGGCAGAAGAGGGACGTCTACGCCTGAAGAAAGCACTTTCAGGAGACGACTCGGACAGCTGAGACACATCCAACATCAAGTGCTGCAAGGCATGTTGCAAACCAGCCCACATCGAGCCATAACATGACAAGTTCCTCGTATTAAAGCAATATGTCTTGAACACAGAAAATGCACGGCAAGAGAAACGGTCTGTGACCGAACCGTAAGAAACTGCCTCAAGGAAATGAGATCTGGAAAAGCTAAGCAAAAGCCATCATTTAGACCCAAACAGAGAAAAAAAAACAAGATTATAATGGGCTAAGGAAAAGCAATCGTGGACTGTGGATGACTGGATAAAAGTCATATTCAGTGATGAATGACAAATCTGCATTGGGCAAGGTGATGATGCTGTAATTTTTTTTTTGTACCGCTCCAATGAGATTTATGAGGACGACTGCCTGAAGAAAATATGCAAATTTTCACAGGCATCAACGATATGGGGTTGAACGTCAGGCCAAGGCAATGGGGAGATGAGAAATGACATCCACCACACAAGTCGGCGGAGCAACGAATCTGTCTATACCTGCGTGTAGAATAGACCTCTTTTTAGCAAGTGTAAAATTTTGTCTACTATTTGTCACCAAATTGCGAGATTCAGCAGCTGTGCCATCCGGAACGCCCAGCAAATACTAGCATGTGTATCAAATTCACAAACATGCTAAACTCGACCTTCGTAAGGGGAAGCGGTTCAGATAATGGATGGATGGAAGCTATAAAAGCCAGAGGTGAAGCAACAAAGTAGTTGTGGTGTGTTGAAGTGTTCTTCTGTTGTTTTCATGATTCCATATTTTCCCTCATAAATTAGATGATTCCATGTTTTATTCCTTCTGCTTGAGCTAAACAATTAACTGTTGCTGATGACCATTCTTTTCTTGATTTCTTGTTGTGTTTCTTGAAGCTAGAAGGTTGCAATTTCACTTAAGTTCTGCTATGTACTTTGGTTCCTACAAAATAAAACAGCTGAATTAAAATCCTCAGAGACTGGTGATTCCATACTTTTTTTTGTAGTTTTTTTATTTTAATTTTGGGCCCAGATGTGTTTTTCATTTACATGCATCCCACAAAAACAGATCCTCAATTCCACTCCTCCATTCAAAGTTTAACAAAGGCCAGATTGTTGATTTCATTTTTTTTCTTACCAAATCTGCTCAAAAAGTGTTCAGAAACCTAAACCCTTTTAAATTTTTTATGACTGCAAATTTGGGTTGGGTCGAGATTTAGTGACTCGCCAGAATTTGTCACCCATGACGTTCGCTTGTGGTCAACATTTATGATAGGAAAACTATAGTTTACACTCTTCTCTGTTGAACTCTCACTCAACACATGCCATAAGCAACATCTCAAATGTGTCCATACACCGCACACATAAGGCGTTTTCTGAGCATATTGGGAGGGGTTGGAGGTCAGTGTATTGAGGACTCCAGTCTTTAAGTATGTATGGTAATGGAAATGGTTGTTTGTCTACATGAGACATTCAAATGGCTGTCGATCAAACCGGGGTGTACTAGCCCCCTTCAACCCAAAGACCGCAACAGAGAATGTACTACATGAAGCGTTATAATTAGATAGTGAGTCCATCAACCTATGGATCAGTACAAGCAGTTCGCCAGCAGGTGGTGCTATCATAAAGCCTACAGAGAATAAGGCGCTTCAGACTCAGTATCAGAATGCCCTTTACTTTCGTTCTACTTAGACTACAAGGAAATTGGAGAGCGCCCCTCTCCAGTGCAAATATAATCAACGATTTAAATAAATATATAGATTAAATTTATTATAAATTAAATAATAAATATGAAAAAAAACCTCATTATGTTGCAGTTCTACGAGGCAAAGGTAATTGTGTACGAGAGTTCAGCAAGGAGATGGCTGTCGGGAAAAAAGTGTTTTCCAGTCTGTTAGTATTTGTTTTGATGCACCTGTAGCGCCTGCCAGAGGGCAACAGGTCGAAGAGGTGTGAGCTCGGGGGAGTAATGTCCTTAATGTTCTTCTGAGCTCTGCTGAGGTACCAGGTGGTGTAGATGTCCGACAGGGAGGGGAGAGGGCAGCCAATAATCATCTGCGCTGTTTTGACTGTCCTCTTCAAATTTTACAATATGATGAACAATATTATTTTTTGGAGAGAGTGAAATAACTACAGTAGAAAGAAGACTCTCTGTCTAACCCATTTATCAAAGTTATGATTATTAATTTATTACAAGTTATCATTATTCATTTCTTTTCCAAGTTCTCAATAATATCCAGATTCGGCAGTAATATGGCTCTAAATTTGTCTTTTCCATTTTGTCCATTTGTCTTTTCCATTCAAACTGGAACTGACATCATCATTTGAGACTCATCAAAGACTTCAACTCTTTTTCACGCTCATCTGAATGAAGATATACACATACTTTGTTAGATTATTTTGCATAATATTTCATTATTCAATTTTTGTGCATCTCAAGGTGAAAAATCTGTGCGGGAAGGTGACGCCCTAGTGCTGTCTCTTGATGAGCCGCCACTACCTCTTTGCTTTGTTAAAAATTACTTGGACTCTCTCCCAGCTACCTGTCTTAATTTTCATCCGGCTCCTTTGGGAATGTAGGACAATTCTATCCCTACTAGCCTTGCGGGACAACAAACGCTAGCATGTCATGTTCGCTCCTCCATTCACTCCACAGGGTCAACACTTTGCTATTGCACAGCGCATTGGGACCACAGTGTGTCTGCTTGGGAGTGATAGCATACACCCCTCGCAGTTCGCTACATACCGCACAGCAATCTAATCACCTCCACACACCTGCCTCCTCTGTTTAGAAATGGGGGCAATGAACACAGAGCCATCAATCATGTGACGCCCAACTCACGATGCATACTGTTTGCGGTTTCTTGATTAATTTGTCTCACTCCTCTTCTAGTCCTCCTTATCTCACCTTCTTTCCCCATCTCCTCCACCTTCCTGACTCCCTCTGACTACTTTTCTGGGCCCTAACACTCTGCTTGCAATTGATAACATCCCCGCTGGAGCTCCTTTTATTAGCCACCCACAGCCAGATTAAGCGGGGTAATAATATAGCAATCAACAGCAATTACACACTGAGAAGCCCAGGGAGAGCTCTGCTGTGTACAGCAACAAAAGTGACACTTATGCACAAATTGGATGAGTTTTAATGTAGGAAGAAAAGGTGTGTGACTACGCATATATTTGCGTGTGTTAGGCAAGTAGGGCAAATTCATTGTACCTTGTTTTGCCTGCAGTCCCAATCCCTTCCTTATTATCACCACAAAGATAAAGCCCAAGTTCCCTGCAGGTCATAATTAGGTGCTAATTAAAGCTCCGATTGGACAGATTGTATCCACATCTGTGAAGTTATTATTGAAAAATATGAGCAGCAGTGAAGTTGAGAAGAGCGACGGAATGATGAAACATATCCAGTCCTGTAATCTTATCACTTTCGCACTTTTCTGTCTGTGTCTTTCTATCTATCTATCCATCTGTTCAGGTCCTTGGAATTGACTAGAAAAATTTTTTCGCTATGGCCTTTGTTAAAAAAGCTAGTCGGGTCAAGGCAAGAGGAAAAGTCATCCACACAATACAATACAACTTTATTTATATAGCGCATTTCACAACAGCTGGAGCTGGAGCTGTAACAAAGTGCTTTCCATATGCTGCCATATAAATTAGCGGGTAATTAGAACACAAAGTAAAATACATAAACCCACATACAATAGATAGCAGAAGAACAGCAGAACAGCGACAGTCTCATGTTGAGTTGAAAAAAGATAATTGCATTCATCCTCTGTCTTTTCTGTAGAATTGTAATACTTTAAAATGAACTAAAATTGATTTTACTAGGATAATAAACATTTATAATGATGACACAAACACGCATTCTGGGGCATATTCTCCCTTATGCTTAAGAAAGTTGTGCTGCTGTGCACTAGCAACGCCTAAACAATGGCTTGCTCTCTTTTCAACAAATGGAACAGCTTCAACTATTCATTCAGTCATGAGCACAGTCCTCTCCTCTGATTAAATGACTTTTATTCTGTGTATTGAATACAGAATGGAAACACACATGTTCTTTCAAAGTAGCCAGTTGGATGAGCCGTGCACGTCACTGCTTATAATCAGTATATAACTTCCTGATCCATTCGCAAGTCAGTCTCCTATTTAAAGTGTGAAAGGTGGAATTCACATGCCTCAGGAAAACTGAACTTATGGGTCACACCTCTTCGGCGGCTGCACGAGTTGCAGGTTTCGCAGGTGGTTGTGTCAGAAGCATAGAGAGGAAATTGCTGCACTTGAAAGTGTGCAAGAAAAGCCCATAAGGAATTGACTTCAGCGCAGACAGGAGAATATGTGTGACAGTTAAACAAATTCAAAGTTACAATGCACTTTATAGGCTGCAATTATTTTGCTGCAATTCTCATCTTGGTTACCATTATCGTATTAAAATTGTTAGATATTGGTTTCAACGGAAATGTATTCATTCATTTCAAATGGGTGCCAAATAGTAGTGCGCTCACTGTTCTATTTCATACAGTAACTTGTTGCAGTTCTTTATAGTGTTCACAAATTGTTAATAATAAACAAATCTTTAACTTATAATAAAAAGGTGCCTTTATTGGAAGGAATAAATGATCCTTTGCCTCACAGTTTGTTGATATCTGATGTTCAAAACTGGGCTCAGACCTTCCTGCATGACTGAGTGGGTTTTCTGTGGGTACTCAGACTTCCTTCCACATTCCAAAAACATCCATGTTAGGCTAATAAACGGTTGTTTGTCTCTCCATGTGCAATGTGATTGACTGACGAATAGTGCAGGGTGTCCACCCGCTCTTGCTCCATCTCAGCTGAGACGTAAAGTCCTGGTCAACTAATGTTGTGACCCTAATGAAGACACGCGTTACAGAAAAGGGACAAGTCCAAAAACAATTTAGATCCGTTTCAACTGTTTTTAGTGCATTACTTTACTATGAAATGCTGACTTTCTCTCATGTTTCCATGTTGTCAAAACACTTCAGTGACCATGTTGGCACTTGTTAGTGTCAGATTTAACAGCTGCCTGGCATTGTTACAAAGCAGCTACAGTACATGATGGTGAAAACGAGTGGAAGCATTGATATGAGCTTCCAGCCTGCAGGCATTCACGCTCAACAGCCAAGTCGGATTTCAAGAACATCTGTGTGGTTTTGCTCTCCAACAAGCTCCACATCCGACACCACACAGCCTCCACCCCCATCCTGTTTTTGGCCACACATATGAACGCTAATAACTGTACACACTAGCCTGTGTACATGTGCTCACACAAGCAGAAAACACACATTGGATTAGATACCTTGGAGTATAATGTCATTGGGCCACTGGGTTCGCCAAGCTCCTATATGAGGATATAACAAAAAAACTGTGATATTAATCAGCCTTTCTTTCGGTTGGCATTCGCCATAGTAAATTATACATTTTAGTTATTTATCATGGATAGATACAGTATACCTGTGTTATGATAATATGTAACACAGGCTGGCAATATCACATTCATTATCTCATTGGAGAAAGATCT
The DNA here is from genome assembly GCF_059441095.1 of Idiotropiscis lumnitzeri. Lineage (NCBI taxonomy): Eukaryota > Metazoa > Chordata > Actinopteri > Syngnathiformes > Syngnathidae > Idiotropiscis > Idiotropiscis lumnitzeri. The sequence continues at coordinate 15,681,163 of NC_142396.1, read as the reverse complement.
TCCTGATCACCGTGGAGGTGCTCTTAATGTCCCATCTCTTATAGACAATTACATAATGTTTTCAAAGGTGTCAAGTTTTGTTTTTAAATAATTATTACTACAATGATTATCAGTGATTGTCAACGCTTGAGATGAAACAATGACAAAAACATGTCATGCCAAGGAGTATTATCCTCGAAAAACAAAACAAAATAAACTGATGAAGGTGAGGACGATAAACTGCGTGTCATAAATAGTCGTACAGAGAAGATTGATGGCCTCAATATTGCAGCAATTTTGCAGGAGAAACTCATCAACAATCAATTCAATTGAAACAATTTTAAAAAATCTGATTACGGGATAACTTCTATGGAACATACGAAATACAAAATCATAAATAATTGGAGAATGCCTCGGGGTATCCAATATTTTATCTACAAATCATGTATTTTGGAAATTATTGCCTCCAAAAAATGTCCAGTGTCCAGTGCATAGAAGGTGGCGGGTGGTCTTACTTTACTTTATGTATTACACAAGAACGTGCATCCAGGGACCTTAACACCTGTGATTGATTTGGAAGGTGAGTGTTATAACCATTTTTGTGTGTGCACGTAAATGCGTGTGTGTGCGTGTGCGTGTGCGTGTGTGCGGTGTGCGTGAAGGGGTAAGGTTAATTGAAGTTGTTAGAGTGAAAATGATTCCCTCTGGGAGGATGGCAGGCAGAGGCGGTGGTTGGGTTCAGCTGTGGGTGACCACAAGAGAAGGGATAAGGTAGTGTGGAAAACTGAAAATGTTCGGAGGAGGGGGTAAAGGAATTGCCCCTTTCCCCCTATTGCTTCGAGGCAGTGACACATGAGGCTGGAGAAGCGAATGATTCATCGAAAGGTCAGGCGTGTCCAACCCTTCATCCATCAGCATTGTTTCTTTACTTGTTTTTCTTCTTCTGAATGTGATTATTTTCTGATTCCATTCGAGGGGTTCCTCTCATCCTCCTCACGCTGCCCCTCACGACATCTGTCCAGCTTTTGGCTGTTCGCCCCCCACATGCGGCCTTTCCCCTCTTCTCCCATTCTCACTTTCATTCTCACAGATGACAGGTTGGCTCACTGTTTAGTACAACAGATGCCGAGGCGGGCAGGCCTGACCAACTGTTTTAACTCCAATCAGCTTTTATTGCTCTCCTGAGGAACACACACAACCCTTTGCCAGCCTGACATTTTCAGAGCAGGAGAGGAAAACAGAGGGAAGGAGAGACCAACATGATTGCAAATTTCCTCAAGTAGAAATACAGATACTTGTGTGAGATATACACTGTAAGTTTAAGTTCTGAATTAACTGCTGTACTTAAGTCAAAGTACAAAAGTAACAATTCAATTGTATTTTAGGTTATATGCGATACAGTCATCATTTAATGCATCAAACTGTTTATTTTTTTTACTGCACTTATATCGGGATTTTGTGGTGATGATTTTTTTTCCCCGAACAGACTGTTACTGGAGATTACTGTATTCCTTGAAAGGAATTTGTACAACAACATATTTTTACTGGGATTTTTTTCCTTGCACTAAATATTTGAGTTTATTTTGAGTTCATATTATTCTGTGTTTGATACAAAATGTGTATTTTTTGGAAACATTTCAAATATATTTAACTTTTATAGATTTATTTTCTTTATTTATTACAATATATTTACAGTTGACCTCTGTTATTCACAGAGCAAAATGCAAAAAGTGCTAATCTGCATAATATTGACGGCGATTGCTTTTCGTTATAGGTCATATCTGAATTGTTCTTGCCCCCTTGGGAAAAGATTTTCTTCCATGTGGCCCCTGAGCTGAAATAACTTTGACACCCCCGTAAAGATGGTGACCTCAAGTGGACAAAAAAGTACCTGCACATGACATATGTATGTTGGCATTTATGTGCATGAAGCTTAAAATAATTTAGAATTAATATATAAAATATTTGGTCGCGACTTAGTAGATTTTGTCTATTGCATAACAAATGTGATTGATGCCTGTTTGGATTAAAAGAAAAATACCCTGCTTTGCATTCAAAATTGTTTAATTCTTTTATCACCTGACATTGTACGTTGTCAAAATCACTGTATCATTTTTTTTTACAACAGGAGATAGAGCGCTTGACTTTTTGACTATGAAACCATGTGTCCGTAGCTTCTCTAACATTGTGAATGATGTTACAAAAAAAATGCAAAATTAGCAAATAAAAAAAACTAAAAAATACAACAGACCTGCATGTGTTTTTCTGACAGAATTTTTGAATACAAGAAACCAAGTTTTTAAGCTGGCACAAGACAAAAAGCATTTCCCATGTCATTCTTGGATCCAGCACCACTTCAAACAATTCTTTTAAATAAGGCCATGGATGGGGATGATCTTTCGGCTTTGAATATTTTGCGCTGCACATGCGTTCTGGTTCACTATCCTCCATATTGCTGCAATCCCCATTTTTCATTCTCATAAATCCCCAAGATCTTGATTAATCAAAATCTCAACCACGGTTGACTTCACGTCTCTCAATCTGTCTTTTTTTTTTTTACTGGGAGTTGTCATCCGCTGAAGTTGAAAAAAGTAATGAGCCTGTTTTGACAAAGAATAAAAGTACAGATAGTTTTGAGATATAGGGAGTAAAGGTCATTAAGTAAAGTACAGATTCCTGAAAAATCGACTCAAGGATGGTACTGTCATGCAATATTTGTACTCAGCTACTTTCCACCAGCGGTTGTGTTTCAGTGTGTATATGTGTGCGTTGATTAAGGGGGCTGATGGTGGACAGTCATTATGACCCGTGCCTGGTGACGGCCCTGCTGGCTTCAATCAAGTGAGGTGGCGTGAGTGTGTGAATGTGTGCGCGACAGCGATTGAGAGAGAGCGGGGTCCCAGCGGGGGGATGGAGACGTAATGTTAAGGCCGGTAGGTGATGCATCTGCCGCTGTCACTTGCTGTCGACAGCCTGAGCTGCCCCCGCTTGGCCCACGTCTGTCGCCTCCTTCCCATTCTCCATCCATCTCTGCTTTGGCACCTCACCTCCCGGCTCCTCCTCCACCTCCATCCATCCACCCCCTCTGAGACAATGACAAAAGCATTGCTGAAAATGATCTCTGTATTATCCCCTCACAGTAATTTGGGGTATAAGGTTATAATGTAGGGCGGCATGGTGGACGACTGGTGAGCACGATGGCTTCACAGTGCAGAGGTCGTGGGTTCGATTCCGGCTCCGGCCTTCCTGTGTGGAGTTTGCATGTTCTCCCCGTGCCTGCGGGGGTTTCCTCCGGGTACTCCGGTTTCCTCCCACATTCCAAAAACATGCATGTCAGGTTGATTGGAGACTCTAAATTGCCGCTAGGCATGAGTGAGAGCGCGGATGGTTGTTCGTCTATGTGTGCCTTGCGATTGGCTGGCAACCAGTCCAGGGTGTCCTCCGCCTACTGCCTGAAGATAGCTGGGATAGGCTCCAGTAACCCCCGCGACCCTTGTGAGGAGAAGCGGTACAAATAATGGATGGATGTCTATCGGTGTGAATGGTTGATTGTGTTTATCTACTCTTGTGATTGGCTCATGACCAGTCACGGGAGTACCCAATACTTTGTAGACTTTGTAAATACTTGACAATGAATATGTTACTCATCGCTAAATGAACTGGCAGCCTTTATCATGAAAACTCATCAAATCGATGTCACATCTACGTTTTCTTTTGTGTAATAATCAAAACAAAATCATAAAATATGAATCAAGTACTTTGATATCATCAAAAAAAAAACATGCACCATAAAAATCACCTTTTGACTGTACTAAATACCATGCAAATAATACAAATTTGTGAAATAAAACTGTGATTACATAACCTAATCAAATTGTATTGCTCATATTGTCCTGAAACACTTTCATATGTATGTTGCAGTAAATTACATTTCCGGTTCTGTCTTTATCATCACACGTTTACTATCACTGGCTCCTTCGGTGGTGCATGGCATCACAGAACCATCTGCAGAGTCAAAGGAAATTAAACTGTAGTTTTTGCGGGTATCAGATGCTCCTTCAACTGAAGTCTCATAAGATGGAGCAACATCACACATGACTTCTCACGAGGATGGTACTCCAAATTAATCCGTCCATTTATTTGCTACAGCACATTGTCCTCATTAAAGGGACAGGGGCCATCTCAATGTTCTCTCTTCTCACATGTCGGCCTCGCAGAGCTGATGAGACCTAAGACCATGACAAGGCAATCATTAGGCATTGATTGCATTAACCTTTCCACAGTGAATAGCAGTGGCGTGCCGTCAGGGCTTCGAAGCCTTCTCTGCTGGCCAACTCCTCATCAAATGCAATGACATGCATTTAAAATGTTTACATTTGTAAAATATTGTATACATTTATTTTTGCCACTTTCACACTGGTGAAAACAACACCGCTAACAGCAGAGGATGGTGTTTGCCTTTAAATAATTAGCATCTCTGGTGAGTATGATGCATTTTATACAGTATTACTCTTATGACATGTTATTAGATACTTTTGAATAATTGTGATTTGTTCTACTGTAACAAAGAGATTTGGAGTTGAACGTTCTAATGGGATCACGATAGTGGTATATTCGCCTGACTTCAGTTTATGTAGTCTGGGTTCACTTCTCACGGAGTGAAGTGTGAGCTCAGAGTGTCGTCAGCCTTTCGCCCAAGTCAGCTGGGAGACCCTGAACAGGAGAAGGGTGGATAGTTGTCATGGAAGATAAATAGTTCAACTGTTTTCGTCACCAGGCACAGTGGTGACTGGTTTCACAGAGTTTATTATCTCAACTGATGGTAAAAAAAAACCAAGCATACTGTACCGTGCAAAGGTCATGTAAGACAGCACAATTTATCACATTCCTGAAATTGTCTGTAACTGATACGATATGTTGGGTTTTATGGTATGCACTCATTGGACACAAATCTCATGAAATCCAACAGTGTATCTTGAAGTCTGCCTTTTAAAAATAGCAAGGCCTTGTTGATTATTGTGGTTGTATTTTTTAACTTTTCTTTGAGCTCTCATTATATAGCAGTGTATGTCGACTAGAGTGCAAGCCATCCATCCACTTTTTACTGTATAGCTTATCCTCTTTGGGGCTGCAGGGAGCTGGAGAATGTCTGAGATGTCTGGAACTGACTATTCCCTGGATTGTCGGTCAATTTTGGCACATAGAGAAATGCATAAACAACCACCCGTACTCATATTCACCGCATCACAGAGTGGGAACTGCACACACGTACCCTGCACTGAAGTCAAGCCGGTCCAGGGCATAATTGAACTAAGCACCTGTTTAGGGGCGTAACCAATAAGGGGGACTTTAAGTGCAATTATCAGTCAATGGAGTTAGGAGAATTATTTTGGTTACACTTCATAGTCTGGTGAAGTCACTGGTTCACATGTTTGATGCAGTTATTGCAAGTAAGGGTTATCTGAAACTTAAATTTCTTCAGTATACAAACCCCTCCCCCCCCAAAGAAAACTAAAACACTAAGGGATTGAATTTGTCGTTCCAATACTTTTGGAGGAGGCTACATCCAGAAAGATTACCGGCAGCATTTTTTTCCCACTGTCTCGAGAGGAAGGCATGCATTCGAATCGGTGTGAGTCACATTCAAAAGTGGCCTGCCGGTGTGTGACCAAGTCAGAGTTAAAGGTCGTCCCTGTTGCCAGTCGCACCTGCACACAAACCGTCGTGGTAAAACACCGTTTGTCAGTAATTTACATATTCTTCATACTGTATACAGTAATTCGCAGATATCATATGCATGTTGTAACAATATGGTCAGAAGAATGGGTGATTCTTCTTCTTCTGAGTTACTGTAGTGTTGCTTTACTTGCCTATCCTTCCTTGCAGGCACAAAAGATTTGCATCCCATTCAGTCATATCTTGAATGTGAACATCTGTCTCTATTTCGGGCCTGTCGTTGACTGGTGACCAGTCCACAGTTTGTGGTGTCGTTCACCTTTTGGCCAAAGTCAGGTGGGAAAGATTTCAATTCCTCCCAAACTTCACGGCTGTAAAATAAAGAAAATGGATGGATGGATGTTTCTCTTCAGAGACGTCAGAGAACTGATCATCGCACGAGAGAGAAAGCAAGGGTTACGCGCGCATAATTAGTGACCAGCAACATTAATCACAGCTTCTGTAAATGTTGTCTTGATAGAATGTACCACACAAGTGTTTTATCTTTCAGTGATTAGTGAGGCGTGCAATTAGCCTCGCCATCCTAATTGCCCAACGACATCATCAGTACACCCCCATCATGATTACCAACTCTGCGTTGTTTAACGTTATATTTACGTAAGCTATTACACAAATGATCTTCTACATCTGGCAGAATCAAATGTGGTTGCTAGCTGCATTATACAGAACCTTTTTACAATTTACTTAAATTAAAAAAGGATATTTTACTGGGGCTGTTGAAGCAAAGCTTTGCTCTGCGGCAAATGGAACCAATTTTTCTGTCTTATGACTCACAAGAGGATAGAGATGTCTATTTTACATATTTGCCTGTGAAGCGGCAGTATGGGTGCGCAACTTGAGGGCTGTGTAAAACAGATGCAAAGTGGGTCAGATGAGAGCACGAAAAGATTTCATCATACCAGTGGCGGTGCAAGAACCAGCGTTAGTCGACCGACAGAATGCTTGCTGCGCAACAATTGGGTAAAATCATGAAATGAGCATGTCTCCAGATTTTATGATCAAAAACTTATCATGTAATGGGTGTGTGTGTGTGTGTGGAGGAACGAAGCGGACCAGCAGGCGGCAGTGTTGTACTAAAGTGGCTTTGCTTGTTATTTGTGAGCGTTTGTCTTGATAATATCCTACAGTACATTTCCATATTGGAGAGGCTTGTCACTGATGAGGGAGTCACACTCATTTACAGGCAGATGCCGGCGGATCAAATGTACTGCAGTCTACTGTACTTCAAAGGCTTCTTCCATCTCAGACAGTCAGGCAGAAGTGTCCTCAAGTGCGGGGATAATAATGAAGCGTCATGCCTGTGTGCAGTGACCTCTTTTGCGTTTGGCAGCGAGCTTAGAAACAACTGGACTGATCAATGTGTAGCGTGAACTACTTGTACATGTGCACAAAAAAAAAAAAGATGGACGTGAGATCCTCTGCAGAGCAGTCTAGACTGACTTCGATGGGACTCTTGAAAAGATGAAGAGGAGCGCGAGAGTATCACGTCATGTACTGTTCCCTAGAGTGTGCCCCTCTTACCCCTTGGAAGGACACACAACCATTTTGTGTCTGCTGTAGGCTACAATGGATGTCTTGAGAAATCGTGTCACCTGAAATCAAATCAAAAGAGGATTTTTCCTCTCATCCATTTTTACCACCCTTCTCCATTCCTTTTCTGCTGTGAAAGCTGTGTGACCTTAGAATTTTAGACACAGAGGTCAAACTGCACTTGGATCCATTTTTCATTCAGCCCTCTCCCCTCCAGTTTTGTAAATGTTTGCAGGTGAACACTGATAGCCTCCTCTGTATGTGGATGACACGCAAATTAATCAAGCACACCATGCTGGCCAAACCACTAACCGCCGACAGCTTGCAGCTTTTAGCTAACTGTTCCATTTTGTTCAACCCTGAAGGGCTGAGAGTTCATCTGCATCTGTTCTTCCTGGATAGACTCACAGTATTGAAATACAGGACTTTTGAGTGTGTGTAGGTGTGTGTGGGCGTGTGTGTGTATATCATTGTGAGGGTGCATTGCGTTAAGTATAAGGTGACTTGGATTTTACCTGGTCAGGTGTTGAGTTTATCCCAAACATAGGAACACAGTGCACGGTGTAATGTAACATTTATTTTTCCATTTCCAACCAAGTGATGTAAAATATTAATTAAATTTATATTTTTTAAATGCATATTAAACACAATTATCTGCTTTTAACCCATCACAGTAGTGAACACTGAGCCTCTTTATATGTACAGTATTCATTAATTTTTCACTACAAATGATAAATCAGAGGATAATTATTTCTGTTAATTTACAATGCGGTTGCACTTGCAGACCGGATATGTTTCCACATATTTTTCAAACTTACAATGCCACGACACATATCCTAACTGGGTCACACGAGAGAGACAAAAAGCCTCTATCATGGAGTGTAAATCGAGCCTAAATCAGCATACGCAGTGTGCTTGTCCATGCCTTACAACCATTGCAGATTGGGTAGATCAACAATAAGGTTGTGTGAGCAGTGGGTGATACAATATCTTAACCAATAAGTACAGCTGAGATAATGATTGAGATGTAGTGGGCCCATGATTGCAGCGACTGAAAATCAGACAGTCAGATCGCCAAACGTCTGAATTATACAATCTGACAGAGGAAATCCCAGATTATTTTAAAATCCCAACTGGGTGATTTTTATTTCGGGGCAATGGTGTCAGGTTTAGTATGATCCTGACATCCTAACAAAAAATAAAGTGATAGATATACAGTAAATGTCCGTGTTTTTGTGTTTTTGTTTCATGTTGTCGCGTTTTCCTGTTTTGTCGTTAGGTTTCCATTTCCACCTTTTTGATAAGCCTACTACGATGCATTTGAGCCCTCTACCTTTTGCCGCAACACCACTCAAACTGCTTTTGTGACAAAAGGAAAAGACAAAGTGAATGAGATAATGCATTCGTGGGGTGCGGTGGGGGTTCTTAATCTGAAATCTTTATGAAGTCTGCCATCTAATAAAAGAATAAACGGGAATTAATATGTACTGTAAAAACAGACCATGAATTAATGGAAGGGCTCGTTATAGCTCTGTTTGGTTTTTGAGAATACCATTAGCATTAGAGCCTGACCTGCAATTATGGACAATTGTTGTTAGACTGCCGTTAAATAGGTCTCATCTGAGAGTATTCTCTCAGACATCCAGAAGGAATTATAAATTGTTTGACCTGCTTATTGAATCGGCTTGAAAATATAAATAATACATCTTAAACATACTCCCGTTGAACTCCCAACTCATACAAGCAGTGCTTTTCATTGATTTCTTTACAGAGGGAGGGATAGCGCTGCGTCTGTGGGGAGGCGGGGAGGTACAGACGAGGTGATTAAAAACTCAGGCTACAGATGTTCTTGGAGCACTTCAAAGTCGTACTCCTGCCAGCACCATTGCCAGCCGTGATGCATTATTGAAAAGGTGCCCACCTGCCTGCACCTGGCACTGAAAGCACATGCCTGGTCCACCTGGTATCAAGCAGTCACCTGTATGGTACTTTGGGTCACACCTCCCCAAACAGACAGGCTCATGGCGTGATGAAGGACAGCCGGGGAAACGATACACGCTCACATCACTCAGCTCAAAGGCGCTCAACTCGGGTATGTACTTGTGAACTTTATTAATGAAAGAAGGAAATATATATAGGACATATAGGACATATATATATGTGCACATGGAAATATTTTGCCTCAATTTAACAGACAACAAAGCTGAGTCTTAACGAAGGATTTCTGAAATTGAGAATACTCAAGTGGATCACCATCCACTTGTAACACACGGTTTATGTCTCGTGCAAACGAGCCCCTGCTCACCTGCCTTCTGTTCAACAAGGCCAATGGGCTTTTGTTGCCATGACAACCGGGGGCGTAGAGAGGGCATTTCAACTAAATGAGCAACTACATGTATGTACTTGTTCTCAAATGGCAGAGAACCTGAAGAGAAAATCGAGCAGAATAACAGTAGCGGAAGTGTGGTAAAACAGATGTTTTCACTCGTGGAGGCAGCATTTTATCAACAAGGTTCCAAATTACTTTTCAATTCATGAGGCATGTGGCACATGCTCTGGACACATTGCGAACAGAAACACCTCAGCAGCTTCATTTTCCTTTTGGCTTTACATGATATTGCTTCCGTCTAGTCGAGTTGAAAATTATAGCTCTTCGCTCAGCCTAGCTGCTGGCACATGGGTGGAGAAACGTGGTGTGTGGGCGGTTATTATGTAAATTAGCTGCAACCTCACATCAATGTTTTTAAAAAAAGTTCTGTTTACTGATGAAACAACTTTATACTGCTCTGATGAAAACCTTGAGCGGCTTCTGAATACTGTGGAAAAAGAGTTAAATATATTAAAAACCTGGTTTGACATGAACAAATTATTTTTGAATTTTAACAGAACAAAGTATGTGGTGTAATACTTAGAAAACAAACCTTCAGTGTATTTATAAGCCACAAAAAAGAGCTGTACAAATTATTTACCGTTCAACTGATGGTGTGGACTAATCAGAAATCAGAAATAAGAAATCAGCAATCCCTTTATTGTCATTGTACTCAAGTGTGCAACGAGATTAGAGAGCTCCCCTCTCCAGTGCAATACAACAATAATTCAGATGCAATCATATAGCAGCAGGGTGTTTGGGACGCGGTGTGAGGCTGTGACGAAAACTTTTCTCGGTTGACAATCGTCTTTATTCAAAATCGTGTTATTTAAGATGCCCTTTAATCGCATATTCACATTGCAAAAACAACAGCAATCACTCAATGCTATGGTGCCATCTGTGTCAACAATCAAGATAATAGGCCACAGCTGGTCAAAATGAGGCGCATGCTGGTGATGACATTTTCATGACGGGAAGTTTGGGAGGCGTTACAGATTGCACTGAATGTCCCGCCTTTCCTGAGCAGATCACATTGGAGCAGGCCCAGGTTGATCCTGTAGAGAACTCCTCTCGAGTGAGTGACGTATCAATTAGGTTCTTGCCAGGTTACACTGGAGTGACTCTGCACCTGTTTCCCATCTTCATCAAATGCCATACTTAAGCCCGCCTCAGACTTTTGTGATGGCCAGAGGAAGCCTTCTGAACCCTCGACGCTTTCTATTCCACTGGTTCTCTCTATTCCACTTGATGCTTCATGTGCACACAAACCCACCTGGTGGCCAAATCCTTGATTGTCATTTGAACGATGTGATGGCTTTTTTTCAGAGTCGCATGAAATTGGAATCAAAACTCCAAATTAGATCTTCTGGACTGGGGTTGATTTACGTCATCTGTTTGTGATTAATTTGTTCTTAATGGTATTGTGCGGCGTGACAAATGACATAATATGTTGAAATTGGTGTTTTAACATACAATTATGACATTGATTGGGTGTAATTGAATTATTTTCTTGATAAAAAAAATATTCTTCCTGTATTGGCTTGGATTCTCTGAGGCGTTGCTGCACTTTTTAATCAAACCTGTTTGTCCCCTGAGAAGAAAAAAAACAACACTTTAAAAAATGAGGTCAGACCTCCAAAAACGATTGGAGAATAACAAAAAACAGATTTTACTTGTCTGTTCATCAACAATGTTGTGATTTGGGCAGTATGTCAGTCTATCTGACTGAATTTAACACACACGGTGCACAATTACTACTCACTGACGTGCGCACGCGCATGCACGCAAAGATTTGCAGATAGCTTTACAGGCACAATTTACAAACAGGGTAATTAGCGGCAAGTATTAGCTATTGCCGGCCCTTCTTAGCTATTTGTAGATACAGTCGCTTACCGCTGCACTTGCTAACAAACGAAGGAGCAAATTCTCGTCTGTTTTGCGTGTTCACAACAAAGAAATAATTTGTATTAAGTAGCAACATTCTACATGAAAAGAAAATAGCTTGGTGCCTGGATTAATGGCATCACAAGCTAATGAAACTGTAGTGTATTTTCAAATAGCTTCAAGGACGAAATACGTTACAAAACTTATCTCACTGACCACTTGAGACTGCTTCCCGTACCTGTAACTGTTTGATCTCATTCGTATGTCATTTAAAATGTGTAGAAACTCTAACTCTTTGCCATCTCATCCACAATGCGACATTCATGAATACAGAAAGAAATGAAAGAAATCAATATAAAACATTTCAATCAACTTATTAAAGGGTCCCCCAAATGACTGATCTATTATAGAGAAATCTATTTTTTTTAGTATAAAGTTAGAACTCCCACTATTGTGCCCATTACCAACGACGTTTGTGAAATGCCATGAGTTATATTTCTGGAACGATGACGGTTGTTTATTCTCTTCGGAATGTCCTTAGTTTTGAGGGATACGACTGATTGTTAATGATGCAATTCTTCCTACTTGCTATTTCAGACACTCTTAACTTTGTCCTTTGTTTAAGCAGACATGGAGGTCACTCCACATAGCACATTTGTGTATGAAAGAACGAGCATGCGCGCGCGCGTGTGTGTGTCTCTTGCGTACGTTCCCCGACATCTGTGCCCTCTCAGGGTGCGAGGAACAGACAGAGGCCAGAGCCGTAGTCACAAGTCTCAGACCAGTGGGGTGTGAAATGAATTGGAAGTCCAACACACGCTCGCCCCTGCTGCACTCTCACAATCACTTGAGAGTTTGTGTTGCAGGGGCGTGTGTGTATGTGTGTTTGCAGAGGTGATCTAAAAAGCAGAGCACACGGAACGGACAATGACAGAGACAAGAAACTCTTTACAGACAGTATAAATATTTATAAATACTTTTGACAGATGCACTGTTCAATAGTTGGGTCACTATTTTTTTTTTCTCCAAGGCTGGATTATCAAGCACAAACCAGACTCAAAGGCCCAAATACTTTCAAATCTCTCAAAGAATGTTCCACATGATGTGTTTTGTGCAACTAGGATTTTTTTTTCAACATAACTGAAAACGATCATTTTGTGAAAGTGAAGTACAGAACATTCCTGCATGTTTAGCAGGAAGGGAATTGAGATGCATGCGCAGTGCACCCACTAGGGTTGAATTTGGCGCTGTTGTTATCCAGCGTTTGACACCCCCTCACCCTTAAAAAAGACTAATCACTGAGCAAAATTAAATGTTATATACAAAGGTGTTTGACCACGTCAATAGCTACTGTCTTGTTACCGCATTGCAGTAGCTCTTTAAAAAAAACACAACTTTTATGCAAATTGGCTGTGGAATTTTGCTTAAAATAAAGAACTTTGTTGACCAGATTGTTCGTCATTTACCAGTCAATATAGTGTAAAAAGAAAAAAAAGTGCTGCTGCAACCAAGAAAAAAAGTTGGCCCAAGCCGTAAAACCAGTGCAAAAAGTTAGTGCAGAGCAGGGGTGGGCAAACTTTTGGGCTCGGGGCCACATTGACTTTTACAGGCCGGGTCAGCACAAGGTATGATAAAAAAAATGTAAAATGTTTTTTTTTAACAATATATATCAAACATAAACAGAAAAAAATAATTATCACATTGGAGATCAATCAGTTCCAACATCAACTGCGGTGTCACTCTTTTGGGCTCTTGTAAGAAGTGACGTGACACAAGCTGAAGCACCCTGTCAGTTTTTCCAAAATCACAAAAGCGACAGCAGAATTCTGCATGCGGTTCATGTCGTGATTTCCTGTATTTTTTCCCCATTTTTCGGGGTCTCTTTTAACGGAGCTAGAGTGTGGGGAAATGAGTAAATGACTTGTCTGAAATTTGCTTTGAAAATAAAACTAGCGTGGTTTTAATGGTGCTGATAATGTTTGCTTGCATTTCACGCACAAACTGTTTTTTTTTCCACATGTAGCTTCAGATTCCGCTTGTTCATGTGTGTCAATATGTCCACAGCAAAACCTTAGATCACAAAGACAAGGCGTGTCATTCTCCTTGGGAAAATCATCAGTGTTCACAAGTTACTGTAATCAGCGTCAGATTCATCAAGAAAATAAATAAACTGACGACGATGAACTCCCCTCGCTCGAACGAAGTTAACGAGTGGAATTTCAGAGTCTCTCATGTTCTTTTTTTCTTGAGGAGTACAGGAGAGGCAAGACTGCCGATGCAACATAATTGCAAATTGAAAGTGCATGTCATGTGGGTGGCAGTAACTCATCTGTCACGGTTTGTAACCAGGGTTCGAGAACCTAAATAAGAATGGTCATAAAATGTTGTCTTCGGTTATACGTTCAACCCCGTTTTGTCTCTGTGCAATTCCTTCATTTTGTTGCGTCTTTGTTCTTCTTCCTGTTTGCTAGTCAAACTCAGTTTCTGAGAGATGTGATTTATTTCATTTTCCAGAAGTGGGAAACGTTTCAGCAAAGCTCCTGAATTCCGAGGTAGTGGTCAAATGAAAGATGCTGGGAACCGGGGTGTGTCCGCTTACACAACAAATAATTGACAACTTGTCATTGGCACCTTCTGACTGTGATTGGTTGTTTTTCCTGCGACCACCCCTGACCCCCCTTTTTTCTTTTTAATCAAACCAGTGATACAAGATGGGGCCAGCTGGGGCTGATTTTTTTTTCTTTCCACAAATCATTTTCTTCATATTGCTGGTGTCTGGTGGAATACTTGTACTACCTCCTAAATCATCGCTTTTCAGGAGGCCTCTAAACCACCGCATTTGTTCAACCATTAAAATTCATCCTCCAAAAGGTCAGACATTTTTAGCACTTTAAATTGATCAATAATTTGTTAAAATAACACGCACACATGTGGACTGACTGATAGCAGAGATTTGTGAAAAAATATAAAATTTAGCAAAGTGACATAGGAGGTTCCAGCCCGACGCCAATAAAATATTGTATGGTGATGCTGCTAGTTTTGAAAAATATGACAAAACGTGATTTTTCTGGATGGAGAAATTACAAATTACCCCCTTGACTGACAACTCTAAATTGTCTTATGGGCAAAGGTGAGTGAGAATGCTTTCCCAAAGTATGCTTGGATAGGGTCCAGGTCAGCTTCGCAGCCCTCATACACGATAGCAACCAGATGGATGGATGGAAAATTTGCAATTTTCAGGTCCATGTGTTAAAATTGCTTTCCAGGGCCGGATCTTGGCATGGGCAAGAGGGGGCCTGGCCCCCTCAAATAAATGTTGTGCCTCCCCTAAACCCTCCAAAATCTATTATATTTCACATATTTTAATTATCTCATGTCTCTCTCCTCCACTCCACTTCTTACTGTCGTAATGTCTTGTTTGCCCCCTCAAATATAAAATATATCAACTAGTTTCATATGTCATATTTCTTGACCAGCTGTCTGCAGCGAGTGGAGACATAACTTCCAGTCACCCTTAAGTGTGCCAAGTATTTGAGATCATAGTGCTTTATAAGACACTTGTTTAGTATACATGTAGTAAGTGAGTGAAATTGTGGCTGCTCCCTCATCCATGCTTGTCTCGAACTGGTGTATGTACTAGATGTGATCGGGTTGCTAGATGTGTTCGGGGTCCCGCCTGCTGATGACGTCACAGGTTTTAATATATTTTTGTAATATCTTTGACTCCATGTTTGTCACCCCTGTTTGTTGTGTTTGTATGTTCTGAGTTACTAAATAATAATAATAATAATAATAATAATAAATAAAGTGCATTTACTGCTACTTTTATGAGGATCAACCTTTTTTTTTTTTTTACATTCCACCACTGCTGCAGCAGCGGCTTATTGGGGACCAAGCAGGAGTGACCTAGGAGCTGCCGCGCCTATGTGACAGTAATGCAGTTTTTTGATTAAAATTTTTTTATTGCAAAATATGGAAATAGATCAGCCGGGGTAAAAAAAAAACACACACACATAGGCAAAAAATATATATTTGAGAAATACGTGATTAAAGCGTGACATTATCAGCAGGCACACAGCTACTGAAGGACCCTGAACACATCAGGAATCTGATTAAATGTTTTAAAGCCCCATAAGATTTTGACAAGCCTTGGTTTAAAGCTGGTGCAGCGGCACGAAATTGTAGCGGCTAAAATACACATCTGCTCTGTGATTGGCTAAGACCACCGCCAATCATCTCTCACGCCTCCGCAGCACCGCCCACAGTCGCTCGCTCGGAGGCAGCGCAGCTTGCTCTGACAATGCTTTGAAGGCATTTGGCGCTCGTCTTCGGTGATTGGAGAGCTGAGGAGAGAGAAAGGGACAACCTCGCCTCCTCAAATACCGAGCGAGGTTGTGGGCAAAGGAGGCAGAAAGCAGCAGAAGAAGGGCAGCCGCAAGAAGAGGAGGTGAAGTTGGTGGAGTTTTAAAAGCAAAACCTCAAAGCGGCTCGGACCTCCGAGGAGGGGGAGTGCTTTTCATCGCCTGCTCTTCGTTCTAGAAAGTAACTGATCTCCAGCCGCATTCGTCATGTCATCGTCCGGTAAAGACAACAGCGGAACCCCGCATGCCAATTACGTGGGACCCTACCGTTTGGAGAAGACGCTGGGCAAAGGACAGACAGGTTAGTGGGCAGGTTAGCGGCTTGCTGCGTGCACCCGGTTTTAATTGCGCCAGTAATTTGATGAGAGCTCGCGCAGCGCATGTGCAAGTCATTTAAGTGTTTAGTTCGCACCACGTCCCGCGGGTCCTTGTGTTCTGCTGTTTCCCACTGATTCGCTGACAGTCATTGTTCACGCAGTGGGACAGGGGGGTACATGGGGAGGGCTGTTGTGGATTGAGGTGATGCTGTTTTACATTGGTTTGCACTGCAAGTTTGTGCACGCGTGTGCGCGTGGATCGTAGGCGAACTGCTAGAATAAACTTTTGGTGTTCTTATTCCCGTGAGTGTGCGTGTGCACGCGCCCATGCGCGTGTATATATATATGTGTGTGTGTGCGCGCGCGCGTGTTCAGGTTGGAGCACAGCACCGTTAATCCCTATTTGCCCAATGCATTGATCTATTCTTAGTCCCTAGGCAGGCAAGGCAAGTAAAGCAGTCAGTCAGGCGGTTCTCCTCTAGGCTGTGACTGCATGACGTGAGTTTCCTCCAACATGGTGCCGTGGGTACCACCCTGACAGGTGCTGGGAAATAAGAGCTACATGAATCTGTCTTCATATCACCGTGGGCATGTTAGTGGTCTCCAAGAAAAAACGGCCCATATCTCACTATTGACTCCAATGACACTGCAGTTTGTTGTTGCTCAAGGTAATTCGTGATAGAAACAGGAGTTCACTCCATCATATTTGATTTGAGGGGATGTTTGGTCGTGTGTTGTGAGTGGTTCTTGTGAGGTGAGGTATGTGCTGCCAGCGGAGCCATGCATGAAACAGAAGAGGCAAGCTCCGATGCAGCGCTTGTGACCCTCTACAAAGCTCATGTTTCTGCTGTGAGATTTCCCTCCCATCTGTTGTCTAAAGCACAGCAAATAGGCGTTACTTGTGCTACCTGGCCCAGCTGGTCGTGCCGAGCGGCCGTGAATGCGTGTAAATTGCATTTTCTCTGCCAGTGTTTTTTTCAAATATGCCCCTGGTCTGCTCATTTCCCGAATGCTTGTGTAACCCCTCAGGATTTCCTCTCAACCCTGGATATGTGCCATTTTACACCTTTCCCCAAACTTGCCGATTTGTAATACATCATAAAATTTCCATGGCAAACTCCTCCACAAATTTAACATTTACAAGCCCCAACAGCATCAGCATGTTCAATTGTACTGTATCAAAAAGTCCAATGGACGATAATAACCGTGCTTTCTTTTTCAATAAACATATCAATATGCTGATTTTTGTCCTTTTCTGTTTCAGTGCCATTTACTTGCACTGCATCATAAAGAGATGTTTTAAAAAATTACCTAGCCAATTGTTAAATTAATACCTCCAATTCAAAGCTTGAGAATTTTAATCCCATCAATGGCAGACTGTTTGACAATTCAGTTTAGTTAGCCAGAATAATATATAATAATATTTCTATTAAAGAAGAGTCTTAAACCCACAACAGTGAAAGGCTAGCTGTACTCTCCGCAAGTGTACTGAAGCATACAGCCATGAATGTGACGTAAGGCCGTTCTGGTCAATTTTGCAAATGAAAATCACGTCGCATGAACTGAACAGAACTATAGTGCTGTATAGAACCAACGCTCAAGTGTTGCACACGTGTACCATATGTTTTATGATCTTGTGGATAAACAAACTCATTATATGATAGCTGCTCCATCGGCACAATCCTACAATAGACATAAATGTTGCATGGTGTTTTCCACCAAAGATGCATTCTGAATTTCTCACCACAAGTAGCTGTGATGTCGCTCCTCTCTGGTGCTGCTCCTGAATAATCGTCACTCGCAGAGAGACCCAGTTCAGTTTGCGCTCCCGAGAGGCTTTGCTGGTGGTATGCTGCTGGCGCAATGGTCTGCTGGGTACAGATTGGTAATGATATGGTGCTGCCCGGATCATCCATGCCTCATGATGTATTTATGAGCGGATTTTGTCCCAATTTCTGGCAAGGCTTGTTTGTCAGACTCATGTAAGAATAGATAAGCTCAAGTGTCAGATTTACATCCTTAGCTGTCTGTGTTGACATTTTAATGGTAAGATTCTGAGTTTTGCTGAGACAATCATTGAATAATTAATTTGAATGTGCCCAAGATTATCCTGCAACGAATGACATTTACTTCTGCTGAAGTAAAAGGCTCACACATGGTTTGTGTATGCTGTTAGAAAAACAATTACATAACCAGTGTCCATG
Source organism: Idiotropiscis lumnitzeri (assembly GCF_059441095.1). NCBI lineage: Eukaryota > Metazoa > Chordata > Actinopteri > Syngnathiformes > Syngnathidae > Idiotropiscis > Idiotropiscis lumnitzeri. The sequence goes on along the minus strand of NC_142396.1, from coordinate 15,662,784 downwards.
CAGCTAATCCACGCTAGACCTATTTAGATTAATGACATGCATAATATCCCATTTGACTGTTGATGAAATATGTCAGATCTCTCAGGCAGGTCTTTGGGAAAGGGTCAGCCTGCAAATGTGCATGCCTCACGCACCAGGCCCAATCATGAGTGACAGTAGGCACCTTCCAGTAGGCTAAAGCTGTGGTGCTTGGGCCGTATTATTAGCGGGGAGGAGTAGGTGCTCTGGTTCAGCTGAGCAGTGGTGCTCTTCCCTGTTCATTAAGTGATTAGTTCTGACACAAACACACACGCACAACCACCAAAGTGGTTCTGGTTTGGCTTCCTGATTTAATCCCCTATGCAGCCAAAGTCCCCGGTCGCTCACACAATCACGTGGCCCAATGGGAAGCCCCGCCTCTAGCTTAGCCACGTAGCCCTTGCACGTTGGCAAATGCAGACTCGTTGCGCAGACTGCATTTTCTGTTCTGTAGCCTGATCATGTTTTTATGGACTAGTAACAACAGATGGAGATGACATTTGTGTGGTGTGGACAAGCAGTTTTGGTCCATCTTTGCTGTCATTTTCTCAATATTTCCTTGAGTTGTATTGCTTTCTGTCCAGTTTGTGCACCTGTCCAGGCCTGAACCGGGTCCTCTAATAGGTTGTGTCCACATTGGCGGCTGCTCATTAAGGCTGGAGCCACAGAGGCATGGAAGACAATCTTAAACCAGTGACATTTATTGTGCTTGAGTGTTGGGACCTAGTGAGACCTGCATGTCTGCTCGGTGATCATTGCGGTCCTGCCTCATGTGACAATATGTCCAAAACATGCATGGATTTTCTAATGTGATATTGTCGTTCCCATTTCTAAACAGAGTGAGCAGTTTTTGCTTTTTTGTGCACATGTGATGGTATGGTAACTTAAAAACATTTGTACATTTGCAGAACGTACAGGTTGCAAGTTAAATAGCATATTTCTTGCATTTTCTGAAACTTTAAGAAAGCCAACAATTCCTTTGTTTTGTGCTCAGAATAGCTGAATCATTGCTTTGTTTGTTCGTACATCAGAAAACAAAATCCAAACGTCTCTCCTTTTTTCTTTCTTTCTTTTTTCCTTTTTTCT